>NW_025763415.1:0-600000 GCF_003444635.1 Morchella importuna
TAACTAACCCTAACTAACCTAACTAACCAACTAACTAACCCTAACTAACCCTAACTAACCCTAACTAACCCTAACTAACCCTAACTAACCCTAACTAACCCTAACTAACCCTAACTAACCCTAACTAACCCTAACTAACCCTAACTAACCCTAACTAACCCTAACTAACCCTAACTAACCCTAACTAACCCTAACTAACCCTAACTAACCCTAACTAACCCTAACTAACCCTAACTAACCCTAACTAACCCTAACTAACCCTAACTAACCCTAACTAACCCTAACTAACCCTAACTAACTAACCCTAACTAACCCTAACTAACCCTAGGTGGCTGACGACTTTTGTTTAACTGCTCCTAAAGTGGTCTTTCTATTGTGCTGGCATTGATGTCTCCCTCCCTTCAATTTAGCTTTGTTTTGTTGCAGTTTTGTAAAAATTTACGTTTCCGGCTTGTTACTTGAGTTAGTGTACAATATGGTGCCTACTTGCTATTGATACAGGGTAATTTAGTACACAATCTGGCACCAAGTAGATGTCAATTAAATCTCCGTTGTACAGCTATTTGGGACTCGATCTAGCCATTGCTTTGGTTCCTACATCGGTTTTCGTAAAGTTATCTAAATCTAATAGTAGATGCAAGCAGAAGGTGGTAATCAAAGTAGCAGGTAAGGTACCAACAGCTGAGGTATGAATGGGGAATCCTCACAGTATATTCTGTAAAATTTGATATCATTCGCCACTGACCAAGGAATCAGAACTAGGTTACGGCATATATTGTATTTCAGATCACCCAAATAAGCAAAGCATGATTGGTCATCTCAGAGATTGGTTAACCATGGTAGGTGAAAACCACAGGGAGCATGGAGAGCCCAGATTAGTGGGATTAGTGCACCGTTGACAGCTAATTATATATGACTCCATTGTTTTTTACTGATCTGGATTTGTTGGCGGAGAGGTGGTGGTGCAAGCCCAGGCTATGAAGGTGTAGGCTGTGGAGGTGAGAGTTATACCTGAGAAAGTAGTGAAACCTTGCAAACCTGTATGTATTGCAGGTGCAAACTTGCTTTCGGTCAGGACGCAATGCATCCATACAGGTAAAACAATCGCTTCACGACGCTTGTTCTAGGAGGCAAAAGCAAGTCAACCGTACGTCCCCTATATATCAAAGGAGAAGTGGGTGAAGGGGACTGTACAGCACGTAGAACTGCATACTATAGGGGTCTCCGTGTTTTTGGGGATGGGGGGCTAACCTTAACCCTAAGTTCACCCCATCAGAAATGAGTATAGTAAAGGGGGAATCCTCACAGTATATTCTGTCAAATTTGATATCATTCGCCACTGACCAAGGAATCAGAACTAGGTTACGGCATATATTGTATTTCAGATCACCCAAATAAGCAAAGCATGATTGGTCATCTCAGAGATTGGTTAACCATGGTAGGTGAAAACAACAGGGAGCATGGAGAGCCCATATTAGTGGGATTAGTGCACTATTGACAGCTAATTATATATGAATCCATTGTTTTTTACTGATCTGGATTTGTTGGCGGAGAGGTGGTGGTGCAAGCCCAGGCTATGAAGGTGTAGGCTGTGGAGGTGAGAGTTATACCTGAGAAAGTAGTGAAACCTTGCAAACCTGTATGTATTGCAGGTGCAAACTTGCTTTCGGTCAGGACGCAATGCATCCATACAGGTAAAACAATCGCTTCACGACGCTTGTTCTAGGAGGCAAAAGCAAGTCAACCGTACGTCCCCTATATATCAAAGGAGAAGTGGGTGAAGGGGACTGTACAGCACGTAGAACTGCATACTATAGGGGTCTCCGTGTTTTTGGGGATGGGGGGCTAACCTTAACCCTAAGTTCACCCCATCAGAAATGAGTATAATAAAGGGGGAATCCTCACAGTATATTCTGTCAAATTTGATATCATTCGCCATTGACCAAGGAATCAGAACTAGGTTACAGCATATATCGTATTTCAGATCACCAGAATAAACAAAGCATGAATGGTCATCTCAGAGATTGGTTAACCATGGTAGGTGGAAACGACAGGGAGCATGGAGAGCCCAAATTAGTGGGATTAGTGCACCGTTGACAGCTAATTATATATGGCTCCATTGTTTTTTACTGATCTGGATTTGTTGACAAAGAGGTGGTGCAAGCTCAGGCTATGAATGTGTAGGATGTGGAGGTGAGAGTTATACATGAGAAAGTAGTGAAACCTTGCCAATTTGTATGTATTGCAGGTGGAAACTTGCTTTCAGTCAGGATTCAATGCATCCATACAGGTAAAACAAAGGCCTCACCACGCTTGTTCTAGGAGGCAAAAACAAGTCAACCGTAAGTCCACTATATATCAAAGGAGAAATGGGTGAAGGAGACTGTACAGCACGTAGAACTGCATACTATAGTGGTCTCCGTGTTTTTGGGGATGGGGGGGGCTAACCTTAACCCTAAGTTCACCCCATCAGAAATGAGTATAATGTTTGCGGCAAGTATGCTGGCATCAAAAGGTTCGCTCCTTAATGTTCCCTTGAAATGAATCAAAGGGTTCTTTTCCCAAAACCCCTTTGGTAGGAAAGGAATCAGTCGATTTATTTCCAAAGCTCATGGAGTTTTCGGCGATTGCCTGGGCATTTCCCGAATATTTGGCAATTTCCTGGATTCGCGAAATACCTAAAACATTATCAAATGTGGTTCGGAGGTTGATAGAAGATCCGGAATCAATTGCCAGGCTTAGAGCACATTCAAGATCTCGTAAATACATTATCCCAACGGCTTCATAAGCCACAGTGCGACCCGAGAACCTGTAAAAGAGAAAGAAGATAAATGTAGTAAGAAGTGAAGAAATGATATGCCATCGTTCCCGCAAACCCCTGGCTAGTGCCACACATCCAACCTCCTCCACCCTTGTCCACCGCCTCAAACTTTACCAAGCCTTCAGCCTGAAGCGACGCGCTTCAGAAGAGGATAAAATCAAAAGACAAGGTCAAACACACTCCCCCTAGAACTCAACCCCACCCTCAGCCAAGAATAAAATCAAATAAAGTTAAAAAATGACCGTTATATAGAAAACACCGCAGATTGAAGTAACGTGCTAGGCGGAAAGCAAGACAAGAAAATCCGAAAAAAGCAAACAGGGAACGATGTCAAATGAACCTTTACGTCACCCATCACCCCTAGGAAGAATGTAAGAATGGACACCGGGAGAAAACCTGGAAAGAACCCACCATCAGGAATTTCGATTAGATCGAACAACAATAGTTGCGCCCTCATCCGTGGTCGTGAGTTTGTACCTCAGCTCCTGAGCCTCTTCGTATGTCGTGATCCTCATAGACATGGGCGTTCTCGGCAATAGAAGGGATCTGAATATATAGAGACGACGATTATCCAGCGTAATCCAGCCCTGATCATCGAAGTCTACCACACGAATAGGCTCGAACGCCGCAAGAAAGTGTATCCGCTGTTCGTGGGGTAGGGCCCTGAGCACATTGATTGCTGCTTGGATATCCTCGCCAGTTCTGAACGAGCTCCTGATTGAGTCCTGCGACCAACCAACCAGACCCACCGCTAAACAGATGTCACAGTCAGACATAAATTCGTGCTTTGAGGAGTGTTCGCTGAATATGCTCCCTTTGGGCTTGCTGGTGGGTTTCTGTTATTTGGATTTGCTCGTTTGTGCTGTTTGAGGATCGTTCGATGAGGATATGCTCGCTTTAAGCTCCGTGAGGCAGTGGTGCTATTTAGTTATCCTTACCTTGGGCTATCTTTATGTGGTGGTGCTGACCCCGCATTATACTAACACCGCCGAGTCTACGAGTAAGCCCGTGGGGAAGAGCGGTGAAGGAGGTCGCCTAGCCTTGACCGAAACGATTATTATCGATGGTGTTCTATCCCTTGGGCGAATGGGACATTGGAAAATCTCTCTCATGCATTAGCGTGTTCTATAAAGGAAGTGATTGACTGAACTTAAGGCAGCATGCTGCGAAATATATGGAATACCAGGGTAATATAAAGCCTGGCAAATGCAGCAAGTTGTTTACCCGGACGTTTTCTCACCAAAATATAGAGATCACATGATATATATGCATGAGAGAGATTTTCCAATGTCTCATTTGTCCGAGGGATAACTGGGCTAGCGGGGGCAATGCGAGAATGGGAGTGGCAGGACAAAAGGTGTAGAATCAAAACTCTCTCCTCGACAACCGACGTGCAAGACGAATTGACCGATTAGAAGTCGCCACGTATTTTCGCAACCATCAAGAAAATACCCCGCTTTGAGTAACGAGAATTGAGGTTGGGTGTTGCGTTGTGAACGGCGAGAATTTGATGTATGTGACTGTACATCATCGTCAACCTTCTGGCTGGCGCTCTTCATAGCCGTGAGGCCGCGAAAGAGTAATGAAGTAAACAAAAAAAAAAAAGGTGTTGAATGGAGACTGGTGACGTAGGTTTGGGGGAGGGTGTGACTAATAGTCTCTTTATCCATTAGGCCGTGAATCAATGCTACTCACCCAAGTTACGTGGCTTGTAATGACAATTCTTCCTATCTCGATTATCAAATAATAAATCTCCTATACATATTATATTATCTACTTCTATTATGGCCGGGAGGGCGGGGGGCAGCAATTAACGGTCCCCTCAAATGTAGTTCTAAAGGCGTCCAACTCTTTAGAGCGCTATTTATCGAAGGTATAACTGGACGTGTCAGAAAGAGTGGGGGTAGGGCGTGCGGTGAAGAAGGGAGATTGAAGGGGGATGGGATTAGTGTCCGCAGCAGCTGCACAACCCTTCCATGATGTGCGACATCTGGTTTATTAAAGTCATCTTCTCCTGCTACCCGTATGGGCTTTCGGGAACTCGTCAACGACCTCACCTTACCTCTTCACCTCCACACCTCCGCATCTCCTACACTCCATCTTCCTTCCTTACTTCACCATCGTATACGAAATTGGGGTAACTCTACGCCCCACTGGCTACCCCGGATAGGAAGGTTCTTTGAAACACTTAATACATCACACGATATACGCCAATCCTCGGATATTTATAAGGGATATCTTAGCCTAGTTGTACCACGCCAATATGCGATATATATCTAGCGTTGAGGTAGTGTATGGAGATGGTTCCGAAGCAATAGATAAGCAGGATATCAATAAGGGTTTTGGCGGTGAGTTCATGACTACTTTGCACATTACTTTACCACTGATACTGATTGCATCTCTAGGTGAATATGTCTACCTAGTCCCAAGATACACCACAGACCGTAGCAAAGCTGCAAGTGGCTTCAGCGTCCACACCTCATTCATCGAAGACTTGGAAGCGAATGATATATCGAAGGGGGATGGTTCGACACTTTACCGCTATATCCATACTCACTACTATTTAAACAACTCTGACATGAGGGTGGTCAGTTCAGTCCATCTTAGAGAGGAGGAGATGGGCGATGGGAACACTGGCAATCTCAATAAAGACAGAGGAGGCAGGTTTTTGTATCTCTGCTGGAAATATGCCGACTAGAGGAGGAAACCTGGCATGTCATTAAGGAGGAAAATCTCTCAAAGAAAATGTATTGATAACTGAGATCAGAGTGTAAATTCACACAATCGGTCTATGTTGTTGCAGTAATGGGTAGTGATTGCACCCAGTTTTCCAGGTGCCCAGAAAGTATGTTCATGTGATCTTGTGGCTGTGATAACATGGCACTATTCTCACTAAGGGCGGGCAGTACAGGATTGAAGGCCTGATCGCGGTCAGTAATCCTGCCCGGATCCGTCTAAATGACAGATTTAAGTATCCTGTGTAAGTGTTAGTTTATCTTCTGACGTGGTCCGTCTAGTATGACACCTCAAGAGCCATCAAAGTTCCAACATTCCCCCCTACCAATCATGAGCGACTTCTTCCGAGGTTGACGGTTTCCTATCATTCCATAGTCATTCAGGCTGGGCTGCAATCTGTGGGTAGCGTCAGGGCCAAAAAAGACCAGTGCTCGGTTTCCTGACTTGGTATTTCCTAGCTTGAGGAAACGGTATATTGCCCTCTTCCACCCAGTGGAAGGATCATACGACACCGAAGGGGATTGAGCAAGCTGAGGTGTTATGAACTGACATCATGAGGAGAATGTAACAAGAGAGCTCTTAATTAAACGCTTATTGGTACACGTATGTATCGCCGCAAGGGGGATATTGCTTTGCAGTGTCCTACATTATAATTGGACCTGGTGACTCCAAACTGGCCTCACAGTATTGGCTTAAAGGCCATGTCCGACATTACAGAGCTGCCGCAATAATCCCATGAGCAAGTATTGTTCTATTGTGCTGTGGGCGCAGGGATGTCAATGATAGTGCGGTATGTGATATCTTTCAATAAACCTTTCCAATATAATTACTTGGACCACCTCATGACCGCGAGTGGTACTTTGCGGTATGGGTATCAAGTATTCAAAGAATTATGGAAGGCCTTCGGCCTCCCCTATTACACCTCCTGTGTATAATTCTCAATCTAGGTTTATGAGGGGCCTTCAGCCCCCATCCCCCTCCTCGCGAGTGTCAGGTACTTTGATACTACGGGTGGGCCACCTCGCGACCGCGAGGTCTCCTCCCACCTTAGATCTCTCCCACCTGCGTGTAGTATTTGACCACCTCAATTAGTTTTGCCTTAGCCATCTCGTTGCTCAGTGACCACCTCCTCCGGTAGTGATCCAGTTCTTTCCAGCTCCGATGCCAGCTCCAATGCCAGCTTCAATTAACGCCAGCTGCAATGCCAGCTGCAATTAACGCCAGCTCCTGTTAATGAGTACTGCGATCCTATTACTTCCACCCGCTGACCCCCACCTCCACCTCCACCGCTTCTCCATCTTCCCCCACAGCTCCCCCACCTCTCCTGTGTTTAGGTAACATTCCCCGCATTATCTCATTGCGCGACAATAGAAATCTTGACTAACCAGAGGCAGTATATGAGTCTATGATGCGGGGAGGGTAACTATGCCAACCATGCATTATGTATGGTGCGCCCAATCATAAAGGTAGTCAAAAAATTGGGGCGAGGTCGAGGTTGAATAACTTCCCAACGAAACAAATTATGAAAGATCCGGTTGGTAAAGTTGGGGTACTAGTTATGAGGAAGAATTTACCAACCAGATTTTTGATATCTCTCCTGGTTAGAAGGTTATTCAAGCTTGAAATTCGGTATTTTAGTATGTAAAATGCGCCAAGCAATCACAAAGTGGAACAGGCTTGGCAGTAGGGTAACTGCAACCTCACCACACCTGAACTACACCTTTACGCACCCAAAGCTGGTAGGCAACAACACAACCAGTTTTCAAGAGCTAAATTCGTAATTTTGGGAGGTGATACACGATTAGCTTAAAAGTATATAGAAAATTTAAAATGAATTTTTACATGCACAAATAGGGACCGGACTTGCATTTTCATGGTCAAAAAGGCTATAAATCATTATCTATTTAATTTAAAACTATTTTCATGGTTCTATATTGCTAAGTTACATCTTAGTTATTATATTCCCGAAGTTGATAATAATATCTTGTGTGGTTGTTGTGCTCAAAATTATTTGGTGGGGGTGGTTGCTATGGGGCTGGGGATGATAGGGATGCAACATAATTGTACCCTTACTTTATGCACCATAACTCTATGAGTTTTCAAGATTAAGACAAGTCTTTTTCATAGTATCTAGCTGGAGGATATAGGTGTGACCTGACATTTTCGTTTCATCGCTTACACTAATAGTCCTGAGCAGAGATTATGTAAGCATTTCAGGCATAATGGTAACCTTACACTCTCAATCCATAGCCTACCCAACCCCACCTTATCCAACATAACTCCATGAGATTTTAAGATTAGACCATACTCTTCTCATAGCGTATCGCTGACAAGTAGAGCTTGAACTCCATTAACAAGTGAAGTTTGGAGTTTGGGAGAAAATGACTTGAGTGGGGTTTGAACACGTGACCTTGAGGGAGTATGTGTTGTTGTAGTGCGAAGAAGATACTATTGCGCTGCTGGGGTTCCAGGGACAATGAGGGCGTTTGAACGCTCTATATATACAAATATTCTTATACCACACGATCCTCCGATTAAATAATCCCTGACACTAAGCCTTGTCTGAATCCCTGTTCCTTCTATGAGTCATCCCTTATACATGAGTAATTCCATACATAACCGATGTTCCAATCCCCTATTTCTACACTTCCCCTCACTTGCCACATCGTATTACTTCTGACAATTTCTGGTGAGCTGGTTTCGGTAGACCTTTGGTTATTATGTCTGCAACATTGTCTTCGGTTGGGACATAGAGGAGTTTGAAGGTTCCGGCTTCGAGTTGTTCATGTGTGTAGTGATAGTGAACGTCGATGTGTTTGTACCGGTCATGGATACGTGGGTTCCGACAGAGTTCGATAGACTCTGTTTTGTCGACCTGGATGTTGTATTGGTATTGTTGTTGGAGTTCGCATAAGGCATTACGAATTCATACCAATTGTCGAGCTGTAAGTGACAGAGACATGTATTCGGCGTCTGTTGTTGGGACTGCGACTGATTTCTGCTTCCGGCTTCTCCAGCTGATAGCTGATTTTCCTAGTCTGAACACGTATCCTGAGAACGATTTTCTGTCATCTAGGTCTGAAGCATCGGAACTGTCTGAGTAACCATCAAGTGTTCTAGTGGTTCCTTTTGGGTAGAACAGGTTCCAGTCTTTGGTTCCATTGAGGTACCAGAGTGTTCGTTTGGCTGCTTGTAGGTGGTACTCAGTTGGGCATAAGGAGTACTGAGAAAGGGCGGTAACGTTATGGGTGATATCAGGTCTGTTTGCTATGCTGTCGTACATGAGTGATCCAATTATGGATTGATACTCAGTTGGTTTCTCGATTTGGTCTTCTAGTTCTCCTTCCCGAGGGCTCAGATTTGGTTCGAGTTGTGTGCCAACTGGTTTGCAGTTATTCATTCCAACTTTGTCTAGGATTTTGTTGACGTATGCTAGTTGTGACAACGTGATACCATTTCTTTTTCCCGTTATTTCTATTCCCAGTGGGACTTTCGCATTACCGAAATCCGTACATTCGAAATCTGCCTTTTGTGGTGGTCTGATTTCGTTTCTGAGTGAGGTGTCGGGTCTGGATATCATGATGTCGTCAATATGGACCGATATTTATAGTTGGTGCTTCTTATTTATGAAGACACATGAGTCAAATTTGGCTGGGACAAATCTTTTCCGTTGAAGGGAGTCTGCTAGGCAAGCGTACCTTTCACGGGGTGATTGTTTTAGTACATATATGCATTTACAAAGTTTACAAACCTTGTGGTTCTGCCTGTAGCCTTCAGGTAGTTCCATGTAGATTTCCTCCTTAAGTATACCATATAGGAAGGCTGACTTGACGCCCATTTGTTCTGGTGTAGAACCGTTGTTTGCAGCTAGTGCAAGTAGGAGTCTTAGGGAATCGTATCGGGCAACCGGGGCGAAGGTCTCATCATAGTCTTGATACTGCACTTGGGTGAAGCCTTTGGTGATGTACCTAGCTTTGTATCTTTCGATTGTTCCGTCCGCGTTGTGTTTTACCTTGAATACCCATTTTCCTCCGACTACTGCTCGGTTGGTTGGTCTGTCGACAATATCCCAGGTATGGGCTTTGTTGAGGGCGTCTTTTTCCGTCTGTATTGCCTTCTTCCATAGGTGTTGATCATCGCTTTTCATTGCTTGATTGAAGGTGGTAGGTACAGTTACTAGGTGTACCCGATGGATGGTGGGATCCAAGTTGTCGTACTGGCTTTGGAGCTTTGATTTGTCCTTTTTGTGGTCTAGATTGGCTGCTTCCATCGCTAGTTGCTTGGTTTGTTCGTCCATATCTCTGTCGGCTAGTATTTCTGATACCTCCTTGTCATAGGTGTTTCCTAATTCCGATATTTTCTGTCGGATTTCCTTTCTTTTCCCTTCGATGTCAAGTGCTGCTTGTTTCTCCGTTCTTTCACGGATGCGATTTGATCTTCTTGTTGTGACAGGATGCGGGACTTCAGATTCTTTCTCCTTCTCGGTTGTTGGTTTCTAAGGTTTTGATTTATTTGGTGGTTCTGGGAGAGGTGTTTCTGTGTTTTCCTGATTAGCTTCCTGTTTATTATTTTGTTCGAGGGGGCGTCCAGGAGTGGGCCTCGTAAGCCCGGCCCCCAGTCCACTTGCGTCTGTTTCAAGGTTTTCTTCGATTGCTGACGATTCGGTTCTTGATCAGGCCTGTCTTCTGATTCATATCCGTCGTCTGTTGGTGTAGGTGCCGCTTCTGGTTTTAGGATAGGGGTGTAGTCGAGTTCCACAGTGACTTCCCCTGATTCAGGAGGGGGGAATGTGACATCTCGACTTACAACTAACCTACTTTGTGATCCTATACAGGTGCGGTAGTGTTTGTTACTGTCTGAGTATCCGACAATGATTCCTTTGTGTGCTCGGGGTGCTAGTTTGCTTCCTACTGGCCTAGAGTTTTCTGGGATGTGGATGTAGCATTTCTTTCCGAATGGTTGAAGGTGTTGGATACTCGCCTTTGAACCTTTTAGGGCTTCGAAGGGGGTCTTTTCCTTTAGGGTACTGTGAGGTAGCCTGTTTTTAAGTTAGACAGCTGTTGGGTATGCTTCACCCCATAACGATTTAGGATGGTCCATGATCATGCACCTGACCATTGTTGTTATCGTCCTGTTGAATCGTTCTGCAACTCCATTTGATTCAGGAGTGTATGTGGGAGTCTGTTCTTAGACTATTCCTTGTAGGTTGAAGTAATACATTGTGTCTTTGTCGATGTATTCACCACCACCGTCACTTCTGAATTTCAGTATTGTTGTATTATACTGTTTCTCGATTTTTGTGACGTAGTCTTTGATGGCTGTTATCACATCGTCTTTCTATTTTAGCAAATATATTCAGGCAATGCGGGTATAGTCGTCAATGAAGGACATGTAGTACAGGGCTTTTCCTTGTGATTGTGTGCCGAATTTTCAAGATAGGTCTGAATGGATTAGTTCGAATGCTCGCTGGGATCTTGTACCAATTGGTGCAGGCTTCTTATATAAACTTTTTGATAGTGCACATTGACTGCAGTGGAATGTTTCTGGTTTGGGAGGTAGCTTATGGATGTCTTCGTACAAGTTTTCTAGTGTCGCAGGGTGGCCTAGTGCTTGATGCCATTCAGAGTAAGTGGTCGAGCGAACTGTATTGCTAACTACTTGTACATTCCAAAGTCTCTTATCCAATTTCGCACAAATTATTCCTTTCTTTTCTTTCGTGACCAATTTGTTTCCTCCTCCTGACTTTGTTCTAAACTCCTTTTTGTCGAGTACGGTTTCTGAGACCAATCCCACATTTCCCATGGTTGGGACCAGCAGCACGTCGGTGAGGACAACGGTGGATCTATCTCCATTGGGAAGGTAACATTTGAAACTAGCACTTCCCAATCCGGTGACAGTGTGGGTGGTGCCGTTGGCTGTTCGGACTGTGCTGGTTTGAGGTCGGATGTTGAAGAGTTGGTCTTTGAAAGGAGTTACGTAAGAAGTAGTTCCAGAGTCAAGGATCCAGGTAAGGGGCAGAGAAGGTGAGGTGTCAGTGCGTACCATGCATACTGTTGTGGATTATTCGTTGATAACTACCGATGCCCAATTATCCCTGCCTGTTCTCCTACTGTTTGTGTCCCTTGTCTTGTTCTGTTCTTTGAGCTTTCTGCACTCCTTGTACTCATAGCCCTGGTACAGTTGGTTCCTTTTCTTGCACCAGGTGCATTCTTTGCCGTTTGGTGTGGGGGTATTTCTGGTGTGAAGTACCCTGTTGTTGCCGGTGAGACGGCTATGCTCTTGTAGGTTTTGTAGCCGTTGGCGTACATCTTCGTATGTAACATCCTGTTTGGTCTGGATGTTATCGACGATGTTGCTCATCGACTTTGGCAGTGAGGCAAGTAGTAATGCTGCCATCGCTTCGTTGGATTTGGTGAGGGGTAGCAGAGCCTGAGCGAGTTTGTGGTCGCCGCTCTGACACCTGGTCTTAAGAGTGTTCCAGTTTGTGTTGAAGGTCTCGAGATGCTCGGTTAGGTTACCGTTGTCTTGCATCTTTGTGTCTAGAACACGGCTGAGGAGTGTGATCATCGTGTTTGGGGATACGCGATCGTAGAGGTCTTTAAGCGCCTTCCATCCATGGTAGCCATTTTCGGCGGAGACGACTGTTGGTTGTATGTCTTCGGCTACAGCTCCGATGAGAAGGCTGTGCATTTGTTTTCGGGTCTTTTTGATTTCGGCCTTGGTGAGGTCTGTGTCATCTTCTGTGGGGTTTTCGATGCTCAATCCTTCCTACCAGTCTGCTGCATCGAATGTAATCCTCCAGGCAGACGCCCAAGTTTGGTAGTTGGATCGTCCATTTAGTTTTGGGAGTCCATCAAACTTGATCCGAATGTTACTGGTGCTCGTGTTGTCTGATGACTTAACCTCCTCGGCTTTGGATGATTTTGCAGCGTCAGACTTGATGTTGTATGAAGTGTAATTGAGTTAAGCGAGGTGGCAAGTGGTGTACGGATTTTATTTGGCAAAACCCGGGCTCATAACCTGAAGTTTGGAGTGTAGCAGAAAATGACTTGAATGTGGTTTGAACACGTAACCTTGAGGGAGTATTTGTTTTTGTAGTGCGAAGAAGATACTATTGTGCCGCTGAAGTTCCAGCGACAATGTCGGCGTTTGAGCGTTTTATATATACAGATATTCTAACACCACGTGATCCCCTGATTACATAATCCCTGACACTGCGCCTTGTCTGAATCCCTGTTCCTTCTATGAGTCATCCCTTATACATGAGTAATTCCATACATAACCGATGTCGCAATGCCCTATTTCTACACTCTGACCGAGTGAACCTTGACCGACCGAGTAAACTCCCGAATGACTACAACGCCACCCACCCCCTGAACCCGTGACATCTGCCAAGCGCATCGTTACCACAATATATAATGATAATGTCCTTGACGAATACTTGACGGAATCATTGAACCCCCATCCCCCTCTCCACTGCGAATTACTCGAGATAACTCGCGCGAAAACCTCCGACTGAGCGAGCTTATTCGAAAGCCATTCGCCCTATATATACTGACTCTGCCTTTACCAGCTCTATGGCGTATATAGCCAGATCTGATGTGTTGCCCCAGCATACCACCACGTTGTTGCTTCAGCACAACGGACTTGACAGGACAACCGCCAAATTCCACAACAACCTGTCCTTCTAACATGCACTCATGCTCAGAAAATAGCTTAGCTTTTGACATTGACGCCTTTCATTCCAGCCCGTATATTCCGTTAGAGAAATCACAAAATATCACTCGCACCAAGCACAAGGCTCTGACCGATCAAGTTAGCTACCTCTTGAAATAGGGCGCTCGGCACGTTTCATAGTATTGGAGGATTCTCATTATTTCATTATAGTATTTGTCATCGAAGTATGACTCACTCATGACTCACTTTCCTATTAGTCATTCTCTCACTCATACGTTTTGGCTCATTGTATCTCTTTTGTACTCCCTCTCATTAGTATAAATACGGGGCATTCTCCTTTAGCTAGAATAAACCAACACGCTCAATCACTTCACTTCTCCTACATACTTTCTCTACTCCCAACCATTTCGTTTAGCTCTGTTGCCAACCGGTGGCTCACCCACCGCCCCCATCGCAACCCACTTCTGGGTACATGGCATTACTACCAACCCCCTTTACTCTCAGACAATGGTGATAAAACCTATTTCTAATCAGTGACAGATAACACAGTTGGTCATGATCACGGTGATACGAATTATAGAGCAGCTGAAACCCCCCCCGGGGGCTAATGCGAGGTATTATGGTATCATATCTCGGTTTTGTACCTCGTTCTCCCTACTTTTAGGTATGAGCGGAATATGTTTCGTAAAAAAAGTGTACATACCTAGATGGAAGCTTCCCGGTACCTTCTCCATTGCACAAGAAGTTTACACAATCCCGGAACTGTACCCACCCGCTGCGCCCTGCGGAGATATTTCTATGGTAAGAAGGTATCATGTTGGGAGTTAAAGCGAACGGGGCATTCGAACGCTGGAGGAGGAGGAGGAGGAGGAGGAGTGTTGGCTCTTGAATTCGCATAGCATCTATGTAAATGCATTAATGGCCTAGATCTGTCTCTCTGGGACCAATGATGGGTCAGTCCTCCAGGGTTAGGGTTTCTAACTCAATGTCACTGTTAACAAAACTAAATGGACATCCGGGGACCAAAACCTTAGATATATAAATGTATTTTATTCTACCCATAGATTTAGAGTAGATTGCATGATACCATTTCCTTTATTTTTGTTTCTACTATACCTAGAGAAGGTTTGTTTCCGCAAAATGAAAGGGAAGCAACTCACCAAATATTATTGTGGTACTAGAGGCGAAACTGTAAGCCACATTCTCTCAGATCGTCCACTGACAGCGGTGCCAAGAAGGCTTGAATAGGAATCTCCTAGGGGCCTGCTATCACTTCAGTAATTGTTATACCCTGAAGGAGACAATTGGACCTGGGGATCGGCTATATAGAGATAGTTTGAGCGAAAAAGACACATTTTCAAAAGAGCAGAAGTGGTGGGCAAAGAGTAACGAGACAGAGGAGTTAGTGGGGATGAGGGGACTGAAAGAGAAATAAGAAAGGAAATCAGTGAATTTGCTTTTGGCTTTTGATATTGTTTTTCATTTTATCCTGTGCTTCGATTTTGTTTTTGAGCTTTTTCTTTTATTTTTGGGTGCGAATTACGGCTGACTGCAGTGACCAGTCCGCCGTAATCTCTCACGTCGCTAGCATTCCGGATGAGTGAGTTAAGGAACGATAGATCGGCTACGAGGTATTCTGAAGGCATCTCATACCTTTAATACCAATGCTTATTAATTTCTGCGTCCCTCAATTATCAACTTTCTAATACGGGTTGAGTCTCGTTGACTTCCCTGATTGCGTAGGATTATGGTTGACCACCCGCCACACCCCTCCACTTTATTACAGCCATTAAGATTCAGTTGATGAGGTAGCAGCTACCAGCCAAGGGATATCTTACTAGTAATACTGAGAAGAAACTCGGTAACTCGATATAGAGCTGGTATGTCTGGGGCCTTCTTGTGCAAAAAGGTAAAAAAATACTGAGGAAAGTCGCTTCTTCCTTCATGATTATATAATTTTCTACTGTACAAAGATTGGGCTGGAGAGTTTCTGGAGCTCCTTAGATAATATTCAAACTGATTTTAGGGAGAAGATAAAAAAGAAATTTTTAGACATGGAATAAGCCAACCCTTGACAAGACCAGAAGACTATCCACAGCAGGTGAAGCAAGGATTCATAATTAACACAAAAGGGACTATAATCACATAATCAGTTAAGTTAGGAAGAATAGAACAAGGAAAGTACCTTAATTCATGCCCCCGTATGAATATAGCATGCCCATTTGATAGGTTGGCTAAGGCACTGGGCCCGCAATCTCTTGATAGCATGATGGAATGCAAAACTAACCTTCCGATGGCCCTGATAGCTCGCATTAGGCTGGTCACTAAATAGTATTCAATAAAAGTTCCCCGCAACTTATCGGCAGGCGGAGTCGTTTGATATTCACTGCATCGCAAGCACATGGCTAAATCCGGACAGCTGAAAGCCACTGGCAATATATTTTGATTCGTCGGCCAATGTAGTCGAGGAGTTCTCTGCCGTGCTGCAGGCTGAAAAATATGCTATCTGCGAATGTTGAAATTTCGTGTTCGAGATCGCCCCAACAATTAATTTATTGACCGCGAGTGTTCCCGACTCAGAGCCATCATTTTTACAAAGAAGTAAATGTCTATCTGAGGGACTCTCTGGGTCAGACACTCCATGGCAGGCGAAATGGATAACATGGTATGATGGAAGTTCGTTGAGGACCTGAGCTGTACTTGGTTGCTCCAATTGAGTTGTACTCGCTTTTCCCTTCACGATATTTGCAATATCAGCAGCTTCCATTGTTGAATTATGGAGAGGACTTTGGCCGGGAGTGGTGAGCATGTTGACAGGAAGAAGGCGAGGGTCTGCATTGCTGAGGAGCTCCAGATTCTTTTGGCGAGCGTATTAAAGCGCTTTGATCGTTGAAATATATGACGAAATGGCCTGACTTTTAGTGTTGCATGTCGAGCCACAGGAATGGTGGCCAGCAGAATGGGAAAGTTCTACAGCGAGGGGCCCCACCCCGATCCACCAAATTCGGCGTAAGTCGGTTCCCAGGTTCAATGATTTGAGGATTGGCTCTACTGCCGTATTCCACATCCACAGAAGAATCTCACCCATTCTCTGGTTTCTCAACTGATAAGTATAGCGCTTGGGTGAGGTCATTCTTAGATTTGGAGTCAAGCTGTATACAAAGCCGTTGAAATGTGTCAAGTTCCTTCAGATGCTTCAACTGTAGTTCCGAAAGGTCAGTTTTGCTATCAATAGCAACGCCCATAATAATGCCTCGAACAAGTTCCAATAACCTAAGGCAGTGAGAGGCCTCTGAGCCCGCCTGGAAAGTGAAAGAGATACTCTCAGCTATAAGATTACTAAACTGAGACAAGTGATGCTCTTGACCTTCTCTCCTCAACGATCTTGAGCTTAGGTTGGGAAGCATTCTGACGGCGCCCTCGAGAAGTGCACTTGACTCCTGCCATATCTTGCTTGCAGCAAGAAGCAAAGCTGCTTCACGAGCTGTTTGAATACGTATAGCCGGTTTCGCGATATGGGAGTGCCAAGCTGCATAGGAAAGACGAAGAATGTGATAAAAATCTCGAACCGATTTTGACTGGTTATATCGTGAAGTGAGCATAACCGCTAGATTATACAACCTTCCGGCAAGATGGAGGTCATCGTTTGTGGTCATTTCGACTGCCTTCTCACCCCACTCAATGGCCTGCTGAAGGTCCTGTAGATTTTGCTGTCCTGATTGATAATACCTTTTCGCCATCTTATTGCTCAGATTATTCAATAATCGTTCACGATTAGGGTGGTTTTCCGGTGTTGTTGCGATAGCCTCCTTGTCCCATTTGATGGCGTGCTCAAGGTCCTTGAGGTCTCCTACTTGGTCATACCCGGTTTTGAGTGCGTCACTAAGGTTGCTCAACCATACTGAACGATCAGGGTAGTCTAGCGGTGTTGCTGATATAGCATTCTCAACGCTCTTGATAACCTCCTCAAGATGAAGCTAGGTGTAAACGGCAGTAAAATTGTGCTCTCGGAGGTTGCGTTGCAACACATGTGGGGCAGCCTATTCAAGTACTTTTACTGGTGCCAAATATTATTTTCTGCAGCTTCAACCAATCATATGCCAAAAAAGGGTTTTTCAGACCAACCCATAACCCCCGGTACACTATAATGCCAGTCGTGAGTGTCAGGCTCGGAATCACAAAGCCCTCCACACCATCACGGGTACCAGAACAGCAATCAAAAATGATCCTTTGGAGAGCTGAATTTGTGTATAGTTGTTGAATAGTAGATAAATAACAATAATTTGACATTTAATATCTTGTGTATCAACTCAGAATGAAAAGGTTGTGGAAATCTGTTTGAGCCTGACGTTCAGGACTGGTATCGTACTGTATCTTCTTTGCGTAGCTCGCATCGATCTCTGTAGTCTTGTTTATGAAATGTACAATAGAGTATTTAAGCTCACTCAACCTTTTGATAAAATATGGAGCCAAGTGCATGGTAGAGGAAATATTGAAGCCAGATCCTGCTCAGATTGATCCTAAGTCTGGTCATAACCTCGTCAGCTTTAGTAGGCATATCTTCTTGGTACTTATTTTCTCAACAAAAAAAGAGGTGAGCTTAAACACTCCAATAAGATGAGATATAAATATGTCCTACTGTCTCTGATTCGTATTTTATTTGTTAGACATCCCATGGAGAGTATGAGTCTTTTAAAGTGTTAACCCTCAATTCAAAAGCCTCATCTTTGTCCTATCATGATCTATTTTCTTCTGAGTGGTAGACTAGAAGACAGGTGTATCCATTTCTAGCTGGTGAAATTTCTTGCTTAAAGGGCGAAGGTTGCAATTGGTTTCTTTGGATACGGCTACTTCTCAGATCTCGTTGCAAGGGTGCTTAGATATGAACTATATTGACTCGATAAACGGCCCTGGATTTGTAAATGTTAGAGTCGAGTCTGCAGCCGAATGCAGTTAGTAGCGCCAAGCCACTCCAATCACTATCAAGACAGATGGCCTATTTTTTTATTTTTTTATTTTTTTTGTCTAGTTCATTAATTGCATGCAAACTTGCAGTTATGGCAATATCTGTAATGTCAATATTATGATTTGGCTAAGGCGATAGATTGGAACGTGAAGAGGAGGTATTGCGCAGTTAGAATAGGATTTGTAATGGGGTTTCTGTTATGTTCTTTCGGTTTCCATTACGCGGGGCATTAGTCATCAACGGACTAGGAGTTGGATATATAAGGGGGCGTGGTCTCGTGCCTTTTCATGTTTTCCTTTCTTTCTTTTTCTCTTCATGCAACCGCCTGTATCTTACCGAGCCCGACCACTTAGGGTACGGGGGGATCCCCATCCCGTTTCGATATCCTGATTCTCGAATTGCTTCAGGCCCTGAACACGACGGCCCCCTATCTACCGAGTTGAAGCCTTTCACTAGGACTCGTCCTTCTTCTTACCCCTCCTCCAACCCGTCGGCGCCCCCGATCGCGACACCAAAACGACCAACCCTTCGAGGCTACCCCTCTCTACGTCGTATTGGCACTCTGTCAATTGTCTGGAGGTCAGCACAGACCCATTGCCAAGGCCTACAATAACCTACTGTGTTAGCGACCTCACGGTCGCGAAACATCCGTTTCTCACCTTACGCGAAGTCCCTTCGTTGGGCCTTACCCCGCTTTACGGCCCCAGGCAGGCAACCCATTCAACCGAGTTGGCTTCCCCGCTCACCCAACCCCATCGGCCCGGCATGACAACCGAGGACACCCCATGAAGACACGGTCGGCACTTACGATTGCGACAACCCCATATAATACGGAAATCGAGTTCGAAGGTCACCACTGTAGAAACCACCAACAGGTAGCGGCTCACGCTCACCCCATCTATACTTGGCCTCTGTACCATTCCTACCTTAACTTCCTGCTGCCTGACGAGCAGACTCCCAGGGATCCCATCGACACCCTCCTCCCTACGCTTTCGCACCTGATGTTTCGGCGATCTTTCGCGTTGCCTTCGTACAGTACTTCCCTTTTGGCATTGGGAATGATACTGGTTTATGGTGAACGGGTATATAGACGATTGACTCTATGTGGTTTGACAGAGAAGCTTTTGGGATTTCATTCTCCTGTAGTGTTGTTACTTTGTTCGTCGCTTAGTTTCTGTTCATATACACCATGTCGCGCGATGTTCGTACGTACTTTTTCTTTTGTCTTTGGCGGTAGTGTAGGCGTGCGATAAGCTCTGTGCTTCTATGCAATATAAAATCCAATCCAACCTGTATTTACTCCATGAATACTATGTTTGTTCTACGTGTCATCATAGGGTTCAACTGGTTTGTCATACCAAGTAGAGCCGCCCCATAGTCCATAGCCAAGAATACCTACTGCTACACCTTCACCTCGGTTGTATTCCTTGGCACTATAGTCTCTACGCCAATAGACCCCAGTTACACTTGGTTGTGTCTTCTATCGCCAATCAATACAATACTATAGTTTACAATTTCGGAACACGTCCCTGTTGATTATCAGTAACTAAGCGACGCCTTTCAAACCTTCTTTCAAGAACACCCAGATGTCGATAATAATGTCGGAATAGAAGCTTATGCACTTCTCCAACGGGCCCAACACGGTCTTGCTCAGTACGTACCAGACTTACAGGAGGTAGAAAGGGAGGCTGGAAATGCAAGAGAAATGTTTGAGCGTGACCTTGCTGCTACTCGAACTCAACGGGTTGCTGTGGAAGTGGTTGCCCCTGATGAAAAACCGATTGAGGGCGATAATGCCCCACCTGTGCCCCCAGTACTGCCCGTTACGGCTATTACCCAAAGGTCCGAGAAGCTTCCAGATCCAGAGGTGTTTAGGGGAGATCGTGATCGAGAAAGATTACACCTATTCAAGCAACAGATGAGGGTCAAGTTATTGGGAAATGGCCACCACTTCCCCACAGTACAGTCTAAGCTATTCTAAGCATTCAGTCGACTGGAGAGTGTTGCCGCTAATCAGTTCCTACAATACGTCGGGGAAGAAGGAATTGCTTTGCCTTCCATGTTACGGTTTTATGAAATTCTAGATACTGCGTTCGGGGACCCTGATCGAATGTGTACGGCTAGGAGGAATCTCAGGAACATCCGCCAACGAAATCGAACTTTTGCTGATTATTTCACCGAATTTCAAAGATATGCTGCCGAGTCGGAGATGGATGAAGCTTCTCGGATTGAGGCTCTAATGGAAGGTATCAATGTGGAACTCGACGAATCAATGATACATCATGAAACCCCTGCTACGGTAGATGCATGTCCAACGCTCTTGCAACAGTTGTATAATCGCCGTCGAGCGGCAGAAGCTAAGCGAGGAAGTAAAAAGCCTTGGAATGCTACTACTGCTCCGGCCCCTCGTCCCCCACCAGCGAATCCTGTCCCTGCTCCCAGTGCTGCCGCCCCGGCGGTCAATGTACCTACCACTGAGAACCATCCCTCGTTCCGCCCAGGAGGTGATGTACCGATGGATTTGTCTGTAGGACTTCGTCGCCCCACCACTACCGAAAGAAACGCCCGCTTAGCTGAGGGTTGATGTTTCTATTGCGGAGTTGTCGGACATATGGTTAGAGATTACCCCAAGCGACGGCAACTGGAAATCAACCAAGGAGACCGGTGATGAGGGGAGGGTCATTGAGAGTGGAGGAAAACGATGGAAGTGATAAGGAGTCAGCAAAAGATTTGTCTCTGCACTAAGTGGCTTAGCGCAGGGACTATTTAAAGATTTTACTAGGATGTGTGTTTCTGGTTTTTCGATATCAGAGGAGAAAGTGGGTGGGAACCAATTTGCAGTAACTTGTTCGATTTCGCAGAACAAAAATTCTTTTATACCCACCTACGCCCTTATTGATACCGGAGCATCAGGATATGCTTTCATTGATGAATCTTTCGCAAGCCACAACAATCTTACCATGACCTCCCTTAAAATACCCCGCCATGTAGACGTCATAGACGGCAGACCTATCAAGTCAGGAAAAATTGTCCATATCGTTGATATCTCGCGTGACATTCATGGCGATCGAGAGACCACGCCGTGTTTTGCGACAGAGTTAGTGTAGAAATAGTGCATTGTGACATCGATTATGTATGGAATTACTCATGTATAAGGGATGACTCATAGAAGGAACAGGGATTCAGACAAGGCGCAGTGTCAGGGATTTTGTAATCAGGGGATCACGTGGTGTTAGAATATCTGTATATATAAAACGCTCAAACGCCCACATTGTCGCTGGAACTTCAGCGGCACAATAGTATCTTCTTCGCACTACAAAAACACATACTCCCTCAAGGTTACGTGTTCAAACCACATTCAAGTCATTTTCTGCTACACTCCAAACTTCAGGTTATGAGCCCGGGTTTTGCCAAATAAAATCCGTACACCACTTGCCACCTCGCTTAACTCAATTACACTTCATACAACATCAAGTCTGACGCTGCAAAATCATCCAAAGCCGAGGAGGTTAAGTCATCAGACAACACGAGCACCAGTAACATTCGGATCAAGTTTGATGGACTCCCAAAACTAAATGGACGATCCAACTACCAAACTTGGGCGTCTGCCTGGAGGATTACATTCGATGCAGCAGACTGGTAGGAAGGATTGAGCATCGAAAACCCCACAGAAGATGACACAGACCTCACCAAGGCCGAAATCAAAAAGACCCGAAAACAAATGCACAGCCTTCTCATCGGAGCTGTAGCCGAAGACATACAACCAACAGTCGTCTCCGCCGAAAATGGCTACCATGGATGGAAGGCGCTTAAAGACCTCTACGATCGCGTATCCCCAAACACGATGATCACACTCCTCAGCCGTGTTCTAGACACAAAGATGCAAGACAACGGTAACCTAACCGAGCATCTCGAGACCTTCAACACAAACTGGAACACTCTTAAGACCAGGTGTCAGAGCGGCGACCACAAACTCGCTCAGGCTCTGCTACCCCTCACCAAATCCAACGAAGCGATGGCAGCATTACTACTTGCCTCACTGCCAAAGTCGATGAGCAACATCGTCGATAACATCCAGACCAAACAGGATGTTACATACGAAGATGTACGCCAACGGCTACAAAACCTACAAGAGCATAGCCGTCTCACCGGCAACAACAGGGTACTTCACACCAGAAATACCCCCACACCAAACGGCAAAGAATGCACCTGGTGCAAGAAAAGGAACCAACTGTACCAGGGCTATGAGTACAAGGAGTGCAGAAAGCTCAAAGAACAGAACAAGACAAGGGACACAAACAGTAGGAGAATCTCAAGGGACGGTGATAGCAAGTATTCCGCAGGGTACGATTGGCGACAGTAGAAGCTGTCGAGTTAGTCGAGCGGGGTCAAGCGAGGTCAAACGAGGCGTGAAGGTCTTCGTAAAGAAGAGAAGTAAAGGCGTATGTATTGAGAACCAGCGTATATATATGTATGTGGTCCTACCTGGTATGATATGCCAGGTGCGGACAATGGTTATGGTAAGGAAATACAGAAGACGTTGCGTGAGGAAAGGAGAAGAAAGGAAAACAGGAACGAGGCGAGGGAGAGCCCTCTAATATACTCAAGGAAATCCTACGATGACTAATCCCGAATGACTCACACCACGCAACCGAACAGAAACCCATAGAACGCGATAGAAACCTCCTGACTAATCCGACTCTTCGAGACCTAGCGACTCCATCAACCGATCCGTGAAAGTAGCCCCCCCCTTTAAGCGCGAGCTCCTGCGAGCCTGAGTCTTAACCTCCATCTCGAGCGGCCCCGGTTTCTCAGGGTATTGTGTATGAAAGACATCGACTGCGGCGGTGTCGTTGTGGTAGGCGGCGGGTTCCCAGGTAGGGTCAGTGTACCCTGTCCACTTGACTAAGTATTGTAGGCCGTTATTCCTTGTTTTCCGTGAATCCAGAATCTCCTCAACCTCATATTCTTCCTCCTGTTCGACGATAACGGGCGGCGGGGGTGGTTGTACCTGCCCTGGTATGGGGTCCTGTGCGGCGGGGTCCAATAGCGAGACATGGAAGACAGGGTGCATCTTCATGCTCCGGGGAAGGTCGACTCGGTAGGCGTATGGGGAGATGACTGCCTTGATGGGGAATGGTCCGAGCTTCTTCCAGTCGAGCTTCCTCGAGTTGCGGGTGGTGCGGATATTTTTGGCAGATACAAAGACCATGTCGCCGACGTTGTATTGGGGTGCGGGGGTTCGTTTCGCGTTGGTGGCCTGCTCTTGCTGATCTTGTGCCGTTCGGATATTGGTGCGTAGGTATTCGTGTAGTTCCAACATCTTTCTGGCGAAGTCTTTGGCATCGAGGCTAGGTGGTGTCTTATCGGGTGGCTTGATCGTTACTGTGAACCGAGGGTGGAAGCCGGAATTCGCGAAGAAGGGTGTAGCTTTAGTGGAGGCGGAGACTTGATTGTTAGCGGAGAACTCGGCCATAGGGAGCCACTTGACCCAATCATCCTGTTGATAGGACACATAGCCTCGTAGGTATTGCTCCATTACCGTGTTGAGCCTTTCGGTTTGGCCGTCGGTTTCTGGGTGGAAGGCAGTGGACATTCTCGCTTCGATCCCGAGATGTTTGCACAGTTCTTTCCAGAATTTGGCAGTGAATTGTGTGCCACGGTCCGAGGTGATATGCGTAGGAAGGCCGTGGAGTTTCCAGACGTTTCGCAGGTACAGTTGAGCGACATCTTCAGCGTTGACGGTTGTATTGCAGGGTAGGAGGTGTCGCATCTTTGTCAGTCGGTCTACGATTACCATGATTGCATCGTACGCCTCACTTTCCGGTAGTCCAGTAACGAAGTCCATTGATACTTCCTGCCAGGGTTGTTCGGGTATGGGCAGAGGTCGGAGTACACCGAGTTTTCCATGGGTGCTTGGTTTACTTCGCCGACAGGTGTGACAGTTCCGGATGTAGCGGCCAATGTAATTCCGCATGCGGGGCCAGTAGTAGTCCCTGCTGATGAGTTCGAATGTCTTTTCACGTCCGGGGTGTACAGCAGAAGGGGCGTCGTGGTAAAGCTTGAGGATTTGGAGTTTCAGGGGGTCGTACTCAGGGACATATAGATTACCTCGGTAAAGTAGTCGTCCTTCGTTCTCGGTGCATTCGGCGAGTGAGATATCCTTCGATTGTCGTTTGCCTTTGTTTCGCATTTTCAATATCTCTTCCGGGAATGGGTCAGCTTTATATCCTTCATTAAATAATGTATCCAGTGAGGCGTTCTTTCCAGCAGGTTCGTTTGATAAAGAACCCGCCAACAAACTTAGCTTAGTTTCCACGTTTTCCCTTTTTAGCACGACCTGACTCTGGTGCAACTGTCTTTCATCCCCCTCTCCAGGGAGATCTCCTGATCTCCTTGTTAGTGCATCTGGTTTCCCGCCTTGCTTCCCCGGTCGGTATTTGATAACGAAGTTGAATCGTGAAAGATATTCGGCCCAGCGCGCTTGCCTTCGGTTAAGCTGTTTAGTGCTCATGAAGTACTCGAGGTTCTTGTGGTCCGATATGACAGCGATTGGGTGTGCGGCTCCCTCGAGTTCCGGGCGCCATTCTTCGAATGCTCGGATGATTGCCAACAGTTCTTTATCGTAGATCTCATAGTTACACTCGGCGGGGGAGTGTTTCTTGGAGAAGTAAGCAACAGGGCGAAGGATATGGTTATCATCGTATTGGGAGAGTATGCCAGCGGAGACGTAGTCTGAAGCGTCAGTTTCCACAATGATTTCTTTCTCGGGATCAAAGTGGGCAAGAATAGGGGCGGTAGTGAATGCTTCCTTGAGGGCGTTAAATGCGGCTTGCGCTTCATTTGTCCATGCCCATGCTTTATCTTTCTTCGTCAGTCCACTCAGTGGTGCGGCAAGCTTGGAGAACCCGTATATGAACCGGCGGTAGAAGTTGGCGAATCCGAGGAATGCTTGTACGTCTTTAACTGTCTTGGGCACTGTCCAATTCTGAACTGTATCCACTTTCTTGGGGTCCATTCGGATGCCATTGGGTTCGATAATGAGGCCGAGGTAGGTGGTGCTTTGTGTGTGGAATTCGCATTTCTCCGGTTTCAGCAGTATCCCGTTGGCTTTCAAGGCTTCGAGGACTTTCTCAACGTGGACTTGGTGTTCTTCGAGGGTGTCGCTATAAATCAAGATGTCGTCAAGATAGGCTGTACAGAACATATCGAGGTACTCGCGGACGCAGTCATTGATAAAGTGTTGGAATGTAGCCGGCGCGTTGGTGAGTCCGAAGGGCATGACCGTGTATTCAAAGTGACCGTATCGGGTGCGGAACGCTGTCTTCCATTCTTCGCCTTCGGCCATTCGGATCTGGTTGTACCCCTGGCGAAGGTCCAGCTTGGTGTACCATTTGGCCTTGGACAGTCGGTCGAGTGTTTCCCGGATAAGGGGTAGGGGATACCGATTCTTTATCGTTAGTTCGTTTAGGCCACGATAGTCAACGCAAAGACGCAGAGTTCCATCAGCCTTTTTAACAAATAGGACAGGGGCACCGGCAGGGGAGGAGCTGGCTCGTATGGAACCTTTCTCCAAGTTATCCTGTATGTACTTCTTGAGAACGATCAACTCGTCGCGGGACATGCCGTATAGCGGACCAAACGGTGGTTCTTTCCCTTTTTTGAGCGGTATCTTATGGTCATATGGCCGTCGTGGTGGCATTTCATTAGCGAGGTCTTCGTCAAACATACAGTAGAACCTTTGGTATTGCGTTGGTATCTTGATTCTCCAGTCGTCCTTCGGGGTTTTGTCGATAGCTTGATCAATTTCCTCCATGGTTACGCTAAAGATCTGAAGTTTATCCCTTCGAGCGAAGCGGCAGAGGGCGGCGGAGCTGACGAGGTGGAAGCGGGGTGGCGGAGTGACTGCTTTGACGGGCGCGGCTTTCTTGGAGGCGTTGCACTTGCGCTTGCAATATTCTGACTCAAACTGTATGGTGTTCTCCTTAAACCGTAGAGTGGCGTCATGCAGCTGGAGCCAGGGGATTCCTAGTACAAGGGGGTAAGAGCCGAGTTTGGTGACGAAGAAAGGGACGGTTTCACAGTGGTCCCCGATGGACATAGGCAAGTAGCATAGGTGGGTGATTTGACCAGAAGATATGGGTCGGCCGTCTATGACTTCAAGGGTGCGAGGTGATTTGAGTGGGAGTAGAGGGAAGTTGTTATGGCGCGCGAATGTCTCATCAATGAATGCGAACCCGGAGCAACCGGTATCAATCAATGCGTAGGTTTGAATGGGAATTTTATTGTTTACAATTTTACAAGAAGCAACAAAATGATCACCATCCAATTTATCCTCCACAGACGATACCGAGAAGCCAGAGATAGAGAACGCAGACAAAGGAAAAACATTAAGTGGTCCCGGGCAGGGGCCATTCATCAAGCCCGGGACTAGTGAAAACCCGACTCGGAGGAGGCGGAGCTAGCGATCGGTGGGGGGGCGGGGTCACCGGTGGTGCGGACAGGTGCGAGGAGGGCACCCCTCATAGCCGGTTGGTTGCCACGGGGGCGGTTGGCGGAGGGGCAGTTGGCGAAGACGTGACCGGGGTTGGCGCAGTACATGCAAAGGTTATTGTCTCGCCTCCATTGCTTCTCAGCAGTGGAGGTTTTCCGTTGGCCGTTGATGAAGGTGTAGCGTTGTTCGGGGGCCGGTCGTTGGGTGGGGCGAGCCTGCAGAGCGGAAAGGTCCATGAGGGCGAGGCCTCCAGCAGTGTGGGACGGGTGTGCAGCGGCCGGGGGAGCGGTAAATTGACCCATCGTGTTACGGGTGGCCTTTTGTTCGGCCTTCCGGCCCCGGATCTGGTTGTCGATGGTCATGAGGGTGGTCGCATAGGCTTCCACAGTGTTTGGCCTGTCCGTCCTGTAACTCATAGCATCCTTGAGGTCCTCGGATAATCCTTCGGCCAGAGCATCGATCTTTGCCCCCTCATTGTAGTCTAGGTATGCCACGATGCGGAGAAACTGGGAGTAATACGTGGCAAAGTCTCCTTTGCCTTGTCTGAGTGCGACGAGTTGTCGGCGGGCGGTTCCTCGGGGGTCTGGGTCTCCGAACGAAGCTTCCAGGTGTGCGACGAAGGCGGCAGCGGAGGAGAAGGGTGCGGCAGGGTTAGCGTTGACAAGAGGAACGACCTGGTCTAGGGCCCTTCCTTCCATTCGGCTAATAGCATAGATAACCTTTGCTGCTTCGTTGCGGAACCTGTCGTCGTTGACCTCGAGTTTCATCCGGAGTTGGGTGATAAACCCAGGGAGCTTGGAACGGGTACCATCGAATTTCTCAGGGTCCGGGAACTTTTCGGACCTGAAGGCGGGGGCGGCATTGGATTGTGGGGCGGCATTTTGGGGGGCGACGACGATGGGGGCAGGGGCGGCGGCGGCAGCACGGGCGATATTGAGGTTCAGGTTGAGCTGGTTTATTTGCTCTTCCAGGTTATCGATGACTTCGTTGGCGGCGGCGAGTTGTTGGCGAGCTTCGTTTCGCTGAGCGATGCGGAGCTGGGAATTTTCGGCGAGGTGGGCGAATAGGGCGGCGGGGTCTTGTTCGAACTGCTGTTTGAATTCCTCCACATTATTGGGAGGGACCCATGCAGGTGGGTCGGCGGCGGACATGTCGTACGGTGCGGATGATGACGCAACGTAATCTCAAGGGACGGTGATAGCAAGTATTCCGCAGGGTACGATGGGCGACAGTAGAAGCTGTCGAGTTAGTCGAGCGGGGTCAAGCGAGGTCAAACGAGGCGTGAAGGTCTTCGTAAAGAAGAGAAGTAAAGGCGTATGTATTGAGAACCAGCGTATATATATGTATGTGGTCCTACCTGGTATGATATGCCAGGTGCGGACAATGGTTATGGTAAGGAAATACAGAAGACGTTGCGTGAGGAAAGGAGAAGAAAGGAAAACAGGAACGAGGCGAGGGAGAGCCCTCTAATATACTCAAGGAAATCCTACGATGACTAATCCCGAATGACTCACACCACGCAACCGAACAGAAACCCATAGAACGCGATAGAAACCTCCTGACTAATCCGACTCTTCGAGACCTGGCGACTCCATCAACCGATCCGTGAAAGAGAACAGGCAGGGATAATTGGGCATCGGTAGTTATCAACGAATAATCCACAACAGTATGCATGGTACGCACTGACACCTCACCTTCTCTGCCCCTTACCTGGATCCTTGATTCTGGAACTACTTCTTACGTAACTCCTTTCAAAGACCAACTCTTCAACATCCGACCTCAAACCAGCACAGTCCGAACAGCCAACGGCACCACCCACACTGTCACCGGATTGGGAAGTGCTAGTTTCAAATGCTACCTTCCCAATGGAGATAGATCCACCGTTGTCCTCACCGACGTGCTGCTGGTCCCAACCATGGGAAATTTGGGATTGGTCTCAGAAACCGTACTCGACAAAAAGGAGTTTAGAACAAAGTCAGGAGGAGGAAACAAATTGGTCACGAAAGAAAAGAAAGGAATAATTTGTGCGAAATTGGATAAGAGACTTTGGAATGTACAAGTAGTTAGCAATACAGTTCGCTCGACCACTTACTCTGAATGGCATCAAGCACTAGGCCACCCTGCGACACTAGAAAACTTGTACGAAGACATCCATAAGCTACCTCCCAAACCAGAAACATTCCACTGCAGTTAATGTGCACTATCAAAAAGTTTATATAAGAAACCTGCACCAATTGGTACAAGATCCCAGCGAGCATTCGAACTAATCCATTCAGACCTATCTTGAAAATTCGGCACACAATCACAAGGAAAAGCCCTGTACTACATGTCCTTCATTGACGACTATACCCGCATTGCCTGAATATATTTGCTAAAATAGAAAGACGATGTGATAACAGCCATCAAAGACTACGTCACAAAAATCGAGAAACAGTATAATACAACAATACTGAAATTCAGAAGTGACGGTGGTGGTGAATACATCGACAAAGACACAATGTATTACTTCAACCTACAAGGAATAGTCTAAGAACAGACTCCCACATACACTCCTGAATCAAATGGAGTTGCAGAACGATTCAACAGGACGATAACAACAATGGTCAGGTGCATGATCATGGACCATCCTAAATCGTTATGGGGTGAAGCATACCCAACAGCTGTCTAACTTAAAAACAGGCTACCTCACAGTACCCTAAAGGAAAAGACCCCCTTCGAAGCCCTAAAAGGTTCAAAGGCGAGTATCCAACACCTTCAACCATTCGGAAAGAAATGCTACATCCACATCCCAGAAAACTCTAGGCCAGTAGGAAGCAAACTAGCACCCCGAGCACACAAAGGAATCATTGTCGGATACTCAGACAGTAACAAACACTACCGCACCTGTATAGGATCACAAAGTAGGTTAGTTGTAAGTCGAGATGTCACATTCCCCCCTCCTGAATCAGGGGAAGTCACTGTGGAACTCGACTACACCCCTATCCTAAAACCAGAAGCGGCACCTACACCAACAGACGACGGATATGAATCAGAAGACAGGCCTGATCAAGAACCGAATCGTCAGCAATCGAAGAAAACCTTGAAACAGACGCAAGTGGACTGGGGGCCGGGCTTACGAGGCCCACTCCTGGACGCCCCCTCGAACAAAATAATAAACAGGAAGCTAATCAGGAAAACACAGAAACACCTCTCCCAGAACCACCAAATAAATCAAAACCTTAGAAACCAACAACCGAGAAGGAGAAAGAATCTGAAGTCCCGCATCCTGTCACAACAAGAAGATCAAATCGCATCCGTGAAAGAACGGAGAAACAAGCAGCACTTGACATCGAAGGGAAAAGAAAGGAAATCCGACAGAAAATATCGGAATTAGGAAACACCTATGACAAGGAGGTATCAGAAATACTAGCCGACAGAGATATGGACGAACAAACCAAGCAACTAGCGATGGAAGCAGCCAATCTAGACCACAAAAAGGACAAATCAAAGCTCCAAAGCCAGTACGACAACTTGGATCCCACCATCCATCGGGTACACCTAGTAACTGTACCTACCACCTTCAATCAAGCAATGAAAAGCGATGATCAACACCTATGGAAGAAGGCAATACAGACGGAAAAAGACGCCCTCAACAAAGCCCATACCTGGGATATTGTCGACAGACCAACCAACCGAGCAGTAGTCGGAGGAAAATGGGTATTCAAGGTAAAACACAACGCGGACGGAACAATCGAAAGATACAAAGCTAGGTACATCACCAAAGGCTTCACCCAAGTGCAGTATCAAGACTATGATGAGACCTTCGCCCCGGTTGCCCGATACGATTCCCTAAGACTCCTACTTGCACTAGCTGCAAACAACGGTTCTACACCAGAACAAATGGGCGTCAAGTCAGCCTTCCTATATGGTATACTTAAGGAGGAAATCTACATGGAACTACCTGAAGGCTACAGGCAGAACCACAAGGTTTGTAAACTTTGTAAATGCATATATGTACTAAAACAATCACCCCGTGAAAGGTACGCTTGCCTAGCAGACTCCCTTCAACGGAAAAGATTTGTCCCAGCCAAATTTGACTCATGTGTCTTCATAAATAAGAAGCACCAACTATAAATATCGGTCCATATTGACGACATCATGATATCCAGACCCGACTCCTCACTCAGAAACGAAATCAGACCACCACAAAAGGCAGATTTCGAATGTACGGATTTCGGTAATGCGAAAGTCCCACTGGGAATAGAAATAACGGGAAAAAGAAATGGTATCACGTTGTCACAACTAGCATACGTCAACAAAATCCTAGACAAAGTTGGAATGAATAACTGCAAACCAGTTGGCACACAACTCGAACCAAATCTGAGCCCTCGGGAAGGAGAACTAGAAGACCAAATCGAGAAACCAACTGAGTATCAATCCATAATTGGATCACTCATGTACGACAGCATAGCAAACAGACCTGATATCACCCATAACGTTACCGCCCTTTCTCAGTACTCCTTATGCCCAACTGAGTACCACCTACAAGCAGCCAAACGAACACTCTGGTACCTCAATGGAACCAAAGACTGGAACCTGTTCTACCCAAAAGGAACCACTAGAACACTTGATGGTTACTCAGACAGTTCCGATGCTTCAGACCTAGATGACAGAAAATCGTTCTCAGGATACGTGTTCAGACTAGGAAAATCAGCTATCAGCTGGAGAAGCCGGAAGCAGAAATCAGTCGCAGTCCCAACAACAGACGCCGAATACATGTCTCTGTCACTTACAGCTCGACAATTGGTATGAATTCGTAATGCCTTATGCGAACTCCAACAACAATACCAATACAACATCCAGGTCGACAAAACAGAGTCTATCGAACTCTGTCGGAACCCACGTATCCATGACCGGTACAAACACATCGACGTTCACTATCACTACACACATGAACAACTCGAAGCCGGAACCTTCAAACTCCTCTATGTCCCAACCGAAGACAATGTTGCAGACATAATAACCAAAGGTCTACCGAAACCAGCTCACCAGAAATTGTCAGAAGTAATACGATGTGGCAAGTGAGGGGAAGTGTAGAAATAGGGGATTGGAACATCGGTTATGTATGGAATTACTCATGTATAAGGGATGACTCATAGAAGGAACAGGGATTCAGACAAGGCTTAGTGTCAGGGATTATTTAATCGGAGGATCGTGTGGTATAAGAATATTTGTATATATAGAGCGTTCAAACGCCCTCATTGTCCCTGGAACCCCAGCAGCGCAATAGTATCTTCTTCGCACTACAACAACACATACTCCCTCAAGGTCACGTGTTCAAACCCCACTCAAGTCATTTTCTCCCACACTCCAAACTTCACAGAGGTCCTGGCGCGAGTGATATTTTACGATTTACTTTAGCGAGCTCACGGGCGGGGGCAAAAAGCAACGATACGGTGATGGTTTTGGAGGTTTGGATGGGCGGGGATGACAGGTTGGGATGGTAGGAAGGCGTCGGCGTGACGAGTTGTGCGGCGTCGCGGCATGGACGCGTATTAAGACGTTGCTCGCGGTAGGTCCAACCGCAACTAGCCTAGCTAGGCAAACCTCTTCCAGCTCAATCATGGACTATCACTTGCCCTACCCACTACATCACCACCACACACCAACCAGAACGCCCTCCCTCACAGTACGCCTCCCACATGTCACATTATGACTTTTTCTCTGACCTCCATATATATGCAAACTTACCTATACAACACATTCTCAACTTCGACACCACCTTACATAATTATAATATATCACTTAACCTTCCTAGCTAATCTACCTACCACACCAACACCAACCTCCACCCGTACCGCTATGGGCAATACCCCTCCATTAGCGACATGACCCCCATAATCAGATAGTTCAGACAGCGACACGTCAGGCAGGTTTCGCGACCTTGCATACAGCCCAACAGCCTTTATCAGCGCGTTTGGCTGCGCAAGTTACAACCACGACCCCAACACCGCCTCAATTCTTGCACGTTGCCCAGCGTTGACCCTTCAGTCCTACCTACTATTAGCCACAACCTCAGACAGCATCCCCCCTACCATCCCCTACTCAACTGCCTCGGACAGCGTCCTCTCAGAAGAGCGCCCTCCCTTTGCATCGTGTGAGGATTACCTAGCAGGGATAGGAGAGGAAGGTCTCTCCTCCTCTCGGAGAATCATCATCAATAAAAATACTACCATCAGTCATTCAAGATCATATCACTTCAAGAAAGCTCACTCGGAGTCTTGGCGCGAGTGATGTCGTGTGTTTGGCTGTAGCAACCCCTGTATGCGATACTTGCTTGTTAGCTAGAGAACGGTGCGATTCTGGGGATTTTAGATTCTTTTCAAGCAAAATTTGTCACTTGAGAGTTCGGTGACCGGCGGAGATTTCTACGGTCAGAGGTTTTTGGGGCGAGTGATGCAGCTCGTGACGGCACTGTGTTGCGGTTAATTAAAAAGAAGGCTGATGCAGATTGTGGGTAGGTTTTTTTCACAGCGGAGATGGTGTTGTGTATGGGGGGTTCCGTTGGAGTTGGTTGGGTTGCCTCATGATTAGGTGTGCGGAACTCCGCTCGAGGATCTACTGGTATATATATACAGTACGATGCCAGACGTGAGCGTCAGGCGCGGCGTCGCAACGCCCCCCGAACCATCACGGGTACCAGCACAGCAACCACAATTGATCCTTTGGAGAGCTGAATTTGTGTATAGTTGTTAAATAGTAGATAAATAACAATAATTTGACATTTCATATCTTGTATACCAACCCGCCGTGAAAAGGTTGTGGAAATCTGGTTGCGCCTGACGCTCACGACTGGCATCGTACTGTATATATACAACCACTGGCCCTGAAAGCAACTGGAAGTGTCCGGGGGAAATGTGAAAGTAGTACCGGAAACTCCTCGCGTAGTTCTAGGCGATATGATCCGCCGGGTGAACGCGAGAGCTGCTGGTGGAGAAGGAAGCTGCTGAATGCAGCGAGATCGGGGCGTTCCTGGGGTACACACGTGCAACTCACAAACATGCTCCAAACATAAAGAAACTTCCCCGCAGTGCACAATACACCTATACAAACAGAGAGAGCAAGGTATTTCCTCTGCCATCCATACGTAATATGGCGCATCTCAACCGCATCTTCTTATCCGTTCTTGTCACTACCTTCCAATTGGATGAATCAGAGAATTTGATGAATAATAGTTGGGGGAGAGGAACGAGAGGGGGAGACGTCGAAATTAAGCGTCCTATGCTCCGTATCAGTATCAGGTACGAACAATTTGAGTAGGGGTGGAAGAACGGGTTGACTACATGTAGCTGGGGCAGGAAGGCCGGGTTAGGACGAGTGAGCATGGGTGATGCTTGCAAGGGCTGTGGTCAACGACCTCTCTTCTGTCTTTCCTTCTCTCTAACATTGGTCTCAAGCACGAGTAAATGAATAAAAGGTTTCATCGTTTTCAACAAAAGAGTCAGCAGAATAAGAGCGAACCTAGGGCACTATATCCCTTAGAGCGACCAAGGCCGCTATAAACCAAAGATTTGTGGGGGGGGGGGGGTGGGAAGGAGGAGAAACAAACATAATAAGTGGGTAAGATGGTAACAATTGTTAGACTTATAAGTATCACCCGAACAATTAATCATATTGATAAACCAAATTCACGCCTCCAGAGCGGAAGTATGACACAACCGAAAAGCCTCATGGACCTGACGCAGTTCATCATGCAACCTCTTCGACCACTTTCCATCGATACAAAAACGACTAATAAAACTATCAAGCGTATCAAGACAAGACAAAAAATCAGAAAAAACACGACCACGTATATCTGCCAAACGAGCGTCTGCCGCCCGCAAGCTAGGATTCACATTTCTCAATTGAGCAAGCACAGTATCAACTTGAGACTGGAACTCCGTGGCCTCTCGAAGGGCCGCATCACGAGAATCGACAATAGATTTTGCCCTTTAGCGGAAAAAAAATTCCATCAGATTTCAATAAATCGAAAAAGGTTGCAAGCTAAAAAAATAAAAAAAGGCTCTAGACTAACCTTATAATTAGCTCCAACAAAGGAACACGTCCCTGGAGACCGGACGAATGCGGATCGCTGCCAGGAGGATCTCCAGGAGCCGAAGGACTATCCTTCCCCGGAGGTCCTGGAGCACCCGAAGCATCCGAAGTAACGCTTGCCAAGCTCTCCACACAGTTCCGGAGTTCTACCACCACCCCGTCCGATTGTTGGGGCGTCTTGATGTCCTCCTCCTCCACCTCCTCCTCCTCCTCCTCCTCCCGATTTGGCACCGACAGGACTAGCAGATGGCATTCCGCTTGAAGAAGATTGATCGCCCGAACCAACGGCTCCACCGGATGGTCCGGCAGGCCCACCAACGGGAGGATCCGTGTCACCACCCACTGTAGAACCTGCTTCGGTAGTTTCGCTAAGTTACAATGAGCCAAAAGAACATCCCGCGGGCAAAACAATTAAAAATTAAAAATTAAAAATTAAAAAAACTTACCCCCCGGGAAACAAGTGTCCGTGCAAGTATGGCCCTTAGGAGGGTAAACTCCCCGATGAACAGAATACATTCACACAAAAGAACAAGCATGTGTAGGAGTCCCATGAGGGGAGTACTGTCGCACAGCATACGTGACAGTAGGTTACTACGTATGTTACAACTGTGGACTTATGGCAACGGATAGGTGGCGTGACAACTTGTCCTATGCGTTGCTTCTGTATAAAGGTAGATGATCTAGTAACCTATCAATACATCATCGTTCACCTCTTTTCTAGACCAGTCGCTAGTGTTTTATGACAGACATCAGAATACGCAAGGCCTTACAGTACCCAGCGGGACATCTTAAACGAGAACATAAATGACCAGGAACTCCGTGAGGCCTAAACCGAACAGGCCAAAGCGAAGGATCATCATCATCTAAGAGGGCAGGCGACATATCGGTGCAGGAGGTGGGGTGGTGTTTGGGGAAATAGCCAGTGCTAAGCGATAATTCTGTAGCGTTTTAAACTGATGATATTGTAAACCGGATTCCCTTGACTTGATGATTGATGATACCCTCAAGTCTTCGCAGAATCAAGCCCTATTTATACATGTTGGAACCTATGCCAAGGCCCGCTCTCTAATACTAACTGATACAACGGTAATAGAATAAGATAACGCTCCCGAAGATAACCCAGATAGAAAAGCGCCCCCGCATAGTTCCGTCCTCCATTCTAATTCCGACACGTAACCATGAACCTTGCAATTGCCAGTCATCAGGTTGTACCATACTATTATCCTAGACCTACTTCTCTAAGTAGAACAGCCTACAGCCGTAAGCCCCGCTTCCTATTCTATTTCGGGTGAGACACCCAACAGTAAGCGTGCCGTCATAATAGTATGGGCCTAGCGTGGTGACACCGCGTGCCCCCACACTACCCGATACCTTTCTATGCTTGTCCTTCCGTTACCCGACCGGCCTTGCATCACAACCCGTCACTCGTATTTCTCACTGTCCTAAGCCTGTAGAACAGTGCTTCCGTAGTTCCTGTAACACTACTCCCCCTTCCTAGATGTCGCCCTCGACCGTTAAAACCCTTTCTATGATAAAAACCCTGTGGGAAAAGTCATAGAGTAGGGAAAGGTATCGAGCTTAGTCTCGCCTGTTCCGTTGTCGTTTATGAGCCCGGTCATTGTCGATCGCTGGGCCTTGACTTCGCGTATGGGGTCGTGTGTTCGAGGTTGGCTGGAAGTTCTCGTCTGCCAATGCCTCCTGTGGCTCGGGTGCTGCCAGTCGCTTTCGTGTATTCTGTTTTCTGGTGGGATCCGGGTCCTCACGATAGGGTCGCAGCAATATCTCGTGAAAGACGTCATGAACCTTCCATTCTACCGGAAGCTCAAGGCGGTAAGCCCGATTGCCCACCACTGCCGACACTGTGAATGGCCCTGTAAACCTGTCTGACCACTTGGAGTACCCTCCAAGGTTCCGAGTATCCAGCAAGACTCTCTGACCGATAGTGAACCGCTGTGCTGCCGGTCCTGGCTTTGACGCCATCCTGTCGAAAGTCTTCTGTAGCGTATCTCTCGCTAGCTTGTGAGTCGTGATGATCTCGTCCAAGTAGTTGTTCCCGTTGGCATCTAATCGTTCGATCTCTGCATCCGTAGGCCAGTCCGTTCGGGGGTGGAAGCCATAGTTGCAGTAGAACGGTGATTGCCCCGTCGACGTATGCTTCGCATTGTTGTAGGCGTATTCACAGATAGGTAACAGGTCCTTCCATTTCTTGCCTGTCCCTGCCGTATATGCCCGGAGATAACCTTCCATATGCTGGTTGGTTCGTTCTGTCTGGCCATCGGTCTGCGGGTGGAATGAGGTGGAGAGTCTCCTACGAATCCCCAATCTTTCCGTGATTGCCGTCCAGAATGCTGATACGAACTGTGTTCCTCTGTCCGAGACGATGCTCCTAGGAAGTCCGTGGAAACGCCAGATGTCTTTGACAAATGCGTTAGCGGTCTGTTCCGCATTGATTCCCGTCATTGGGATGAAGTGAGCCATCTTCGTAAAACGGTCCACGACTACCAATACGTTACCGAATCCTGATTTCTCCTTAGGTAATTCTACTACGAAGTCCATCGAGATATCAGTCCAAGGTGTGGTGGCTAACTCTAGGGGTTGAGGGAGTGACAAGTGTCTCCGACGTTGCTTGGCTGTCTGGCATACATCGCAAGTCTTGACGAAATTGGCTACATCCGTGGACATTCCTGGCCACCAGTAGTTCCTATCAATCAACTCGAGGGTTTTAACCCTTCCTAGATGCCCCGCTACGGGTCGATCATGATGTTCCTCAATGACCTGCTTGATCGCGTAGCCCGGTACTACCCATCGACCATCGTGGGTGGGGTCATTCGAATCGGGACTCCATTCAGCGGCAGGCTCTACTTTTACGATAGCAGCCTCCGGTGGTCCGAAGATCTCAAGGTTTGAATCAGGGAGGTGTTCATCCGGAACCATCCTCCGAACCCATCGTCTTTCCTGTTCATACCAACCCTGTAGTGGCTGAGGCAGCTCTACGCTTAGTATGTTGTACCACTGATCCAACTGATTCCATTCCTCGTCGGGTTTGCCAATCACTTCGGACCCAGTTTCTACGCTGGTCCGTGATTTTCTGACAAACTGTTCTGCGCTGAGTAGCTGTTTTACGGGCTGCTCACGCATTACTCCCCCTTCCATTGCGAACTCCGGACGCCTTGTAAGTGCATCTGGCTTCCGTTCTTTTCGCCTGGTCGGTAATGGATCTTGAAGCGAAAAGGTGCTATCTTCTCGGCCCATCTGGCTTGTCTTCTCGACAACTTCTTGGTCGTTGTGAAATACTGCAGGTTTTGGTGATCCGAATGTATCTGGATAGGGATGTCCGTCCCTTCCAGCCAATGTCTCCAAGTCAAGAGAGCAGAAACTATTGCGAGCATCTCCTTGTCGTAGATCTCATAGTTAACCTCTGCCTCGTTGAACTTGCGAGAGTGGTAAGCTACCGGATGTAGAATACCGTCCTCGAACACCTGAGAGAGTACTGCGGCCTCGGCCCAGTCACTCGCATCAGTCTCCACGATTGCTTCGCGGTGTTCGTCATAGTGTCGGAGTATTGGAGCAGACGTAAATCTCCTCTTGAGCTCGTCGAACGCATCCTGCTGTTCCCTGCCCCATTTCCATACGGAACCTTTCTTCAGGAGGTCGGTCATAGGTCTGCACACCTCAGAGTATCGGTGGATAAACCGTCTTAGGAAATTGGCGAACCCGAGAAAGCACTGAAGTTCCTTGACTTTGGTTGGAGCTAACCAACCTTCGATCGCCTGGACTTTCTTTGGTGATACTCGGTTCCCTTTTCCTGATAGTATAAATCCCAGGAATTCTACCTCCTGTTGATACCATTCCGTTTTCTCGAGGTTTCCGTATAGATGGTGTCGTCGCAGTCGCTCCAAAACTTCTCGTACAAGAGTCGTATTCTCTTCTCTAGTCTATGAATACATTAAGATGTCATCCAAGTAGACTACTACGCCCTGATCTAGAAGATCCTTGAATATGGTATTGACCATGACCTGAAACGACGCAGGAGCATTGGTCAAGCCGAAAGGCATTACCCTATATTCGAAGAGGCCGTATTTCGTTCGGAAAGCGGTTTTCCATTCTTCGCCCTTAGCAATCCTAATCAGATTATAGCCATTTTTCAGGTCTATCTTCGTGAAGTAGAGTGCTCCCTTCGTTGCGTCGGCCAGCTCGTTCATGTGTGGCAGTGGATAACGGTTCTTGATTGTGATTCCATTCAAGCCACGAAAGTCGACACATAACCGAAGCTTACCATTAGCTTTCGGAACGAACAGGACGGGTGCCGCTGCTGGGCTAGTGGAGGGGACTACTTTGCCGGAGGGCAAGTTCTCGTCCAAATACTCCCGGAGTGCCTTATCCTCAGGTGGGGAGAGCGAATAGATTGGTCCCCACGGCGGCTGCTTTCCTTCCATAAGAGGATGTTAAGGAAAATGGCTAGTGCTAAGCGATAATTCTGTAGCGTTTAAACTGATGATATTGTAAACCGGATTCCCTTGACTTGATGGTTGATGATACCCTCAAGTCTTCGCAGAATCAAGCCCTATTTATACATGTTGGAACCTATGCCAAGGCCCGCTTTCTAATACTAACTGACACAACAATAATAGAATAAGATAATACTCCCGAAGATAACCCAGATAGAAAAGTGCCCCCGCATAGTTCCGTTCTCCATTCTAATTCCGACACGTAACCATGAACCTTGCAATTGCCAGTCATCGGGCTGTACCATACTATTATCCTAGACCTACTTCTCTAAGTAGAACAGCCTACAGCCGTAAGCCCCGCTTCCTATTCTATTCCGGGTGAGACACCCAATAGTAAGCGTGCCGTCATAACAGTATAGTACTAGTGTGGTAACACCGCATGCCCCCACACTACCCGGTACCTTTCTATGCTTGTCCTTCCGTTACCCGACCGTCCTCGCATCACAATCCGTCACTCGTATTCCTCACTGTCTTAAGTATTTAGAGCAGTGTTCCGTAGTTCCTGTAACAGAGGAATGGTATGGTCCCATTCAGAGTGATCAGGTAGTCGAGCGGCTCCTTCCTTGGAGAATACGTCGGCATATTCCTGAAACTCCACCGGTATAGCACTAACGAGAGCCTCGTTTACCGATGCTCTTGCCCAGAAGGGGTGTTGCTCGATCGTCATTTGCTTCTTGGGTGACGCCCTCAACAGCCTGATGACCAGCTCTTCTGGGTCTTGGTCGTATATGTCTTCGACTGATACGAAACATCTATTGACTATACAGTTGTTACTATGGAAGCTAACACTGTTGCGTCCCCAATGGATGGTTGGTTGATGCTCCTTGAGCCATCGATGTGGTATGACGAGGTCTTCTCCTGCAAACGAGCCAACCTCACAGGTAATAGCCCTATCTAGGTGGTTGCCGATGCGGAGGGTAAGAGGTTGGGTGATGTGGGTGCCGGAGTTGGGCATAGGGGTACCATCGGCCTGTCTGATGATGAGAGGCTTTGGTCGAGGTTGAGTGGGTATTTTCGCACGGTGGATACAGTCCCAGGACATGATCCAGTCCTCTGTCCCACTGTCTAAAAGTGCATTGACTGTTGCGACATGTTTGGTGCTAGTTGCGGGGTGGTCCCACGAGATCTCGATCTCGAGACGAGTTTCTTGTGTGTTGGAAGACATGTTTGTATGTTGGTTTGGTAAAAGGTTGCTTATTGGTTTCTTGGATGTCGGTTTCGATGATTTTTTCTTCGTTGAGCGCGTGGTGAGGGGGTTTATATAGAGAGTTCGAGTGTTTGATGAAGATCATGGTACAACACTTACGCGCCAGGCGTTTCGGGGTGTAACCCCATCCTCAGAGTGTGTGTAAAGAGAATTGAATTTTCCGCGCGTGTAGCAAAACAAATATAAGAAAAAATCCCATAGCCAACCGATAAGAATAACCGTAATACATCAAAACCTTGTAAATGACAAAAAGAAAGAAACCGTAACGCAGTATAAAACACCGAAAAAATAGAAATACCCAATCAATTTTGATCCTCCAAAGTTGTAATCCTTGCCCTAAATGCCTCATTCTGGGGGCCCAATTTTCGCTTCTTTTCACCCTCCCTTCCATGGTCCTTTCCTCCGGAAGGATACCGTTTCCTCTTCAGGTCGGTTAACCTGACCTTACTCGTCGCCACGCAATCTTTCGCGAAGTGGTTATCTCTACCACAACGAAAACACTTTCCTTCCTTTTGCCACTTTTCCTTTTCGTCCTTGGTGACACCTAAGTCATCCGAGGCCTTGGAATTGTGTGCTGGCACGGAGAAAGTTTTCCGAGGTGCGGGGTTGCGCGATTTTCGCCGTTCCGACTTCTCCTCACGAGGTTTCACGACATCTTTGCCACGTAAGATTTCCTTCCGGGCTTTTACCTCGTGATCCTTACGTCCGACCTTCCTAACCCAGGCTAGCCATTCCGCGAAATCTTCTGGTTCCTCGATCGCGTTCGAGAGCCGCTGTTCCAGCGAGGAGTTTATTCCTGTTAGGATCATGGATTTCATTACGATGGGTCCGACCTTCGCGTCCCATTCCAGATTCTGCATCTCATTGATGTAGTCATCGATCATGCCAGTTTGACGGAGCTTATCCATCTTCTGTTTGGCTTGTTCTTGACTTGTTCGATTGCCGTACTGAATCCGTAATTCGTTTTTGAAATTCTCCCATGTTCCGATGCTGGGGTCTACCGATAGTCGCTCCACGAAGTTTCGCCAGAATTTTGCCGCACTCCCGGTAAGTTCGAGGGATGCCCACAGGATCTTAGTTTGGTCGTCCCACCGGACTTTCCTCTGAAGTTCAATTAAGACTTCCATTTGGTCGATCCAGTGTCGTACGTCTTCGTCGGCTTTTCCGGAGAAGGGGATTTTTGCCTGTTTTGGCGTGTCTCCCAGGGTGGCGCGAGGGGGATGCATGAGATCTACCTCTTGCTGCCTGTTACGGCGTCTTCGCTCCTCCCGTCTTCTCTGTCTTCGTTCGCGTGCTCGACGATCGTCCTCTGAATCGGAGGAGCTGGATGAATCTGAGGGGGATGGGCCTCGTGGTTTTGCGTGGTTTCCGCCGTTGCCGTTATTGCCATTGCCTCCCCTGCCTCCTTGTTTACTTTGCTGGCTCCTTGCCTCGGAGCGAGAGGGTACGGGGGGTTGGCTCCCTGATCCTTGCGGTCTCTCTCCGGAATTGCTAGGGGGGTTCTGAGGGGGTTGGGGGGGTACTACGCCTCCGCCTCCTGAGCCTTCGGGGGCTGCTGCCGTTCTATTGGCTGCTACCCGCATCTGCTCAATAATCTCCTCCAGGTTCTTCTTCGTTCCTGCGAACTGGCCTTCCATCGCAGCTTGCCTGTCCCGTTCCATCCTCTCGAGGGCAGCCATAACCTCCGCGGGTATCTGCACAGGGCTATCTTTCGGGAGTTGCTGAACGAAGTTGGTCAGCGCATTTATGTGCTGATCCTGTCGCTCCTGCCTTTCCTGATGCGCCTTAGTAGCTTCCACGATCTGCCCAAGGACTTGGCCGAGGTTGCTGGTAGCGGTGGTGGATTCCGCTCGTAGCTGAGCCATGACCTGGTTGAGCTGATTGTCGCGTTCGGCTTTGTCCCCAGCGAACTTGCCGTGGAGGTCCTCGACGATCTTGTTGGTGTACTCCTGCTGCTGCCGGGTGAGTTCCCTGAGTATGGGGATATCTCGCACGTGCATGCTGAGTTCCTCGATTCCGCGGCTGAGCTGTTGTACCACGGGGGCTCCTTGTCGCTGGACTTCTTGCCCAATAAGGTCACCAAAAGGGTTCTCCACCCGCCGTTCTTCTACGTCCATGTTGGTATCCTCGTCGTCGTCCATTACCCGAGGCACCGAGGGCCTCTGAGTAGAGGATCTCTCTCTGATTGGGGTGACGTAGGGGGAGAACTCCCGGTGGTCTATCTGCCGCCTCCTCGCCTGCCCATAGGATTCTTCCTGCCTCGTCGATGTGAAGAGGGAGCCTATCGGCACATCTCTCTCTTTCCTGTGGCGCCTCTTCGCTTGGGTCTCTAATATACCTCGATCTCTCAAGGCGATTGAACTCTCCATGTTGTAGTCTTCCTCCGACCGTTGCTGATGAGCCCTTGACATTGCTAAGTTGCTCGAGTTTGAGCTGTGGATGCCTTCTGCACCAGGGTTGAGCAATGAACCAGGGGGCTGGATGGGCAAGTCCGAAAGACCGTTGGGAGAGAGTGATCTTGATTGGGAAGAGTTCTGGGTAGTTGAGGATTTCGGGATCGTACTCCTCGAAGGTAGCGGCGGTTCCTGCTTCTGCGAAGAAACCTGAGTAGTGAAGGTATCCGCAGTATAGATGTTCGGCGCTTCCTCTTCGAACGATGAAGGATGTAGCGCAAAGGTAGTCGTTGATGGCTGCTGTTGCCGCTCGGGGGTGCATATAGTACCTTGGTCTTTTCTAATAGACTAAGCGCTTATTCTTCTACTGAGAGCACGGTGACTATCCGCCACTAAGCAAAATACTCAGAGTATTGGTTTAAGCGAGTAGTTGTCTTATCGAGACTTTGGTAGTGTATGCGATAGGTAAAGAGTAAAGTTAGGGATAAGGTACAATATAGTGTTAAGGAAAATGGCTAGTGCTAAGCGATAATTCTGTAGCGTTTAAACTGATGATATTGTAAACCGGATTCCCTTGACTTGATGGTTGATGATACCCTCAAGTCTTCGCAGAATCAAGCCCTATTTATACATGTTGGAACCTATGCCAAGGCCCGCTTTCTAATACTAACTGACACAACAATAATAGAATAAGATAATACTCCCGAAGATAACCCAGATAGAAAAGTGCCCCCGCATAGTTCCGTTCTCCATTCTAATTCCGACACGTAACCATGAACCTTGCAATTGCCAGTCATCGGGCTGTACCATACTATTATCCTAGACCTACTTCTCTAAGTAGAACAGCCTACAGCCGTAAGCCCCGCTTCCTATTCTATTCCGGGTGAGACACCCAATAGTAAGCGTGCCGTCATAACAGTATAGTACTAGTGTGGTAACACCGCATGCCCCCACACTACCCGGTACCTTTCTATGCTTGTCCTTCCGTTACCCGACCGTCCTCGCATCACAATCCGTCACTCGTATTCCTCACTGTCTTAAGTATTTAGAGCAGTGTTCCGTAGTTCCTGTAACAGAGGAATGGTATGGTCCCATTCAGAGTGATCAGGTAGTCGAGCGGCTCCTTCCTTGGAGAATACGTCGGCATATTCCTGAAACTCCACCGGTATAGCACTAACGAGAGCCTCGTTTACCGATGCTCTTGCCCAGAAGGGGTGTTGCTCGATCGTCATTTGCTTCTTGGGTGACGCCCTCAACAGCCTGATGACCAGCTCTTCTGGGTCTTGGTCGTATATGTCTTCGACTGATACGAAACATCTATTGACTATACAGTTGTTACTATGGAAGCTAACACTGTTGCGTCCCCAATGGATGGTTGGTTGATGCTCCTTGAGCCATCGATGTGGTATGACGAGGTCTTCTCCTGCAAACGAGCCAACCTCACAGGTAATAGCCCTATCTAGGTGGTTGCCGATGCGGAGGGTAAGAGGTTGGGTGATGTGGGTGCCGGAGTTGGGCATAGGGGTACCATCGGCCTGTCTGATGATGAGAGGCTTTGGTCGAGGTTGAGTGGGTATTTTCGCACGGTGGATACAGTCCCAGGACATGATCCAGTCCTCTGTCCCACTGTCTAAAAGTGCATTGACTGTTGCGACATGTTTGGTGCTAGTTGCAGGGTGGTCCCACGAGATCTCGATCTCGAGACGAGTTTCTTGTGTGTTGGAAGACATGTTTGTATGTTGGTTTGGTAAAAGGTTGCTTATTGGTTTCTTGGATGTCGGTTTCGATGATTTTTTCTTCGTTGAGCGCGTGGTGAGGGGGTTTATATAGAGAGTTCGAGTGTTTGATGAAGATCATGGTACAACACTTACGCGCCAGGCGTTTCGGGGTGTAACCCTATCCTCAGAGTGTGTGTAAAGAGAATTGAATTTTCCGCGCGTGTAGCAAAACAAATATAAGAAAAAATCCCATAGCCAACCGATAAGAATAACCGTAATACATCAAAACCTTGTAAATGACAAAAAGAAAGAAACCGTAACGCAGTATAAAACACCGAAAAAATAGAAATACCCAATCAATTTTGATCCTCCAAAGTTGTAATCCTTGCCCTAAATGCCTCATTCTGGGGGCCCAATTTTCGCTTCTTTTCACCCTCCCTTCCATGGTCCTTTCCTCTGGAAGGGTACCGTTTCCTCTTCGGGTCGGTTAACCTGACCTTACTCGTCGCCACGCAATCTTTCGCGAAGTGGTTATCTCTACCACAACGGAAACACTTTCCTTCCTTTTGCCACTTCTCTTTTTCGTCCTTGGTGACACCTAAGTCATCCGAGGCCTTGGAGTTGTGTACTGGCGCGGAGAAAGTTTTCCGAGGTGCGGGATTGCGCGATTTTCGCCGTTCCGACTTCTCCTCGCGAGGTTTCACGACATCCTTGCCACGTAAGATTTCTTTCCGGGCCTTCACCTCGTGATCCTTACGTCCGACCTTCCTAACCCAGGCTAGCCATTCCGCGAAATCTTCTGGTTCCTCGATCGCGTTCGAGAGGCGCTGTTCCAGCGAGGAGTTTATTCCTGTTAGGATCATGGATTTCATTACGATGGGTCCGACCTTCGCGTCCCATTCCAGATTCTGCATTTCGTTGATGTAGTCATCGATCATGCCAGTTTGACGGAGCTTATCCATCTTCTGCTTGGCCTGTTCCTGACTGGTCCGATTGCCGTACTGAATCCGTAATTCGTTTTTGAAATTTTCCCATGTCCCGATGCTGGGGTCAACTCATAGCCATTCCACGAAGTTTCGCCAGAATTTTGCCGCACTTCCGGTAAGTTCCAGGGATGCCCACAGGATCTTGGTCTGGTCGTCCCACCGGACTTTCCTCTGAAGTTCAATTAAGACTTCCATTTGGTCGATCCAGTGCCGTACGTCTTCGTCGGCTTTCCCGGAGGAGGGGATTTTTGCCTGTTTTGGCGTATCTCCCAGGGTGGCGCGAGGGGGGTGCATGAGATCGACCTCTTGCTGCCTGTTACGGCGTCCTCGCTCCTCCCGTCTTCTCTGCCTTCGTTCGCGTGCTCGACGATCGTCCTCTGAATCGGAGGAGCTGGATGAGTCTGAGGTGGATGGGTCTCGTGGTCTTGCGCGGTTTCCGCCGTTGCCGTTATTGCCATTGCTTCCCCTGCCTCCTTGTTCACTTTGCTGGCTTCTTGCCTCGGAGCGAGGGGGTACGGGGGGTTGGCTCCCTGATCCTTCCGGTCTCTCTCCGGAATTGCTAGGGGGGTTCTGAGGGGGTTGGGGGGGTACTACACCTCCGCCTCCTGAGCCTTCGGGGGCTGCTGCCGTTCTATTGGCTGCTACCCGCATCTGCTCAATTATTTCCTCCAGGTTCTTCTTCGTACCTGCGAACTGGTCTTCCATCGCAGCTTGTCTGTCCCGTTCCATCCTTTCGAGGGCAGCCATAACCTCCGCGGGTATCTGCACAGGGCCATCTTTCGGGAGTTGCTGAACGAAGTTGGTCAGCGCATTTATGTGCTGATCCTGTCGCTCCTGCCTTTCCTGATGCGCCCTAGTAGCTTCCACGATCTGCACAAGGACTTGGCCGAGGTTGCTGGTAGCGGCGGTGGATTCTGCCCGTAGCTGAGCCATGACCTGGTTGAGCTGATTGTCGCGTTCGGCTCTGTCCCCAGCGAACTTGGCATGGAGGTCCTCGACGATCTTGTTGGTATACTCCTGCTGCTGCCGGGTGAGTTCCCTGAGTATGGGGATATCCTGCACGTGCATGCTGAGTTCCTTGATTCCGCGGCTGAGCTGTTGTACCACGGGGGCCCCTTGTCGCTGGACCTCTTGCCCAATAAGGTCACCAAAAGGGTTCTCCACTCGTCGTTCCTCTACGTCCATATTGGTATCCTCGTCGTCGTCCATTACCCGAGGCACCGAGGGCCTGTGAGTAGAAGATCTCTCTCTGATTGGGGTGACGTATGGGGAGAACTCCCGGTGATCTACCTGCCGCCTCCTCGCCTGCCCATAGGATTCTTCCTGCCTTGTCGATGTGAAGAGGGAGCCTATCGGCACATCTCTCTCTTTCCTGTGGCGCCTCTTCGCCTGGGTTTCCAATATACCTTGATCTCTCAAGGCGATTGAATTCTCCATGTTGTAGTCTTCCTCCGACCGTTGCTGATGAGCCCTTGACATCGCTAAGCTGCTCGAGTTTGAGCTGTGGTTGCCTTCTGCACCAGGGTTGAGCGATAAACCAGGGGGCTGGGTGAGCAAGTCCGAAAGACCGTTGGGAGAGAGTGATCTTGATTGGGAAGAGTTCTGGGTAGTTGAGGATTTCGGGGTCGTGTTCATCAAAGGTAATGGTAGTTCCTGCTTCTGCGAAGAAACCTGTATAGTGGAGGTATCCGCAGTACAGATGTTCGGCGCTTCCTCTTCGTACGATGAAGGATGTAGCGCAAAGGTAGTTGTTGATGGCTGCTGTTGCTGCTCGGAGGTGCATATAGTACTTTGGTCTTTCTAATAGGCTAAGCGCTTATTCTTCTACTGAGAGCACGGTGACTATCCGCCACTAAGCAAAATACTCAGAGTATTGGTTTAAGCGAGTAGCTGTCTTATCGAGACTTCTGGTAGTGTATGCGATAGGTAAAGAGTAAAAGTTTAGGGATAAGGTACAATATAGTGTTTGATTATTATGCTTTTTACAGTGAGACTATTTGATGCCTCTACCCACATCAAAAAAGTGCAAAAGCGTTTAACAAAATAACTCCTGATCTTTGTTCTTAAAGTTCTCTTAGGTCCTCGGTGATTACAATAGTGTATGATGATAGCAGCAAATCTGCATCGCACTATGAATACCCCCGTGCTGACTTTTCATCATCTTCGGCTACCTCGTTACAATACCCTTACTCGGTTGGCCATTCAGGCTTGTTCCTTTCACGTGATATTGTCGACCGGATTGCACCCGACTGATGATTGATGATACCCTCAAGTCTTCGGAGAATCGAGCCCTATTTATACATGTTGGAACCTATGCCAAGGCCCGCTCTCTAATACTAACTGATACAACGGTAATAGAATAAGATAAAGCTCCCGAAGATAACCCAGATAGAAAAGCGCCCCCGCATAGTTCCGTCCTCCATTCTAATTCCGACACGTAACCATGAACCTTGCAATTGCCAGTCATCAGGTTGTACCATACTATTATCCTAGACCTACTTCTCTAAGTAGAACAGCCTACAGCCGTAAGCCCCGCTTCCTATTCTATTTCGGGTGAGACACCCAACAGTAAGCGTGCCGTCATAATAGTATGGGCCTAGCGTGGTGACACCGCGTGCCCCCACACTACCCGATACCTTTCTATGCTTGTCCTTCCGTTACCCGACCGGCCTTGCATCACAACCCGTCACTCGTATTTCTCACTGTCCTAAGCCTGTAGAACAGTGCTTCCGTAGTTCCTGTAACAGGGGGAGTGCGAATAAAAGAATTCTCTTGAAAAAATACTGATAAATGATAAATGTTAGAAAGGGGGAAGAGGAGATGTACTCAGAAAAAAGACAAGTGGCATGATTGCCGTTTCGTTTTTCCTTGCGGTACATCACCGCCCCCCCCCCCCCCCCAAATCCACTGTATTCCCGCGGGTCACATACTGAATATTGGGGGGGCCTAACTACCGCCAAGACTTCACTCATAGTCTTTACATACCACCAACAGTACCAAAAGCAATTAACTCTTTGAGCAGACCTTTCCAGAGAGTTAGCCTCCACCCCCCCCCCCTCCTCTAGAGTCTTTGCGGGGCATTCCAGTAATAGTTAACTTATACTTGATCATAATTCAGGGTTAAATATCAAACGGAGATATGGTGCGCCCAGTCTGAAAGTGACATATGCTCCTTTGGAAATGGAACAATATTGGCCCTCTTAGCCAATCAAAAAGAAAAATGGATGAAAAGATTTTTTTCTAGAAAGTATTTGGGAGCAGACTCTATCAGACAGATCTTTGGTATTATGCTTAGTTAAAAAGGTATATAGCTTATACACGTATACCATTTGCTGTCGTCTTTATTCTCAGCCGCATCATACTAGTAATGCACTGTGCACCTCCCACCCAGAGGTATCTCATCTCCTCAACTCTGCACCCCCCCCCCCGGGGGGTCCTAGAAGAACCCATGATTCTATTCCCGCAGCACGCACATCCGGTAGCCATTCCTTCGCTCTTCGCAGAAATATCTGAGACATATTAGGCCCGACGGCGTGGTTATATTCAGGAAATCTAGCTATCTATAGACTGTGGAGATACTAAAATAGGCATAGGAGGTGCCTTCACAGCAAAGAGGTTCACGGAGTGAGGATTAGGTTTACTACTGAGTAAAAATTGGCTGCCAGCTCCCGATCGTGAAAACACACGAAGGAATGTTATTAAACTATGTACTCTACACTTACATAAAGTACCGGAACTAGCCTTTCCAACCCCAGCTGTACCCTTGGAATCAATATCCACCATCCCCTACGTTCGATCCCGAGTGATAGTCCATGACGCATCCCCGTCCCACCCCCCAGCTCTGATGGTGATCCGACTATACATATTCTATCCTGAGGCATGGGGCATGGATTCACCGATATCTCAGGGCTTTGTCCTCATACCTACCCGCAGGATCCGCTGCCTGCCGCACCACTGGTTCGTCGGGACCGGGGAATTGTCTTCCCTTGGCATGATCTTCTGCCCACCAACGCGGTGGTTCAGATTGAAAAAGGCTACGAGCCAGCCGAAGAGTATTATATTCCAGAAGGCGGTGATGACGCCCCGCTGTTGCCTGTGGCCCTGACTTGACACTCTTCCGACTACGCCCGAATCCATATAGTGAAGGGAACCAAGCACCAAACCAGGCGCCTTGTCCAGGAATACAGTGAATCAACCCAACCAGGCGCCGGGTCCAACACCGAATCCACTGAATCCACTTAACCCAGGGAAGCCAGAGAATCCAGAAATCCAGCAATTCCAGTGAGTCTTGCGAATCCAGGGAATCCAGAAATCTACCAAGTCCAGGGAAACCACCCAACCACTAGGCGCCAAAATGTACAGCGCCATGCCATAAGTCGTGGGAAGGCGCGAGGTCGCAACGCCTGAACACAAAATATTTCACCACCACCGATGGCGCCCAGAGACCATGTACCCCGCCAGACAGCTAGGAGGGAATGACCAGCCTCCCTGCTATGGCAAAAAACTGGAGTCTTACAACTCTGGTTGGAGGAGAATAGGGTAGATGTTCTGGAGGACTGGCTTGCCTATTCTATCCTATTGAACATGTTTGGGTACACCTCAAGAAGCTTTACCATCAACAGTACCCCCATTTGGCATATGGTACTAGATCACCTTAGGTATTAAAGCCCCTCGTGGAGGAAGGTCTAATTCATTGCTGGGAACCGTTACCTGATGATTTATTGGTAGCTAGTTGAGAGCATGCCTAGGAGAATAGAGCTGTTATAAAGGCAAGGGGTTGGTACACAAGATATTAAATGTCAAATTATTTTTATTTAGCTACTATTTAACAACTATACAAAAACCAGCTCTCCAAAGGATCAATTGTGGTTGCTGGGTGGGTAGTCGTGGTGGCCCGGGAGGTTGCTACGCCGCGCCTTCTCATGATTTATAGCCTAGAACTATACATTTAATCTTTGAATTTTGCTGAGTCCGGCAAGCCGGTGAGTCAAGGAAAACCAGCGAATCCATTCAATCCAGCCAATCCAGCCAATCCAGTGGGTGAGGTCGCGAATACGGTGAGTCAAGCAAGCACCGAACCCGGCGAATCCAGCGCGTACATTCATAATTTTTGTCTAGTACCCCCAGTCCTTCCGTGCACCCCCAGGCGGTATCCCCAAGGCCCCCGCGCATGCTATAGCCCTCGTACACCCGTCGCTGTGCTTCCGTGCATGGGGTCCTGGACAGTGCTCCCGTGCTGTCTAAGTAAAAATGATCATGCATCATTGGTTGCTTTGGTTGCTACCCACGGCGTTGATTATAAAAATTCAAGTCACTTAACTGCCTCGTCCTCGTCCTACTTTTTCAACACTTGCAGAACATCCCAGAACGAGTGATAGTTCATGCGCCACTGCCCAACGTACCGGGTGTGCACGTAAAATACAGAGACAACCCCCCCCCACCGGGTCCCATTTTTCATGTATTGGTTGATTCTAATGTCGGTAGGGGGCTGGCTAGCTATATAGTCACGGGGTCGGACAGCTGTCATTAAACATGACAGGTACAGGTCTCGACATGACAAGGACAGGTCTCAACATGACATCTCACTCGTACCCGTTCCACCAGCAGTGCTCTTCGTCATGACAGCTCACCCGCACCCGTTCGACATCACTTGAAACGCCAATTATCCAACAGCAAGGAGTATTGACAAATAAATTATATAGATACAATTCTTTGTGCAAAACAAGGATGTCTGTTTTGACGTTCTTGGGGCGTTGCACCTCACCTCCGCGTGAGAACCGTCAAGCTGACATTAGTCATCGCGAGGATCTTATCAGATGCCAAGCCTCGCCCCCTCTCATCGACAACACCACGCTCCTCTGCTAAACAGTCCGATCCCGCACTCCGCACTCCGCACTCCCTTACCCATGTCGACCCTCGGTCAACCCCCTCCGATTTTTCCCCCAGATATAGACCCGCCATCCACCACCGAAGCTCCCCCACCCTGCAGCACTCCTCCCCCTCCCAAACCCAAGGTGCCACCAATCCCCCCCCACAGTATCGCTGGGCCGACACCTACCTCTCCTCCACGCCGTGCAACTCCTGGGACATCCTCGACTACCTCCGCCGCTCGGGCGATGCGGGCCCCTTCGACAAGCTCGTCCACTCGTGGGTGAAGGCTCTTACCGCGCTGGCAAAGGCGGACGGCGACGGCGACGCGACCGACGAGGAGCGGGCAAAGGCTGCAGAGCTGTATGCCCGCTATGATGCGTTGGTGGGTGTCCCCTTTTCTTCTTTTTCTTTCTCTCTCCTGCCCACCCCCCTCATCTAACAGGTAATCTGGTCGCGGCAAAACACCACCGTCGACACAGCGGACGGCGTGCGTCGTTGTCCGCTGAGGCTGCGTGCTGGCTTGACGGTGGGCCCACTGGGGCAGGGATGACGTGCGTCGTCGGTCCCTGTTGGCTGCGTGCTTGACCGGTGGGGGATGCGTTTTTGCTGTGGCTGGATTTGCCTGTGCTGGGTGCGGGGGGGGGCGGGCAGCGGGTTTCTTATCTCACCTTGTCGTTCTCCCCTCTCTCCCTCTGCCCCTCTTTACCCCTCTTTTGTGCTGATATCTATGCTTGGGTCGTTGGGGGGTCCCATGGCTGTCTCTTTTTTTTCCTGGTTTTGCGTCGGCTTGGGAGGGTTACGGCGTTTGGGGGGGGTTTTTTTTTTATATATACTATACTCATAGAACCTTCGGGGGGGAATACTTCCTATCTTCCTGTTGTCCATTTCACGTGTATTTGTGGCTCCCCAGAGAAGAATTTGACCATCGCATCGAGATCTCCCATTTATGCCACTCATCAGCCTAATATCAATGTTTATACATCTCCACACTGTAGAGTGACCTACTGACCCCCCACAGGGCCCCGACAGTGCCCGCGCCCGCGAGTGGTACCGCTCCGCCTCCCGCTTCACCCCCCGCCCCTGGTGGTGACCAACACCATCACCTCCTCCACAAACTGCTCCGTAAACCTCACCCTCCCCGACCCCAGCCCCACCCCCGCCCCCACCTCCCACAAACGCCGCTTCACCGCCCCATCCACGCGCAAAAAAGTAAAGAAACCCAAAAAGACCCCCGTCCCGCACGCCCCCGGCCTCCCCCACCGCTTCACAACCTCCCACGCCTCGCTCGACACCTCGCAGAAATGGCGTCTCCCCAGCGGGAAGAACTGCGAGGACATCCTCTACGCGCACTTCTGCAACGAGCAGACAGAGTGTGCGGCACACTCGTGGGTGGTGGACCTGCAGGACCCCGACGTCCGGGGCCTGTTTGACGATGCGGACTGGGATGTGATCTGCGGCAGCATGCCGGCGTGGCCGCGGGCGGAGCGGGAAGTAGTGGACGCGCTGATGCGGTATGAGCATGTTGGGAGTGCGGGGGAGCTGGCGGCGGGGCTTGAGGAGCGCGTAGGGAGGGGGGACCGGGGGCAGGGGCAGGGGGAAGGTGGGCAGAGGAGTTGTTATGGCATCTGTGAGTTTTCCCCCCAAGCCGTACGGGGGAGGGGGTGGGAGGGAGAGAAGAAGTGCACTGGCTGACTCGGTGTGATCTGGGGGGGGGGGGGGAACAGTCTGCCGCTGTATGAGAACCCGGGCTTATTCACCAACAAGTTCAACCTCGAGAACTGGTATGTGGTCAACGTGTGGTCGGCATTCATGGACCGTTGCATGATGACGCTTCCGGGGGTGCATTTGAGCCGGTACCTCCGCAAACCCCCTCAGTCCCCTTTCCCACATTTCCTCCCTCCCCGCTAACTTCCCCCACCCGCAGAGGCGAATCCATCTCGACCTCCTCTCTCACGCGCAAGAACACGCCCACGTCCCAAGGCCACCGCTACGACGGCGTCCTCCGCTACCACGACCTGGAGATTGGCGCTGTCGAGCACGCACGGGAATGGGTGGGCACATACGGACGCAAGTGGGGCGCCGACACGAGGAAGATCGTAAAGGTGCTGCACGACATGTTGGTGGCTGCAGAGATTTCCGTAGGGTGCGAGGAGGCGTTTCGGAACGTGGTGTTGGCGGGGGTGGTCACTGCTGGCATGTTATTTTGCCCCTCTTCCCCCGGGGGGTCCATTGTTGAAGAGTGCTGACGGGGCTGGGGCGCGGGGACACAGGCCTGCACTGCCAGACGATACGCATAAAGTATGGCGGTGGGTACGTGTGCGTGGTCTCCCGCGGGCAGGAAGTGCGCAGAGTACCGACTAGCCTCAAGGACGCGGGGGAGCTGTTTGCGCTTGCGGCTGAGCTCTGGGGGCTCCGTGTATGATCAGCTTCCTCTCTCTTTCACGCCCCCAAAAAGCCCTCTCTTGGTCTCGTCCGGCTGATGCGTGTGTGTGGAGGCAGATACTGGTCCAACAGACGATCGCCATCCTCGAAGACTGCGAGGATGCCAAGCGGAAGCGGTACTTTGAAGAGCTGAAGGACGGGGAGAAGACGTTTGTGGCAAGGCTGCCGAGGCTGCGGCCGTGTATTGATACGGATGACCCCGACGAGTGATGGGGGGGTGAGGAAGGGGGCCATTTTTAGGCTTATTTAACCATCATATATGCCTTTTTTGACTCTCTGGGATTAGTGTTTTTTTTCGAGTCCTTATCAAGCTTATATGGTTTGCCTGATATTATTTTCTGGCTTACCGGAGTTGATCAGTCCGATTTACAGAAAAGATATTTTGGAAAAATAAGGCGGAGTATGATGGTAGGATAAGCCTGTTTTCACGCTTATTTGCCATAGTGAATTTCGAGAATGAAGTTTTTGCTCTCTTTTTTCCCCTTTACACATTTGGGGTAATGGTTTGCTGCCTCATATAGCCTCTTGGAGGCAGTGTGTTCCTGTCATCATCTTCATCTCCACTAATAATACTGTAAGGGAACGACTTGGCGCCACTTTTGTATAGTTCTTGTTCAAAGGTCATCGTCCGGCGACGAAACCAAACACTGTAATGGGCCTGCGATTAAATGGGCATGCCCGGGCAATATACCTGGAGGAAAAAGACAATTTGTGGGCTGGGCTGGGCCTGAACTATCTTCGCCTGGGCAGGCCTGGTATGAGTGGTATTATGTGTTTAGCTGCGGGCGGTTGAGACTGTTGAGCAGGGTCTTTTGCTTGGAGTTGTGGTGTGGTTGCTCATGAGAGCGCTCATGGCTGTTGCTCAGGGGACCAAACAAAATTCCGGAGCATACTCGCTTGCAGGCGCACGGAGGTCTTGGTGCGAGTGATCTCGTATGACTGGATGTAGCGGGACCATGGGGTTTGCCTGGTTATTAATCGAGGGGTTGATTTTATTCTTTGATTTTACTTCTGAGCGAGTGCGGCGCACGGGAAGGTTCAGTGCTATCGCCCCCCACAGGATTAATCGGTTCAGTGGCGGAAGTCTTGGTGCGAGTGATATCTTGTGACTAACTGTGGCAATTTTTTTTTTGTTTAATTCATGAATTGCATACTAACCATAGGGAATTTACGGGCGCAGACCAAAAACCGATGATATCGTGGGCAATTCACCAGGCGTGGGCGTGGTGCTTGGCCGTAGATCCTAGTAGCGGTACTATGTCTTCCTTTTTGCTGGAGCAAGGCCGCGACGGTCAACGCCGCAGATTAGCTGCGGTGATACACTTTTGCAATTACTGGATCACAGCGGTAGTAGTGCGGGCAGCGGCGTGGTTAGAGCAACGGCGTAGATTGGGCAGTGGTGCTGCGAGCTGCTTTTTGCGGGAGCAACGCCGGAGTGCTGGGCAGCGGCGTAGATGGGGAGTGGTGCTGGGTGAAGATTTTGATCTGTCGCTCACCGGCTGCAACTCCACCGAGAATATCGCGCTGAGGGCAGAGGCAATGTGGGGGGGGGGGGGGGGGGATCTGAGGTCTTGGCGCGAGTGATGTGCTGTGTTTGACTGTAGCGGAATGATGGTTATTTTTTTTATCAGATTGTTCTATGGCTATTGGCGAGATGGTTGTTGTTTTGTTACCTTTAGATGTGGTGCGTGTTTGGGGGGGGGGGGGGGAGGGGGATTACTCGACGGGTCTGGTCTTGGCGCAAGTGATCTTTCATGATTAACTGTGTGGAATCAACAGGCCGGATGAAAAAGCGACGACATCACAAGCGATTGGCACATTATGGGCTTGGGGATGACAAGGTGGAGGGATTGGGGTTAGTTCTGAAGATTTCGCCGTTGCGGCGTTGTGGGCGGCCTTGGGGGCGGGCTATAGTCGCGATGTGGAGGCAGGGATGACTGTGGTGCTGCTTGAACAAGGGCTTAGATCTTGTTGCGCCTTCCTTTTTGGGGGGGGAGCACAGGCGTGGTGCTTGGCAATACCATAGATTTGCATGGCTGTGGTGCTGGACAGCGGGATGGTGCTGGGGAGGGCCATAGACGGTCCACGCCTTCCTTTTTGTGGGAGCAATGGCGGGGTGCTTGCCAATGCCTTAGATCTGGCTATTGCGCTACGCTTTGCGTTTTTGGTGTATCGGCGGTCTTGGCGCGAGTGATATCGTGTGCTTTGCTTTAGCGACGTGGTGCAGGTGGTTTCTTGTATCAGAGCGTTCTACTCCTATTCGCGATGGTTGTGTTGGGTTCTGGTCTTGGCGCGAGTGATAGTTTATGGTCACGTACGGAATGTACGGGCGGGGATGAGAGAGCGACGATATCATGGGTTATTCACTGGGTATGGGACCAACAAACAACACGAACGATGAACGACCTGATCAGTGATATATATTACGCCCTTGGTCCTTCGAGTTTCCTCCCCCAAACAGTAGTAGTGCCAGCAAGCACAACAGTCGAGATACAGCCTCATCTAGGGCAAGGAGATGTCCGCATCTCATGTCGGATTGAGAGCCCTAATCCTATCGTGATACATGGTCACCTTATTACAGACTTTGCGCTGGATGCATCCGTTCTCCCTGTCGCCAAGAGGCCAGGATGGAGATCCGGATGTGGGGCTTCACTTTGCGCTGGATGTCATCAATGGCCGATCACTTCCAATCAGGTTTCCCCTTCAGTATGCTGTCTAGTAAAGGATGTTACTAACTTCTACTGTTCAATATAGTCAGTTCACATCACTGTCCACTACAGTTCACTGCCCGCTGCAGTTCTCCATCACCGCCATCAGGCTTACCGCTGCCTATTGCTACCAGGGCCCGCCACCTAGCAGCTACCAGGGCCCGCCACCTAGCTGGTATCAGCCCGCTGCCTGGTTTCAGGCCCCGCTACATAGTATCAAGGCCCGCCATCACCGCCATCTATCTGCTATCAGGGCCTGCCATAGTACCCAGAGTCCCTGTTACGCTCTCAGAGCACCTGCTACATCCAGGGGTGCCCGCTGCGCCCCAGGGGTGCTCACTACGCTCAGAGGGTCCCCAATACACTCAGGGAGTGCCCGCTACGCCCAGGGAGTGCCCGCTACGCTCAGGTGGTGCCCGCTACACCCAGAGAGTCCCCGCTACGCTCAGAGGGTGCCCGCTACGCCCAGAGGGTGCCCACTACGCCCAGAGAGTCCCCACGACACCTAAGGAGTCCCAGTCCCCACTACACCCGCAGATCAAGATAAGAATGGATTTCAGCAATATTCTTAATATCGAAGGAAGTTTAGGGGATGTGGAGCGACCACTGCCAGTGGTTTCAAGTTCAGAGTCACAACACGGTATTGGGAGAAAAAGAGGAGGATCATGGCTCCCTTGGGAGGATCGGCTTTTAGCTAAAGAGGTATTGGCTCGAGACCCGATAACCAACAGGGAAGGCAGAAAGGAGGATAGATGGAAGGAAATAGCAAGGAATCTAGAATCATTAAATATGCAACGGTCTTGGGCTTCTTGTAAAGACCGAATAAGTAAATTGATTGAGTATCATAGGGTACGTACTATCTACTATAACCCAACGATCTACAGATTTATCTGACCATTCTCTAGCAAGAACAAATAAAAGCAAGGCAAGCAACGGGTACCAATGAAGAGGTTACAGATTTCATTTCGAATATGGACAATATTATTCTACTTTCCGACTCTGTATCCATGGATCAAGAGATCCGTAAAAAGGCAAAAGCAAAACTGTAAAGGAAAAAGGAACAGGGAACTGTAGTAAGGTTGGGATCTCTAGGTGGACTCGTTAGGAAAAGAGATATACAATCAGCTCAGGCAAACGACTCCACTACTCATCCCTCTTGTCCTTGTCAACTCCCTTCTCAACTCCGCCAAGAGTTCGTGAAGTGCGGGGTCACTCCTCACTACAGACTTTGCTTTGACTTCATTTGCCAAGGCAAGTCAAAATCTCCTCCTTTTGGACATCGAGCTCGAAGGTCACCTCTCAAAGACCACCAGCACCTCACTGCTCCCAAAGCACTCCTTTCAATAACTTGAAGGATGACCACCACTCACCCAAAGTCCCCTATGTGGGCAACCGGCATCATGCCATCTTTAGTTTTTCCTTATTTTGTATTTCGTTTGTGTTATCCGGAAATTTTTTTCACTTTTTCTTAGGTGGGGGTTTCCTTAGTCATCAACCTTGTAAGAGGAGTGTGGTTGGTAGCGTACCATAGCTACTATAACTGGGGGAACTGGCATTGGGGATAGGTCTTTATGCCATAGGCTATGCCTGCATGCAGTAATTGTACCTAGAATCAATTTATATGATTTAAAAAAAAAAAAAAAACGACTCCACTACTACCATGGGCTCTTCCATACAAACCCAACCTGCAACAAAAAGAGCAAAGAACTTTGAATCCGTTGAAATGGAGAATATCTTGAAGGATTTGGATGCGGGTACTGAGAAATTCCAAGAAGAGTTACGAGAGAGAGAGGAAAGGGAAAAGGAAATGTTAGAGAAAAGAGAAAAAAGGGAAGAAGAAAGACATGAGAGTATATGCAGAAAGTTGGATAATTTGGTTGAGGCAATTCAGAGGGACAACGAACAGAGACGGGAACAGAATCAGATGATGCAAAATCTTTTGGCAAATGTAATTCAAAACCGTTATAGGGGAAACCCGGGAGAAAAATACTCCTCTAATGAAGGAGGTTGAGCAAGCGCTGGCATGTTTTGGGGGGAAAAATCTTCGGGTATACCATCGACAGCGAAGTATTGTGGTATCTGAGGGTGATGCAAGCAAATATGGGCATTGTGTAGAAGTACAGATACAATGTACTGTAAACCAACGGGAGAAAGTAAAGTCTTTTGACTTTTGAAATAATCCACATATGCGAACTGTTGAATTACTTCTTTGAATGACCATTCCACAACTATTCTCACTCGAGACATAGCTTTGTTCCAATCTTTCTCATCCTGTGTCACTCTGGCCCCTTGGAATGGCGATATTAAAAACCCGTTAATGCCATATGCTGGGTCACCATAAATTTGAACAGGTGTGCCGTCTGGTTTGTATGCGTGAGCCTCGAGCATTGTAAGGATTTCGTTTTGTACCATAATTGTAGAATCGTGCAACTGTCCTTCTACTGGGCCATATAGATGAACAATAAGCCCATCGGGAGCAACAATAGCTTGATATTTGAGATAATGACCCCGTTTCCAACCATTATATACCGACTCCTGTCCGTAGATTGGTCTTGCTATACGGCGCATGGTACCATCCACAAACCCCCAGCAGGTTTCTAAAGGTGCGTCTTTTTCTCGAATTGCGATTGTGTATGATGCCAATCACTCAGGTGACAGAAGATGCTCATCGAAATATAATAAATGTTTCCATTTATCATATATATACTTGAGGAGGGTATTGCAGATCCGTGAGGTTCTTTCAGGCTTCCATCCAAATTGAAGATGCAAATCGCTTAGGCGTGAGGGGTATGCCAACCGGGCCAGCAACATGCAAAGTGCTTGCAATTTTTCTTCTTTTCTCTTATTGTCGCCGTGGATGTATTCAGGTAGCTGGAGAGCTTCCGATAGGCGCATTACTTCTTGCTGGGTGAATCTGAAGTAGGTTTTCCATGCATCCGGATGCAAAGTATTCAGATCCAACTCTCCATTCACTCTTCCCTGGCCTCGCCATCTGGTATTGGTTCGTTTCACCCCCGATGATAAAAGACGAATTTTAGCAATGTCTCGCTGTCGCTTGTGCAGAATAGCATAGGCTGTGTACATTCTGCGCGAGGATGGCCTTCTCAATCTTCAAAAACTTTCAAGAACGGAGCAAAACTGAAATACTTGTGAGCATTTGAAGTAGCGGACGTCAAATACGAAGATTTGACCTACAGACTGGATCTAAACTTTCAGCTGGATGTAATGACAGAAGCCAAGCCAATGATCAACACCCGCCGAGCCACTAAAAAAGACTCCGGACCTCCCAGCGCAAAGTCTGTATTATCCCATGGTCTGGCACTGCATATTCGATGTCTTGGCGTCAATATTCGTTGCGTTGTCGAATATTCTATGGTGCGCCCCCCACTCTTAAAGGTAGCCAAAAGTGACGGAAAGCCAATCGCTTGTAACTTCACCACCAAAAAAGGTAAAGATAATCGGTAAGATAAAAGTATAGTAATAGTGATGAACTATGGTTTTATCTTACAGATCTTTGATATCTACCATAGTCATGAAGTTATAAGAGATTGAAAATGGCTGTTTTTGTATGTAAAAAGCGCCAAGACTGAACAAAGTGGAACAGCATTATCACTTAGACGGTCAGTCCAAACTGTAATCCGAGGAATTTAAACCCTTTATGGCAACGTGATGAATATAACGCTGAGAGAGTAAGAGTTGAAGTTTCTAGCATGCGTGATAGGTTGTAACGAAGTTCTAATTCCACGCGCTAGTTTTATCGTCTAAGGGATACCCATTTATACCCCATGACAAGCAAACCTGATCGCAGGCTGTGGCAGTGATGCTAGAAATGAGCCCTCTGACTGGTCTATGAGTCCACATCCGGGTCACCTTTAAGAGTGTGCGCACCATATCCAAATATCAGTTCAATTATTACTATATATGGCAAGGTAGGTGTCAAGTTTGTATAATATGCAGTGCACCAGATTCTGAGCCTATGGGATAGAGCTGTAACGTGCATGAGCGCGCGTGCGGGGTATGCGGCTTCATATCAGATCTAAACACAGTCTACTCCTGAGGGAAAGTAGCTACAATATACACGACCCTTTTCATTTGCCGAATCACCATGACCGAGGTGGACGACACAAAACTCGAACGCTACAAACTACAAACAGAGTTCTCGCCGGATGGGAGATCCATAGAGCACACCACGTACAAGAGCTCCCTGGAGTCCGGTGTGCGCCGAGTGGTGGTGAAGACGCGGTGGTATGAGGCGAGGCAGCTGGGCTTTGGAGGCAACGGCGTGGTGTTTCTGCAACGAAACGACGACGGCCAGTATAGGGCCGTCAAGAGGATGTACAAAGAGAAGGGAGTGAGCTTCAGGATGGAGCTCAAGGCGCTGACCAAATCGCTAGATGTGAGCTCACCCCTCCACAGCAGGCCCAGGGTGAGCTAGGGAGAGCTGTTTGGCTGACCTTGTTGATGGCGATCCTACGTAGCGTGAGGAGCTATTTGTTCAGTTCTTCGGATGGTTCGAGGACAGGCAAAACCTGTACATCGCGATGGAGTTCATCAAGTTTGGCGATCTGAGCCAATACATCAAGGACCCGGCGATGAAGCATAACGCCCGGCAGATTGCGACGCAGGTGCTGGAAGGCATCGATTCCCTGCACAAGAACAGGATATGCCATAGAGATCTCAAGCCGCAGGTTAGTCTGTGACGGCCCCAAGCACCGAAGCCTTGACCTCTGGACTGATTCCCACGGGCCACATGGCCCTCGCTCCCCCACAGAACATCTTGATGGCCTCTGTGGGGCCGGTGTGGGTGAAGATAGCGGACTTTGGATGTTCAAAGTACCACAAGGACTCCAACCTGGAAACAAAACGCGTCGGAACCCAGCCTTATAATGCGCCAGAACTCCACGGTCTGGGGAAAGAGCAGCCGATCTACACCAACGCGATCGACATGTGGTCTCTGGGATGCATCATCCACGAGATGTTGACATCCAAGCTTGCCTTCTCCCGGACCAGCGCTGCGCCGACAACGGTCTCGACCATGAGTACCCAGCCAGAGGCGGGGGAGTGCACCTTTGATCATGAACTTCTGAGCAGTTTCTGTTTGGAAGAAGAACCCAAATTTCCCACCGAGCTGCTCGAGCATGCAGGCGCCAGCAGCAAGGCCATCAATCTCATCAGGTCCCTTCTGCGCGTGAACCCAGCGGAACGGCCCACAGCGGAAAGCGCTCTGCAAGCGCCCTGGATCGTGGAAGAGCCAGAGGATGGGCGAATCGCCAAACTGACCGTACCCGCCTCCCATATCGAGGGAAACCCCCACATGATGAGTGGATAGACCCGCAAGCACACGTGGACTCGAGCGAAGGATCAAATTCGGCAGCACTAGTGCTATCAGCCCATGGCCAGATTTCAAGAATAGAAGGGGAGAAGGGGAGGGCTCCAAGCGCAGGCCTCCAAACCAAGGACTCCAGCCCGAGAGACCTAATCAAGGCCGCGGTGGACGGCGATGTCAGGACCCTCTCCGAGCTGCTGGCCCTCAAGCCCGATACGGAGCAGAGAAACGATTCAGGCGAGACGGCGCTGCTGGCTGCGGTGCGTGCCGGGATGCTGCAGAGCGTCAACATGCTCGTCAAGCACGGCGCCAACCTGAAAGCAACCCTCATGGATGGAAGCACCCCTCTGCTCGTCTCCGTACAGATGAGGAACACCGAAATGGTCAGGCTCCTGCTGGACCAGGGTGTCGACGTGGATGAGAGGGGAAAGGACCAACGCACAGCCCTCATAACTGCGGCCGGCGTGGGCGATGTGCCGACGGTATCGCTGCTGCTGGATCGCGGGGCAAGCCCGGAGGCCAAACAGAAACTTAAGCAAACTGCCCGGATGATCGCGGCGAGGCTAGGTGTGGGGATCACCCGCAGCTAGTACCGTTTAGTACATAGAGAAGACTAGTTATAGCAACGTTGTAGCATATGCATAGGGTCAAAGGACCAGTTAATGTCATTAGGACATCAAAATATTAGGAATTCGAATTCGGCACAGAGGATTTTGTGGACCGGCCAGTCGGCTTTGTGGCAATCTTTCGAGCAATAGGCGCTGCAGTTGCAGCTCTTGCAGCGTTGCGATGTATTACTGTCGCACATTGTGCACTGCTGCGCTGATGTTTGTGTGGATTGCATTGTCTGTAGAACTATCAGGTTTGCTTCGTAGGTAGTCACGTATTAATATGATTAAATGAGTAGTATCTATAGGAGTGGTGTAGTTTCTCGTTGGAAGCTGCCACTAATGATGATATATAGGTCGGACACACAATATGGCTGAGGAGTTTCCTGTTCTTTGAGAATATTCCAATGCTCGCAAATGAATCCTGGGGGCGAAGGAGAGTTGAAGGAGGGCAAGATTGCGGGGATATCTTATGTAATTAGACTCAACGCCTGCACGTATGGCTGCTGACTGCTGCTCAGCTTCAGCTCAGGCTGCTTAGACCGCCAACAGTCTCGTCCGACTACAGTCGATTGCAGTCGATTGCAGTCGATTGTACCAAGCCAGGTAGTCTAAAATTACTATGCAGGACTACTCGTAGATTCATAGCGTTTCCGAACACGACTAATATTGTATGGCATACAAAAAGGTGGATTTGGCTTTTTGTTTAATTCATTAATTGTATGCAGACCGTCAATTCGGTGCATCATCAGTCGTCAATTCAGGAGTCTGTAGCGGTGTCAGTACAGTGGGGGTTAGGATCGGAGGTCTTGGTGTAAGTGATGTGCTATGTTTGGCTCTAGCGGCATGGTGCAGGTGGGTTTTTTTTATCAAGGTGTGCTATACTACCGAGAATATAAAGTCTGTCCCCTTTGGTACGTAGGTAGGACACCAAACTTTCTTATCCACACATGTACCAAAGCAGACAGACTTTATATTATCGCTAGTACATGGCTATTGACGCGAGATGGTCATCTTTAGGTGTGGTGGGTGGGAGATTATTTGGCGGGTCTGGTCTTGGCGTGAGTGATATTACATGATTAACGCTCTATCCCATAAACCGTCGAGACAATGCTGACACCCCGTTGCAAATGCCAAGAGGTGGCTAGAGCCAATAGGTTTTGTGGTTTTTGTTGATCTCTTACCCAATTGTGCTGTGGCTTTCGGTCTCACATTAGGGGTGTCAGCATCGACGGTTTATCCCTTCCGTCGTTTTCAGGGAATTTGATTTTAACCAAGCAGTGTTACTATAGTAGGATTAAAGGTCTTGCTATCGCCACTTTGAGTACTGCTATCACCTCTCCAAGTCTAGTCGTGAAGGGATGGGATAGTTGCGATAGAGAGGCAAGGATGACTGTGGCGTAGACCTAGCTGCACCTTCCTTTTTGGGAAGCACCGGCATAGATTTGGCTAGCTATGGCACTACGAGCAACGGGATACATGTAGTTTTACGAGGACGGTACCTGTAATGCCATAGTTCTAGGTAGGTTTGGTTTTGGTGCTACTAGCAAGTTAACGGCGTAGACATGCTACGCCTTCCTTTTAGGGCCAACGGCGGGTACTGGACAATGTCGCAGATTTGGCCATGGTTCTACGGGCAACAACGTAGCTTAGATTAGCGGGAACAACGCCGTGGTGTTGGGGGAAGGCCGTAGACAGTCTATGCCTTCCTTTTTTGTTGGAACAACGGCGGTGTGCTTGTCAATGCCGTAGATCCGCAATTGATTGCGCTATGTACGCTTTGCTTTGCGTTTTGTATCAGCGGTCTTGGCGCGAGTGATATCGTGTGTTTTGCTTTATACTGTAGTGTCGTGGTGCAGGTGAATTTTTTTTTTCTATACTATCCGCGGCGAGACCGTTTGTGCACGCGATGATTGTTGGGTTGATATGTAGGTTTGTGTGTACTGGTGGCTTTGATGACTCGGGTGTGGGTCTTGGCACGAGTGATATCCTGTGATCAACACTATAGTACGGAATCTACTCGGGGATGGAAAAGCGACGATATGATGGGCTGTTTACTGCGTGTGGCTGTGAAGAGTGAAAGGGTGGAAGGATTGGGGCGCCGTGCTGAAGACTGCGGCGTCGCGGGTTGCGGGCGGCCCCCGGCCGGCGCTGGAGGTCGGTCTGCGTTGTCTAGCTAGTGATGGGCACGAGGCGAGACGTCTCGGGACTTTGTCTCGTCTTGAACTTTGTCTAGTAAAAGTGCAAGACGTCTCGAGACCAGCCGCAAGACGAGACGAGACCAAGACCTCCGGGAGACGAGACGAGACGAGATTAAGTCAGATCTCGTCTCGTTTCGTCTCGTGCCCATCACTAGCGTCGTCTGAGGCGTTGACGGCATATATATGTATAGACGTTGCTCGCGGTGGGCCCCGTCGCCGACCAGGCGTACCGGTACAAGTAGCTTAAAGAGTTTGCAGATAGGGCAGAGAACCTGCCTGACTTGCCTACATGTAGCTTACCAGACATCTTATGAGCTATCTGTGGCCACGTGAACCTTCTTTGACTAATTGGATGTAGCTACTTGTATGTATATTTATAGGAGAGAAAATTCGGACCAGCTTAAGGAGTATATATGTATCCGAGAATGTAAACCAGTATTACCCGTCTATTTCCTTCCTACCTTTGTAGTCAGAGGGGGGTATATCGCTTCTACATTGTTAAGGGATCTCTGTCATATATACGTACAGCCCATACAGTTATATTATCAAAAGCCTTTTCTGTATCTATATACATACATGCTGTTGCATAGTTTCGACTAAGCAGACAAAAACCTGAAATATCAATCTTCCTTCCCTGCGCAGTCTACTGGCCTCTACCTGGCGAGAACCAGGTGACCGTTCCTCCCCGTACCATCTCCTAAATCAATTACGGCAACCGCTTCCACCTCATCGAAATCGTAATATGATCCATCTCCAAACTTTGTAAGAAATAAATTCATCACCTCAACCCTATCCCCCTTATAGCGCTCGACAACTCGAGGTCCCAACTCTTTGATCTTCTTCGGAATTTCTTTCACTAGTTCTCTTTCCGCAAGTTGATATGCTGTCTGATTTTGCCTATTTTTAATGTCGCAGCGAACTAAATCAATCTCCAGTAACTTCTGCACCATTTGAAAATTGCCACAGTAAGCCGCGAGATGCAGTGCGGTATCTCCATCTATGTCTATTGCATTTATCTGCTCCGGAGATGGAAATCGGTGCAATAGGTAATCCAGTATATTGCAAGGCAGGCTTTGGTCGTAAAGGGGAGATTTCAAAGGCAAGAGGGCTATCGCATGTAAGGCTGTCTTACCACTTGATGGGAAGCAAAGGAAACTTGCTGGTCTTTTGCCGATGGCGAGTTGATGATCGAGAAGGAACTTGAGTTGAGAAATTGCATTCGTTGTACAATTCAGAATCACAAATCCAATCACAGTGCACTTGTCGCCTGGGCTCCAATCGATATCGACACCTCGCTCAAGTAACAGCGAAGCCGCCTCAAAGTTACATGTACTAATAGCTGGCCCGATTCGGGTCCTTTCAACGGTATCCTTAGAATAAGGGTTGATATCAAGCACAGACCTGATGATGTTTGTCACATCACCGGAGCTGATGCAGCAGTACTCAAGGATTGATATAGATCCCATTGGGCCTTGGACGGGCAAGGTAACATCTGCTCCGTTCTCTAATAAGACTTGGAAAATGTCATATGCCCCGTTCTGTATCGCTGTATGTACCGGTGTCTTCGAATTCTGCTCGTATATATTAATATCCGAGTTTCCAACATACGAGATGATGAATGCTAACATGTCCGGGGTCCCGTGTTCTGCGGCGACGTGGAGGAGCGGTCGACCGTCAAAGGTTATTTTCCCATAGCTTAAGACTGCCCTGTCAAGAAGAAAACGGAGCGTCCTTTGCATCATCTCCTTGGCCCTAGTGGCATGAAAATATATTCTCTGAACCTCAGAAAGGCCCCCAATAGCATGTAGCAACAGCTTGTTATTCGGGTTGGCCCAGTTTCTATCCGAGGGGTTTGCCTTCCAAAATAACTCCAGTATTTCAATGAAATGCCCAGATGCCGCTACTTTAGCAGGAGAGGGAGAGTCTATTGGTGATGAAAGTCCGAAGGGGTCTGCTCCACGTTTAAGTAGGATTCGGATGAGAACCAAGTTATTCCTCATGACGGCAGTATTTAGAGGTGTTCCCTTCAGATTAGGCATCAAAGAGGTGGGTGCCAAAGGGTACGATCGCCCCTCGCAATTTGCATTTATTAAATCCGCCGCTCCGTGTTTAAAGAGCAACGCGGAGATTTCGGTAAGCTCTTCGGGATCACCGAAATCGTCCAAAAAGTGGAGAGTTGTTTCCCCATAGCTATTTCTTGCTTTGACATTGGCTCCTGCCTTGATGAGTAGTTCCGCGATAGTGAACAAACCATGTCGACAGGCGGAAAGCAGAGGGGTATCGCCGTTGTAATCTTTACTCTCCAGCGATAGCCGTTCAAAGTCATCAGAATCAATCATTATTTTGATGGCCTCCGCGAATCCTGAAAAGACCGCGAAATGCAACTCGTTGTGTCCAATACCAGGGTTTATTGTGGGTTGTTTTGTCCAGATATCCTGCAGCTCATGGGCGTAGAGTTCTCCTCCGCGCTCCTTCTGATGGTTAATGGGATGGTCTTCTCTATCGATATTATATTTCCATGTTCGATAAGTCCGACACCGCATGGTACCATAGATCCCATTTCCTATTCCCGTAATAGGAAAGGGGAAGTACTTTCTAAGCTGTGCCACTGGCTCACAGCTTGGCGAGGTACGAACTGTGAACAATAATTTGATAGCGATCTCTTGTTCATATGGTTCACATTTCTGCCCATACACCATCGCGAGATTTCTTTCCTCTGTCGTCGCGATAGGCAAGAACATGGCTTTGAAGATAGCCACGTCCGCTATTCGGTATTCTGAATCTAGAATTCGTTTCGACTCCTCTGGGTTTCTTTCGACACCCCATCCAACAAGATGTGCAAATGCACGGAATAATATAGCTTTGGAGCTTTCCTCGCCATCATCGAGCACGGTGAGTGCCTTGAGGTACTGCTGCTTGATAGACAGCGGGAATTCCGTCATTTCGCGAACAATCCGATGGAAATTGACGCGTTTATGATCTTCCACGTCCACGGGGGGTCCAATAGTTATCCCTGGTGGAAGTGACAGGGATGGTGGATCTCTAAGAATTTGAGTCAACAGATAGATTCTCTTAATAGCTGAAATATGGATTGGTGATAGAGGCACGGCAAGAGAGCGGATTATCAATTGTAAACATGTGCCGTTCTATCTGCTTCCCCGGTCCACATTTTCTCTCGTGCTCGTTTCTATCCAGAAATCTTAAACCAGAGATGATCATGAGCGCTACATACCCAAAGTACCAGGTATTCCAAATCTCAAGGACCTTTCCCATTGTCCCTCGCGTCTCTACGTATGGATTCAAAGCGCAGTCAAACAAGCATGCCGTAAAAAGCTGCACCGATGTGTCTTCCTCTAGAAAACTATTTGCGGCGTTCCGGCCCAGTATAACGTCCTTCATATCGTCCACGGTCTTCCTCAACTCCAGGTGGTCTTTGATAGTTATACCGTCCAAATCGAACAGGTTTCCGATTTCCTCCCCGGTAAGGACTGACCAGGCAAGCAAACCGTAGGAGAAAACATCGCTCTTTTCTAGTTGGCTCCAGGTCCGGAGGCTTTGCCACCCCGGGTCGTTCCATGGCCACGTCCTTCCCTTAAGCCTCCACATTGGACCTTGGTCCGTTTCAGCGCAGCTCTCATCCGACCTCTTCACGCTGAATCCGAAGTCCGTAAGTTTAGCTCTCAGTCCAAACGCTACCCTACCACCATGATCGTCGTACTCGTCGAATATAAGAACATTGTCCAGCTTAACATCTCCATGCACAATACCGGATTCATGCAATGCGTGTAGTCCTTCCGCCACATCTCTGCAAATCTTAGCTCTGATCCCCAGCGATAACGTCTTGTAATGCTTCGTCCGGTGAAAACTATCCAAAGATCCATGTTCGGCATATTCAAGTAGTATTGTAGGAATTCTCATAATTGGGCCAGAATTGATAATACTGCCAGGTTCAAAGTCAGGCAGGTTGCATTCCCATTTAATCCCCAGAAAATCAACAATGTTCTTGTGTAAATAAAGCCAAGGATGCGTCAAAATCTGGAGTTCTAGTTTCACGGCCCTTACTCTCTCATCTGCTGCCGAGTCCTTTGTATTCCCCTCTTCGTCCAGTTCGATCAATGGCCTCTTACAGGTTATAATTCCGCGGCCGGGCTCAACCCAGCGGAACCGCTCTGGCGGACTTATGTCTCCCGGCGGAACTAGCTTCGTGGTCCATGAACGCTCAATTTTAACATTAACAGGAAGCTTGATCTTTGATACATAGAACGTCTTGCCCTTCCCGAGAAATTGCAGTGGTTCGGGTTCATCTCCGGTAATTAGAAGAGAACAGATCGAAGAGAGTCCAAATGGACCGAGAACCGCCAACGACTCCGCGAGCTCGCGGATTAGGTCCTGAAATGCAGATCCTCGCTGGAGCGCCGCCTTAGAAGAGGTGGCGGCGGGTGTGGACATTTCAGGATGTACTGTAGCTAACACTGTTGCCACACTAGTACTGCTGCTAGATGAAATAGCGGCTTTACCGCGATTAGGACGAACGTATCTTGGATATGCTTCGGATGACATGCTTGGCTCCCCGGACTAAAGTAGCTGAAAGAAGCAGATAGAGGTTTTCTTAAATGAATAGTACTGGGGCTATGGAAGAGCTCGCAAGGTATTTTAGGGAATTGTAGAGTGGGAACACTCCACTTTATAAGAAATCATAAATGACTTCGCCTCTAGCTATCTCTACATGTAGCTACCAACTGTTTATAATCTCATCAGGCCAACGCCTTCTCACTTAATCATATCCAACGCTGATAGGATAGTGAGCACATGGTAGAAATGTGAGAGGGATTATATTGGCCGAGTAAGAAATAAGATTAGTCTAGCTATTGGCTCTAGCCTATGTATTTTATGGGGCCGGTCTTATTATGGTTGGGAAACTATGGGGAGGAGGTGCGTGAAGACGGCGTTTCCTTGAACAACCGGCTAATGATTCCCCATGGGCTCTAAGTCCTACTGCTCGAATCGTGCTACGTAATGCCTAGATTGACAGAACTATCTTCGACGTTGCATTAACTGTGTCAATCTACAAATATTATGCTCGATCAATAGAACGATGTACCGGGTGTTGAGGGTAAGTGATCAGAATCTGATAAGTGAATGCTGCGGTGAATACGTGTATTTTCCTTATCAGATTCTGATCACTTTTCGCTATACCCTAGTACAATACACAGAATTAAACCTAGGAATCGTATACATGTTTAATGCAGCTAGAAGCTATATATTCAAATATTATCCTCGAAAATAAGTCAGGCCCGATCAAAAGGCTAACCACAAGCCATATATAGCCGGGAAGATAGGGTGAACTCCACACGTAAAGCTTTGCGATCCTGCTTATGCCCAATTGATTATCAGGGCACTCCTAGCATAGCCTCAGCCTTTCTACTAGTGACGAAGATATAATCCTAGCCGTATGCAGCTAGGGGCCGGTCGGTTCAGATCTTGTAATGGAATGCATATAGATCCGCTTGTTCATTGATAGCAGCATTCAATGTTCATACATGGCTTCGAGGCGTTGGGCACAAACTTGTACCGATCTACCCCGGCGAGGCCCGAGGAACCAAAGGTGAACTGATAATAGGCCTATGCGTGAGAGTACGTACACAAGTTGAATACCTCCTCTCCTCTATGTAGGCTGTTCTTCACTGAATAAATGAAGCAGTATCCACCTGCACCTTTTTTTCTTCTTAGGCTCTGGGCGACAATTACCAATCCTGTGGTTCCGACGCTTTGTAAATAGCTTGGCAGGGTACGTACCATTATGGTATCAGTAACTTCGTGTGACGGGTTTTTCGCACCACATTACCTCCTGGAGTGCATATTTAAATTTTTAATTAGAAGGCGGCCTTGGCAATCCAGCGAGTAGGTACATGTAGTTGAGTTGAAAATTGAAAAGGTCGTGGCCCATCCAGGAAATGATTGACTGCGAACTGCGAACTTGCAAAGGCTGCAGCTGAGCACTATTAACCAACAAAGGCAGAAAGGTGCTTACCCGGACGCTTTTTCACCCAAATTCAAGATCACATGACGTTCATGAGAACTATACTCGTGTGAGTTACATTAGTACATCTACGCATATAGGTAATGATGTACTAGTCGCAATTAACTCGACATGGCGGATCTCAATTAATAATACACCGGAATTTTTTTGTTATCCCGTACGAAATCCTTAGAATCTTGGCAATCCGGCGCCATATCGAGTTGCGACTAGCTGGAGTTATAAATGATTTTAAAGCTTAAGGCCTACAACACATCTTGATATTTCACAAAATTTGGGCAGCGATTTCTTCGCTTTGCGCCCGGTATTAATTAATGCGCACCCATAGCTTAAGATCTGCGCACAGCTCCGCCAAGATCGTGCCCTCGACAGGCCCGATGCGCATCGTCAAGAAAGAAAATAACCGAGAGACAGGAGGTGCATGCAGCATCTTGCCCTCAAATACGTACTGTCGTTCATGGGGTATTGGCGGACACTGGGTGCTGACGGATTGCAGGCAAAACTTGGCTGGGTTGTCTCTTTTTTGGTTTGTTCAACACCCAGTGCCCGTCAATACCCCGTGAACGACAGTACTCTAGGTAAGAATGCCAATATTACGTTATTAGTATTCCTCATACCATGCGGGCCAGGGCAGTAACCCTGATGCTATCTTTTTTTTTTTTTTTTAAATCATGTAGTTTTATTGATTCTAGGTACAAAACTCTACATGCAGTCATAGACTATGGCATAAACCCTGATGCTATCTGCCTCTCGCTACTATATACTAAGTGCGCAGCTGTAGAATGTGTATCGGACTAGGTATTATTCACCCAAGTGGGCCCCAATTATTGGTACCCGTAGCTTCATAGCGTTTCCGAGCACGACCAATATTGCATGGCATACCAAAAGGTGGATTTGGTGCTTTTTTGTATGGTATGCAATAGCAGTCGTGTTCGGAAACGTCATGAAGCTACAAGTACATATATACCATCGTTCACGGGGTATTGGCGGATACTGGGTGATGACGGACGGGGCAAAAATGATACAGCCAAGCCAGATTTTACCTACAATTCGCCAATATCCAGTATCCACCAATACCTCGTAAACGACAGTGCAGGCTACATAGCTCATATTGATCTATCGTGGAGATCTAAAGGCACACGCTCATGATCGGACTAGGTACCCCTCACCCAACCGCAAATGGATCGAGATTTCACATATGAATGTTCTTTGACTGCACATTCGGCGGCCAGCTAGTACTTACGGGGGGCCCCAACTCCCGGCCAGTAGGATCTCGCTGAGCATGAGCACGGAAACGGAGTAAATGCTTCGATATATTGTACCGCAAATTCTTGGGTTTTGTGGGGTTGCCAAGGCAACTACATTTAGTTTAGATCCTGTAGAAGAGGGTTGTTTTCTTTCTGTAAAGGTGAAGATCCTCAGCTTTTTGGAAACCCTGATTTAGTGTTAGGTGTATGGCGGGAGAAGGCATAGGGGGTGGGTGTGTCAACTTCAGAGGAACTTTTTTTGTATGGGAATTAGAGAAAATTCCACCGTCAGGCTAGGCGCTAGTACCATTATGGGGGTAAATCTCCCAATTCCTATAGATTGATTGGCTGCAAACGCCGAAGTTTACACACCTACCCACCATAGCTTCTCGAGCCATAGTTAAGAGGAAAATGATCACAAGAACGCGAATGATCGATCTGCAACAAAACTCCCTTTTATTGCATCAACCTCTGCCTAGCTTCGCCTTGCTTAGCTATGTTTTATCTTGAGAAAGGTCAATATTGTACCGGAAATATCCTTATGTAGGTACTCATATCTCTCCCAGGGTTCATATTGCTACATTTTCCCACAGGCCCATTAATATCTTATCGAAATAATTCGGTTAACCATACTTCAACACTCATTCTTACCTTCACTATACATCTCGCTTTGAATAGTCTTCCCACAAGTAGCAGTCTTCTACTTCCTATCCTCCATTGCTCTATAAGCAAAGTTATGGAGACTGCCGGGTTCGTCTTCGGTGTCCTCCCGGTTGCCGCCAGTCTATTTAAGTCCACTCTCTCCCTTTACACGTATTACTCGGAATGTCAAGAGCTCGGTAAAACGTCCTCCGAGCAGCAGGTGCTTCTCCGAATAGAGCAATTCCGTTACCAGAGCTGGGGGAACATTGTCGGTCTAGATGCAGACGACTTGATAACAAACTCACAGAGCTATCCCGATATCAATCTACCTCTCACTGTCGATATTTTGTCGTCTATAAGCCAACTATTACTCGACGCTAGTAAATTGGAGAAGAAATACCGTTCAACTACCACACGCAATTCTAATGCTGGGCTAGGGGCGAACCCAAATACACCGGCGCCGTTTGAATCAGCCGTAGAATCTGGACGAGAAAACCTTGCCACCCTCGCGCAAGATATCAAATCCTGTTTGAGCCTTAAGTCCAGTATCAAATTCCTCATATGGGACAGGACTAAACTTGATACCCTCATCAGACAGCTCAAAGCCTTCAACGATGGACTTGAAAATGTAACGGCGCCTCATAGCCGAAACCAACTATACGCCAAGCTCATTACGCAAGCTCTAGATCTCAACGCAAATGGCCAACAACAGCAGCTGCAAAGTCTATCTGCGCTCATCAGTGCAACTGAAACTACATACCCAACATTGGCGGAGATGGCTAAGCGGAGAGCGGCTTACCTTGAGTTGCAAGATCGGCAACTGAAACAAAGAAACAACCGCAGGAAAAGCCCTTCGGCGGAAGACCCCCATCTCAAACTGGACCATACCAAGATGGACCTCATAAAGACGCCTGTTAGCCCAGGCCGCTTTCTAGGAACATATTGTGGTACCCCGGTGATAGTTGAGTGGAAAACACTTTCCGTCGATGGTGGTCTTTCTGAGAATGAATCCCTTTGTCGGATTCGGGACTTGGCAAAATTCCTCTCCAAGAAGAACGATGGTAAGAAGGAAGATCTTACTCACCTACTAGAATCCATTGGGTAAGTAGATTGATTATCCATAATCTGGCTTGTAATTTATTAATATAATTCGTCTTAGGTACTTCCGTTGGCCTGGCGAGACAGACCGCGTCGCACTCGTTTACGAAAACCCCAGAACCAGTGTTGATACTCTAAAGGGGTTGCTCAAGAATCCGGATTACGAACAATTCAACCTTGGGGCACGATTCCGCCTTGCACGGTCACTTGCGGAATGCGTCTTCTTTCTACATCTAACCGGGTGGCTCCATAAGGGTTTGTACAGTGATAACGTGGTCATCTGTGGAGATGGGAGTACCGGACAAAGCTCGACGGAAACAAAGGCTCTGCAACTGTACGTCAGCGGGTTCAGCGCCGCAAGACTCGACGGGCAAGGCGAGAAATCGGAAAAGATTGAGCTCGAAGCTCACATCGATCTGTATCACCACCCAAAATATCAAGGGCCGATGAAGGACCGGATAGAATACACTCGCCAATACGATATATACAGCCTTGGACTCTTATTACTAGAGTTGGGGACGTGGCAAACGATCGACGAAAGTGGGGGTTTTAAGCAAAAGAAGCATGACCCAACGAGGTTTCTAGGCAGGCTTCTAAATGGGCCAGTCGAAGGTTTAAGCTTTACCATGGGGCATACATACAAAAGGGCTGTCATATGGTGTCTTCGGGGCAGTTTGAAACGCACGAACATGACTTTAGCGGCCTGAAGGACGATGAGAAATCGATGTTGTTTTGGAAGAAGGTTGTCCTGGAGTTGACAAAGAGCAGTATTGAAGAGTGATTGGGTAGCTGAGGAAATGTTATAGTTGAGCTTGGTTTTATGCTTTTTCAAGTTTTCCTACCATTTATATCCACATATATCAATTTGTACTTAGCATGAGACGAGCCCAGGCATGGATCTTTTTTTTGTGTTTAATTCGTTAATTAGCCCAGCCGTGGATTGAAGTTATAGCATTCTATCTCCCAGGATTGTTGTTAGCAGAGTCAACCCCGAATAATCCGTCCATGTGGGGATACTACAATCTAGTCTCGATAAACGCACACGGTTTGCCGTATTCTTAGCCCTCTATTGCGTAATACATGATAGAGGACTGGACCGTTGGAGCGATGGGTGGAAATCTCGGCGGGTTCTGAGGTCTGCCGCGGGCGGGCGGGCGGCGATCGGGGATGACGTTGAGGTCAATTCTAGGCTTGCCCTAAATAGTATTAGTATGTCCCCATGTAAGCGGACACGCTGTTTAAAATTAAATGGGCCAGCATGTCGTGGGGGACCGATAACTTTGTACACCGAGACTCATACATATCGTCAGTTGTGTTATTCCCTGGGGAGGTGGGCCTGGGTACCCCCGATATTTAATCAATTAGTTCACTTTATAAATATAACTCAACCTCGTTTTATACCATGTGCTGGATCCATGGTTTTCAGGCTCGTTTGGATCGCTTTGTGATATTTGCTTAGGAGGACGAGCTATTATATCCATTAGCACATATCAACCCCGGCCGTGATCAACGAATAGATACCTCAAGGAAATTCCAGACACACGTCTAGCTGGCAGGAGGCTCTCTTCCTGGGATATATTGCCTGGTAAACGACCTTAGCACCCTTTTCACTGGCGAAATAAGGTCGTCCAGGGAAAGCTACCTTCGACAGGACATGTTTTTCGCGCGTATCGCTCCTGAATTCAATTGAATTTTATGTGCGGATATTCATTCACCCGCCCGCTTGCCTATATTTCGGTGTCAATTCATGAGATGCGGATTCGCTGTCTAATTAAGTGATAATTCGGCGGAGAATCGGGCATCGATATTTTTTATCCGTTGGGTATCGATTAGGGCGCGCCGGTGGGATTTCGGTTGGGTTTTGGTTAGGCGCAAGATCTGGATTCGCAACGTCGGAATAACTGTGGGTTTGAGGTGGAATCGGGGATTGATCTAGGCGCCGATCAGCAGTCTACGCTTGTGTTCGTACAGGGATTTACATACCAGAATCCAAAAATGAATGTATAGATCGATGGAGTAGATAGGTATTAAGGTAAGGTCTGTATCTGAGGAGGACAGCTAGAGGGAGCTAGGTGAGAGGGTAAGTAAGAAGAGACAAGCAGGACAGAGGGAACTGTGCACGTGAGGTTGATATAGAGGAGCTGCTGTACGATTAGGCATAGAGTTACCTGATTTATTCCAGGAACCGGATTCGGTCCCTTAAATACTAGAAGCCAAGAAAATACAGAGTCTAGTACGGACAATACCTAGTAGAGAAGGAAAGAAGAAAAAGAGTGACTAGTTTAAAAGAAAAACAAGCTAGATCGCAGAGCGGACCCCACCCAGGCAGGCAACAGGATTCGAAGACGACATGTCTCATTAGCGATCAGGACACAGTCTGACATAGGTCGCCAGCGCCCCAGGCGAGGCTCAACTATTTTCTGATAAGGTATGCGTACCCCGAGATATGTGGCAGCAAGGACGAAGGTTAGCGAGGCCGGATCACCTCGGGGGTCCCCTTAAACCTCCCCTCCCTCGAGCATCCTCGTTCATCACGCTGAAACCTATAGTTGAAGTTGTAGTAGCACGGTTGAAATCGTGGTACAGTTGGTGGTGGTTGCGAAATAGATGATCGAATTCAAATGTGGTGGCTGTGCGCGTAGTAGTGATGGTGGAGGAGCGGGTGAACTTCGGTGACTTTGGTGACAGTTGATGAGTTGGCGGGTTGGTGGTCGTACGGCCTCGAGATATGCCGGTCGTGGTCGCTAGGGAATCAGAATCTTAGCGGTCGAGGTCGGGTCTATGGCAAGGCAGAGATTGAGGATGCGAGTGAGATTCTATGATTGCTCATTCCCTGGGTCGATTGATAGTTCATGAGTTATGTCTAGCCTAGTGATGTCTACTACAATTTGGCTAGATATTTTCTTCATTATACATGGTCGTAGACGTCCCGACTCGATGGCAGTTGAGTCCCCTGTTGCAGGTGATATTTCGTGATCATGTCTTGGACGCGGAGGTGGTGGTTGAGATTCTTTCGAGGTCGGCAGCTATATACATGTATATATAGGGCAGTACCGGCCATGGAACACGTGTTTTTGGTGGTGGCAGTACTACTACTCGTTAAAAAAGTAAAGTCTGGCGATCGATGAATTAAGTACCGGAATAGTTGGTGGGTTTCGAGTGATGGTTGGTGATCAACCTTCCTAAGACATTGGTCGAGTTGGCTGAGCGCGAGATCGGAAATTAAAGGAGATATATTTTCACACTTTCATGATTCGTGAACGTACTAGATGATACTAGACGAATCCCCAGTCAGACAAGCATCACCCAAGATAGCTACATGTACATGCATGCGTGTACTCGTATTTCTCTGACAAAAATACGCCAAGCTCATTATTTTGGGTGTATGCAATAATGGCCCAGTTCAAAAACGTCAGAGAAATACTAGTACTCTACTCTATATATGTATGTAGCTACATACTCTACACATACATGTATGTCTCGCTAAACAGTACCTACATACATACAGGCTTCAAATTTACTGATGAGAGCTGCTACTTCCAAGTCACTTTGATCACGTATGTCAGATCACAGTACTCTAATCACAGAAGTACTCTACTCGTCTACTCATAGCGTTTCCGAACACAACCAATATTGCATGACATATAAAAAGGCGGACCTGTCGCTTTTTTGTATGGTATACAATAGTACTTAGTCATGTTCGGAAACGTCATGTATGTAGTACATGTAATCTGCAGGTCTCATTTGTCACTGCTCGGACGTGACTACTAACATACAGGCTCGCTTGCTGACATAAGGACTGGTTACACTAGGACCCCAATTCTAGTTAACAGCTTGATTCGAACCAGCTGTCCTAGCTACATACATACCTCCAGCACGTACAATATCATTCTTTCTGCGCAGCTATTCCATCTTGCAACAAGCACCCTTCTTCGAGTTCATTCATTCATACATCTTCTGACATGTTAAGAAAACTCAGAGAACGCGCCCAAAAGAGATTTCCAGGTACCTCAAAAAACGGTGCTAGTCCCGATCATGCTATTGCATCCGCGTTCGTGGGAAACGAGGCCAGGTATATACTTGACCCCACGTAGAGTACATACATACATGCACTCTACCTAGGTGCACTAGATGTAGCTACACGTACCTAGATGTGTATGTGTCTGGTCCTCTATGCACCTACATACGGTACTGTAGCTACATCTTGTAAGATATGACGCCTGACAGCTGTTTTAATTCATCAGTGGGATACAGCTCTCTAGCGCGCGATCATCGATACCGCCTCCAGCCACAGCTGCGGGGACGGATGTCCAACCCCTCTCCCTCCCCCAACCAGCTGTTGGAGTAAAACATAGCGCTGGAAGCTCCATCAGCGCCAGGAGGTATATATGCCAAATCTCTCAATCAAGGTCATCTTCTTGTCTGCTAATGAATGAATGAATTTTTTTTTTGATAGCTCTGGTACTGGAATCTCCGCAGCGCCAGCATCTACCCTCTCTCCTGAATCTTCACCAGCACCTCACCATTCAGTTCCAACTCCACCGCACACAAGAAATGCACAAACACCGCTTGACTCATCTATTGACCGGTATGTAATCTTTCCCACTGTTCCATGGACATCTTGGATATATCTTGATGCCGATAGTTACTCGATAGTTACTTAAGACTGACATTGATAGGTCTAGGGCTACTGCACAGATCCCAGAAAGACAGTCCTCCACAGTCACTGCCGGGAGAGCAAGTCTTTGGGATAACGCTCGAGCGCAGCTTCCGGAGAAGATCCAAGAAAAACTGTGTTCAGTCGATCAATGCGATATCAATCTGGTTAAATTCCTTATCGAGACGATCCAAGTACAAAAGGAAGCCTGTGATGAGAAGCGATGGTCTTATGTGAATACAGCGGGGCAGAAGGTGTTCTATTTCGAGTCTCTCATCGAGCAGCTAAACAAGTATGCTCTCATAGGTGATATTTCCATCCAGCATAACCCTGATATTGTGGCACTTGCTTGGTCTGGTTTCCGATTTCTTCTACAGGTGAGCTTTACCCTCGATGGACACCCTATATTGAGTATGTCATGTGTGCCTGTTCGGGGTACATGAGAGAGGTTTGCGCGCTTAACCATGTCCTTCAGGTCGGCACTGCCTACACTGAAAACATGCGGTCCATAGCAGACAGTTTTTCGACCCTTATGCGGGTCGTCTGTTGTTGCGATATCTACGAGAGATTGTGTGGGATAGCTTTTTCCCCGGATCGAAGCAGAAGCTGGGAGACCTCCAAACCCTGGAGAAGACAGTCATTGCCAACGCCGAGGTTGCTGAGAAAGAGGGTTCGACTCCGCATACCATCAATCACCAAGAGAAACCAGAATGCTGACCATTAGCCAACGAACAGCTGCGGATGCGGGGCGCTCAGGTATCTTCTATTTATTAATATCTGGAAGTGTGATGAGGGCTAATATACGGTAGACAACATAGAACAAGCAAAGAATCTTAAGCTTCTTCTAAGTCAAATGCAGACACCTCTAACGGAAATTGAACTTGTGGTAAAAAAATTGTTTGCAAGTGTTGAGAGTGGGTGGCATTGCCGACTCCTTCTTCTCGTTCCGGAACTACAGTGTTAAGGCTGACCTCTATAGGTGAGCGATATTTGAAGATATTGATCTGGTTTTCGCAAATGCCATTCGCTAGTCACCACGCTTATTTTAACAAACACCGCCGTCATGATACCGGCGACTGGCTACTGGAACACCAAAAATACGGGAAATGGAAGATGTCTGATGAATCATCAATATTCTTAGATCCGCAATCGATACCTAGAACCCACTTTTCTCGTTGTTACGAAGACTAATCGTTTAATGCAAATTAGCTAGATGCGGCAAAAGCTACTTAGCGTATGTCTTCTCGAAATTAGCCAATATTCCTTCTTGAACCCCAGCTTACTGTTAGTAGCTCCAAGGTTATTGACTACGTTCTTGACGAGGTCAAGATGGATCAACATAAATGGCACCATGCGGTTGCTTACTTCTACTGCCATTATAACGATAAGGGAAGGAACGATCCAGGAACAATTCTCAGGACTATCGTAAAACAACTATGTCTTTCAACGGGTGATGGCCTGTTGCCAAAGGAAGTGCTATCGATATACGAGGAACGGGAAAAACAGGGACATCCATCCGGCCCGCTTAATGTGGATGAGTGTAGGGATTTGATCATCAAGCTATGTAATGGATTCCCGCAAACCACCATCATCCTCGACGCGCTTGACGAATGCGATGAAAAGGAGCGAAGGTCCTTGTTTTGCGCCTTGAGCGAAATCGCAAAGGGATCTCGGCTTACCAAGATCTTCGTTACCAGTCGCGATATCGAGGACATTAGGGACACATTGTCTGGGCACTCAAGTCATTGGATTGAAGCGACTGACAATCAGAGGAATGTCAACCTATTTATTCAAACAGAGATGGAGCGCCGCTCGCAGCCACATGCGATGCGAGGTGTGGAGAAGCCGCTACTCGGAGGCAAGGACGTGCCTCAACAGTTCAAAGACCAAGTGATCAGAAGCCTGCAGAGCAAGGCGAATGGAATGTAGGCTTATTTTTGTTTCTGCTCACATACTACATGGGGGCTATCCTCTAACAATTCATCTAGGTTCATGTGGGTACAATTTCAAATTGAGGCCATCTGCAAGGAAAGTACGATGCCAAAAGTTCTTCGGGCACTTGAAACCTTACCTGAGAGCTTGGATACAACATACGAGCGCATAATCGAGAAGATTAATTCAACTTGAAGTAACCAGTCCAAAGCCTCCATCGCCAAAGGTGTCTTGAGTTGGATATTCTTCAACCAGACTCCTTGTACACCCGAAACGATAATCCAATCCCTGGCAGTGGGACCGGGATCGGGTGAAACACCTCCAGATATGGACCAACTTGAGTTGGGGTTGCAAGACATACTGGACGCTTGCCAGAATCTTATAGTCTACGATGAGAAGCTTGACACTGTCAGATTTGCACACTTCTCCGTTCAGGAATATTTGCGACGTCATCCTGAGTTCGGTACAGAGATAGGCCATAAAAGAATGGCCGAGATTTGCCTGAAGTCGTTTACATATGAGTACGATACGGAGGTAGAAAGGCTCTATCTGCCTTATGACCTCCGGAGATACACCACCTTCCACTGGGCTTCTCATGTTCGATTATCGGGTCTCCAGGGTGTCGAGGTGTGCATGGCGTTTTTTAATCATTCAGCGGCTTATGATAGATGGATTGCAATGCGAGCAAAAGAGTTGGGGCTCGGTATACCCAGTATTCCCTCTCTTCTCTGGGTAGCATGTAAATATGGGCTGCAACCTATTGTTGAGTTACTACTGCAAGACATGTCGCCAATGAGCATCGGGAGTCCATGTGTGGAATATGAAGAAATAACACCCCTCATGTGTGCTACGACTGGGAATCAAATAGAAATTGCACGCATGCTGCTGGCCGTGGAAGGGGTGGATGTTAACCAACAGGGCTCTGGTGAAGCGACACCACTGTGGAGGGCTGCGGAAGGCGGCCATGTGGAGATTGTGCGCATGCTACTGGCCGTGGAAGAGATGGATTTGAACAAGTCGGACAGTAGTGGAGACACACCACTACTGATTGCTCTGAGATCACGACATAGGACAATTACTCGCCTTTTACGACAAGCATTAGAACCAAACATCAACCCCAACCCCACGGTATAGCCTGTCAGTCCAGGACTCAGGAATAAAAAGTAGGTACTGTGGGAACGGCCGGGGCTGTATCATATATGTATTGAATAAAAACCTCCCATACTTGGCCCCATGTCACCTAGAGCTAGCAAAAGATCAAACTGATATCGATAGAATTCACACTATGTACAGCCACTCTGCAAAAGTGTTCGTGATTCCGATTTCGGAGTGAGACATTTCCCCATATGTAACCACGGCGGACCATCAAGAACCCCCCAAGTGAAGACTTTCCCAGTGACCAATGGCGCCCAAATTAATGAAGAATAAGATCAATGGCCTATCTTCTTTTTATACGTAGTCACAAACTATATTATATATTTTTCGTTGTTTGAATCTCAACTTTAATTTAATAACATCAGTATTACGGGTGCGCCACACTGCGCACTGACATTAAAACCATATCACGAACACTTTTGATGAGTGGCTGTATATACATGCAGTAGATTAAGGTCAATTTTTCTCTCATTACCTCTCCGTATAATATGCCGATGCCCCACGTCTTATTCTACTTATATAGCTCTGGGTTCGAAAAATCATGGCTCAGGTGCCCTGCCGATGTATCAGGCCTCCTTGTAAACCCCGTTTCGTTTTGTTTCGCTTCGATTTTTCCACGCCCGGGGGGGAGGGGATGGGGTGGAAAAGGCGGGGAAGGGTGGTGGGCTCTCATCTTTACATATATCATGAGATCTTTCCCTGGCATTACGAATACATATAAATCCGATTTACCAGTAATAAACCTCATCCTATTTTTCAGCAAAATTCCCCGTATAGGAGTCTCACATGAGAACGGAGCCTGCCACGACAATGCGCCGTCACCGCGGTATATATATACCAAACAAATATGTCACTTAACGAGAATCAATGCAAAAACATTCGGAAACGCCCTAGAGCCCTCCCCGTAGTCTGGGTCAGACAGTTTCTCCCTGTGCCACTAGTGGCTGATCATGAATTCCCCCAACTCCGAGTAAAGTAGACAAAATAGCTTTGGGGGTCCGTCTTTCCCCCGGCGCGGAATACCTCCATGACCCACCGGCCCGTCAATACGAATACCGTGAGCTAGAGGTAGCGGGACCCGATAACCTAGGGGCCCTCTCTACCGCACCCCGCAATCAATGAATTAAACAAAAAAACAAAAATCTCTACCACACCCTGTGACGTGAAACATTCGTGTTTCACAGAATTTACCCGAGTGATATTTCATGATTCTGCCCGCCTTTCGTACTAGTTACGAGACTAGCACTTGACAAATATCAAGCTGTGTTCTTATATCAATTTATCCCCTCTCTTCCTGCTCCCTCTCCCTGGACCACCAAAACTACCATCAAAAAGGGGGTTAATCAGTGGGTACGCTGGGCGGGGAATTCAGCAGGAAGTTAAGCAGCAATTGGCCAGCTACTACTCCAACAGCGAATTTATCTCTGGATTGGGTCCAGCACCGGATCTAGCATTGGACCCAGCAAATTCAGCGAATGTGATCAGGCAGATAGGTAGGAAGGTGGGTGTGTTGGTATATAATGTAGGTATTCAGGTTGGCAGGCGAGCGAGCGCGCATGTAGGCGGATAACTATCGATGCGTACATTATATCTAATTTCAATCCCAAATTATATAAATTTATTCATGAGAAATCTCCTATGCTAAATTAGTGAAAACCAGCCTAGCTACCCGGGTAGTATCAAGTCTTATCCAACATAATCGTCAAATCAACAATACAGGTATCTAAAGTTTAATTTAATCATACATGTACTATCGATTAAAGTTTACAAGAGACCAAAAAACGAATAGGGTCTTGTTATCAAAAAAAGGCCAGTATAGTTATATCGGACTTGGAAAATACCTGTGTTGACCGCGAGGTTACGTCTATATCTCTCTAGTTTAAAGGATCTCTTAATCTGTAAATACATGCAGCAATAGGGAGGTTGCTCAACGAGGCAAGGTTTAATGAAATTCGGGATTGGACGTGATTGGAGGATAAAAGTCTATACCTCCCTACATAGCTTCGCTTTCAGTAATGAGAGGCAAGCCGCTCTCCCGCTCATGGAAGGATGTACCCAGGGACGCTGGGAACGAGCTTAGTACTGCGTGACCTGATATACCCTGCACCCGTAGAATTCAAAACTCTCGCTATGGCAAGAGATTCAAGACATGGCGTGTACATACATCCGTAGTCTTCCATACCTCATAATTCACGGCAGTACTTGTAGGCGCTGCTCCCACGCTCGCGCCAACAATCCCAATACGTACAGGGACACATGGCATGCGAGTGATATTTCATGATATTTAGCAAGCCCATTCCGGTTAGGTAATTCCTTGGCTGTAACTTACTAACTACACTTGTATTACATAAGGCAAATTCAACACCTATCCCTATATGGACAATGCGTGAGACAGGTTTCTAGAAGAGCACAAGTTCTAGAAGCTGTGCTTGAGCTTATTTCTGGGGGACTTGCTTGAGTTGAGCGCCCAAGGGAGTAGATGAAAACGTATGAACCCAGGTATATCAAAACCAAAGCTACATGTACTGGAGTTGTAATCCCCAAAACGACTCCACGCCATTTCCGAACATATATTAGAAAAGAAGAAAAAAAAGAAGGAAAAAAGATAAAGAAAAACCTCACGAAATACCAGAAACGACCACAAAACACAATCGTAAAACGCAAATTCCCCCAGAACCCAAAAATAAAAAAAATATACCAAAGAAAAAAAAAAATCTAAAACAAGTCCCGCGCAGACAAAAAGCAAAACCAAACTTTTCACCGAGTATCTGGCACGGGTATCCCCTTCCACCCCTGCCGCCCTCCTCCTTCATGACCAGCAGCTTGGTACTGCCACAATACCCCGCGCCTCCCATTGTCCTCTTCTCACCACCCCATGGCATCCCCAAGATCTTCGCAAGAAGCCAGTGCGGCCCCCGGAAAAGCCTTTCGATGCGCTTGACGGTCGGGAGCCATCTGAAGGTGCTCTCGGAGTAGGCGACGCGGATGAACGGGTTGATGAAGGTGCTGTTTGACGCGGCGATGTCGGCGTGGATGAGACAGCATTCGGAGGCATCCCAGTACGGCGCTTTTTCGGACCGGAAGAGAACAGGTCGGTGGGGTGTGTTTTGAAGCGAGTCGGGGGTGGACGTCGAAGTCGACTTGAACTTCCTGTCCTTGTGATAGCCATCTGCGCTATCCTCATCCTTCCCACCCTCCTTGCCTTCCTCGGTGTCATCGTCATCATCGTCTTCGTCCTCGTCACCATCGGTGTCGTCGTCGTCGTCGTCGTCCTCATCATCATCCTCATCATCCCTGGCCTCAACCGCACTATCATCGCTACCAGCCCCAACGAATACCTTTGCATCAAAAGCTACAATGCCACCCCAACAGCTCTTCACCGGAACCGCATCGCTTCCCCTCTCCACAAATCCCCTACTCCCTCCCGGCGCAAAGAACGGGAAAAATGGCACTCCCGAGTTCCAACCGTCAATGTCCCTCGTCGCAAAGGTATCGTAGAACTTCACCGGCTTTATAAAGTCCATCCCACACGCCGCTGTATACTTCCCTCCGTTCGTCGAGAAGAGCAAGTGCAGCGCTTCTACAGGATCGAATACGACATCGTTCAGGAAGAGGACCCTACCATACGACTCCGGCTTGTCAACCCACTGCGGGGGCATCGCAGGCGCGTCCTTGGCATCTAGACCTACAGGATCGACCTCCCATTCCGAATCTCGTCGGTAGACGTGTTTTTTCTGGCCCCAGCGATTCATGGAGGGGATGTAGCCGATGAGGGGGAGCATGGCGCGGTTGCGGATCTCAGCGAGGTAGGTGATGCGTTTGATGTAGGTTTCGCCTGTGGGGAGTTTGACGCGGGGGATGGAGCTGAGAGATAGGGTCGTGGAGACTATGGATCGACCGGCGAGGGGCATGCGCGATGCAATTGTAGCATCGAGTGAATTGAGAGCAGCTTTTGTGATCGGACCAGAATCATTCTCAAAAATGCCTTAGAAGGTCAGCAGGGGCGATATGTTATAGCTGGAATGTGATTGACGTAAGAGTAATATTAACTGGGGGTAAAGAGAATTAAGTTTTTGTGAGAGAGAAGGGTAAAAGGAACTAAATACTGACTTAAAAATACATTTTTCTCGCCAATCAGGTCCATCAACTCCATGACAGCATCCCCCCAGGCACCCGAAATCAATTCCGCATTGATGATATTCGCCGCGATGAATACCTTCACGCCATCTGGGTTTCCCCGACCAGAGGTGGTCACCTTGCCCTTCCCATCACCTTTCCAGAACCCTTTGGGGTTCACCCCACCACCCTTGCGAACGGAGCTCGTCACGACTTTGTAGTTGCTCGGGTATTGATCGCGTGTATACGAAGGATTGAAGATGAAGGTGAAGACCAGCAAAGACAAGGACGCCGCAAAGATGATGAACCCAAACTGGAGGAAGCGATGTCGGACGCTTACTGAATGCCGTATGAGGATTCGGAGGCGGCTGGCGCAAGATGCGCACCACCGGATAACAGGTGATGGCGATGAAGAGAAGGGGGATTTGTGGGAACGGCTGCCATTCCGGAGTAGGCGCGAGGAAGCTTCGAGGTCGTCAAGGTCGTCTAGTTCGTAGTCTGAGCTATCACTGTCGCTGGCCGGATCGTGATTATCGTTGCGGTTGGAGGGATTGCTGGGAGCGCTAGGGGCAGAAAGTGAACGAGGGCGCTTGAGAAGCTCATGGGACTCGGCCTGATCTGATCTTGAGGATGAAGACGAGGGAGCGGGCATGATTGTAGAGGAGGGAGGAAAGTTTGGGGGGGGGGGAGAGGGGAAAGGAGGGGGAGGATGGACGGGGGGGGAGTATCTCAGGATTGGTTCAGAGCAGATTCAGTTGTTGTGGTTGACAGCTCGTTGTGGTTGATGCAGTTAGTAATCGGCACCTGGCTGGATAAGACGGAACTTGAAGACCCTGGGGCCGTGGGCTAGGGTTGAAGATTTGAACAAGCGGCAATCCCTGCGGCTCATGGCTAATCTTATCAGATCTGTTGAGCCGCATCTTGACGTTCCTTGGCGCGATAGCCTCATACATGTACTCTATGCAGGGCGCTTGACTGACGTTTTTTTGTTTTTGTTTAATTCATTAATTGCATGCAACTTTACAGTTATGGCAATACCCCTGAACTGCCCCTTCTCTTCTGCCTCCTCTCACGTATTTCTGACATAGGAAATGACAACACTAGAGCCCTTCTTGTTCTATTCCTCGCTTCCAGCATCTTTCAGCGTCCCCCATCCATACCCTAGTTCTCTTCTCTCCTCTTCTGCACTCTCTTCCTGTCCATTTCTCTCATATTTCCATCTCGCAAACTGTTTCCAAATTTTTGTGGCCGCTTCGATACCGCTTGCCTTCCAAAGGAGTTTGATGACCGTGTTGGCGCTTGACTGACGCTACTCTAAACGAAAAAACCTACATGTAGAGGTAGAGTATACAATGTAGAGTACCTCATTACAACACATCATGCATCGAGCTGTCTTAAAAATCGAGCTGTTCTGAAGCCTTCAGCAATTCCGCTAGCTATGGCACAGGTTTCAAGTCCTACATGTAGAGTAGGTTATGTATTTACATCACCACGGGTCTTTTCTAATTATAGCGCCAGAGACAGATTAACGCATTTGCGCGGCTAAGCATGAGGAAGTGGGCTACGTTCCCATAATGCATATGCTCGCGAGATCGAAGAATGCTTAACGCTGACTTTGAAGGTCAAATGAGTTTCTGGTAGTTCCTGAGCACATGTAGAGTACCAGCTAACCCGAAACAGAAACCGTAATTCCCAGATTATTACATGTAGCTGGTAGATATCTATCTACATGTATGTAGGTACAAGCTGTCTCATACCCAGCATTTCAACCTCGCTAAGCTGCAAGTTACAAGGTTCAAGCTGAAGTCCCCTCATTTCTCACCTCTTGCGCGCTTATTGATGGAATTCGGAAAGATACATGTACCCTACAATACGCTTGCATACATGGATTTACATGTACCGTATATATGGTGGACTTGATGCCCCATGATTTAAACTTTCATTCCATTAAGCTTGATTAAAGGGCTGAGTTAGCCCCTCCTTCCCGATATATACATATATCTTTGTACATGTATTTGCTTGTACTTGTATGATCGACTTCCCCAATGCTCACACCAAAGATACCATATGTATATAGCTATCTCGGGAGGGCCAATACGGCCGAGCCTCTCGCCACGGCCAACTGGCGGCCTTTGACTCTTCGCACTCCATTCTTGTGCACCTTCATCACCATATGCATTATCTTGCTCATGCTGGTCGAGCTCACGATCAAATCTTGTCTACCGCCCCAGGGGTGTCCAATAATTGGAGAGCCCTCCCCCACGATGATATCAAACACTGCGGCTTTCGTGTACAACTATCTTCCCCCAGCAATCACCATCACCCTTGGGCTTCTATGGGCTACTGTCCACCATGACTACATGCGTATGGAGCCATGGTTCCAGTTGAGCAAGGAAGAGGGTGCAACGGCGGAACAGTCTTTATGGCTCAAGTACCCATACACATTTCCTCCGTTTGTAGCCATCAAGGCTGGCAAGGCACGGTATGTAGGCCTAGGAAGATCGAGAGCCCACCCACACAACGTAATATGGAAACTCTTCTTACAAACTATAACCGCAGGCACTACACGGTCATGATTTCTTCAATCGCCTCCCTATGTATTTCGATGTTTCTCACGCCAGTGACCTCTGGAATTCTCGAAGAATCACCCCTACACAAGCATGTTACCCGTGAGGCGAACTATTCCTATCTTCCATGGTTGGAGCCACAGATGGCCAGTAATGAGAAACTACCGTTGGGTTATGTATACATTGCGTACGCATACTCCTGGCTCAATGGCTCGTTACCCCCATTCACCACTGCCGATTATGCGGTTGCTCCCTTCACGATTAAGGGCAACAGAACGTCATATGGGCAGAACGAGACCTGGACCGGCGAGACCTTCATCTACGAGGCCGATATTGAGTGCGAACAGGTGATACCGGTTCTGCAAGTCCCGAGCCCTGATGATCCCATGTATGACAACGGGCAGCCGAAACCAGTATATAATTTACCAGTGTGGACGGCACTTTTGACTACGGGCGGGATATGTACTTCGCCAGCTTGCGCGAGTCTTGGATCTGGACCTATGGTGTTCAATTAGCCAACAACCAATTACCCAACAACCCGTCCTTAACCAAGCGGGAGTGGATATTCTCCTGGGGATCAAGGGATGATCCAGGCGGAAACTACAGCGCAACCATCTGTTCGCCAAAAATTCACATGGAACGTGTGAACGCCACAGTCCGTATGCCTTCCGGAAAGGTGGAATCTATATTGAGACTTCCGGAGCCGTATAGAGCCGCTACACGGACTGATATCCAAAGCTCGCCCTGGCTTGATGCCTTGTTTCTGAACATGAGCATGGATGAGGCTATCCAGGATGTAGAGGAGATGAATAGACCGTACGGAGCCCTTCCGATCTTATTTCCGAGCGGAGAGTACCAATCGGACCGGCACTTTGGGTATAGCAAGGGTAAAAAAACGGCAGAAAACTTCGACCCCTTTGTCAGTACGATTGATTTTGGTGATCATGTCGGCTTCCTGGGGCTTTCTTTGAGCGACCAACGCAACGATACACTGCCGGATCTGCTTCAATGGGAGAATCTCGCGGAAAGGAGTCGGAAGATCTTCAAGGTCATATTTAGCACTATGTGTGCCGACAAACGCTTGAGTAATCATAAGGAGGAAGCACCAACAACGGTGTTGAGTCGTTTTATAGTACGAGGATATCAAGTGAACGTTGCTTGGGGTAGAGCGGCACAGGGCGCTCTCTCGTTCGTAATATTCTCCGTACTCATCCTCCTTCCCTTGGGCTGGAATCGGAAATGTTGCCTGGATGGAGAGCCAAATGCTTTAGCAGCAAATCTGGCCTTACTGGAGAGAAGTCCAAAAATCGTGGAGCAGTTCCAGCACGGAGAGTACCACTCCCCGAAAAGCTTGAAAAGCAAGCTCCTAGGAAACGGAAGCATTTATCATCTGCGTCACACAGAGGGGGAGGGCCCCCGGATTGATGTGGATACTGTGGTACAGTTAGCATCACCAGCGGAACAGGACAAGCCTTACAGAATGCGCGAAGTCTGGCCCACGAGTGGGGTCTCTGGGCTTAGCTTCGAATTCGTTTTCCTAATCATAACTGCTCTTCTGATTTCCATCTATGCTTATGATTGTAAGCACAATGGTATGTACAAACAGAATCCTCAGAGATATGTTCTGCGCAGAGTTAGTAATAATAGTTTTCAGGAATCCCCACAATCTATGCTCTCAACTCTCTCAACTATAAGATCCTCTTTTCCTACCTTCCGACCGTCCTAGGTCTTGTCATGGAACCCTTTCTCGTAACGCTTGGGAGCTATCATTGCATGTTTGGCCCATACAAGATGCTTCGTCGAGGAGCTAATAGCCGTCGGACGCTCTGTCTTGATTTTGACAAGTCACCACCCCACTTCCAAATACTTCGCTCCCTCAGGTCCAGGAACTTCACCCTGGCTGCCCTATGTTTCGCAATTCTTCTCTCAAACGTTTTTGGAAGCGCTTTGAGCGGCATGTTCTCTTCCAGTATAGCGTATACCACCTACAATCTGCAAGGAAAGTCGTATGGAACACCCATCCTTCTCGAGGGCTTTGCCGCACAGGAGTTCGAGATGTACTCTAGAATTTCCACCGAGCTGATGAGCGGGCTCTCTATTCCAAGTTGGACAACTTCGGAGTACTATTTACTACCAGTGAGCCTTGACCTCCCGGCGACGGCAACCAATATATCTATACCCACGTTAGGACTCGGAGCATCTGTTTCCTGCACACTCATTCCGGATTTCATGGTAACGCGTCAATGCATGCAACCCGCTCCAGAAGAAAACCCCAGTAGCGAAACGTGGGTACTCGTAGGACAGCCGCCCTGCAATAAGAGTGAAAGTTCGGAGTTGTGGAAATACGAAAGCCAGGACTCTTGCTGGCCACAGGAGCGGCCAAAAGGGGATGAATATCAGAGCATATTCAAGTCCCCTACATGCGCAGACACGTACTTCGTTTTCTGGAGGGAAAAGGAGGGAGATGGAAACGTTGCGATGCGCTGCAAGATTACTGAGAGAGTTGCGGAAATGGTTGTGACGGTTGATTCGAAGGGCCTGGTTCTTGGGACTAAGGAAGTTGCCCAATTCACCCAAAGAGAGATCGCCGCGCTTTACGCAGAAGAAAGTCGATATGTCCCATCCCGCCGCATACTGCCAAAATTACTCAACCCAATCACTGGCCCTACCAGCTCCAGTGCTGGAGGAGTAAGCAATTCATGGATCAACTATCTCATGAGCACGAATTACCCATCACTAAGCAATAATACTGACACCGGATACTTCAATCTTCCAGACAAAGCCTACGTCGTTGAAGCCTTCGAGGCTGTTTTCAAACAAATCTACTCTATGAACATCTGTTACCAAGCGTCCGATATGATCTCTGTTGCGCCAGGTTCACCTCGAGATGTCACTGCAACGGTCACTGCCGTTCGCGATGTTGTCACGGTCAGCACAATCATGTTTGGCCTTGCCATCGGTATACTACTCTATACGATTTTCCTCCTCCCAGTCATCTACCGGAGACATTCGTCGGCTATGCTTCCGCATCTGCCCGTGAACTTGGCGCAGACATGGACAGCGCTCTACAGAAGCGAGGCGAAATTTGAATGCGGCATGGTTCGAGGGAGTAACCCTAAGGAGCGAGCAAGACAACTAGGAGAACTAGGGCACATCTATGAATATGGAACCTTTACCGATGCTGACGGTAAAGCGTCGTATGGTGTCTTCTGTAAACGCAAAGACGAGAGTGATTGAGGATGTCTTATGATGAATTATGACGAGAAGATCGCTAGATTATAATTATTTATATATAGGTCAGTATCATTAAATTTTTGATGGAATTTTGGTAATAGGTAATTAAATGTATATGAACTTGAGGGGGTGTGGAAATACCAATACGGAGTTTAAGGATAGGTCTAGAGACCCGATGGGAGTACTTTTTGTAGGACTTCTTAAAGGAGTGTATACAGATCTGGATTATAGTTTAGATTACGGTCATCACTAAGATAGAATATATGAACCCTGTGCAGAATCATTGCTTACGGTGGACTATGTATGGAGATTGTGCTGCTTATCCAAACGATAAATGGAATATCGTGTTAATGCCCGTCGATCACGAGTGATATTCTATGAAACTAGGCTCAATACGACTTTGACAAGCGTTTGCATTTGAGTTCCAACAACTCTTTCTATATCATCTTGCTAGATATGTAAGTAAAGTTATTCTATATTCGTACTGTTGGTCTATACTTCCCTGTTATAAGGCCAGTGATAGAAACAGTGAAGTATTTGGACGTACTAATATAATCCGAGAACCACAAGTTGGTCGTTTCTTTTATTACCGGTGATACTAGAAACCAGAATAGTATACTATCAACACATCCTCCCCCACTTGGCTTTTGTTCCAAGCCGAGTGATCATCCATGAAATCAGACATTGCCCGTCACCAACAGTCACTCGATGCCGCCCCCAGATCGGGCTACCCAGTTCGGCTCGTCGTGACTGACCGTGACATTGGCCTCATACACCTAAGAGCACAACAAAAGGCTCCGATAACTAATCCAGTGATAGGCCACGTGCAGTGTACAATAACGTTACAATTGTGAAAGCCACCTATTCCTCGGCCCGAGCTAGGTCCATTACCGTATGAGAAGTAGTGATGGGCACGGGACAAGACCAGGTCCGGAGGTATCTAGATAAGTCTCGAGACATTTTTGAATTTTTTTTCCTCACCTAAATAAATACTCCAGCCCCAGCTCAAAAATGAGATGAAGAAAATAAAGAAAATCTTGACCTTTATTTGCATTTATTTGCATTAATTAGCATAATTGCAGAGCTTTCCCAGCCATGAAAAGTCTCGAGACTTTGACGAGACTAACCCATTGTCTCGAGACTTTCAAAAGAATCTAAGACGAGACAAGATTTGGGGAAGTCTCGTCTCGTCTCGTCTCGTCTCGTGCCCATCACTAATCAGAAGATTTGATCCATCGGCGATGGCCGACCGACGTTCTAGTGGCTGGAAAACATATGTGGGATATATTAACTCGGTACGAAAAGAGTAGAAATATCCCGCGTACAGAGAAACCTATCAAAATTCTACCCTCTCGAAATTCCATCCCTACAAAACTTCCAGCGGTTGGAGAGAACGATACCTGTAGTTTGCTAACAAATACCTCTCTAAATTCCATCACTACGATAATTCTAGCAAAATTCGGCCACCACGGGGGTGGAATTCTGATAGGTTTTACTGTATTTCCTTCCACCTGAGAAGAATTTCGAAACCGGTACTCACAGATAGGTATGATGTCGATGACAACAGCCATCACAGCTAACATATATACTACTCTAATCAAGTGAAGGAGAGAAATATCATCCCTGTAAGTTAACTCAATGGAATGAAGACTAGGAATATGTTTGTGTATCTACCTTGCACCTTGGCTTTGCTGGGCTGTGTGAGGGCAATCACTTTCGTAGAAAGAGGGTTACGGGTCCTTTCATGTACTCCGGGTTCTCTGAGTACAGAAACTTATAAATGGCAAAAACGAGTCTGAAAAGACTCATAAGCCAACGCCAGTGAAGTTAAGTCTGCATCGTGGGTCACAACTCCACGCGGGATTATATCATGTAGCATTAGTCCCGGCCGTTTACATACTTGGCTAATACTAGCTCCCCCACTCTTCTCGGATGTCATTTCAATCGTATGATCGAGAGAAGCCGAGAGAAAAGTTTTTACGCACTCCCCCTAAAGACAATGCCTATTACCCCAATCCCAAAACCGCGAAAGTCAACTGCGCTAAATTCAAGAAATCCATCCACAGACCTTACCAAGCAAGGTGCGCATAAACCATTAATTCCTAAAGAAATTCAGCCCTCTTCCCGCGAAGTAGCTCCACAAAGCTTGTTTTAAAACCAACCATTCGGCCGCCAATCTGGTCTAGATCTTCTATTGAAGTGTCAATGCGGATTCTGCCAGCGCTCGAATTCCCGGCCGCGGGCAGCTAAACCCCCATCGAATACGGACGGTTCACGTGGTATTTTTGTTTCCTTCGCAGTCAGTCAGATGATATTTAATCTAAACTCTTACTACGGAATACGGGACAATCTCGTCATTAACCTTTGCGTGATTCATGTGGGATATTGACATTGTAAACCTCTCAAGCTTCCCATACATGTGTGCTGCCAGCCAATTCGTGAAGTAACTGAGTCTCTTGTGAGTAAATATATCGACAATTGGCTGAGAAATGTGCTAGTCCAAGAACCGTTTTCAAGTAACATCCCCTACCAGTCTGGTATTCGGTCCATATGTAGTGATGGGGGTGAGCCTGAGACTTCTCGGGAAACCCATGAGGCTTTTGGTCTCGAGAATTGAGAGAAAAGTCTCAAGACGTCTCGAGACAGTGTGAACTAGGATAAGCGAGGCAATACTAGTATATTTAAGGAAATAAGTGGGCCATTCTGATGAGAACACTCTCATAAAATTGTCTGTTATCATGCAATAAACGGTCAGAAAATGAAGAGAACCTGGCGGAATGTTGATCCCAAGTACCAACCCTTTTCCTATCAATTTCCACTGCTTCTAAAGCTAGACTTGCCTGTTATTCTTACCATTGAAGTCTTTATGGCGGCGTATATTCGATACCAGGTTGGATTAATATAGTTGCAACATTCTCATGAGCTCATGAGAACGGGCTCATCATTGCTGAGAAATCTCACAAGTGGTAGTCTCGAGCACCCTCACCCCCATCACTATCCATATGTATTTTCCGGACTCAATTCCGTGGGCAGCAGGGTACTACATGTACTTGTATGTTAAACCTTCTTTTTTCAATACTAATCTCTTCGGCTCCTCCGGCTAGCGGGTATCAAGGATTTATATAAAGCCTTTTCCACCGGACCGCCCATTGTGTGCAGTACTTGGCCACTGATCTCATCTTGAAGAAGCTACTCTAGCTCCAGCGCCGCAGCACAGATCTTTCTACGTATGTACTCGAGTAGCGCACCACAGAGATAAACTACAGTGGGGTACTGTATTGGCTAATGCTGAAGTGATCTTTTTTTTTTTTTTTTTTTTTTAAATCATGTAGTTTTAATTGATTCTAGGTACAAAACTCTGCATGCAGTCAAAGACTATGGCATAAAAATACCTCTCCCCGGCGAACAACAAAATGTCACAACCCCAGATGAACAAAGGAAATGTAAGGAAAAGTAACTGCGTACTCGTACTGGTTGACTAATGGCTAGGAAACAACGAACTTTGGCGGTCCATATCCGACATAAGAAATTCTTCCTGCTGGTTTTAAATAACCTGTTGCCCTTTTGAGGGTCTTGGGTGTGCGGTGTTCCCCCTTATGGTGGTGGTGGGGAGGGGTTTGCGGTGGCTAGGTGGTGGAGGGGGGGGAGCTGAGGGAGCTTGATGTCTCAGATCCGGAAAGTAGTGGGGAGATGTGCTCCTTTCTGGGGTAATTCGTCTTGGTGGCGGTGATGAAGGCTGCTAGGGCCAGAGTGTTTGCGTGGTTATTCCAGATCTCCTCGAGGGTGTTTATCCCTGTGAGGAATTGGGAGCGTTGGGTTGCTTTTGTTCGGCATGTGAAAATAGCGTGTTCGGTGGTTTCGGGGCCCTCGCCACATCTGTCACATGTGTCGGAGAGGTGGAGGTTGAGCCATGATTTGTGACCTCTAAGGTAGCTTTTTTGGGCTCTCATCTGGTGGATTCGAGTGGCCGTGAATTTTTGTAGGTCCATGAAGTGTTCAGGGCTTGTGGTGAGAGGGTAGGAGTAGTAGGGGGGGGTTGGGAAGTCGTTGGCCCAATTGCTTAGCATCTGGTCTTTTGCTTGTTTTGGGAGGAGCTTGTGGTTGGTTCCTCTTGCGATCGGATGTCGGAGAAGGGAACAGAGATGTTCAATGGGGAGGTAGTTTACTCCTTTTGTTGCCGTCGAGTTCCACTTCTTAGGTGGGTTGGGGCGGCCGCGTAGGAGGCGGGTGTGGGAGGGGACCCTGTCGGGTGTCAGGGTAGGGAAAGAGGGGTCGCAGCGTCCTGTCACAGGGTTGTTGAGGGGGTGGGCGAGTAGAACGCGGATGGCGAACTTCGTTTTCAGGTAGTGGATGTAGTTGATGAGGGGGGACAGTGGGCCTCTGCGCAGAGGACCCGACGGTTGGTTGCTCTGAAGCAGCCGGTGGCCCATCTGAGCACTGAGTACCAGAATTTATTCATGGCCTTGATGGAGCTGGTGGGGGTGAGGACGAACGCCCCGTATGTGAGCATCGGGCGGATAGCGAGTAGGGCGATTTTCCTACAATTAGATGAGGAGAGGCCCTTGCCGGCAGAGGAGAATCTCTGGAGGACTCCGAAGCTGGCTTGGGCGGAGGCTAGGCGGCGGATGAAGTGGGTGTTTGGGTTGAAGTTGGGGGACAGCCAGAAGCCGACCCATCTGACTTGGTGGCCTGGGTGGAAGATCTGATTGTCGAGGGTGATGGGGAGAGTGCAGACTGGTGCCTTGTTTTTGGGGGTTCGCCAGTGCATGAGCTCAGTTTTGGGGATCGAGAAGGTAGTGTTCTGGGCGGCCGTGATGGTTGTGACCGCCTTGAAGTGTTCTTCGAGGATGTGGATGTTTTGTTGGTAGCTGGGGGAGCCCACGGTTATTGCGAAGTCGTCGACGTAGGATAAGGTGAGCCCTGGGGAGGGGTCGTGTAGATGTAGGATGTTCATGTATATGACAAAGAGTAGGGGTGAGATGGGGGAGCCTTGGGGGACGCCGACTTGGACGGGAGTTGGGATTCTTGGGGAACCCTTGTAGAGGAGGGTAATATGCCTGTCGGAGAGGAACGATAGGACCCAGTGGTTCGAGATTAGCTGTATGGAGGGGAGTCGAACAGATTGATAGCTGTGCTTCTTGGCTTGCCCGTCTGCTGTTCAGCGCGCCGAGATGAACTGCTCCTGGCTCGATCCCGCTAAGTAGGTGTATAGCTTTGCGAGCCTCTCCGCCTCGAGTTCTTCGTCCCCGTGCCTCCCACTCTTCTGCGTATGTTCGTCTATGGAAGACCTCAGAGTCGGACAGACCCGCTTCTCAGGCTCTGCTGGCGTTTGCTCTTCATGGCGCGTTTGGTTTCATAGAGTGGAGGGGTGGCACCACCTGGCCCAGACGAGCGTCTGGACTCGTGCGTCTGCTTGCTTCCTGTCCTGGATGCGAGGGGCTCGCGGGCTTTATACTCACTGCATCCAAATCGATGGCATTTGTTGCTAACACTTGATTTCATAGGGCCGGGACTCGACCGCGTCGCGCCCGAGAATGCTTGCCGGTTTGAGCCGAGTTAAGAAGAAGAAGCAGAATGCGCTCTTCTGTTAACATTTATAAGGCACCCGTAGTAGAACACAAAATTTACTAGTCCTCAGGAGGGAACTTTTATCTTGAATGAGGGTTTGGAGAGTAGCCACGATTTATTTCGTGGTTATGGATTGCGGTGGCGAGCCAAGTGGTGTAGTCAGATGCTCTATGTTCGTGTGGAAGCTCTCTCTCTCGAGTGTACTCCAGAGTCATCTGTGTCTTTTGAAGGGTTTGTGAAGTGAGGTGCGAAGTACGGAATATGGCTCCGGATGATTTCTTATTGTTGAATTTGGTTGATGAGTTTGAGATGAGTACTTGGGGAGGGAGGCCCTTGCATGGATGTGGAGGTTGGGTCACTGATGATATTTTGCCGTGCCTTGGTCGCACACTAGTGTGTTAGGATGGTTTCTCGGATAGCCCGAGTGGGTGAGGAGAGCCTCGACACCCCCGTCTCGGACTGGTGCGTGTGGCTGCCCGAAGGCGCGTGCTGCTTCAATATAACGCTCTTAACCTTCTCCTTATTCCAAGGAGTGTGGTTCCGCCTATAAGTGAGATGTCGATGGAGACGTGACGAGAGAAGTTCAGGAGTTTGTGTGTGGGCGGAGTATCGACAGGGCCGCGGTTTATTCAGAGAACTCGTGATGTTTTGAAGAGAGCGTCCAGAAATTGACTCTCTCTCTCAGCCTCAGAAAAAGTATAACACAGCCGTCGATTCTCTGTGAGTAGGGTATAGGTTCTAGGCATGGGAGTCGAGGACACCCGTTCGGTGCACCGGTGCCGTGTGTGTGGGCTCGTCCACAATAGATGCTCTGTAAGAAGAGTTGCCGGAAACGATGCTCATGCGCATTGCTCCTATTTGACGTTTCAGAGCTTAGATGAACCCTTCCTGAGTACCCATACTCTCGAGCTGTTTTCCCTGTAGGCCCATCTAATGTTAACCTCTGCGTATATAGTGCAATTACCGTGTAATGCGAACCAGTTCTTTCTCTATGGTGAGCTTGTGCGATCCTTTTCTTGTTATTCAGTATAGCTCTGGTTTCAAGTTATTGAGCGCTCTGGACTTATCCACATCAGCTTAGTGATAGTCTTCCTGCGTGAAGGGGGGCTGGGCGCATTCCTGTGGTAATCGTAAAGTCAGTTCCCAGTACCGCTCGCGCCAGAAGGCGGTGCGCTACGACCGTCGACTTAGTAGCCTTGTGAGGACTGGCCGCAGTTAGATGGTGTGAGTGATTGTCATCCTTATCCATGTAATTTTCCAACCAGTCTTTGCCATGTGCCCAGTCCTAAGATATTACCACACCCGGCTATCCACCAATCAGATCTCTCCAGTCGACTTCGTTATGAGTCACCAGGGAGAGCAACCTTCCTCCACTTGATGCGTGCCCTCACAGAGGTCTCTGCGCAGGCTGGGTGTGGAGCTGCAACCCTCTAGGTCTTTACCTCTGTCATTACGACGCTCTAATGCCTCTCGCATCCCAGGCGGCATCTGCGGAGCTCGTGTTGGTCGCATCCGCTCCAACGTCTGGAACTAGGTGCACCTTCGCTGTACATTCCCTGCGCGCCATGCCGCGGTCCTTCGTAGCCCTCTTTCTCGCAGCGCTGAGACTTAAATACTCCAACATTGGCAAGAAGCCAAATGTCTTGCCTATCGGGCTGACCTCAAGCTGTGTTCGGGGCCCTCCCTGCCCGCCCGCCGTGACGTGTCGCAACGCCATCATTCCACACGCTCGCCGAGTCCCCCGTACTCGAGTACGGCTGTTCCAATCGGACCAAATGGTTTGTGGTGCTGCAACAGTCCTTCGGAGGTCCCGTCCACGCCGCAAAGCTCGCGTGGGAGCTGCCGACAGTCGCCAATGCTGGTATGAAGAGGTGGCGAGTTCTCTGTGCCATGTACGCTCGAAGCATGCCATTTGCTAGCGCCGGCTACGCTCGGTTCCATGCGCTACCTCGTTTGCCATTCTTTCTGATGGGTCGCAGGAGACGAAGTGGCGGCGGCTGGAGTGACTGGGTGAGGAGGCTTATGCCAGGCTTGGGTCGGGGTAAAGGTTCTGAGGAGTGAAAAATGTTGTTGGTCTGTGGCGGTGTGAGTGAATGGACCTTGAGTGAGCGGCAGTTCCCCTTCGAGAAGTTCCTGGCGATGGGTCGCTTGCGGGGGAGGGTGTGTATGTAGGGTGAAAGTTGTCCTAAATGACGCGATGAGGGGGTCTTAGGGGGTATTGGGTGAAGGATTTCAGTCGGGGGTTGAATCGAGGGTCCTTCAGGGTTGCGTGCGGTGTTAGAGGGAGCGTCTCTTATAGATGTTGGTTATCGTGAGGGTGGAGTGGGAGTTGAGGGAGGTTGGCAGGAACAGGTTAATTGAGATAAGGTCCCCTCTGTGAGAGGGGGTGTAACGGAGCCATTTCAACTGTCTGGTGTATGAGTACACACAGGGCCCGGTTACATGCTGAGAGTTATTGTTAGAAGCCAGTTGCACAGTGATATGCCAAGTACGGCAGTGTGGTTAGCTACCAGCTGTCAGAGATAACTACATTCTGAGCGCTAGGAAGAGATTACTCATGGGAGCAATGACTGGACGAGTCTGTGCCTCGCCCAATGATTAGAAGGCTAGCCAGAGTGAAGCTCTGACTGCTCAGCGATCTCCACATCCTCTGAGCATTGGAAGTCCGCATTGGGAAGAGACTATGCCTGGAAGTCTCAATAAGCGGAAGCTCTACAGCAATGATTAAGCTTACACCTAGCGGCAGCTCATTCATGCAGGCTTAGTTGTGTGGCAACAGGCTGCAGGTGTTACAAAGGCTTTGACTAAGGGTGTTGCCTTCCAGCGAATCGAGGTGGAAAGTACATCAGGAGTTGTGGTACGCTGATAGAGGAGGGTCGGGTGAAGGGCTATAATGGCCTTTCGGGCGCGGGCGCGGGGAAGACAAGGAAGGAGTTCTTGGAGGAGTTGGGCAGGCAGAATGAGCTTTAGTGCTCTGTCCGACCCTGTCTTCCTCTGTCCCCTTTCCGCTTTTCTCTGCCCTGCTCTGTCGCGAGGATAGATGCAGGATGTACAAGTATACGTATAGGCCAGCAGCTCTCAGTACATGCAATTAATATCCACAATTAGATAGCACTTTAAAGAATAAAGAATCCCTAAATTTCAGCGCCAGTCGTGCAGTTGGTTATGTCGCGCTGTGTGTGGATAGAGTACCGGGGTGTTTTTAGGTAGAAATGCATAAGGTCTCCGCCACTGGGATAACAAGGCTCTACCGGCCGCTTTGTATCTGCATCAATTATAGAACAATATAGCGGCAGCGGTATAGTTAGGAAGCAAAAAAAGGGGCCCGGTTGTAAAGTCACTAGGTTAATATAACTCATGAAATATCACTCGGTCCCCGTGGCCGTATCTCGGGTTGCCCGGTGTGTGTCGGAGGTTCGACGGTGGAATCATGGATTATGACTCGGTGTAGTGCGCTTACTAATTCGGCAGGCGGGTGCGGGTTACTTAGTAGGTAGTCCAGGTCAATCCTTGCTGTGGCAGTTAGAGGAGATACATGTATCTAGTTCACACCTGGTATGTCTAACTCAGCTTTTTACTTTCATGCCGACGTGTCGCAAGGGCTTCCCCGCTGCGCACGGATAAGTGGAACACCAAAAAAAAAGTTTATCGTTACTACAGAAAACGATGAACTCGATAATGATCGCACCAGGGGTCGAACCTGGAATCTCTTGATTTCGGATATGAATCGTAGTCAAGCGCCTTGCCATTGGGCCATGCGACCGTGTGTGACAGCTGCTAAACAATTTTTATAAGCAAGCAAACAAATTATCTACTAGCGCGGAATTGGACTTACTAATTACTAACGGAGAATGCCGCCGGTAGAACTGCTGGGAACTGAGTGACACTTGTAAAGAGATGTGAGGGACTTTGCCCGTCGCTGGAAGAGACCCGGGCGAGTGCTGTCGTGTGAAGGATATAAGATGTATGCAGGATAAATGTATTAATAACTGTTGCTGTCACGTGGCAGGGTGTCCTCGCTTGAGCTGTCTCTGTCTTTCTTTCCTTCTGTCTACAGAAACACTCAGTGAAACACACAGCTCTCTCTCACAGACATTCTCTCACACTCACTGTCTTCACTGCTGTCACTCAGCTGTCACTCTCCCACTCTCCTGAATCTCTTCATCTGTCACTGTGAATGCAGAGACATCTCCTCGCCCCGGAAAGTCCCAAGCGCGTTCCAGCTATTCCTGTAGACGCGCGCCCTGCAGCAGTTGGCTGCTTCTGAAACTTGGCCTCAACCAGGATCGGGTTTGGGAGCCTCACCCAACAAGACAGATATCACAACTGTGCCTTACCTCGACTTTGTTTGCTCTCGACTCGCAACCCCCCCCCCCCCCTCCTTCTCCCACAACTCACCCTCTCCTCCACGAAACCGCACTCCTCACAGAAGCCATAAATAAACTATGGTTCGGGGCGCCCTCGTGCTCCTTGCTGCAGCCTCTGCGGCTACTACCGTCAACGGCCTCTTCAGCGTCAATGATGACATCCTAGCTTTCCCGCAGGTAAGCTCGCTGTCGGAGCTCCCCCTCCCCCCTCTCTGCTGCCCGCACAAGTGTCACTAACCTGTTTCCACCCCAGTACGAGATCCAATTCCCGCAGGAGCCCATCCCCGCCTCGGAAGCATCCGCCCTCCTCGCGCAGGCCCCCACCTCCTCCGCCTCCCCCGACTCCACCACCACCCCCAACGACGCCGCAACCTCCTCCGAGTCCTACGAAGCGCTCTGGCTCAACAACCGGCAGTACCTATGCTCCGTTCCCGTCGTGCAGGCGCCGCCGGCCCTTAACGCAACCGAGAAGGAGCTCTCCCGCGCTGCGGAGGAGAAGGAGCTTGCACGGGCGACTACGCGCGGGTGGGAGCTGCTCAGTGGGCTCGAGGGGGAGTGTCTATATTTTGTGTCGGGATGGTGGTCGTACTCGTATTGCCATAACCGCGAGGTCAGACAGTTCCACCAGAAGGCGCCGACCGCCGGGAATAATGCGCAGTGGCCGCCGGCGGAGGATCCAATGACGCCGAGTTATGTCCTGGGAATGGTAACTCCGGAACAGAGGGAGAGAGAGAAGGGCAAGGGTGCCGGGACAGAGCTGCAGGCGACGGGGGAGCTGCGCTTTTTGGTGCAGAAATTGGGTGGTGGGACGACATGTGATTTGACGAGGAAGGAGAGGAAGATTGAGATCCAGGTGAGTCTTGGTATTCGGGTTAGTTTGGGTACATGGATGTGACTTACTGACGCCATAGGTGTAGTTTCACTGCTCGACAAAAGGAACCCACGACCGTATCGGCTGGATCAAGGAAATCTCCATCTGCTGCTACCTCATGGTAGTGTACACCCCGCGCCTCTGCGACGACGTCGCCTTCCTCCCGCCGCGCGAAGACCGCGCGAATGCCGTGCAGTGCAGGGAGATTATGGACCCAGAGACACTCGCCGAGTACTACGAGCAGAAGGCCGAGATCGAACGCACGGAGGCCCTAGAGCTGCTGCAGGCCGCCTTAGGACTCACCGCCGGCGAGGCCGAGGAGGGCCAGAGTAAGGTTGAGAAGAAAAAAGGAAAGAAGAAGAAGTCGGCGGTAGCGGGAGAGGGGAAGAAAAAGAAGAAGGCTACGGAGGAGGAGGAGGAGGAGGAGGAGGAGGAGGAGGAGGAGGAGAAAGTGGTGTTGGGGAAGGGTGGGGAGGGGGCGGAGGAGCATTGGCATGATGAGTTGTAGTAAGTAGTGTCGTCTCTTTCTCTTATTTATTTTTATCTTTTGCAATAGCGATTTTTTTTGCTGTCTTCCTTTTCTTGTCCCTGTTGAGTGGGGAGGGGTGGAGTGGCGTGGGGTGGAGTGTATGATAGATTAGCTGTGTAGAATGGGATGGTCCGAGTGATGAGCTGTGATTGCATGCGGACGGGCAATGACTAGGATACCGATAGCTAGCTGGGTAGCTGAGTAACTACATGTATGAGCACGTGATACTGGTGTCGTGCATGAAAATAGATATGGAAATGGCATTCCGAGAATAGGAATTATCAATTGGACCGTGGGCTCTGTCTGTTTTGTCTGTTTTGTCTTGTCTGTCTATAGAGTAGGTATTACGAATTGCGAACCATGAATTGCGAACCATCAATCGGCGAATCAAGACTACGTACAAAAAAAAAAAAACTCTCAACCATACATAATCACAAGCTACATACATACATACATTTACTGAGGTCCACTCGAGCACCCGTGTAAAAAACAGACCAACACGAACATGCGAATCGCAATGCACGCCCACGCCCACGCCCACGCCCACACCCACATACCTACTCTACCTACGCTGCACTGTTAATACATACACGAGGTTGTGAATCTGCCTGAGTGTATGTGTATATGTGTGTGAGAGTGCAGTTTCATCGGGCATCATCGTTCGCCCTACCATCGGGGTTTGCGGCGTGGGTGTGGTTTGGTTTTGGTGTCAGTGTCAGTGTCAGTGGCCCGCGGGAGCCACGGTTGTGTGCAGTTTACAGCGGGAGGAAGGGAGGGAGCGGCTGGTATGTAGAGGGGGGAGGGGGGGGTAGTGGTTTGTGGACGTACGGGCGTTGGGATTGGCTGGATGGCTGGAGCGCGGGAGTGGGAGTGGGCGCGGGAGAGAGAGGGGCGGGAGGGGCGGGAGAGGGTGTTTACGGGAGCGGGAGGGTGAGGGGGAGATGGCAGTACTTTAGTGTAGTTTACGGGCTTTGGTTTGGTAGATAGAACTGGAGTGCTCTGAGAGAGCTCTATCGTTCTGTCTTTGGTTTTTGCTTTAATTCTGTCTCGCCCTGTTTATGCCCTCAACGCTGTACTCTAGACTGTAGAGTACTGCAGCTGGCTGCGATCTACAAATGCCATGAAGGTTATGTATGCCCGGCGCCGGGCCCTCCCTCCTGCACAGAATATAGAGTATTAACCGGGAGCAGCAGCAGCAGATAGATTACCGGCCTACCTGCCTGCCTGCCGGCCTTGCATTGCCTATGCAAAGTACTCTACTCGTAGCTTTATAGCGTTTCCGAACACGACCAATATTGCATGACATACGAAAAAGCGCCAAATCCACCTTTTTATATGTCATGCAATATTGGTCGTGTTCGGAAACGCTATAAAGCTACGAGTACTCTATAGCACGTAGATCGCTTTGTTTTGTTTTGTTCATGTACGACATTTATTTATGTAGATTGTAGATTGTTTGTCTTGTTTCAACCGGGGGGGGTTTTTGTTTCACTGTACGGTACATATACTGCCCGCCGGCCGTTTGTGGGTTTTTGTGGGGAAGGGTTAATATCAATGCCTGCTCGGATCATCTCTGGTTACGCTATTACGCTATTACGCTATGTATGTACCACCCACCGTCGCTTTCTTCTTGGCGGGGATCTTTTTTCTTTTGGTTTTTAGTTTTCTGGGGAGGCTGGATAGATGGCTGGACTGACCCGAGGCGAGGAGGGAGGGAGGAAGCACGAGACGTTTTGGGGGATCCGAGGATATTGATGGCGAGGTTCGGTTCGGTTAGGTGCAATGTGAGGGTTTTTTTTAGAGGGGCGCTCGGAGGTGATCACGGTGGTGGAGGTGAGGTGAGTGGTGGACCCCGGGTATTTACGCTGGAGAGAGATCTTGTGGTACCGAAGGATGCATGGAAGGGTGGAGGAGAGGGAGAGGGAGGGGTGCGACGGAGGGAGGGAGAGAGGGGAGGGGAGGGGAGGGTGTTGTAATAATACTCTATTGTATCTGCGTGGTACATGAATGTAGTGTATGTACTCTATTCGCGGGCTGGCTGGCTGGGTGTTTCAGGGTTGGCGCATGTAATTAGGGGAGCTGTCTGTGGTTTGCCGCGGCGGACCAAAATGACTGGTGGATGGGGATGTGTTGGTGGTGATTGCGGAGGAATTGGGAAGGTATGTATCGGGGGAGAAGTATCGGGGGATTGGTGGTGTTGCGGGTGCGAGATAACTGTTGATATCGAGATGTCTTAGAAAGTGTCTCTGGGGGGGTTTACCAGGAAGTGGGCCCTCCTCCCCGCAAAGTGACAGGTAGGCGCCGTTACGAGGAGGGAGGAGTGTTACAGGTGGAGAGGAGATAGAGTATGGACTATGGAGATAAAGTAGAGTGCAACCAACCAAGCAAGGAACGGAACATACATGGATGGGGCCGGGGGAGAGCAGCGAAACAGAAACAGGCTGAGAGAGTCTTAGATACAGACAGACAGACACAAGTGACAGACGATTGACTGACTGAACTGACTGAATTAACTGAACTAACGGACGCTCAATGCCTTCAATGGGAATAGACGCTGCTCGAGTTGGCTGTGTGATCAGCTGCAGCTATGGATGAGGTTAGCATTACATGTATGCTGTGTGTGTCTAGCAGGACAGGTATGTGCTAGTATGCTGTTGTAGTAGTGACTTGACTGACAACAACTGGAAAAAGAGTCTTTCCTCTCTTCTTTCAACGTCACTTTATTCACGATATCGTCAATATACTTGCCCTTGACCGAGAGATACACCTGTCTGTCTGTCTTTCTGTCGGTGGGGTGAATAGTAATAGTAATAGCAGACAGTTGTTATTTCTCAGGACTGCTGGCTGCTGCACTATCTACACAATTATAACTCGGATTCGGACGCACTCGCATTATCTATCATTCACAATTATCTTTCTCTCTCTACTTACTGTAACCCCCCTCGTCCCTGTCACCTTCACTATCACTCTCACTCTCACACTCACTCGCCCCCCCGCCTCGCTCCTGCTTTGCTGGGTGTTGCTGTCATATTCTCACACACCCTCTCCCCGCAATAGGAAATTGCCCTTTTTTATTTTTTCTGATTTTTTTTCTCCGCTCACCAACCTCCTCGACAACACCATCACGACTCGGCCCTCACACACCACACACCCACACCCTCCCACACCCTCCACACACCCTTCTCCGCTCACACACCCATTCACGGCGCTATGATGCGAGCGTCATGCAGCAGCTCCTCATGCTGCTGCTCATTGCGCTCACGCCTTATGGCTCAGACTCAGGGCATTCGCTGCGGCAATGGTAGCCTGCGTGGCCTGGCCTCCTCGTCCTCGTCCTCTTCAGCAACGGCCTCCTCCTCCTCCCCTTCCTCCTCTACGCTAAGGACTGCCAGTGAATGGGCAAGAGTGCACCCAGTCGCAGCTGCATTGCCGGGTGGAGGAGATAATAACAGCACTACTCCCACCACCACCACCACCTGTTCAGGGGAAACACTGCCAGTGCCGCTGCAGGTTCCACCACAGCAGCGCCGGGCTAATATAATAGTGTCGCCCATCCTCTCGCAGCTCCATCCTGCTGCTTCCTCTTACTCTATAGCTGCAAAATCGTCCTTGCTCTCGGAAAAGTGGTTTGCCTCTACTGCTGCATACATGTCTCCGTCTATTGCAAACCCGCTGGTTGTTTCTCCTACGCCCATACGGCCGTTCTCGACCATGGGGAACTCGAGGTTTAATACTTCTGCGCCGGTGCTTAATAGTGCCACCAATACCGCAACCACAGCTACTACCACTAGTACTACTGCTGTACCGGCTGCTGCTGCTACACCGCAGCAGCAAAAGTTCACATACCACATCTCGGCATCCTTCGCCGCGAAGCAGAAGCGCTTCAGTCCAACGACAAACATATTCAACTTCAACCCCTACAACCGCGTTCAGGACTCCGCGCGCCGAAAGTCACGCCCGGACGCGGGACAAGATGCCTTCTTTGTCTCACGGATTAACGATAGTGGCGCCGTCGCCGCGGGAGTGGTAGGTCCCCCTTGCCTGCCTTGTGTCACTTTGTGGGGGGGGGGGGGGCAGTTTTGAAGGGGTCCGTGGGCTAACTAAACAAGGCGGATGGCGTGGGCGGGTATGCCGAGTCCGGGATCGACTCTGCAGACTTCTCACACACTTTCTGCGAGCGCATGGCTACGGCCGCGCACCAAGCGACCGCCGAAAGCGTCAGCGCAAAACAACTTATCGAGACGGGATACCGCCGCATCCTGGACGAGGACGCAATCGCGGGCGGCGCAAGCACGGCCTGTGTCGGCGTCGCGAAACCGGATGGACAGCTCAATGTCGCAAAGTAAGACCCCCACACCCTCCCCCCCACACACACATAGTTGTTGTGAGACCCATTGCTGACGCAGATGTGCGCCCTCACCTCAGCCTTGGTGACTCTGGCTTCCTAATCATCCGCCAAGGAAAGATCCACTATGCATCCGCCCCGCAGACCCACGACTTCAACACACCCTACCAGCTCGCAATGATCCCAAAGAAGCTCCTCGCCCAGGCGCGCCAGTTTGGTGGCGGGCCGTTCTCGGACGAGCCGGCGGACGCACAGGTCTCGACGCACTCGCTGCGCAACGGCGACGTCGTTGTCTTTGCGACGGACGGCGTCTGGGACAACCTCTCGATCCAGGACGTGCTGCGCGTCGTCACGGACGAGATGCAGATCGGCAAGGGCTGGGTCAACAGCGCCGACGTGGGCATCGTCCCGGCGCCGAACTTGGGGGGCGTGGCCGCGGAGACGGACGGAAGGGGGATACAAGCGCAGGTTGCGAGGGCAATTGCGACGAGGGCGAAGAGCGCGAGCGTCAGTACAAAGCTGGACGGCCCGTTTGCCAAGGAGGTGCAGAGGCTGTTCCCGGGGGAGAACTTCCATGGGGGGAAGAAGGACGATATATGTGTGGTTTGCATGGTGGTGGTTGAGGTATGTTTGGTTCTTGTTTAGTGTGCTTTTTTGTTTTGGAGTTGGCGGTTTGATACTGATTGTTTGTGGGGGTGGGTAGACAAAGGGCTCGACGGCACCGAAGTTGTAGAATATGTATTTTTTGGACTTTCCCGATTTTTTTGTATCTCTCTTTTTATTACTATTATCATGCTGCATTTGGGTATATAGACGGGCATCTTCTTTTTCAATGGCTTGTTGTTCCTTCTTACTACCTCTTACCTCTTAACCATCACAACCTACCACCTATCATCTACTCGGCGCCCTACACCGCACCGCGCCGGACATAACACAGATCACAACATAACACAGGACGTTGAGGAGGCGCGGAGCTATCTATATACCCACCCTTCCCTTCTCTCCACCTCCTTCCGTCCTTCACAACAACACTGTCTCCTTTTTTATATATATATATATACTAGTTTATCTCTTTTGTTTTTCTGTCACGCCCCAAAAAGTGGGTTCGGGGGTTACTCTTTTTTTCTGCGCTTTCTATGGTTACGCTTCTTTCTGTTCAATGCGTTACGAAAAATCCATGTCATGAATTTTCCTTTGGGAACGGGAGGCCGGGCGCGCGGGTATGGGATGGGATTGTATTAGTAGCGGGGGTCGGGTCGGGAGTGCGAGGGATGAGCTGTAACAAAAATTACTACTGCTACTGCTATGGATGGATAGCTAAATAAGTAGTGTTCGGTCATGATTATAGACGGCGATCGGGTGAAGAGTGAATTGCGACAATTCTTCATAACTCTCTCTACCTTGATTGACCGCTTGATTAATATCATTCATTCTCACCTCCAGATCCTAAACAAAAAACAAAACAACAAACACAAAAAAAAAAATTTCCATGCGAAACTACATTTGTTGAAACCTGAACGAACGAACGATGACGCTGGCGCCGCTCGCTGTATGCAATGCAATGCTTTTGCTTTTGCTTTTTTTTTTTACCTCTTTTCTTTTCATCTTCAGATGACCCCACCCACCTTTTCCCTTCGGTTTGTTGACGTTATGATTTTTGCTTTTTTGGGGGGGCTTTTTTTTGCGCGGTGAGGGTTACGTTGTATCATGTGGTGGTGGTGGGTTTGCTTTTTGAGGTTGGTGGTGGTGGGTGGTTGTGGTGGGGCTTGAATGGTTTGGGTTAGTGTGTAGAAGGGTGGGTGCGAGTGAGGGGTTGTGATTGTAATTTTTAGATAACGTCAATATAACACTTGCTGAGATACATGTTTGTGGTTGAAGATCATAAAATCAAATGTATGTAAGAAACCCGGTGGCCTATTCATGCCTACCACTTGCTGCCCTCGAACGCCCCCATAGATGCCATTAACTCTGACTCGGGTGATAATAGTGACTCGATGATTTCAAAAGTTTGGAGTCCAGGGCTGTCTTCTGTAGAGCGAAAGGACTCTATAGTATCATGTCAGTATCAGTACATAAGTAGGTATTTATGTATTATTTTGGGTGTCACGAGATAGTCGACATACTCGGGGGGTCTGGATCTAGATAACCGGTGCCAGAGCTATTAAACGGTGTTATTTCGGGGGTAAGCGGGGACATAGGTTTTGCCCCTATCCCATGTAATAATGTAGTTTCCAATATTGTTTCGGGCTCGCCGATCTGAACCGGAGTTTTATTTATGTATTTCTGTTCGAGTTCCTCGTTACAGTCTTGACGTTTAGTGTTACGCCCCTCACGTGAGGAACGTAGAGGGTGGGACCTGATAATTGAACAACAATAAGTAATGCGCCGAAGAGAAATATTTGATCATAGCGGCGTTATCTTACAGCAGACCTTGTTCTATAGAGCTGGACATCGGTAGGCGTTTAGGACAACCCTTCTGGTCGCTCGAAGAACCCTCAAAGCTTACACTCCAGATCCCACCCTGCTCTCCCTCTGATTTTGCATGGGGATGCTCATTTTTATGTGATGGGACCTTGCGTGAAGATATACCGGGTCTGTACCTGGGGGGGTGTTTCATTCCGTGGACCAGTTTCTGATGTTGAATTAGGTTACTCATAACACTAAACCCCCTATCCCCGCCCCTGGAACAGCCTAGAAATAAACAGGGAAACAGCTGCTTATCATGATGCGAGACCTTGGTTGCCCTCACAGATGAAGAGAGAGATTTCAGCTGCTGCTGTAGAATCATGTTCTTCTGCGCATGCTGCTGCGGCAGCATCCTGTTCACTCGCTGCAGCATCATGTGCTCTTAATGCTCAGCACCCCCGAATTCCGTATCATAAGATTCGTCGTCAGAGATGTGTTGGTGTCCAGCTTGTGTGGGTGAGTTGAATAGTATATTGGTGTTTGTACGTCTAGGACTCAGAGAATCCGGATCCAGATTGTTATCCTCTTGATTTAGTGTCCAGAACGTTGTCGACATCCCAGGGGGAGAGGATGGATGTGTGCTACGAGTTATTAAAGGATCTGCGGTGGGTATATAGGCGAGTGTTTGTGAAGTATCGGCTGTGACTGCGTTGAATGTTGGTCGAGATTGCTGCGAGCTAGGAGAGCTCTGGTTGTTCAGGACCTGAGGTATAGGGAGATTTTTGGAGATATTGCTCTCATGTTTAGCGGATTTAGTGCTTTTATTCTCTAGACTTGCCGACAATGCCATAAGAGCTATTTCATCCATATGTGTCCCAATATGAAGTTCGATGGATTCCTTAGTCTCTGGGATAACTTCACAACAAAAGGGACAGGAGATCCGGTCATTGCAAGCTTTTGATATTTTAACTTTCCGATTTTCTACAATATCGTTGATATCGGATTCGATGACTGCTCCTTCTAGATGATCCTCTAGGACGTGGCGTACAAACTCCTCCCTCTCTCCGAAAACCTTAGCACATGTATCACTACAGTGCCACTCGAAGGCATTATGTGGCCGGTGGAGTTCAAACTCGTGTGCTACCCAGTCATCTCTTCTAGCATATGTGATAGATTTCCATGGACAATAGCTGAACAGACAACTATATGGCCTGAGACTAGCCAAATCATCACGTGTTTTCTGCGCGGGCGTTTTGTTGCTAGGTATGGGGTTTAAGGTGCGGACAGGTGGAGTTGTTGGTCTTGGGGTTAAAGCTGGTGCTCCTGACGCACATTCTAGGAGGGGGTCTGTTTTTGATGAGCCCAGAGAATCCTGAGAGATGGGGCCAGAATCGCCTGTTACAGAGTCAGGGAGTATTTTTTCATATGATTTTCGATCTTTGGTCTCTTGGCCGGTGAGGATATTCTTTTCCGCGAACCTTCGGCTGCGAATTCTTTCAATTCGTTCCCAGTTTAACTCGGCCAGGGTTTCGATTAGGTGGTCGTTCATTTTTGGGAACTTGCTCCGGATAGCTATCCTATACGATTGTGTCGCAGCGCCATAAATTGGAGAAATCGGCTCAGCAGGGGTAGCTGAATCTTTTCATGTAGTTTCTCGACGAGAATATCTTCTTCTTCTTCAATTGGGAATAATTCGTCTATAGAAGGAATGAAGTCAAACAATGAATCCAATGAGTCTCCTAAGTCGCCAACGACCTCGAGTAAGTCGAATTCTGGGGGTCCACAGTCGCTATCGCTATTGCTTCTACTATCGTTGATTGACTCTTGTCCCACAAGGCTTGCAATATCTGGCATAAGCGTTTGCACTAAACCTAGTAAATCTTCTAAGTCCAGCATGGTGGGGGCTTGGATAGATTGACTTTATGGATTTCCTCATGAGTGGGTGACTCAGTGTTTCTTTTCGTCCTATCATTGCAAGTTTGTAAAAGTTCCTTTATCGATCCCTCACCACAAGTTTGGTCTATGGACTCTTCAGTCGGTACTTGTTGGATTGTTAATGCGTTATTGATATGAGCTGCTATGATGTTGGACCGGAGGCTGGGGCTTATCGGAACTCCGTATAACCCTGTTGGGGACTGAACGTTGATATTTGAGAAGTATGTATTAAGTGTTCTTGCTATACTGTATAGTAAGATAACTGTAGACTTTCTCAAGTACTTATTCTTTGTGTTTTCGAATAATATATCAAGCTTTCCCTCGGAGACAGCATAACTATCACCCCATAGTAAAAGCCGCCCTACCTCTTCTTGCAACTTCGCTCGATCCTTATCCTCGCCTACTTTATGACTGGAAGAGGGAATTGATGCTTTGTATGTAGATATACAGAAGACAAAAAGCTCCTGGATGATGTAGTACATATAATCTTGTTCGACTGCTAAACGAAACTAAGAAAGAATTAGACGCAGCACTGTATTTGTTTATATTTCTCCTCCTGTATTTTTGATATGATTCGGTAGTACCTGTTTGATTTGATCAAAATGTTGTAAAATCCTCGGAATTCGAAGATATAGAGGTGATATTGGGTAAGGCGTGATTGTATGCAGTGTGAATATATATAACGTACTCCTCAGATTTCATAGTGGCAAGTTAGAGTTATTGATCGTGAAAGTTGTGACGATAAGCTTAGTTTTAGAAAAAGGAGAAGCCTATATGACTGTCACTAACTCGCGAACCCGTAAATTGGCGGGTCTGGTTTTGAAAAGTGAGTATCAATGTCTAAAAGCGGGGCTTGATTGATATGTGGCAGCCTTGACTGGTCGAGCTGTTTTTCAGCCTCGTGCTACATAAATATGCGTGGACAAGGCGCAGTCGCGCACCAAAGGGTCTACGTAAAAAAATCGAAGATTTAACTGCAGAATCTCAGGAATAACGAATCGAACTGGGCTGGAATACCACTTACCCATTGGTCAAGACGACCAAAAGTTACGCTTTAGGTCTGTAGGATTGAGGCTCAACAAGCATTTGACCAATCCGAAGCACAATATTCCAGTCCAGTTCGATTCGTTATTCCTGAGATTTTGCGGTATATGACTGTAATATATATTTTGCTATCTTTACGACTTAGCGAGATGGTTCTCACTAGACACATCCACCCAACTGAATTCACCAGCAGCACGTATACTCATTATCATCTACTGGGAATACCGCGTACCACCTAGCATAAGTTTATTCGTCTGATAAAGGTTACAACATCAGCTACTAACAGGCTCTACCAGCTCATTTATAAGCTGATACATTGGCCATAGCCATACATCCTGTATATATTATAGCGGCTATATCAGCGAGGAAAAGCCAATTGCAATAGCTCGGGCAAATAACTAAAGGATCGATATCGATATCGGCTGGTACATACTTTCACTACAGAAATTCGGTCGGTGAGGTTACCACCCAGATCTAGGTACAACCTATTACGGTTTGAGCTAAATTTCATAACAGCTTTGAACATGGAGGTTGCGGGGGTTGTTCTCGGTGCAGTCGCGCTAGTTGGGCCAGTACATGATTTATACGACAAATGCACTACCCTTTTCGCCAACATCCGTAACTACACGAATGATTTGAGGAGATGTGGAGAGAAACTCTCCATTCAAAAGTTTGCTTTCTTGCAATCGCTCTAGCTTCTTCTTAGAAATCTTGTACAGGATGACTTGGCAGAGAGCATGGCGAAAGACAAGACTCATCAAAAGTGGAAGGATCTAAAATTCAAAGCTGACTGGGACAAAGCAATGGGCAAGTGTTTTGATGACCTTTTGGGGGGTATACATGAAACTCTGCGAGAAATTGAGGGAAAGCTCTCGAGATTACACGCAAGCGGGGCGCAAATCAAAATAGTAGATCGGTAGGCTTATATTTAATCTGCCTAAGAGAGAAGAAACCATTAACGGAAAATGATATATAGGTTTCCCGGCCATCAAATATTGTAAGCCGGGAAAAAATCACAGCTTGGACTCTAAGGACTGGCTGGGCCGTGTCCGGAAAGAAAGAAATTGAAGTCTTGATCAATACACTCCGTGTTCAAAACCAAGATCTGGGAAATCTTCAGAAGCAACAAAACTCTTTGCAAAAGATTGGGGCCAGCCCCCGGCCGCAGGCTTTTCGTTCGAAACCTCTCGATTCGAAAGCAATTTTGGCGCAGCTTCTCGCCATTTCCGAGGTTGCAAAAAGAGTTTACGACGGGTTGGCAGTAACTGCCCGGTGTTCTTGTCACCGTGTGAATTTACAGCTCCGAGGACAGCCCAAAAGTCCAAATATTCCAATGGGAAATACAAGTCCAGATCTCACTTATAATACTTCAAACCTCACCAAAAGTGCTTCGGCAGTCAACTTTTACCTTATTCTGACGAAGGAGATCGGAAATCAGAATATCAACCTGAACTCTGATGATCGCTGTGAGTGCACATGCATTACTATAAGTTCCGAGGTTCAGCAATCTCTCCCGGGGAATCCAAACCAAAAGTCTCATAGGATACCAGATCCTAAGAGGATAATTAAGTTTGGAGATATTGAAACCTCTTCTGCACGCGCCATTATAACGGTGACCGATGACAGTCAGCCTTCAAAGAAAAGGGCTATGTCAATAGATCTTGGGACCGGAAAGAAAAGATTGAAACTTGAGTTTTCCGAAACTAATCATAAAGCTCACCCCACAACGATATGTACCGCCACGGTAGATATTCAGACCAACAATATAACCCACGATATCGATGAAAATAGTGCTACACTTTCTATAACCTCCCGAGATATTATAGAAATCGATAGTCTTTGTTTACGACTTGCTAAACTCCGACCAGATGTACGGGGACGGGAGCTTCTTGGGAAAATATCAATAAACGAACGCGATCATTTAACCCGCCACTCATGTCTTATGTATCGAGAGCCTCTGGTCTCAGGCTTTACTTCTCGAACTTCACTAGAGGCAATTCTAACACGGCCCGATAAAGAATGTCTGTTACCCATTGTAGAGCGTCTCAAAATAGCCCATAGGCTATCACTCTCACTACTCTACTTCGGGCCGAGCTCTCCATCGTGGTTTCAAGAACGATGGCGAAGCCGGGATATATTTTTCTTCCTAAAGCTCCAACTTCCAGACAATGGATACACCTTGGATCCCTATGTAGTACCATGCTTTTCAGTGACAGCAAAGCCTCCTTCGATCAATGCCAATACCCCGACTACACCATTAAAAGGCATCGCATTGAATGAACAACTCTTTTCCCTTGCAATAGTGCTCATCGAAATTGCCTTTGGGGAAACGCTACTTAACATCTACGAACCCAAGGAAATTCCTAAGAAAGACGGCGATGATTTTACGGAAATCCTTAAGGCTCGAAGCATCCTGGGCTCGAATTCCCTTTTAAGAAAGATGGGACCTGTGTACTCTAATGTGATTAAGCGGTGCTTGGATTGTCGATTCGATGGGACCCTTGAGTGTGATCTCAGCAATACTGAGTTACAGAAGATATATTATGAACAGGTCGTTTGTGAGCTTGAACGTTGTCTAAAGGCAGTCCAGAAAATGCATGAGATTTAATGATGAGTGTTCGGAATATTAGGGGGTCTTCAAGGACGACGCTAATTTTTGGGTTTCTTTTTATATACTGTCACGGTCACTGTAGCTATAGCTGGGGCGTTAGTTGTCAGTGACCTCAAAGTGTCTTGGATTTTCGGGTTTTTTATCAGTATCGCGGGGATCTGTCTCGTGTTTTCGTGTTTCCATAGTTCTTTTGTCAGCGGCCAGGACTCTGGGTTTGGGGGGGGGGGGGGGCTATTAGTATTTTTGTAGCCAGAAGTGCATGTAAATGAAAAGGTGCTTTCTCTTTCATTCCAGGTCATTACCCTCTGTAAGCATCAGACAAGGAACCGGCCTGTTTCCTCCTAATTCCGTTTGAAACCGAAGGGTCTTTTAAATTTGGTTGCCTTTCTATTCTTCTAATTAACCCCGCCCCGTTAAAAAATGAAGACGTAAAACTCAAAGCATATAGCTTATCCAAAATCTTCATTTGTCAGAAATGTTATGATTGCCCAGTATTTTATTAGCAGTATCAGGAGTGCCCTGTTTTCAGAAAAAAGGATCAGGATGAAATCTTGTCCCAATTAACTAGAGTGCTCAACACAATATACCTACAGACTCGATCAAGCAAGTGTAGCTTCTCATCAAATCCATGGCGTTTCTCTACATGAAGTGGCCTTCAAATACATGCGGTGAGTTACACATGTAGAGTATAGTATGATCAGATGATCAAATCACATACTATCACTCGATTCCAATTCCCGAATTGATCCTTAGTTATTACCAAATTTTGACTATTATACACTGAAGTCTATAGGCATCCATACATTTCTATTAAGCCTATAGCTCGATATCCTCCCTGGCCCATAGCTTACAAGTCCTATCCTGCCCACTACTCACAATAAACCTATTGTCTCTGCTTACATCCACGCTCATGACGTTCCCTGAATGTGCGCTCAAATTTTTGACCAACGCCCAATCATCCGTCGAAAAGATATTGACATTCCCGTCGAACCCACTGGTGACGAAATATGTTCCCTCTGCCCTCATAACATCCGCAGCCCCCCCTTCCATCTCATCGACACCATCCGGTTTCCCAGAAAAGAATCGGACATCTGATACCAGCCCTTTGTGAGCCCCGATTGTGGCTGTACATCGTACCATACGTACGTCCCAGACCTTGACGGCTGCATCGCCGGAGGAACTAACAACACGGTACCCGTCGGGGCTCCAGGCAAGACCTGTTATTTCTCGGATATGCCCGTCAAGGACCATTATCGTGCGGCCTGTCCGAAGGTCCCACACACGACCAATGGAGTCAAGTCCGCCAGAAGCGATCAACGCACCGTCGGACTGGAAGGCAACAGAGTAGACCTCTCTACTGTGACCTTCCTGTAGGAGCAGTTCTTTTTGCGTTGTGAGATCCCATAGACGCCATGTTGTGTCAAATGAAGCTGAGGCAAGGTAGTTCCCACTCGGATGGTGTTCTACTCTAGCTACACGTGCGGAGTGTCCCGAAAGCGTAGCGATAGGAAGATCCTGTGTGAGGGACCAAAGGTGAATATTGCCTTCGCCGCCTCCGGACGCGATATTAGCGGATGATGCGTCCAGAGAAACAGTAGCCTGTGGATGCCAGGAGAGACCTCCGACACGGTCAGTATGGCCCCTAAGGAGACCTTTATCCTCCATATTTGGCACGCCGAGGAGCTTGATACTCCCGCTCCAAGACCCCGCTGCAATGATCTCGCTATTTGGAGAAAACCGTGCTATTGAGACTGCACGCTCCCCGGCCAATTGTGACCCAAGAACTTGGTACCCTGATAGCCGCTCCTTGATCGCCCGTCTGTGTTTGATATGCTTTTGTAGTGGCACCCCCGCCTCCATTCTTTGCCTCTCTACTCGCTCTTTCGCTCTCGGCAATGAGTATCCTGCCATCCATCTTCGTGCCTCCAGTAGCGCCGGTTCCCCTGGAGTGTAGAACTCCTCGTCCTCGTCCTCGTCCGCCTCAGGCGATGACACCCCACCAATCATATCTGTGTCCTCACCACCAGCCTCCCTAGATGTCCCTTCTTGTATATGGTAGAGCAGCTCCCGGAGTCGATCTCGACGATCGGCTGGACCTTCTCCGAAGAGTGTTATAGGTTCTTGGAGCTCCCGGAGTCGAGCACGTACCCGGCCGTCGTCAGTGGGGACAATAATAGCCGCGGCCTTCTTTTTGCGCTCCATTTGTGAGATGATAGCGGAGGCTTTTTCCGGGGCGACACCTGCGCGTGCCGTCGAGGGAATGTTGTAGTCGCGGTCGATTGGGACATTGTTGAGATCGAGCATATCGGAGTCCTAGCTGAATGTTAGTATGGGTTGGCAGTGGGTGCGAGGAGGAGAGGCACATCATCTTCGACATAAGCCTTCCGAGAAGGGTGAATGGCAGACATTGCTAGGGTGAGATTTTATAGGACGGGAGAGGTATTTCCGACCAGAATCGCAGCTAGGGCTACGAAATTGAAGGTGCGAGTATTGAATATTAGCTACGACTAGTAACTGGATAGAGGTGAGGTTGAATGTGGCTGAGGAGGGAGGGTAACTGCCTTACCCACGGGGTTAGACTGGTATGTCTTAGCGAGTCTAGGGGAGGCTTGAAAGTCTTGTTTTGTTACCCGGCTAAAAACCACTTGTGTTTCAGCACCCTGTTGCCCCTAGATCACCCCATGTTTCTAACTGTCTACGGTTACCCGGTTTGTAAATTATTGTCAGGGTTAGGGTCCCATTCTGGCCACCTTTCTTGTTCTCCCCTGCTCAGTGGAAATTTGGAAGGAGCATTCAGCCGCGTGTTCAGCAACAAAGAGTAAGTGAGACGACAGCTCAAATTGTGTCCAACAACTTCAGGGGAACAAAGAATCATCCTCCTCTTTTTCTTCGTATCCATCTTTCTTCAAAATAGCTTGTTGCTTTAATCAGTTTTTATAATTCAATTTTCTACTATTTCTCTACGCTTGTTGAATTATCTCTCACAACACATTTGTTCTTAACGACAGAATGTCGGACTCTCCCGTAGGGGTCCGCCAGCGCTCCTCTAAAAAAAAGTCGCCTTCATCACAGGCTGGGGTTGGCTCAGGGTCTGAAGATGAATTATTATCAAAGACGAACGCCCGGAATGTTGCCTCGGTCTCTGCGCCTACAACTTCAAAGTCGCCATCGCAGCTTGGACACAAGCTTAGTTTGGTTTTGGTGACTGTTTTAGCCTTCATCACAAGATTCTGGAAGATTAGCCACCCCAACCAGGTGGTATTTGATGAAGTGCATTTTGGAAAGGTGGGTTTCTTTAGAGGAAAGAATTGAGGAGTACAATGATTACTGACCCGGCGTGCAGTTTGCTTCTTATGTATGAAATCTTTAAAACACTTTCTTAAAACGCTTGGGAGCTATAGCTCACAGATTACATTTGACAGTATCTACAAAGAACATACTTCTTCGATGTTCACCCGCCGTTCGGAAAGCTTCTTTTCGCCCTTATGGGCTGGTTCGTCGGATACGACGGGCACTTTAAGTTTGACAATATTGGCGATTCTTACATCGACAACAAGGTTCCTTATGTGGCTTTCAGAGCTATGCCAGCATTAATGGGTTCTCTGACAGTCCCGGTGGTATTCCTAACCATGTGGGAGAGTGGTTATAGTCTTCCTGCTTGCTTAGTTGCCACGGGATTGGTTCTGTTTGGTAGGATCTGCACTCGGGGTGTACTCAACCGCCATTGCTTATGATTGTGAATAGACAACGCCCATATTGGCCAGACTCGTCTCATTCTCCTCGATGCGACCCTTATCTTCGCCATGTCACTCTCAATCCTCTGCTACGTCCGCTTCTACAAGCTCCGTCACATCCCTTTCAGCCGTAAATGGTGGAAGTGGCTTCTGCTTACGGGTGTTTCCATGTCATGCGTCATCTCTACAAAATACGTGGGAGTCTTCACATTTGTTACTATCGGCGCAGCTGTCGCAATTGACCTGTGGAACCTTCTCGACTACAAGCGTGGCCTCTCTCTTCAGCAGTTCACTAAACACTTTGCTGCTCGCACCTTTGGACTGATCATTGTACCTTTCTTTTTCTACCTATTTTGGTTCCAAGTTCACTTCGCTATTCTGTACCGTAGCGGACCAGGTGACGACTTTATGACTCCGGAGTTTCAGGAAACCTTGAGTGACAACGTCATGTCATTGAGCAGTGTCGATATTAACTACTATGATACTATCGTTCTCAGGCACAAGGAAACTAAGGCCTACCTACACTCTCACCCTGACAAGTATCCATTGAGATATGAGGATGGAAGGATTTCCTCTCAAGGTATGTGCACACTGGGTGAGAATATGTGAAGTAAACAAACATAGGCTTACAGAATGATATAGGCCAGCAGGTAACCGGATATCCGTTCAATGATACAAACAACCACTGGATCATTCTTCCCGCTGTATCGGTTCCTGAGGACCAACGCACCAACCTCCCTGTTAGAAATGGAGATATCGTCAAACTCCGCCATGTTGTTACCTCCACAGATCTCCTCTCCCACGATGTTGCCTCACCTTGGTTCCCCACCAACCAGGAATTTACTACTATTGAAATCGAAAAGTCTGAGGGCGAACGCCATAATGACACTCTTTTCGAAATCAAGATTGAGAACGGCAAGAAGAACCAGAACTTCCGCACCATGGCCGGCCTCTTCAAGCTCCTTCATCACCCATCCAAAGTCGCCATGTGGACGCACACTAAACCTCTCCCGGACTGGGGCTACAAGCAACAGGAGATCAACGGGAACAAGAATATTGCACAATCATCCAACCTCTGGTTCGTCGAAGAAATTCCCTCCCTCGCCGAGACAGACCCTCGCAACAAGAAGGAGGCCAAAAAGGTCAAGCCTATGCCTTTCCTCCGAAAATACCTCGAGCTTCAGCGCGCTATGTTCCACCACAACAATGCACTGACCAGCTCCCACCCCTATGCTTCACAACCAATTCAATGGCCCTTCCTCCTCCGCGGTGTCTCCTTCTGGACTAAGAACGATACCCGCGAGCAAATCTACTTTCTCGGCAACCCTATTGGCTGGTGGCTCTCCTCATCCGTGCTTGCAGTCTTTGTCGGTATTATCGCCGCGGACCAGCTCACACAACGCCGTGGGGTTGACGCGCTTGACCGTAAGACAAGGAACCGCCTTTATAATTCGACCGGCTTCTTTTTCCTTGCCTGGACGGCACACTATATCCCTTTCTTCTTGATGGGGCGCCAACTCTTCTTGCACCACTACCTTCCCGCGCACCTTGCATCTGCTTTAGTCACGGGTGCACTTGTGGAGTTTGTGTTCTGTGTCGAGCCCCTCGAGACAGAGAAGATTGGCAAGGATGGGAAGAAGATTTACGAGGCTCGTAAAGGACCGCAAAGCTTGATCGGTGCGTGGATCGCTTGTGTGGTCATTTTGGGGGCAGTAGCAGGCGGATGGTACTTTTTCGTGCCACTTACTTATGGCAGTCCCGGGTTGGACGTTGCTGGTGTGATCGCTAGAAAATGGTTGGGATATGATTTGCATTTTGCCAAATAGGCCGTGGTATTGAGTTTACTGGAGGTGTTGAAGAGAAAAGGTAAGAGGATGTGAGATAGTATTAATCCAATTGGGTTGGAATGGTTACTCTTCAAAAATCCTCTTATGTTTGCATGTATCTCCGATGCGAGTTCATGATTGAGATGTACTTTTATCGATATTTACTCTCTACCTAATAATTATGGGCGCAGGATTGTTAAACAGGTGTAACTTCATGTACTACTGTGATAGAAACACAGTTCCATGACGAATGATATCCTATGACTGCAGCTATCACCGATTCGCACAAGGGCTGGAGTAGTGGTAAATCCATAAGTCTTGCGTTGTGGGGGAATATAATGTTAAGTACTATTTGTATTTAAAGAAATACTCTTAGTAGTTTTGCACCTCTCACCTTATTAGTTCATGTATAGACTTCCTGTAAAAGCTATAAGAACTTACTCGGCCCTGTACTTACCAGGAAGCTGGCTGATCAAGCTCATGCACTCTATACTTCGGTATTGGCACTTTAATTCCCGCTTAATATACAGCGATAGGTAATAAGTGATGGAACGCCCTGAGTACAACCACTTAATGTTGGTGGCGTTTTACCAAAACAGGCATCGCTGTGTTCCATCACTTATTACCTACCGCTGCAGCTGTACATGTAGTGAGTACATATTGTAAAGAAAAAATATGATACACACAACAATGAGGCCCCGGCGGGGAAGGGGGAAAGAAAAAGAAAAAAAGGCCAAAATATAACATCGATAAGTTACTCAGGATAAAGTTTGGATCATAGAATATCACTCGTGAGATTCGCCCCCATGTGCGATCCCTTTATTTACTGTTACAACTACATGTACCACCCCAAAACCAAAATACTGCTCAGTCCCCGGCTTAAGCAAAAGCTATAACAGGCCCTTAGAGTCTGAACCTGAACCTGAACAACTACATGGATATACCTAAGAAATAACAGATAAAATATCACACCCTAACCCTAGTTACACATGATCAGATAAGATTAGATTAGATTGGCTTTAACCGAAGACCCACGGATCAATGCTTACTCCGCCGGCACTTCCGACACTGATTGATGGATTAACTCGGAATGCTCCTAGCTATCGAAAGTTTTTCTAGAAGCGAGGTCTTGTTACTCTGGAAAGTGATCTATGAATGGTCGTAACTGTTTGGGAAAGTGCCGTCGATTCGGTAGGCTGACCTTGAGACGTTCAAAAACTCGGGACCTTTACCCATCCCTTTTACTCTGAAAGCAAGGGGAAGAAGCCTTACGAAATGGGTCAGATATGGCGAATTGGAAGCAGGAGAGAGAGAGAGAGAGAGAGAGAGAGAGAAAATATAAGAAACGGAAAATCAAAACGGCAGTATGATACAGAAAAACCCCAAGAGACTTCTTTTTCTGCTCTAAAAACCGTCCGAGCAAGTAAAAAAATGAAAAAATAACACCCAACTTTCCTTTCCACAGCTTCTCTCCCCCCTCTCCCCATGTATATATTCCCTGGACCCAAACTCTATTCGTGATTATATGCGGAAGCCCAATCAATATCCCTTTTTTCCCATTTTGTTTTTTTTATTCCTTTTAAGAATTCCCCTGTATCAGATACACCTTATGAATTGAATAGCAAGATGGGGGCGTATGTTCATCTGAGCAGGTTTCCATATCCGTCACTATTTTATCCGGCCGAGGCGAAAAGGTTCAAAAACAGAAAGAAAAAAATCTAAAGAGAGGCCTTCTTGTCGTCCGCTGCCAGCTGCAGTAGGAAAGCCTCCATGTCAAATCGTGGGTCGTTAGGATCGGTGATGACTAGAAGAAGAAGAAGAAGAATCCAGCTATTAGCCCCCCACAAACGAAAGCCAATTGAAGGAATATAAAAGGTATATGCATACGTCCGTCAGGACCGACAGACTTGGGCGCGTTCTTTTTTGCCCACTCCGCCTTCGCCTGCATGATCAAGGCTTCTTTGTGGTTGTATTCGTTCTGGGCCTGGCGGACCTTGGCCTGGGCACTTAGTTTACGCTGGTGAGTGAAGCCGTAGAACACTCCCGCGCCGAGAGCGGTGTACCGGAGGACCTATGTGGTGAGGAAAGAAAGCATCTGGAATTAGCAAGTTTTAATTCATTTAACAAGCTAAATTGTTGATTGATTTTTTTGAAGGGGGATCAGGATGGGGGGTTGATGGAGGGGTTGGCGATGGAGGGGGTTTGCTTTGGCCGATGACGGAAGAAACAACGAAAAAAAGCCGGGGATGATTTTTTTTCTTCTTTTCTTGGACTATGGAGAGCGCTTACATTCACGGTTTGTGTTGAGAAAACCATGGCTGCGGGGGTGAAATTGATAGCTGGCCGGAGGTGGTAGAGTGGAAGTTAATTGACAGAATGCGAGACTGCGGGAGGACGCTGGTTGATCTTTCGAAGGGACGACGGGGGTGGAGGAGAGAGAACGAGCGGTGGGTGGAGGAGTCCGAGGTTCTGGTGGTTGGTGGTGGTTGATTGACGTTGCGTCCACTCGGGAAAGCGCACAAAACAGAACGTTTCTCACCTGAGGAGTAAAACTGGATAGCCAACGGACCACCAACAAGTACAAAAAATATTATAACAGTATATGATAAGCTTCAGAGAGGCTTTCTCATACGATTATAACTATATCCAAGAGTTAATAACGCGCGTATCTCAATGTTTTCTGTATCTCGCTGTAGCCGCATCTCCTCCTGCATGGACGTTACTTAGCGAGCAGGCCAGGAACCTTCCTTTCTTCTTCTTCCGGTCCCTATTCCTATTCCTATTCCTATTCCCTAGGAGCATAGGTATTTTTCGAACTTCCCCTGTCTCTCTCTAAAAGGCACGTCTCGCCTAGCCAAAGGATTTCTGTCATATATACAAACACAGCTCCCTACCCCACTCACCACCCCACCTCACACGAGCCAGCATCCATCCTTCGTTCCATCGATTCCATAGCTGTTACTTCTCCCCTAGAAACAAACACCCCCATCACGAGCCCACCATGAGCACAAATACGACAGAGCAGCGAAGAGCAGAGATCGCCGCAAAGAAGGCAAGGCTTGCAGAGATCAAGCGCCGGAACCAGGAGCGGCAGCAATCTCTCTCAATCCAGAGACGGAGCACAGAGCTTAATGAGGTACAAACTTACATTCCCGCAGAAACATACATCTTCGGCACGGGCTAATCCATCTACCTGGAGGGCCGACAATAGGTTACAGCGCCTCTCCCCCGGTCCTATGCCGACAGACGAAGCTTAGAGGATCTGGTAAATGTCCTCATAGGCGACCGCCCGTCCTCGACGGGGCCTGGCGCAATGAAGAGCAGCAGGTCAAACTCAGTCATGTCTGGTGCAGATAGCAATTTTTCGGACTCGGCTTCTCCCACAATAATGTCACCGTAAGAAAAGAACTCCTGGGGGGAAATAAACCTTGTTGAATGCCCTATGCTAAGAGCCCTGTTTCATTTGCAGAGGTGTTGCAATGACCCCCGACTCTACGCCTACGCCAAATCAATTGAATTTGCAGCATATGTCCATAGCGCCCCTTACAATCACCTACGACGCGCCACCGTCCCCTGTACGCGAGGTCGTGACCTACAGCAAGGAGGTTCAAACTTCGGAGGCTTGGACTGGGCCTGACGATGAGGAGGGAGATGATGGCTTTGAGAGTAGATCGCGAAGGACGGACGAGGAGCTACGGGAACAGATACGCAAAGAGATAGAAGAGGAGTTGAGAGAACTTCATGCCGACGAACAACAGCAAAACGGAAATTCCGGGTTGGATTCAAATGGGGGCTTCTTTGCAAGGGAGTTGACGGATGAAGAAAGGGCAGCAATTACAGCCTCGGAGGATTTTGTAGACTTCATCGAGAGGTCCTCGAAGGTCGTAGAAAGAGCATTAGATATGGAATACGACGTACTGGCGGACTATGGGTTGGGTATGAACGCTGAGGACGAGGAACAAAGTGGAAGAAAAATCAAAGAGATCGCGCAATTCTACGACGAGCGGTGGTCAAAAAAAAGGATGATAAGTGATATTAATTACTCACCGAAGGTATGGTCGAGAGAAGTACTGCGAAAGAGTAGTAACTGATTTTGGGGCAGTTTCCGGAGTTACTTCTAGCATCGTATACAAAGAATCCTTCTGCACCACACGACCCTGATGGTTTGGTTCTGGTCTGGAACATGCATATGCACGACAGACCGGAATACGTCTTCCATGCACAGGTTTGTACTCCTTTTTATCATCAGAAATCCCTCTTCTGACGAATAATTTAGAGCGATGTCCTTACTGCGCGGTTCTCACCCTTTCATCCCAATCTCATCGTAGGGGGGCATATAGCGGGCAGGTTCTCCTATGGGACACCCGTGCCAAGTCTCAACCTGTTTTGAAAACCCCCCTAACAGGTTCTGGCCACACGCACCCGGTCTACTCCGTCTCAGTAATCGGAACCCAAAACGCAAACAACATTCTCAGCTGTTCAACAGACGGCGTTGTCTGTGGCTGGACAGTGGACATGTTAGCGCAGCCGCAGGAACTCCTAGAACTGATCACACCCCCTCCCTCCAAAACTGACGACCTCAGCCCGACCTGCATGGCATTCCCCCACTCAGACCCCACCTACTTCCTCGTCGGCACCGAGGAAGGCACAATCTACCCCTGCCACCGCTACGACCGCGCCGGCGCCAAGGCCGGCGTCGAACCCCGAATCTCCTACAAAGGCCATGCAGGCCCCGTCATGTCCGTCGACTTCCACCCCGTCCGCGGCCCCGTCGACCTCGGCGACCTCGTTCTCAGCAGCTCCGTCGACTGGAGCGTCAAGCTGTGGAAAGCGCGCCCCCCCGCCGCCACCACCTCCAGCGCATCGGGATCGCCGCAGATTGCGACGCCGATCTTGGAGTTTAGTAGGGAGGACGTGGTGTACGATGCTGCGTGGAGCCCGGTGAAGCCCGGCATGTTTGGGCTCGTCGATGGCGCGGGCCAGCTGGAGATCTGGGATATCACGGTGGACACGGAGGTGCCCGTGGCGAAGGCGCAGCCGAGCTCGAGGGTGGGCGCGACGCACCTGACGAAGGGGTTGAATAAGCTGGCGTGGGAGGAGCATGATGGGAAGAGGGTTGCAGTCGGGGGGCTGGACGGGACGGTGACGGTTTTCGAGGTTGCAATTGATCCGCCGAGGAACGAGGAGTGGGCGAGTGTCAAGAGGCTTGTGTCGAGGGCGGAGTTGGGGAACAATAGCATTATTGCTGCGGGGAAATAAGGGGGGGTACAAAGGGGGAAACGAACGCTAAAGTCTGCTCTTTTTGTGTGTGTGTGTGTGCGTGTGTGTGCGGTAAGGCTTTTGTAATGTGTTTTTTCTTTTTCATTTTTTTTTGTCCATGTGGGAAAGCGTGGATGTAGGGTGGAACTGGTATCATCTGTACTGTACTTTACTGCTTGCTTATATATCATGGGTGGCGGGGTTAGTTTTTTCTCTTTTTCTTTTTTCTTTTTTTCTTTTTAATACTCGGGGAATGGGATACTGTAATTCTTATCTCGAGTTCTGCCCTCTCCAAGTACTTGCTTGCTGCATAGGGTGTTTGTGGTATAGGGTTATGTAGTTAATGGAGTGGATTTGCATGTAAGGGGCTATATTACTTCTGTTGCTGTTGTGAGAGCACGGTTTGTCTCAACAAAGGTTGCTACATATATTTAATCATGTATTATCACTCGCACTAATGAGTTCTAATAGATAGTCCATGCCTGCGAGCTATCTGCTACACCGAGATACATGTAATCTCTCCTACGTGATGATTCTCCTTGTTTGTGTCTGCGCAACCAAACGAGAGTGCGAACAGTACGGTACATGTAGCTACTGACTGCAGTTACCAGCCTCGGTCATGGATTGTGATTCAGACTAATCGTTACACAGGCACTGCTGTAACGCTGACTCTTCTGTAGCTGCCTACAAGCACATATAGCCTCACATCTCTCTCCCTCCTCTAATCTACACCTTCCTCCTCTTCTTCCACCTCACCAAGGCAATCCTACAGCTAAACCGCCCATCCCCACCATGGCGACCTCTCTAACGGACCCCTCGCTCCTCACCCTCTTCCAAGCCGCACCCCCCACCACACGCCAAGCCTTCCTCGACTCCCTCGCGCTCCTCTTCCACCCCGCCGACTGGCACCAGCTCCACACCCTCCTCACCGCGCGCTCCTACCACCTCGACCTTCTGCCCCTCCTCCCGCTAGAAATCACCATCCAGATCCTGCGCCTCCTCCCGCTGCACGAGACAGTCCTTGCCCGCCGCGTCTCCCGCAGATGGAACACCCTCCTCCGCTCCCCGGACGTGTGCCGCTCCCTCACACGCCACTTCTTCCCCGCCGACACAGACACAGAAACGCGCCCGCAGGACCCTGCGCACAGGTTCGAGAACCTGGCCTCGCGCCGCCTGGCATTCCTGCGCCATCGCCCCGCGGCGATCGATGAGTTTGTTGCGGACCCGGCCGAGAGCGGGCTCGAGGATCAGTTCAGCGTCGATATCGATTTTGAGCGCTGCCGTATGGCCGCCTGGACGCGCGGTGAGAACAGCATCGTCGTGCGCGACCTGCTGTGTGCGTCGGCGCCCGCGGCGTTTCCAAAGACATACATGGACAACCACGGGCCCATTGGCGAGGTGTCGCTCTCTCAATCGATTGTGGCCGCGGTGTCGACGACGATGGGGGTATGCCAGGTGTGGGAGCTGGCGACGGGGGACACGCACTCGTTCAAGCTGCCCAGCGCGGTTGTGGCGACGATGCACAGCGACGGCAGTGTCACGGGGATCCTGCTGCACCGGCGCAATCTGGAGTATCAGCTGGTTGTGCACAGCACGGCGACGAGGAAGACAAGGTGTATCGATATTGCATGCGCAGAGCAGTATAACGGGAACCAGTTGATTGTGCATGAGGCTAGCAACAGGGTCGTCCATGTGAGGTTTTTTGTGGACGGAAAGCTGGATATCGAGCTGACCTCGTGGAGCATCGACACGGGCAAGTTTATCGAGAAGTCGACGCAGCGGATCCCTAGCGCTCGTGAAGTGCGGAAATTCTGGCCTATGGGGAAAGGGCGGTGGGTAATAAACGCCAATCTCGGATTCAGTGCAGATTATATGAACATAATGCATCGCGAACTGGATCTCACAAAGCCAGGTCTGAATATTGTCCCCAAGCCTTACGAGGTGTCCATCAGTAAACTGTATCGAGCAAACGAAGAAGAGCCTTATTGGGTGGAAGAGCTTGGAACTTCTGGCAGCATGACCTGGACCATAACCCATAACAGACTAGATGACAGCTATGGTGAAGACCTCCTAACAGGCCTAATCTGGGAAGAAGGTAACCTGGAAGTGAGAGCCATTGACTTCCCACCTGCGTACAACAAAAACTCGACGTTACCCCGCGGCCAGGTAGTCGCCCCTTACTATTTTGACCCGTATAATCGATTCATGCTATGGGGTTCCTGCCCGGGTGGTTTTGGAGCTTTGGACGGGGGGGATATGCGTGATGGGCGTGGTATTGAATCTTGCGCTTTCATCGTGGAGAGATATTATGGTATACATGAACGGCCGGAAACTGTATAGATGTTTGCGTCCATTGTTTTGCTACCATCAGGGCCCCCTTTCATTTCTATCAAAAATTTATTTGGCACCCGCGCTGGATTAGGTAGGGCCTGTTCGGATAAGCCAACAATTTGGATTATTGGTAATAATCTGACAGATTATCGACTTAATTGTAATAATCTATGCTGTTTGTGCAATTGAATAGCCCAACTTTCTAGACTGCGGCCCGATTTTCCCAAGAAGTAGTGACCTTCGCAGGTAGTTGGTATTCCCAAACAATACAGATCAATATTTATAGAGTAGTTATTTTAAGTACCGTCCCAGAAAGGAGACTGTAGCTATTCCATCCGATGTTTTCGTATTTTATGGGAAATTATTTAGTAGATGGATATGTAGTAGGTAAATCCATACACTTTGGATCAGGCTTCCTTGCCATAAATATTGCTGTTATGCGTATACTGCTCCCCATAGGCTTACAATTAGTCCATCGCCGTTGTTAGTATTTACCTTTACCTAGTCCAAATTCAACCGAGTCGATGTCAAATAATCTAATAATTAGTCCGGTTGCCTGACCAATAATCCGAGCACAAGCCTGGACCCACTCGGACCCATGCACGTGACCACTCACCCACCAACTATCGCTTACACAGCATTACTTAATGCATGACATGAATGAAAAAGGCACTCGCATAATTGATGATTGATGCACGGTCAGTCCCATCTAATGTTCAAGTCAGCCATTACGGATAGCTAGTAAACAACCACCAAGCGAGGTAGCAAGTTTTTTTTCCTTCCATGAGCTTCTCCACCCTGTCTGTAGCAAGACACTGGTCTGGTAGGAGGGCGGGAAATGGGGGGTGCTAGAGTATTAGTATATAAAGAGCCCAGTCCTCCAGCTGTTAGATTTAGAAAGGAAAAAAAGGGTTATGTTTACTGGCTCATCGATCATTGTCTCCATCCGTAACGCAGCAATCACCATTTGGATAACCTTGACCACGTTTTTGAAAACCCTGACTTCGTCGCAAACTCCATTCCAGTACAGCAGAAAGGAAATAGACCTCCCAGAAACCATGTCTGTCGCCCGAACAATCGTGAAAGCCTTCAAGGCCATCGAGAAGGCCGAAGGAGCTGGCGCAAGGGTCCGCCGCTCAGTAGGGACCCACCAGCTCCAGCACTTCAGTCCCTTCCTCATGCTCGACCACTTTACAATTGGCGAAGGCGCCGGATTCCCGGACCATCCTCATCGGTTTGTACACCCCGCTCATCCTCTTCTGTATAACTAGACAGGTCTCTAACAAAAACCAGTGGGCAAGAGACAATCACCTACCTCCTCGAGGGCTCCGTCGACCATGAAGATTTCGCCGGAAACGCCGGCACGATCCATGCCGGCGATCTCCAGTTCATGACCGCCGGACGCGGTATCATCCATGCCGAGATGCCAGGCAAGTCAGTCGACGGCAAGCCCAACGTTGGGCTACAGCTGTGGGTGGACCTGCCAAAGCACCTCAAGTTCTGCGAGCCGCGGTACCGCGACCTACGGGCGTCGGAGATCCCGGTGGCAAAGACAGACGGGGACAAGGTCGAGATCAAGGTGATTTCCGGGAACTCGCATGGGGTGGATAGCGTGCGTGATTTGGCGTACACGCCGGTGTGGATCCTGGATGTGACAATGAAGCCGGGTGCGAAGCTGGCGCAGCCGCTGCCAAAGGGGTGGAATGCATTTGTGTATACGCTGAAGGGGAGTGCGTCGTTTGCAGGGAAGAGGGTGGAGGCGTTTCACAATGTTGTGTTTGCGCAGGAGGGGGATGGAATTGATGTTGCGGTTGATGAGGCCGAGAAGGAAGATGCGCGATTTGGTATGTTCTTCTGTTCCTTTGTTTCCTCTGGATCATGACTGGATTGCTAACGGCGCATGTTGTGGTGTAGTCATCGTTGCAGGACAGCCTCTCGACCAGCCGGTGGTGCAGTATGGGCCGTTCGTCTTGAACACAAATGAACAGGTCTACCAGGCTATGCTTGACTTCCAGAGCAACAGCAATGGCTTCGAGAGAGCCAAGGGGTGGAAGTCAGTCATCGGGAAGCGCATGTAAAGGAAGAAAGATTACCGTTTTTTTTCTTTCTTTCTTTCTTTCCTTTTGTTTGGATACCACGGGTTATTATAACGTTGCTTTTTTTTCCCCTTGTTGTTTGGATATCGGTGTATTGTATTGTATTCCGGAGTTATGTATTTACTACACATTTAGAGTTGCAGAGAAATTCAGTTGATTATTAATCTACTCTGAAAATGACCTTGAGTGGCACGGATTTTTTTTTTTTGGGGGGGGGTGTCAAATATGGTGCGAGTGATTGACTATGATGGATGATTGGTTGCGATTTCTGGCGGTGATGCATATGAATAAACACAAGACTAGACAGTCATAGTGGAGATTGAAAGATATGGATGGGTGCAGGATAGACGGGGCCGATGAGCTGATTATCTTTGATGTGACTCTCTATCTTTGGAGCTGGAAAGACATTGCCATATCTTTAAGGCTGCGTGCAATTAATGAATCAAACAAACAAACAAAAAAAGCTGGAAGGACATGGCCAATGGGGGAGCGAGATTGAGAGATCTACAGGTAGCTAGGAAGTACATGTATTTATGCAGTTTAGGTTGAACAGGACGACCACGCATGTATTAACCTTACATGTAATTACATAGAGTAGCTGTCTTGACACATGCGACCCAGAACCATATGGCCAACTAACCTACCCGTTGGCGGTATCATCCATTTTTAAACTGTAAGCGATAGCAGGTATCGAGAGCTCCTCCTCCACGCCTCCCTCAAACCTTTGACTTTCACATGCCGGAATACAGACAGGCACTCTGACATGTATGTATCGCTTTTCAACCTAATACCCGGGCCTACATCTACATCTACATCTACCTAGTACTCTTCCTCTGGCCGGTGCACAGAGGCCAGAAGCTTCAATAGACCGTTCCCACCCACCCGTGAACACCTTGAATATAGGCCCCTTTCCCAGCCTACGTGATCGAGCCCATCTCTTCCTCAGGAGTGCGTGCATGTGCCCCGTGGATCAATATCTAAGCAGACAGTATATCAGGCCCATCCAGAAACTCTTCTCGCCTCCCCCCCGAGGACCTGGGGCAACAAGCTCTTTCCACCTCAAATTCCGTATTTAAGCGTTTTTGTTTTTTCGTTAAAAAAAAAAAAAATACTAGTGTTATAAAAATTACGAACAATCAATCCATTAAGCAAAAAAGAGTGTGTCATTAAGCAACCCAACTAAAACGAGAGTAAGTCAGTGCACTCCTCGAAAAACACCAAACTACATGTACCTACAACACCTCCTAAAAAAAAAAAAAAATACCTCCCCCCCAAACAACTAATTAGTCGCGTTATCAAACCCTCCCCACTTGACAAACTCCCACGCCAGCTTCACCGCCGCCTTCAAATAAAACTCGCCATCCTCCTCCCACAGCCCCGCTGCATCCCTCATCGCCCTCACCGCCTTGAGGTAGTGCGCATCCTTGCTACTCTCCTTCTCCAACACATGGCCCACCACCTTCTCCCACCCGCGCCCCTCCACGTCCACGTCCCCCACCAGCTCCGGGTGTATCGCGGGCCGCAGCTGGATGATGTACACAATCAGCACAAACAGCCAGTGCGAGCGCACCAGCGGCAGCGCATACTTGACGGGCACCACGGGCAGCAGCGTGCGCACGGCGTGCGACACCGTCAGCAGGTGCACGTAGAAGAAGTCGAAGTTCGTCTCGCCGGGGGTGTGGGTTGCGCAGAGCAAGAGCACGGCGGCGCGGGTGATTGCGCGGTGCGTGCGCGCGAGGTCGGCGGTGTCGAGGGAGTAGTAGTGCTCGAGGACGGCGGACTCGCGCTCGGCGAAGAGCTTCTCGATGTTGACGGAGCCGGGGGAGGAGAAGAGGTTGTCGAAGCGGGTGTCGGTGCGGACGGAGTCGAGGACGGCGAGGGGGTCGGTGGTGTGGGCCTTTGAACAGAGCTCTTGCGCGGCGGGAGTTTGGGTGGGGACGAAACCGGTGGTGGGGAAGTCGCGGTCGATGTAGGTGTGTAGGAAGTTGTAATTTGTGGCGGCGAGAGTGAGGGCTATGGGGGTCAGTCTCTTGTAGAGCAGAGGAATTAAGGGACAGTAACAAGTGGAGGCAGACCTTCCATAGCGACGTCTTTGCTGTTGAGTTCAAAGGCGTACTGGTTGGTGGTGGCGGTCATGTTAGATCACTCGGCACATAGGTCAATGATTGCGATATCCACTTACCCCAAGATGGATCAATGGATGTCCCACTGCGACACACCAACACGCCCGTTAGCCCACCACCACCACTCAATCCAACCCCCAAAAAGGCAGAAAGAGACACTTACATCCCCCAATGCCTCCAAACAGCATTGGCTCCGGCCCCTTGAGCATATACTCCGTGACGACCGCCTTCCAGTCATACCCAAACCTCACCAGCTCGTCCTCAAAGAAGTCCAGGAACGCTCTCTGGTACCTATCGCCCTCCCCCACCCACCCCGCATCAGCGCCACCCTACATACACACACAGAGAGAGGGGGGGGGGGGGGGAGGGAGAACCAGCACTCACTCGCGCATCGACAAGAAGTCCCTCCAGTCATGCCTACTAATCTCGCCCGGCGCATCCACCCACGGCTCCAGATGGCGAATCTCCTCCTCATACATGCCATTCAGCGTATCCGCACCCGCGCCCAAAAGGTATGCCGATCCCAACGCCTACAAACCCCAACCCGCGCAGCCAACCAAGCCACAAATCGAATCAGCCCACTTGATCTTCTCGAACTTAATTCTATCGACTACATAGAGGAAGAAGAAGAAGAAGAAGAAACACTTGCATGCGGCAAATGGTTATGGAACCTCAACTGCGAGTACAGCACCGAATAGTTCTGGTGGTTCGCGCGCAGCAGGTGCTTCAGCGTGCGGTCGCGCTTCTCGGGCGAGGTCTCGTAGTCGACGGTTGCGATGGGCGGGAGCCCCGTGTACGGCGCTTGCTCGGCGGGGGTTATGTCGCTTGTTGAGACTACTGCGCCCATTGCTGCTATATATGTGTGTGTGTGGATGTGGTTGTGGGAGTGTAATTGGTAGAACTGTGTATGAGATAGTGTTTTTTATATCGCAGTGGATCGAGCTACGGATGGATCGAGGGCGCAGAGCTGCTGGCGTGCGGTATCATGCGCGTATGAGGTCATGGTTACCCGGAACCACGTGCACGGGCGGGCCCGGGATGTGCCGCTGACAAATTGTGAGCATCTTTCGATACCTCAATTCAATTCTCTAGATCTACAGTACCTACAAGTACATATATACATACATACATAACCCACCAGCCAGCCAGCCCCCATCTCCGCATCTACACCCCCCCCCCCCCCTAGAACACCTACACCTACAGCAAGAAAGAACCCACAATGTCGTCCACCACCCGCACCGTCCCTCCCACCGGTCAGTCCCTCCCCTCCTCCTCCTTCGCATCTCTCCCCCCGTCTGTCTGTCTCATAGCTAACCTGCAAGCGCACCCCACAGCAAAAACCTCCGAGGCCCCAGGTACCCAGCACCTCCGACCACAATTACAAGCACAAAGATAGACAGCTAGCTAACAGAGAGCACCACCACCAACAGAAAACGTAGTCCTCAAGCCGACCGCCAACGGGCCCAAGCCCTGCTGCGTGTGCAAGGACGAGAAGGCGTCGCGCGACGAGTGCATGCTCTTCAGCGACAAGGGCGAGGTGCAGTGTCTGGACAAGATTGCGGCGTACAAGGCGTGCATGGCGGGCTTTGGGTTCAAGATCTAACTGGGGTTGGGGTGTAGAATAGAATGAAAAATGGCGGTGGTGGTGTATAGTGTATGGGGTGTATGATATTGGTTCTGGTTTGGCTATAGATGGGGTGGGATGGGATGGGATGGTTAGATAGAGGCGGGCAATGGATTACAAAGTCTCTTCTCAGTGTGGTTTTTTGCAGAGCTCCCCACCACGACCGTATGGCCGAGTCAATGATCTTCTATTATGTACTGGAATACGAAAGTTCTCGCACCCTGATTGGTCGACAGCCACAGGGGGTTTAGTAAGCACGACACATCAAAATTGGTGTAGTTACCCTGCTTGCTCACTTGCACGCCTGTTGCTATGCACCCTCCAGGCAGGCACGGTGCGAGCGCTCTGACCCCTAACCCTGACTGACTCCTGCATGGCTGACATTATTGCTGAGCAACGGAAGCTCTACGGTTCACGCCCTAATATTTATTTAAAAAGGTCTCTGTATAATTCTATTTATTTAAAAAGGTGTATGTATAATTATAAGATAATTAATTTATATGATATGATATGACCAAGAGTACTGGGGGGAGGAGGTGAAGGCGTTGAGTGGGAGGCGGTGGGAGGCGTGGAGGTGGTGGAGGTGGAAGGAGTTCTCTCCATCAAATGCGTTTAATATTCATGTAGTCCAGCGTTAACAGCTCGCGGTCGTGAGCAGGCACACCCCTACATAGTACATGTAGTCTACATAGTACATTTACTACATTTCTTCCCGGGGCTCACGGAGGACGCGTACAAGACCAGCCGCCCAAAAACAGACATAGCAGCGTTGACAACATGTCTCGGTGGTGTAGTGGTTTGCATCTCAAGAATCGACTAGGTGGGTAAGAGTTGTGCGAGGGGGCGGGGCAATATTTTTTTGGTCTCCCCCGCCTACATGAGAGAGCTATCATCCGAAGGGGGGGTATCAAAAGCCATAAATTCATTAATGGGGCGTGGTACGGTAAATTTCAAAATGTAAATCAGTGCCATAACAGCGCTCCAAACACAACTCTCTAACTACAACAACCAACCAAAAAGATATATAACGAAACCCCACTCCCCATCCCCCACTACTCACTCTTCACCTTACACCTCCCACTCTCCCACCACAGCCTCTGCAGCACCCACCCCCACGCCACCACAAACGCCCCAAAACACACCTCCACCCCGGCCACAACCCACACATCCGGCCACCTCCCCACCCCCTTCCCGCCCACCCACCACTCCGCCGCATGCAACCCCGCCACCGCGATATAACTCCCCAGATGCACAACCTTCCCCACCCACCCCCTCGGCAGGCGGCTAAACCCGCCCATGAGCCACATATACAGCAGCGACACAACGCCGTACTGCAGCACGAGCCCGTCGCGCTGCAGAAGCGGCCACATGCTGAACATGGCCATGTTGTTGACCCAGCTCACCCACGCCACGACTTCGCTGTCCAGGCTGCCAGAGAGGTACAGCGTCAGCGGCACCAGCGGCAGAAGAACGCTCTTCTCGTGCACCTGGAACGAGAACATGTAGAAGCCCCATGCACACGCCGAGAGCGCGAGCGGGAGGAGGCGCTTGGACGGGTTGAGGAAGATGATGGTGCAGGGCGGGGCGATGGCGAGGAGGGTTGCGAGTAGGCTGTGTGTGGGCACCCTCTGTTAGCTGTGGATGGATTGGAGCCCGGGGGGGGGGGGGGGGGTGACACTTACGATACTTTCTGGAGCAGCGGCGCAGAGAAGCGTTCGCGGAACTTGATGGCGACGTTTGCGGCGCACCAGAAGTTTGCGACTTTGTCTTCCCAGAGGCCGCGGGCGAAGGGGAAGACGCGGAAGAGGCACTGCCCGACCTGCTCCGTCCCACCCAGGAGCACGAGCGGCGCAAACACCAGTGCGAACGAGACCACGACTGTGGCGCCCAGCAGCACGAGGCGCACGATGTTGAGGCGCGGGAAGACACACAGGCCGAGGAGGTAGGCGAAGACGACGGGCGCGTAGTACAGCGCCATCTGCTTGAACGAGAGCGCGAGCACGAAGAAGAAGGAGCCCCAGTAGATGTGGTCAGTGAGGAAGCAGTCGAGCGCCGAGATGGCGAGGCCGAGCATGACGCTGTTGTACTGGAAGTGGCCATTGTCGATGATTGTGAGGGCGGGCTGGAGGAGGATGGCGCCGAGCGCGCAGGCTTTGTCGTATTTGCTCAGGGAGGAGAGCGTGCCGTAGAGGCGCACGAAGATTACGGTGGCGGGCACGTAGAGGAGGAAGTCGGAGACGAGGACGGTCGCGCGCATGTATGTCTTGAGCGAGGGGTCGTCAGAGCCGCGGGAGGTGTGGAGGGCGAACCAGTCGGGGTTGATGCGGTCGCCGCTGTGGGAGGGTGGAGCTGTGTTAGCTACTAGCTACGAAAACGAACTACTACTCCGGAGAAAGAAAAGAAAAGGCAGCACGAACATCACGCCCAGCACCCACGAGTGGTATGCGGTCAATGGCGGGTAGTCTAGCCCCCACCACTCGAGCTCGTGCCAGTACCACTCCCGCACAGGCAGATGCTTTGTGATCTCCATCCAGTGCCTCTGTGCCTCGAAATCACCGTGCATTGGCGGCGCGGCCATCCCTAATTCCCCACCACCACCAAGAGCTATCAGCAAACCAGTCCCTGTGCTGCGGACAACCTTAGGACATACCGGAATACGGCCCTAACCCCACCACCCACCTCACCAGCAGCACCACCATCAGCAGCACCGGCAGCACGAGCCATTGCGACGACGCCGAGCGCAGGGGATGCAGGAACGACGCGAGCGGGAACGGTAGTGCCGGGAGTGAGAAGGAGACGGAGCGCGTGGGCTTTTTCTTTTTCTTGTGCGGGGACTTTGGAGGAGCTGGTTGTTGTTGCTGTGCCGGTATCGCCATTGCGGAGTTGTTTGGGGGGGAGAGAGAAAGAAAGAAAGAAAAGAGAAGGTCGGGGGATTCAGAAGAAGAAGCCCAGAGCGAGCAGACACAGCATCGAGCGAGGCAAGCTGGTCTCTTTCTGTCTCACTTCGCTAAGGGCATGCCAAGGCCGAGGATCGCCAGGAGTTGACAGGGATGTGGGAGCCGCAGTGCCGAGTGAGAGCCTGTGATTGGGGGCGAGGGTTGGTTTGTTTGTGTGGGAAATGGCTGTGGGGAAATGGCTGTGGGAAGAGTGGGAGGGGAGAGGGACGGAGAGGGACGGAGAGGGACGGAGAGAGGGGACGCTGGATCTGGGGCAGCGATCATTGGCCCTGTTGGCGAGTGCTTGGTCCTGGCTGGGTAAATGCAACGACCGAGTGATCCCCCATGACCACCGACCGCCCAGCCAATGACTCCCGCGGACCAATCCATCCTGAAATCACAGCATCCACAACCACCCCATCCACCCCATCCATCAATCCATCCACCCATACATCCATCCATCCATCCATGCCCCCCCAATTGACACGCCAGGAAACACGTAGGTCCGCCCCCCCCCCCCCCCGGTGGCTGATTGGAGACATGTCGACAATGTTCCGACAAGTAGCTGCTAGCGTTATGTAGGTATTGTGTGTGAGAGTGAGTGTGCGAGTGTGTGAACACTTCACACTCCAGCTCTCCTTAACTGATCATGAAGACTCATCATCACCATCATATGCATCATCGCATGCAGTCCTTCGTGTTGAGCTGTTAGTCAGCCTATAACCCATCTGCATATCATGTAGAGCTAATTATTCCCCCCCTTCCCTGCCCCGCCGCCCAATCAATCACGCCCCCCCCCCCCCCCGCTAGAACAAACCGGCCATGGCGGTCGGATGTTGCCGTACTGAACTCTTTTTTTTTGTATGTGAGGAGGGAGCTTATGTAGTTTATCATATTAGATGGGGGCCGTTTCAAGAGATTGCTTTAATTGACGATACTTCATACCCACCGTGCACCACACGACACAGGACACAGCCAGCACCTGTCTGTCTACAGCACCTGTCTACATACATATCTACGTGATTACTTGCAAGTGCCTCTATACGAATTAATCGACATCTACACGTCCTGTCTCCATGCCCCTCGACCCTCCCCACAGCACCTAGCTTCCAGGGCACCTCCTCCTCCTCCTCCTACACAGCACACCACACCACATCCACACACCCAGACCTTCAAACAACACCCCCCAAACACCCACCACCCACCCCCCATGGCCCAAGCCCAAAGCGCCGACCACCCCCACCCCCGCCGCTCAAGCGCCGCCGCTCCGACACGACGCACCACCCCCATCACCACCCGCACCCCGCCAAACACAAGCGTCCGTCCGTCTCCCCCGTCCCCGCCTCGTCCCCGTCACCGTCAGGAGACGAGATGCAGATCACCGCGCCACCGCTGCCGCAGAGGTGCCATGTGTGCTCGCGCGCGCAGAGCGTGGGCTTCGGGACGATCACGGTGTGTGGCGCGTGTAAGAGGGGCACGTGTTATGTGTGCACGAGGAGGTGTGATGGCTGTGCGGAGACGGTGTGTTCGGGCTGTTGTGAGGAGAGGGGGGTGCAGTGCTTTTGTGGGAGGTGTGCGGGGAAGTGGGGGAGGTAGTGGATGAGGCGGGGAGAGGGGGAGGGGGGGGTTGTTTCAATGGTGAAAGGGGCGGGGGGTGGTTGTTTCAATGGTGAAAGGGGCGGGGGGGTGGTTGTTTCTAGTTTTTGCTTGCAGTTGTTTGGTCTTTGGTCTTTGGCTTTGCTTTGGTTTTGCTTTGATCTGGTTTGGTTTGGTTCGATTTGAATTGCTGCGTGGGTATGTCTTTTTCTTCTTTTTTTCTCTTTTTTATCTTTAACTCTTTTTTCCCCTTCCACCCCCGGCCCCCCCGTCTCATACGTCTCTTACCATACATATCTCTACAACTGAAAAGCTTAAGAAAGGACTCAAGGAAGGAAGCCTGTGATGGACGGATATACATGAGCACAGGCAGGCAGGCACGCATATAATGTATGCAATTGATTGATGGCATTTGTAAAGCACACACTCGTAAAAGATAACATAGCATAAATTAATACTCAACAGACCCGGCTCAGAGCATCTGAAAACTAAAGTACTACGGAATACGAGTGACACACACACACACACACACACACACACACACAGGCAATATATACTTAAGCTTTCGCTTACTGCAGAGCCGCAACCTCATATGTGCAGGGTTGCTGTGGGTGTACCATGTAGCTTAATTTCCCCCCATGTCCAGTGTGCAAGCTCACACAGCATTTTACCCGCTCCTTCCTTTCCTGTAGACCGCGTGTGTCTTGACTCACTCACCCACTCCGCAGCGGGGAAGGTTAAGTTCTAGAACTTCGGCTGGAAGGGAGGAAGGAAGGATGGGGGAGATAGGAACTTTATTACATAGAGTTTAGTTGGTTGGGTTAGTTAATTGGGTAAGTTCAAGTAGCTAATTTGTTTGGTTTGCAATTGCTCATAGATACATGAGCGTATAACACCGTTGACGCGGCCAGCAGGGTACGCAGGGCCACCCAATCTATCGAGCGTATTGGCCGTTGGTGGGAGCATACCTGCCTGATGTGATGGATACATGTAGTACTTGCTACTTGGAGCGCGCTGAGGTGTGAGGTTGCGGAGCCTTGGTTTGGGGCTTGCGTGGGCTTGTTACGTGGATGACTGGAGTGTGGTGGAATGTGAGAGACGGCGATGATGGTGATGGTTGAGCTCATGGGAGAGGGGTCTGTTATACGTAATTGAGATGATGAGGATGAGGATGGGGAGCTTGGGTATGGAGAAATTGGGGTATAAAGGTACCTCTACGCCGTAGTAGCTAAAGGGCATCAATCACTGCAGAATCAGAAGCTTCGAATTGCAAAGTCAAAGCGGTATTCAGTTGTTTAGACATCTTATCCTCAAAACCTCAAAACCTCGGAAGCTAGCTACAAAGAAAGCTTTGTAAATTTACTTCTTCAAGACATTATCCTCAAATCAACTCTCTCCTCGACCGAGCTCTTCGGTCTCATTACCAAAATTCAATAGCTCCTAGCTCAGCTAGCTACCTAAACCCGGCCCACAATGTCCAGCACATCTCTCCAGCGCACCTCTTTCGACTCCACGACCACCACCTCGACGGCCCAGCGTCCTCTGCTCGAGCGTGCACAGGGCAGCGGTGATGTAAAGGCGAAGATCAAGGCTGTCTTCAAGAAGGCCAAGTCCACCGAGGAACAGGGGCAGGAACAGGGTAGGCAGGAGGATGGAAAGAAGAAGGTCGCTGTTCCGGGAAGTGTCAAGCAGGGGAGCTTTGGCGGGGAGTCGAGTCATATGAGGATGCATATGTAGGTGGGTAGATAGATGGGTGATATGTGGGTTGTGTGGTTGGTGGATGATTGGGTGTGGTAACTAGGGGGAAATGATTGATGTGACGGAAAGTTTGTAGTAATGGAATGGAATGGGGTTAGTGCGTTATTGGGAAGGGTTTTATTTTATGTTTGGTCACTTTTTTGTAGTAGGAAGCGAATTAAGGATTTATGAATACTCGGTATTTATTTGACGCTGCAATTATAACGTACTGGTACTACATAAAACGGAAAATAAGCAGCCCCACTTACTGCTTGTCGTTCTGCGCATAGAAGAAGTTGGCCCCTACACCCACGTCAGCACCCGTTCCTAAGTAGTGAATTCATAAAAAAAAAGCACTACAAGTACCCACCTATGAGCTCCAACCCATACTTATCCGCCCATATCTTCGCCCCCTTCCTCTCCGCCGAGTCCGCATGCCCCCACTTCTTCCTATCCGACGGCGCCTCGACCTTCTTCCCCGAGCCTTTGTACAGCAGGAACACATACCTATGCTTCCCTGTTTTCTCCGGCGGCGCTGGGCCCATGTACTCGACGACCTGCGTGGCCTTCGACAAGTCGATCCCCAGCGTGTCTGCGTTCGCCGCGGCCGTGACTACGTCCGGAGACGCCACCTTGACGTCCGTCATGATCCAGTGGCAGAACTCGGACCACTTGTGGTCATCGCGCGAGGGTGCGTCCGGGTCCGTGAGCACCACGGTGTAGGTCTTGCTGGAGTCCGAGTCCTCGGGCATGATCTGGAGCTGGGGCTGCTTTTGGGTTTCGCTGGGTTTGAGCGTGTTGCCGAGGGAGACGTCGTTGTTGCCGGGGTAGATGACGGAGATCATGGTGCTGGGGGTGAAGTCGTCGACGACTGGGGGTGTGTTAGTGGGATGTGGAGTGTGCATAGGGAGGCGGGCTTGCTTTAATTACATACCATCGGGGATGATGTCGTGTTTCTTGAGACTGATGGGTGTTAGTGATTGTCTGTAGGAGTGACAATATTTGCATGTGCAATTGCGATAAATCGTTTGTGGTCCGATATGATTACTACCCAAAAGAGGGCAAAATAAAGTGTGTAATCATATATCGGATCAAAACGATCCATCGGCATTAATTTCTAGGTAATGGAGCTATCTGGAAACTCACGAGTCACGGAGCGACTGATTGATAGTTACCTGTTAAAGTGTTAATTAGGGTAAATTGGTAAATGAAGTATTATAATAATAAAGCACTCACAAGAGGCATTTTATAGATCAATGGTTTTGATACTGGTCTGATTGGACAGGCTGGTTTGAAGGCAGTGGTACAGGTGATTCTGTGAGAAGCGATGGAGAAGAAGGATTTACTGAAAGACGAAACCATCACTAAATACTAGAGGGATTGGAAATTGTCTTGCTTTATATAACAGGCCCAATCCAATATGGTGTTGCTTGATATCGATGCGTTGAGAATGACGTCGAGGTCGCACAGCACCTGAGACCACCTTACATTAGCTAAGCAGATGCCCAGGAATAACGTTAATCCGGGGTACATCTGTTAGACCTTGATGGCCAAGTTTGGATGCGAATTTCAAATCAACGAAAAACCAGTCTGCAGCCACTTTGGCAACTCTTAATAAACTCCATCTGCAGGATCTTCCCGTGGCAATCTTCGATGCTTATCCCTTTTTTTTTGTCAACCAACCTAAGGCCAATGATTTTTTTTCGCCCTGATCTCTGGCGCAGCCTGAGACAACCACCCAGGAAATATGCGCTTGCATTGCCGTGCAACGCTGCCGAACCACCAGGACCCCTCGCGCGCGCCGGGCACAGTGGCACACACAGAGCCGCAAGCCTCGCCGGCGGCAACTTACAAAAGCCAATTTTTTGCGCCGGTGCTATCTTGCTTGTGATATTCCGTAGCTTAATTGGACGTCTGCATGCCGTGTGTTACTCACATGTTGTGTTGCCATAGGCACGCTAGTTAATACTTTTTGTGTTGTTTCGCTCTGGCCGAAACTTGGCGGGGTGAATCTTTGTTCGCCAGCAAATCAATTCGGCTTCACGCAAACACCCACGGCCAAGTCATCATACCTCTACCTCCCCGCACCTCTCCCTCCCTCTCCCCCTTCCACCAACCCCCCCGCTTTCAATTCAATAGGGTAGGATAGAAAGTCTTTCTTTCTTGCGTCGTCCTTTCTCTCTTCTCTTGTTTTCTCATCTTCATCTACCCCCCCTCCACTCCCTGTCCCTCTTTCCCGCTGTCAGTTTAGGACATCGATACATCTATCTAATCTCTATCCCGCAACCATGGCTTCTCTTGGGTAAGTCCCCATCTACTTGCGCCGTCCCGCACACCCCAAAAATTAATTGCCTTCGTAATGCTCATTCATTCCACAGTGAAGATTTGCTCGGTGTAGTCAACAGGCTGCAAGATCTTGTATTTATCTCTTTCTCTCCCCCGCGGGGTAAACCCTTTATATAAGTGCACATCTTTTAACTGTGGCTCGCCTCCTTCAGGTTTTCAATACGATCGGATCTGACTCTGGCCTTGACCTACCTCAAATTGTAAATTTCCCTCCCTCTTCTCCCCCCCCCCCCTCCCACCCCCGCCCTCAGCTTCACCCCCTCACCCACCAGTCAACGCGAATATGGTTACCGTAGTAGTAGTGGTGGCGGGGTTAGGCTTCGCCGTCAATCACCCGTCGCTAACCCGTTTCCGCGCGCCCGTAACATAGGTCGTAGTTGGTTCCCAATCCAGTGGCAAATCCTCGGTCCTTGAGAACATTGTCGGCAGAGACTTCCTTCCCCGTGGATCAGGCATCGTTACTCGTCGCCCATTGATCCTCCAGCTTATCAACATACCGACGGAGGATGGGTCCAACAGCGTCGAGCCTCACACCCCAGAAGCTGTTGCCGAGCACCCAGAGTTTGGAGAGTTCTTGCATCAGCCTGGGCGCAGATACTACGACTTTCACGAGATTCGGAGGGAGATCGAGGCGGAGACGGCGAGAATCGCGGGTAACAACAAGGGCATCAACAGGGCTCCGATTAACTTGAAGATCTACTCTCCTCATGTTCTGAGTTTGACTTTGGTGGATTTGCCGGGTTTGACAAAGGTTGGTATCTCTTTTGAGGCTACATAGCTTACTAGGACCATTGGCTGATCTTGCTTAAAACTACAGGTGCCAATCGGAGACCAGCCGACAGATATTGAGAAGCAGACGAAGAACCTCATTTGCGAATACATTGCTAAACCCAACAGTATCGTCCTCGCTGTCTCTCCTGCCAATGTCGACTTGGTCAACTCTGAAGCTCTCAAGCTTGCCCGCCAAGTCGACCCACAAGGGAAGAGGACCATTGGTGTGTTGACCAAGCTGGATCTTATGGATCACGGCACCAACGCCCTTGAGATTCTTTCTGGAAGGGTTTACCCTTTGAAGCTTGGATTCATTGGTGTGGTCAATAGGTCCCAGCAAGACATTCAAGGAAACAAGTCCCTTGCGGATGCTCTCAGTGCTGAGCGAGAATTTTTCAAGCTCCACCCGGCATACCGAAACATGTCTCACCGATGCGGTACACAGTTTTTGGCAAAGAGCTTGAACTCTGTATGTTGAACCGGTTCCTATTGTTAGGTGGGGCTACTTTACTGACCCCGCTTTAGACTCTGATGGCACACATCCGGGACCGCCTGCCGGATATCAAGGCCCGGTTAAATACACTCATGGGCCAGACACAGCAGGAGCTCGCGTCATATGGCGATATGACCTTCAGCGGAAAGGAGCACCGGGTGGGTTTTTATTGCTGCCTTAAAGGTTGACTGGGCTAATTTGTACAGGGTTCTCTTATCCTCCAACTCATGACCCGTTTCGCCAGCTCTTTCATCTCTTCTATTGACGGAACCTCCTCTGAGATCTCTACAAAAGACCTTTGCGGTGGTGCAAGGATATACTACATTTTCAACAGCGTTTTTGGTAACTCTCTTGAGCTTATAGACCCCACTACAAACCTTTCGGTCCTCGATATCCGAACGGCCATTAGAAACTCTACAGGTCCCAGACCAAGTCTTTTCGTCCCCGAGCTCGCTTTCGACCTACTCGTAAAACCTCAAATCAGGCTCCTAGAGATCCCATCTCACCGATGCGTGGAGCTTGTGTACGAGGAGCTGATCAAGATTGCTCACACTTGTGGAAGCCAGGAACTTCTGCGATACCCAAGACTGCAGGCAAAGCTGATTGAGACTGTCAGCGACTTGTTGAGAGAGCGATTAGGACCCACTTCTACTTATGTCGAGAGCTTGATTGCAATCCAGCGAGCATACATCAACACAAACCATCCCAACTTCCTCGGCGCTGCTGCGGCGATGTCCTCAGTCATCTCAAACAAGCAGGAGAAGGAGAGGAAAGCTCAAGCTTTGGAGAGGAGGAAGGAGCGTCCTGCTGCCAACGCACGCAGGTCAAATCTGGCATCAGATGGCCAGCCAATCTCAAACGGAACTGACACACCCGAACCGGAGGAGACTGCAGGCCCTAACAGCACCAGTGAGCTCGTCAGGCATTTCCGTGCCAACTCCAGGTCCATGTCTCCAGCTCCAGGCCACCACCTTCAAGCGTCAGCTGTCAGTGGGGCCATGAACGGAAGGCCAAACAGCCCACAAGTCTTCACCTCACCAACACAACAGCAAAACAAGGCAACTGACTCGTTCCTGAACTACTTCTTTGGGAAAGAAGGCGGAATGCCAGCGTCTAGCGGAGCTACACCGAAATCTGTTCCGGAACCAAGCTTCAGCCAGAGCGTTAGGCGCGGTCACGAGAGGATCGAAAGGGAAAAGTATAACGCGCAGGATGTGCAGAGACTGTCGAGAGATTTTGATGACACCTCTCTGGTATGTAGTCCAATGGGAATTTCTATGGCCGGACCGGTACTGAGTTTTTCATACTTTGTTCAGGAACCTGCTGGCCAGCAATCGGACGAGCCAGTTCTTACAGAGCGGGAACAGATGGAGACTGAGCTGATTCAAAGGCTGATCTCGTCGTACTTTAACATTGTCCGCGAGACTATCCAAGACCAGGTCCCGAAGGCGGTCATGCACTTCCTTGTTAACCACTCCAAGGATGCCATCCAGAACCGATTGGTCACCGAGTTGTACAAGGAGGACTACTTCGGCGATCTACTGTACGAGGATGATGCCATCAAGGCGGAGCGTGTCAAGTGCGAGAGGCTACTGAAGACATATCGTGAGGCGGCGAAGATTATCTCGGAGGTTGGACTTTAGGCGTAAAATGACAATTAAGATATAGATTGGCGGCCCCGTAGTAGGACTAGGGTTGAAGTGTAATTATATATATACGACGAACGCATGAACGGGTACGAGCGATACGATGGTTGGTTTGGGTTGAACAAAAAAAATGCCTGAGACGGGGTTTGTTGGTGGTGTGGGTTTTTGTATTTTTCCCTTTTCCTTTTTTCTTCTTTCCTTCTCGGGGAACGATTTTTTGGGTCCAATAAGTCGTCCGTCTCTACCCTATTTCCTTTCCTCTCTTTTTCTCTCCTTTCCCTTTCTTTCCGTTTGTTTTTGTTCTGTTCTTCTCGCCTCTACGAATTCACTATGTCCAATTTCGTTTGGGTTCTCTGTTCTACTATCTATTATGGGATGTAAGGACTTGTTTGGTTAAGATGGATAAGAAAGAGCTGTTTTTTCCCCTTGTTATCTCCCTTCATATCCCTTCGTTTTTCAACATTTGGGGGAGGAGTGGGGGAGGGCGGGGAGCTGTTGTGTGTCGTACAAAATAAAGTTAAAGAAACCATGCTTGAGCTGCGAGTGATAATGTGTGATTAGATACCCATCCACACACATTGCCTCAAGTGTAGCCTGCTGCCTACCTAAGAACATAGAGCTATGTATACAACCCACCACGGGAAAATATAGGTGTAGACAGCTAGAATGCGGTTCTTACCTCACTAGAACCCCATCAAAACACCACACCGCATAGGGCGTCCGAGAAAAGTCGGCCCCATTCCGGGCCGCTAAGCAATTTCTGACCCCGGGATATCCACTTTGCTAGGTATTTAGTCATTTTTACTGATTGCTATGTATTCCATGATGTAGGGATCCATCTGTCTGTGAATGTGAAGACTGTTGAAAGTATGGCGAGTCTTAATGCCTCATAATTCGGTTGTCGGTGTCTAAAGGTAATACAGGCTATATCATAGGAGCCCAGGGATGACACCGTTCGAGTTCCTCTTGACAGCGAGCCCTTTACTATCCGACACCGTGACCTTACTGCCTTAAACACATGACTAAAAAAGACTGTGTCCTCGGTTCCGAGTGATGGTTCATGATTGCGCTATTTGGCCAATTAGGCGACAACCAACCAACATAACGGCACATACATAGGCCGGTAGCTGGACTTCCAACCTCTCACTGAAGTTTCTCCTGATTGCGACTATATTTATCGAGGTTTGAGGCCGCTAACCAGTCCATATACTACAGTTACAGTTAAGGGGGTGTTTTGTTTACAAATGAAACAATTACAATGGAGGCAAAATAGGAAAAGAGACACTATGGAAAATGTATTTTGCATCGCATAAGGACCACTACGCACCGCCGTACAGTATTTTCTCTATATGACTCCCACATGTAATGTACCCTGTATTATATACCAGGCCGTAGGAATACACCTACACCAAGCAAAGGAAAAAAAATCATATCGCACTTTCGGACCTATTCCACTCGTAAAGAAAAAGTCTAGGACATATTCGAAAAAAAATTAAACCCAGAGATGCGCCGTAAGGGACTCGAACCCTTCCCAGTTGCTTACTCGACCCTTTTCAGAAATCAATGGAAGGCAACTATGCTACCCCTGCACCAACGGCGCTTGAGGGTTCTTCAGAGTTTAAGCCAATTTGAAAATTTGGCTAAAGCTCATTAGTAGGTTGAGGTCTCGTGGTATTCGGGCTAAGCGCGATGGGGATAAGGTTCGGATTTTGCGTGGCAACGATGCACCACACCAAACTTTGTGGAACCACAGTATGACCACCGAGGTGAACAGCTCGGTGGAGGAGTCATAAGCAGTCGAACAAGTAATCGCATGCGTAAAGACTAGTCACCAGAGGTTAGTTTTTTTTTTACTCGGGGGTAAAAAGTATTCTTCGGTGCTATAACTCTGGGAATCTAGAGTTCCAGTTGTTGTAAATAGCACTAGGAGTAGGCTTAGACATGAGGCAAGGTTTAAAGCACCAACAGAATATTGCTTAGGTGATTATTAGTGATTTGTGAACTGCCGTCGCCATAACTTAAATCCGGATACGTGTATCCCCCTAATATGGCGAAGAGGTCTTGATAATTAAAATTCTATTCTCGATAACGATCATAGATCACTCAACCACGTTACTCATCACAAAATATCACTCGTCTGTACAACCATCGGCCATTCCAGATTGAGGTATCCTTTTAAGCTTATTACTGAGCCTAAACAGCTTAAAAAATTGCCGAAAAAAACATATCTCCGGTCTGTGATCCTAGGATAATGTGATATCGGTTTTGCCCCAGAGGTAAGGATGCAGGCAGTAAGGGACAGCGAGTGATACTTCGTGATCGCATACTCCGCCGTCAACGAATCACGCTGGATGGAACGTGATTTGCCCAAGCAAGATAGCGTCCCGGTGGGGAAAAAAAAAGCAATCACACATTAAGGGCTCTTTTACAGAGTTTCGGACGACATCACCATGCAAATCATCTGCTGTTGCCGATTCCGATCGGACGCGCCGACATCCCGCCCGATCGAGATCCAACCTGTCAAAATTCTAAAAGTGTATATCCGTCCTATCTTTCGACTGTTTCTCACCGCGCTAAAACAAAAGATTCCAGAAACTGAGTTCCCCTCCTTTGGGGTACGTCATCATATCATACGTTGAGTGTGCAATATACTACCCGTTTCGTTGCTGCGATCTTGTGGTATCTTGATCCTTCAGTTACCTGAAGCCATGGTTCACGCCGAGATTCCGGTCTTTGCCGTCCCTATCTCAGCGCCCCAACGGCGGTTCCCATGGTAACAGGTTTGCATGATTCCTTAAACCCGGTCTGGGCTCCGTCGTTCCGGCTTGGAAGTCAGTGCCGATTCGACAACAACGTCATTTGTTTCCGACCTGGTGAAGACATGTTTGTTAGGTTATTTTAGTCTGTGGTATGTGTTATTTCAGAAAAACATTGCTTGTCTGACGCCTGATGACGATTTTGATCTGCCTGATATGATGGAGAGAGATGAAGAGTAATCATTTAATTGTTTTTACTATTTTTTGTGAGCTACATCAGAAGAGAAAAAAAAACATGTATGTAGGTGACTTACCTCAGGGGTTGTTATAGTATACATAAACTAAGGCTGCAGTATCCGTAGGGATTTCAAAAAGCTATGCGCGTGTCGAAAGTGCTTTGTAGAACCACAGCTTGTGAAAACAGATACAGCAACCACCCCCAGTGTCAGGCGCCCTTTGGTGTAGATATGAGGTTCGATAGAAGCTCTCTTATTTCTTTTATATTCACACACACTCTACCATGGTCTCACACAACTTGATTTCTTTAACGTTGGGTGGCGGCACACGCCGCACTTCCTGACCGCACATTTCAATGCATTGCGCCGCACCACGCTGACTGCACATGGATCCAAAGAAGAAGGCAGCAAGGTGTGGCTGGATTTCAAAGGCCAAATCCAGTGTCACCAAGGAACTGGATGCTGGAATTTCATTTATCCGATCGCTGATAGAGTACTTACTCTAGTCTCTAGGGAGAAGCTGTCTGTTTTCACTCGTGATGCTCAGCGTTTGTGCGAGTGGGGGTTGGTGGTGGGGAATCGAATCGCACGGGCGATAACCCCATATCCTGCTATCGTAATCGATTAGATATAGGCCTGGAAAGGCGGGGTATGAGATTGGCTCAACGCACCACCGGCACCCACGAATGAAGGAACCTCGGTACAACATAGGGCGAATTTGGGCAAGAATCTTCATCGAGATCCTAAAACCCTTGCATATGGGCTGGGGGACAAAAGCTACTGCGAGTGATAAGAATAGAGACGCTATTCCACATGTGCAACTTACATGAACCTTTTCCAGTTTATTCCCCTGCATCAGCCTTGACATCGTGTGCATAAGTGGAAGGGGCTAAATGCGCCGTTGAAGGGAGGTCCAAGAAGTTCTCTCTCCCCGGAGGTCCCCCGCGAGTGCTGCTTGCTTGCTTGCCCAGCAGTGCCCGATTCCATTATGGTCCACGAACCTGCCTCGCTTCCCCCCTCCTTCGCCTACTGAGGGTTACGATAGATAGACAAACAAGCCAGGCAGCCCTCTCTCCACAGTCAGTCACACACGCACGCCTCTTCATTCCGGTGGGTCTTATTCTTGCAATGGAAGTGCACGTAGAGATAGACGGAGTGTAAGAAACACGGGATGGATGCCTCAAATAAGTCCGCCGAGACTGAGCGAAAAAGCTCCTCCAGTCAGACGGGTCTCGAGACCAGACTTGAACGAAGAAGTTCGTGCAAATCCTGCCGGATTTGAGTGCCAAGTTAAAGAGAGGATGGGTGCAGGCTTGGTGGTTGCAACTTGGGGCTACCGTCTGGTCGGGAGGGATTTTATCTCTCATGCTTTTTGAGGCGGGATTCTGGGATGTTGCGCCGAGAGAAGTCCAGCTGGCTGAAGGGGCGAGGAGAGTTGGGCCTACTAAAGAGAGCTTGGCTCCCTGAAATAATGAATTACTTACATCTCTGCGAGTCTCCAGCTGCGAGTTTACGTTGCTTTGGATTGAATCCTTTGTTGTTTCTCTAGGGGTATCTGCGTAATAATTGAGGCCGACAACCTGATTTCTCGGCCTGCGTCATTATTATCCTTTGGAGTTCTTTCGAGAAGTCTTTTAGATATATCAGGCGTTAGAATTCACACACACCCTCACTCCCCTCCGGACTATTCCTACCAGAAGACCCAAGAGTTATCTATTCACAGGTTGCATTGAGTGGCGTTGCTACTGTCGTTGTCAAGATGTTAGTTACTGCCCTGTCGCTCATTTCTTAATCCGATCAGGCTCTGCGGAAGCTTACACAGTGAGATCTAGGGCCCGCTCCGAGAAGAAGAACCCTCTTACAGTGTCGCAACGGTCGAATAACCTCCAGTTCTCACGTTCCCCGCATTTTAATGGACTCCCCTCATCACAACTCGGAACTCGATCGATTTACCTGTATACAGACCCGCGCTCAATTTCTGCGGAGGGACGTCCGGCGAAGAAACAGTTCCAGCCTAATAATGTCCATACGGTCCCAAGGGAGGATTCCAGCCCCCCACCACCACCGTATACCCGTCGAGCAATTGCTTCGTTGATTACACCTTATTTGCAGCAAAACCCCTCTAAGCGTACCAGCAAAAATGCCCGCCATCCCCACAGGCTTTCCTCGTCTGCTTCGTCCATCCGCAGCGTAACCAGTAGCATTCTGTCTAGGAAGCGGAAGCACTACTATGAACACCCCACTCTGGCAAAGCTACCCTCCGAGATCTTGGATGAAATATTCTCGTATTTGGACCAGCCTACTCTACTATCACTTGTGAAAGTATCCAAACGGATGGTAGAGGAAGTGGCGTACACGCTGTATGCTCAACCATGCTTTGCTTCGACTTATCGTTTCGCACAGTTTGTCACGGTAGTGACTCAAAATCCCATGCTAGCCCGGATGGTGCGTGTTCTAGATCTGTCAAAGTTAGGAGCATGTGTCGAGGAAGATGTTCCATTGGCTGGCTGGAGGGAGTGGAAGTACCGAGACTCACCACTACACACCATTCACAGAGATGATGTAGGAGGGAAGAGAATCACGTCTAGACCCTCCATCATGTCCATGAAATCCGCCACCTCCAGCATCATAAACAGCAGCTTACATCCGCTCCCTTCGCCGTTTCTAAAGCAGTATTCCCTTTCCCGGGACGTGCCCATCGGAGCACTCATTCATCTGCTCACAGCTTGCACCTACATCCGGAAGCTCAACTTTTCCGGCGTACCGCTGGCAGCAGATTACTCGGTTATGCACACCAAGTCTGCGTCGTACACACCTGTGGCGTTCACCGGGCTGCTTTTCGTTTCTGATGTCCCGAAAAGTTTCACTTGGAAAGAGGGTGACACGAAGCCTTTGCATGCAGCTGTCGACCTGGTGGATGCTATCACAAACCTGAAATGCTTGACCTCGCTTAAGATCAAAGGCGGGCTTTGGGTGACGCGGGATGCAGCCACCACACTTGTTGAAAGGTGCCCGAAGCTCGAGGGGGTTGACTTCAGAGAGTGTGGCATGTACAAGGGGAACCGCTGGGCGGTGAACGGGCCAAGGGACAAAGTCAGAGAGGTTCTGCTTTCGGAGGGAGATGTGCAACCATCGAGGAGATAAAATTTGGGTACAAACTCGGAGTATCAAAAGTGTTTAATGGGAACTGTAATAACTGTAGCATCATGGGCGGGGACTTTTGCTGTTTTGTCTTGCTTGGTTTTTTTTCTCCTTGTGGGCTCGGTCCTGGCGCATTTGGGATATTGGCGCGGGCACCCTTTATCTTCTTCTCTTTCTATTATCTTCTCTTCCGTTGTATATAGCTACACACAGCTTCCTTTTGTCTTATGAATTATGCAGTTATGATTTATCTGATCATCATACAAAGAATATCGATCGAGTGATATTCTGTTCAAATGTTGAGGCTCAACTCGCGTAGCTTGGTGGCAGTGATTACCCCGCCTAAGCCACAACTCCACGTCCCCCACAAGCTTGACACCTGTGGGAAGTCAACCATACGAGACTTTGGGAAACCTCATCTGAATCTCAAAACATCTCGTGAGCCACCAAACATCTAGATAAAGCTCTGATACCTCTGCCAGTTGCCACCCTATCACTATATTCCGCTCGAAATGGCTTCCCCGGAAATTCAGAAACAGCTCGCCGACATCGAGAGCTCCTCGACCTCTCAGGGAGATAAAGGATCGGCCTTTACTTCACTTCTCAACTCCATCATCGCCTCCTCTGCACCGGAGCAACTAACCGCCAACCTCACAGTTTTCATCGACACTATTCTTTCCGACAATGTAGGAATCGTGACCTCGCGCCCCGTGCTTGCAGAGTACGTCAACGCAATCTCGAAGCTCCCCTCCGCCGAGATCAAGAAGGAAGTCTACGAATACACCCTTGAAAAGATCCGCCCCAAGATCGTATCATTCGAAGAACAAGACTGCAACATCCGGGAAGCCCTCGCAACCATCTACGAAGCCGAGGAAGAGCATGGCGAAGCAGCCAAGGTGCTCCAGGGAATTCAGCTGAACCCCCACCAACGTCAGATCACCGATGAGTTTAGGCTGCAGATTTACATCCGGATCATGCGCAATCTACTGGAGGATGACGAGTCTATCTCGGCGGACATATGGCTCAACCGTGCTACGCTGTTGATCCACAAGTCGGAGGACCCCCAGCTCAATCTCATGTTCCAGATGTGCCAGGCTCGTATTCTTGATGCGAAAAGGCAATTCTTGAATGCTTGTTCCAAATACCACCAGCTGTCGTTCTCGCCAATCGTGGCCGAATCCGACAGGATGCAATGTCTTTCTGCCGCTATGACTTGTGCTATTCTTGCCCCAGCAGGTCCGTTACGTAGTCGTTCCCTCGCAACACTCTACAAAGATGAGCGTTCTCCTCAGCTCCCACAGGACTATGCACTCCTTGAGAAGATGTATATGGACCGTCTTCTATCCCAGAAAGAGGTTGATGAGTTTGCATCACGTCTAAAACCGCATCAGGTCGCTACGCAATCAGATGGTACAACTGTATTATCAAAGGCCGTCATTGAACACAATTTGCTCGCCGCCTCTCGTCTCTATAATAATATTGGGGTTGGGGAGCTTGGTGTGTTATTGGGTCTGTCGGGTGAGAAGGCGGAGGAGTACGCTGCCAGAATGATTGAGCAGAAGAGAATGAGTGGGCAAATTGATCAAATTGATGGACTGATCTACTTTGATTCGATCTCTGGCGCTGCAAAGGAAGGTGGTGCGGCCGTTGGAAGTGCAGAAAAACCAGTAGGCAGGCAGATCAGGAGGTGGGACGAGAACGTTAGCGCGTTAGCACAGGAGGTAGAGAACATCACTAGTATGCTACAGAACGAATACCCGGTTAGTAATTCATCAAGCGTAGCTCCATTACTTTGGTTCTTAAGAGACAGTCACTGATGTATTTTCTTTACAGGACTTTGTGGCTGCGCATTTGGTCACTTGAGTAAATGTTAGTGGGCTCCTCTGTAGTAATTTTATAAGCATTAGAGGTGATATCTACGAAGGGTAAAGATAAAAAAAACTTGACCTGGTTTTGTTTTTCATTTGGAGTTTATGGGAGGGGTTATGTTTGTCCTGTTTTTATTTCCTAGTCGTCATTACGATAGGTTGCTTCACATACCAATCAAGAATAGAGAGGGAATCGCAGACAAAAAAAGTTGCCAGTTTAGCCACATGCTTCAACCTGCCTTTAGGTCCAGGCGTGAAGCACAAACGATCACTCGACGCATGTGCCAGATTAGGCCTAGCGCCCGCGAAGGTGCCTCTACAGCTTCCACCGACCACTTGACCCTTTCTCCTCGGGCAATAACTCTATCCCGAAGATCCTCCAATAGCACAGTGAGGGGGATCCGCAAATGATGGAATGATGATGATTGCTTGGGTGGGGTTGGGAAGGTTTGCTTTTTCATATTCCTTCCTTTTTGTGACATCAAACGGCGGGTGTGCAGAATGACACGACACAGTCCAGAACGATATAAAAAGAACTCTGGATGTAGTTGCACGGAAATATCTTTCTCTTTCTTCCAGACGGTTTTGAGTCGAAGCTGCAAATAAAAGCTGCATGTGAAGTTCTGAGAGCGAGCTTGAGCCTGCTTGACTCAATAGTGCCATGCATTCCCGCGACTCTGCACGTGGTGACTGCGCGATAACTACCAATGACCGTCCAACCGGAACTCAGCAGTGAGCAAAGGTTCCATAATCTCCGAACCAAACACTAGAATAATCACTGGTGATTCCCGACCTCCACCAAGCGTGACAATAGGCCGCCGTAAAGCACTTTATATCAATGCGTATTTGACCCGGGTCCGGGATGCATAAAAGTGGCGTGTAAATGTATCCTCACCTCAAGTGCCGTACGTGCATGCTTCGTTTTGCTTTTATTATTGTCGGGTATCAAAAATAACCGATCACTGGCACCCTCGTGAGACTCATAGCAACCAAAACCGACCTGCGAAGAAACCTCACATCGAGACTTTCGAGGTCAGAAGGGTAATTCCATTCCCCCCAAGCACCTAACTCCATTTAGGAGATTTAAAATTACTCAATTGCTCCTGGTTGAGTTATTCTGACCTGAAGTGATTTCGACGTTGTCGTGAGTGATCGGTTATTTTGATACCCGACAATACAATATAATCCCATTAGTCCTTCTCTGCAGCACAATATCCCGTATCCCGGTTTATATTCATAGTCAGAGCCCAGCCAAGAGGTCAGAAAGGCATAGTTTGAAGGTGGTGGCGGTCAAGTAAGTCACTACCGACACTGCACGCGCAAAGTCTAGCTATAGGCCTCTCAATAATTTGCTAGAGCTTAAAAAACCAAAAAAGCCAAGAGCTTGGACGAAACCTCAATCCGCATGCGCAGCTGCGCAGACAACCTCCCTGACATTGCTTGGCCGGCGAATAAGCTGCCTATAAGTATCCTCTATAAGCTCAAGATACCTATCATGGGTGTGGTATATGCTTCGCTCAATTCTTCTCAAGGTAAAAGAGCATCTTCCTACATGCTGAACTCACGAACCCTGTAAAGCCGGCTTGATACCGGACATCAAACGCCGAAGTGCAAATCTATGACTAGCACAGAAATAGAGGTGTATTTAAAACCCATCTAAACGCCAAACCCCCAAATCAAAATCGACCTCAGGCCCATATGCATAGTCCACATCAATGTCTCGCACAATAGCCAAAACATTCTACCTCCAATGACACTGCTCAGCTGGTAACCAAGTTTGATATTCCATATCCATTAGCTACGGCCAACTCCTCCTAAGATCAAATTTTGCAAAGCCCAGGAGTCGCAGGAGCCAAAAAACTATTTGAACTTGGCCGGGGCTGGGGACCGGAAGAAAATACTAGGCACCAAACGCCGAAATAAATCTAAACAAACATCCGTCATGTCCACAGCTAAACTTGCTTAGCACCTAAGGAACCGCCCGGGAGAGCATTCTCATCCGTGCTAAACTATATAGCGGATGGAGAAGGACGCGCGTACATTGAACTCCATCCATATTCTCCAAAATCCAAACTCCACATGGTAAGCCGAACATCGACTCCAAATTCCGCAAAACCCCAAGTCCCAAGTCCGCTGCTAAGCTCAAGCTCGTCCCAGATATTAGGCTATGATTTTTTCGTTGATGTACGCCATGATTGGGACAAGGAGCATCTCAGCTCATTGACCAGAGCCTTCACATATCCCAAAAGCCCGTTATATCGGGGATTATCATACCTAGGAAAGAGTAAAGGTGCACGCACCGGTAGGGACGATTGTAGTTGAAGAGTACTCTTTTGTGCCGGCAGCCCGATAGACACCACTTCTCCATCAAAGAACAGTAACAACAGGTCACTACCCCCCTCTTCTTGGTGGGCGAGCAAACTCAAGTCTATATTATATCCCCATAACCTCACCATAGGTCCATAGCATGAAGTATCACAGGTTCGATTTATCGTCTCCTGTTATAAGAACCGACATGGGAGGTAACGGAAAGCATATATCCTCTATTCCTCGCTGCCGTGGAACCCCTCAAAACCAAAGCCAAATACATAGGCAAAAGATCCAAACCGCAAGACTTGAGCTCCCAAATGCCAACCTAAAAAGCCAGACCATAAATAAAAACCCCAAGTCCATAGCCAGCTCTACAGGGCCTAGGGTACTCGGATTATAGGTTAGCTCCTTGGCCAGTATCACCCATGCATAGCAAAAATGATTCGGCACCCATAAGGTAGAAGGTTATACCGTCTCAGAAAATGATGATGAGAGCCAAACCCACAAAGCCCAGACCCACAGAAGTCAATTGCAAAGCCAAGACCTACTCGATTTTCCCAAAGACCGAACAAACTCAAGCAATAACCAAAAGCCGCAGCCCACAACTGACCCTCTCGTAGTACTTTAAGACCATTATCCCAATTGACTCATAAGCATGTGAGTTCCAGTCTATAGATCTATATGTTCCTCGTCCCACGTGTATTCCCGCGGGCTCGGTTTCCCCTTAAACCAAACTGCATAAATCCAAGGTGGGCAAGTATCCAAAGCCCACAAAAGCCAAAGCCAGACCGCAACTGTCCAAATATCGACCCCAAAGCAAAACCTCAAACCCACAGCCTACATCAAACAGCTCTCGGTTTCTCAAAGACATTTCCCCCTTATATTACTGCTTATCAAAAAGCAAGCTGCAGTAATGATGGGCACGAGACACACAGTCCCGAGACTTTGTCTCGAGACCTAACGAGACGACCCTGGGACAAGACGAGATGTCTCGAGAGTTTTTTTTCTAAATCTCGAGATAGGTCTCGGGACCTCCGAGTGATGTTAAATGATTCAAAGCGAGGATGCTTCCTGGTATTTAGGCCTCCCCATGCCCAGGCTTCCTCATGCACCCTCTTTTGAAAAATCGAGTGTGTATTTCGGCCCCAAACTCTATCCATCATTTCTTGCCAAGAATATCTAGTCCCTGTTCCAAAACGAGCATTAGTGGATTCAGGTACAAATTCCTACCTCAAACCCAGATTGAGTTTAGCTTATATCAATCTCGAGACTTCCGAGACCACGATGGGACGAGACAAGACAAGACGAGACCTGGTGAAAAATGGTCTCGTTTTGTCTCGTGCCCATCATTAAGCTGCAGTCTATATGCCTCATCCCCTCACGCCGCATACATCACTACTATCAACCTGCTCAAAGCAAAGAGCATCCCCACATGACATCTCAAGCAAGGAGTGAAGAAGAGCCTATAATAATATCCAATTCCTAAAGCTAATTCCCAAAGCCAACTCCGCGAAGGACCGAACCCCCAGGGAAACAATTCGACCCCCAAAGATCCAAAAGAACCCAAAGATCCCAAAATCCAAGCCCACAAGCCCACAGCAGACCCCTCGCATAGCAGCCAGAGGCCGCCGCTGACTATGTTTCGGTCAATTAGCGGAGCTTAGGTTCGCACAGCTGCAGCTAGTTGTCTGTTCCTCATGTTGTGTCAACGTAGAGAGGGTAGTTGGCTGGACGTGGGAGTGAATGTATAGGCATGGAGTGGTTGATAAGGACAGAAAGGTTATAAAGCTGAGGAACCGAGCAGTTAAGGGAGAGTAGAAGAATTGTGGTTATGCGGGTAAAGGTAGACATGAAACAGTGCGTAGTAAAAAGAGTAAAGACAGTTGCGTGGAAGAGCACAAATGATGCGTGAAAGAAAATAAAGAGCTCAATGGAGAGTTGAGTTGGTATAACAGACAGAACAGGACAGTAAAAGATATAAAGAGGGAGTAAAGACAAGCGTGGAGAGTTTGCCGTGGATAGAACAAAGACGGGCGCGGGGAAAATGGCTAGGAGGAGAGGGATGCGTTGAGGAGTTGAGAAAGAGAATAAAGATCGACATGCACGGACATGAGAGCAACGTCAGTGGGCGGTCAGCTGGGTAACTTGCCGGTTAGCAGGAGGAGGAGGAGGAGGAGGAGGGCGAATCATAAACGATCACTCGGTTTGTCTTGTACCGGCCGCGTGTTGGATACATGTATGTATCGTTCAAGGCAGCAAGGTCACGGTGTCAAACAGTAACGGGCCCTCTGTCAAGAGGGACGGTGTCCTAATCGGGCTCCTATAAGATAGCTTGGATTAGCTTTAGACATGGACATCAATTGGAAAACCCTAAAGCTCGTCCTACTTCCAACAGCCAGCAGCGTGATTTACTTGCTGATAGGACACAGGACGAGGTCAATTCTTATTCTCACCACCAGCGAGATCCTTCTGAGTGCAGTCCAGCTTTAATAGGAAAGCGATAATGGGTGGACATCGGATTCTAAGCACCAATAGCTACAACAGACCTAACTAGAAAGAAAGAAAGAAAGAAAGAGACGCTGTGTTCAAGAATACCATTAGCTTCCATTATTAAGAGCTTAAAGCTACATATGTAATATCTTTGGAATTGACCGCGTTCCTAAACAGACATCGTCCCCTGAGCTACCAAAAGTCTGGATAGTGTGTTCTCTGTTGTTTCTACAAAGTGTTCAACTAAGCTGACTGACGATCTATTTAGGAACTATTCTAAAACCCAACTTCCACCACGAGTGGCCGTCCGTGAGCAAACTCACACACCCTAAACCACAACCACAACCACCAGTTCACCAGCATCGCGGTCCCAGAAAGCCAGTACATACGGTCTTTCAAAAGCCATTCACAGCTACCCCGGCAGCATATCAGGGTTAGGGTTCCACACTCACCCGTTCCACAAAGCAACCACCAGCATATATTCAAGCTCTGTTAATTCAGGAGGGGCATCTCAACCTCATCTGAAACCCCTTCACGCCCCCCCCTCATAAACCCGCAACCAAAAACGCGCAATGGACCAACTCGCCGGCCTCTCCTGGAGCTCGGCGTCTCCAACCACAAACAGCAGCAACAAACCCCCAGCACTTAAACCAACAGGAATGTCGTCGTTCGCAACCACCACCACCAACAACAACAACCTCCCCCTCCGCCCCAGTCCGCTCTCCTCCCGCACGGCCTCGCCGGGCCTCGCTTCGCCGCCAGCGGGTGCGGCTTCGGATAGCTTCGCGAACTTAGTGAGCTTCGGGCGGAGCAAGCAGGCGTCCGAGAACCTGTCGCTACAGGAGCAGCAGCGGAGGCTCCAGGAACAGCGCGCAAAGGAGGAGGAGGAGCGCAGGAAGAAGATTGATGCGGTATTTGGCGGCGGGGATGCGAGTGCTGGCTTCTGGGACTCTCTGGAGACGGGGAAAGGGGGCATGCGCAGTCATGCGACACCACCACCTCCTCCGCCCCTGGATAATGACGATGAGGACATTCTGGCGGCGTTTAGTGCGTCGGTACCGGTGGACAACAGCTCGCATTATCCGCCGCCGTCGCAGGTGTCAAACAGCTCTTATAGTACGCCGAGGAGCGGGACTCCGCGGAATGGGATGGCGCCGTCGTCAGGCTCCCATCTGCAGGATTTGATGGGTTCTACGAGTTTGGGCTACAAATCGGCAGAGCCTATAGATCCATTCGACATTGAGAATCTACCAAGTCGGGATACACCCACTACTACTACTACAAATAATAACAATACAGCCGACGATGACTTTGACATCCTGGGTGACCTCGCAAAGCCGGTTTCTGAGCTTCCCCCACGACGAAACCCTACACCCCCGCCGAAACCGCAAGTTGTGGAGCCACCGAGGAGCGCGGACCCAAGGGACCCGGTAATTGCCGAGATCATGGAGATGGGGTTTACAGCTGCCCAGGCCAGGAAGGCGCTTGTCGAGACCGATTCCCTGGATGTCCACAGGGCTGTCGGGTGGCTACTAGAAGAGGCGCACCGGAAGAGCCGGCCGGCGTCATCGCAGCCAATCTCGAGGTCTGTCTCTGAGCAGAGCCAGCGCGGGAGACGCAACGATGAAGGCGGAAGGCGTAGAGAGGAAGGTAGGGAAGACTCAAGTGTACCTGCCTGGGCACGAGACCGGAGCCGAGAATCGGGAGGTGAGAAGGACATAGGTGCATTGGCTCAGGAAATCGGCGGCACTCTATTTAAATCGGCAAACAGCTTATGGAACACGGGGAGAAAGAAGGTTGAGAAAGCAATTGCCGAATTCCAGACAGAGGGCTCAGGTGGGGAGGGGAGCGATCCAAATATGCCAAAGTGGATGCGGGACCAGCAATTGGAGGCCAACACAACCCCCCCACGAACCCGGGAAGCCGGTGACAGGCCGCCAAGAAACAGGTTCGACGACGAGGACATGAGGCCTGCACCGAGGGCTGCACAACGAGCACAGAAAGCCGCCCCAGAACCGGCATTGACCGAAGAGGCAATGATGCTGGAAGCTGGCAGCGGGCCTCCACCCAGGAGAAAGCAGGAACGGGAGCGAGAGAGGGAATCGTCTTCATCGGTCCCACGATCCTCCTCGGCCCTCTCAGAAAAGGAAATGATCCAGCGGCAACGCCAGCTCGCATTCGAGCAGGCCATCCGGGACAAGGAACGGGAGCTGCGAGAGCAAGAACGGAGGCAGCAGTCTTCAAGCATCCCCAACAGCAGTGAACGGAACAAGAAGCTGACGCGCGAGGCCGTCGAAGAAGACAGCTCTGTGCAATACGTATCGAGAAACCGCCGCCGCCCACCGCCACCAAACGTGCCATCGAACTCTAAGCCGGCCGCCCCAGAACCACCGCAGGGCGACCTGCTATTCGGCGGCGGGCCAGCTCGGGAACAATCACGCAACCCATTCCACCAACATCAGCAGCAACATCAGCAGCAACAGCAGCAACAACCCCGAAGACCCGCCCCCCGCCGCTCTCCTGCCCCAGCACCAACTCCACCCCCTGCCCCACGACGCACCACCCCCCCCGCGCCGCCGTCCCCCTATCTTCCGCCGCCGCCAACACCTCAACAGCCTCCCGCAAAGAAGGCACAGAAGCCTTCAAACGTGGTGATTACACACTCGCACTAACACACTACACCTCCGCGCTCTCACCCATCCCCGACGCCCACCCTCTCCGCATCATCCTCCTCTCCAACCGCGCCCTCTGCAACCTCAAACTCGGCGACCCGCGTTCCGCACTATCCGACTGCGAGTCCGCCCTCACCATCATCGGCCCCGCCCGCGGCGAAGGCGAGACAATCGCCATCGACGGCGCCAACAAAGACATGAAAGACTTCTGGGCCAAGACGATAACACGCAAAGCCGAGGGCCTCGAGCAGCTCGAGAAGTGGGCCGACGCCGCCGCAACCTGGACCATCGCCGTCGAAGCCGGTGTCGGCGGCGCTGTTGCCGCTGCTGGTCGACGCCGCTGCGAAGCGGCACTGAAGCCGAAGGCGCCGCCCAAGCCGAAACCTACAGCGCCGGTGCGGAGACCTGCGGCGGTGGCAAAGACGATGGGGGATGCGACGGCGGTGCGGGCGTTGCGGCAGGCGAATGCTGCGGCGGATAGGGTGGAGGATGAGAAGCTTGCGCTGCACGATAGTGTGGAGGCGCGGATTGGCGCGTGGAAGGCGGGCAAGGAGGGGAATCTGCGGGCGCTGCTGGGGAGCTTGGATGTGGTGCTTTGGGAGGGGGCGGGGTGGAAGAAGGTCGGCATGGGAGAGCTGTTGATGCCGAATAAGTGTAAGGTGGTATATATGAAGGGGATTGCGAAGGTGCATCCTGATAAGGTATGCGGATTCTTATTATCGCTACTCTTTTTTGGCAATGGGCTAACAATTGCTATAGATCTCGCAAGACGCAACGACGGAGCAGCGCATGATTAGTGCTGCGGTGTTTAGTCTTCTCAATGAGGCGTGGGACGGGTTCAAAGCCGAGAATGGACTGTAGTCCTGAAAATGGGGGGGCGGGGGGTTTCTTTCCTTTCTTTGTGTTTGTATTTTTTTTTCATCAGAAAAAAGAAAAGTAAGCATTAGTTACTTAGTTAGTTGGTGCAAGCGGACCCGGTAGAACTGTGCGGGATAGACTTTTTTTCAGGTTATTCATGTGGTAATTAAGTTGTTAAATAGGCAATGAGGATTGGGGAGAATATTCGGTAGCTACATGTAGCTATTATAGTTAGCTACAGCTGTAGGTCCGGGGGGGGGGGGGGGGTTGACTGTAGCCAGCTACATACTGGAGCTATGGAGTGAGTGTCTGTGTTTCTCCGTGGGGCCAGAATAGTGAATGGATAGGATAGTACTAATAAAAATGAACATCTAACTAAAAAAAGTACAATCACCAGAATTCCTGTCAAAACTATCATTCTCACCGTACCCTGTGTAACCGCCAGTTAGGATCCCTTGGCACAGATTGCTTGGCATTCCATCCTTCATGCGGCTCAAGTCCACCTCAACAACACAGCTCCATCACCACAACCACCTCACCACTATCACGAACACCACCACCACCACCACCCTCTACATCACCACCCCAAACACAGCATCCCCCAATCCACAATGGCCGAGCTCCTCAACAAGCCCCGCGCAGACCTCACGTACCCCCCCCCCCCCCCATCCCCCCCATCCCTCCCCCTCTCCCCCCCACCACCACCAAGTACTAACACGCACAACACAACAGCGAATACGAGATCGCCGAGCTCGAAAAGTACGAATTCAGCGCCGGCCCGCTCTCGATCCTGCAGACGGCCGTGCGCTCGCACAACCAGGTTCTCATCTCGTGCCGCAACAACAGGAAGCTGCTGGCGCGCGTCAAGGCGTTTGACCGCCACTGCAACATGGTGCTCGAGAACGTCAAGGAGATGTGGACGGAGACGCCGAGGAAGGCGGATGGGAAGAAGGGGCGGCCGGTTAATAAGGATCGGTTTATCTCGAAGATGTATGTATCACCCTTGGGGGTGGTGTGGGGGAAGGGTAGAGGGGGATTGTGGGGATTGTGGGCTAATATATATATGATGGCGGTTGTAGGTTTCTGAGAGGTGATTCGGTGATCCTTGTGTTGTTGAGTTAAGGGGGTGGGATTTTCTTCTCTTTTTTTTCCCCCTTCTTTTTCTCTTTTGCTACTTCGTTGTGGTTACTTGGTGAGTGTTACGTAGGTATTAGCCTTAATACAAAAAAAGCATGATGCCTGGAAAATTGAATTGTTGCGTGACTGAATAGTATATCATGTCTCTCTCCCAGCTACCAAAGAATTGCTATACACTAGCTACTTAGCCGTGCGTATAGAGGTGGATATAATGGGGTTGTGAATATCAATTGTGGGTGATGATATGCGGAAGAGCTTCCCACATGCCTAGGGCTAGCTTCAGGAATAATCAAAGTTATCGAGAAAACATATATTTGTACCGCTGTGATTTATGTTATGGAGAGGTGTGCACAAGTATTGGGAAGATATGGCGCTTTCGGATCACTAGCTATCACTCGCATCGATTTATCGAGGTAATAATTGCCGTTAACCGTGATGGAGCTACTTCCTTGTGCGTGATCTTCTGAGGGTTGTGGATAGGTACATGTGTCTACATTTTCCACATCATCCATAGAACATTCAGGGTTAGTAGGGTGAGATTCGTATTCCCTTCATAACTGTGGTGGGAAAGAGGAACTGGATTACCTGCCCAATTTTTTCTTGTGTTTAGCAAACCTACTATCCCTGATGTGGGGGAGTCGCGGCGGCTTCACCTCACCAATTACAAATAGATATTCAATTCACGAAGTTTATGGCTGTTGCTTCGAATCTTTCCAATATTTCCGGATGAGGAAGAAAAGAAGGTAGCTGGACACAAAAGAAAATTGGCTAGTACATGTATGTGAATATGGGTTGGGGTTAAATTTCGTGCGAGTGGTTAACACAACCTTTTCCGTTAATTGCTGTTAATCTATTGATGCCAAGACCTACCAACGTTGAAAATATAAACCACAAGTCTAATACATGATAATATATGCCCCCTATGAGGAGTTGTTAGCGGGCAAATGGCAAGCATCATTAAACAAAACGAGTACGACCGGCGTTGCCGCACCAACCCAAACAGAACTGTGCAATCACAAGAAATCACTCGAGAATAAAGACAGGCCATTCCAAGCCATCCCTCCGACAAAACAAGGCTACACATAGCTTGTCGAGTCCCTGATCCTTTCGCTATCTCCCTGGTACTATGCACCAGAATAAGCAAAACCTCCAGTCACGAAGACCCTAGTCTTATTTAAGGTTGCATGCAATCAATGAATTAAACCAAAAAAAAAAAAGGAAAAAACTCTAGTCTTACTGCGCCACTGGCCCTACTACGTAAGATTATGTATGTAGCTATATCCTCACTGCGTACTCTAACTTTCCCACTGCCCAAAATAGCCACTACAAGTCACAAGCTGACGAAATCTCGTTTCGGTATCTCTTCTGCTTATTTGACTCTAGCTGTATCTCCGTCGCTCAGTGTGAGGGAGGTGAGGGCCTACGTACTAGCTACGCATACAACCCCCCGGAATGGACACCAAACTGTCGCTCGATCGAGGCATAGAAGCACTTGACCTCGTGTCTGCCCAATAACTAATCAGATGTAGGATTCTAATGCCGAAAACAACAACCCATCTGCAGGTGATCTGGGCTTACAGGCTGCAGCTTGGTCGACCGACAGCTCGTATGGCAAACCCTAGTTGCCCCACAGGGGCGATGAGGGTAGGTCATCTATGTGCTTCGCCGTCTTTCCCCACCCCGAGATGATACGAGGGAAGATGGGAGCTCCTCGGCCGGTTTCACCTAGACGTAAAAGCATACTTTGGGGGGGGGGGGGGGGTGGTGGAGATAGACTGCCTCCTCAACTGCAGGGAGATAAAGTTTTCGAGACAGGCTGGCCTTTCTCGTGAACCACATTTGCATACTCTACCAGATGTTTGCTTTTTTGTACTCAGGTGCAGCCCATCTAGTGTATTGTACCTTGCTTCGAGCCGTTTTGTTAATGCGCTGCATGATGGTACGTCGTTTCTTTATTGCATGCAATCTATGACATACGAGGCTTTCCCTCAGTTTGGCACCCTATCAATAGCTTGGAATGAGCGCTATCGGGTCCTGTAGCATAATCAACGGAAAATAACACTTTGCCTTCCCATCACAGTAACAGCGTGAATGTACTTGCACTCAGGTTACACAACTTATGCATCTCCACGAAGGCAAGATGCTGACCTTTGTGCTCCTCGATTATTAAGATCCGGGACCAGACGTAACAGACGCTCATGAATAACCCCCAGGACCATCTACAACATGGTGGAATATGCACGTGTGCGCTTGGAAGCTGGCATCCTCACTATAAACGGAGGCATCGTTCTGTACGACAGAAGGATCATAAATCTCTCCACATCCTGCACTATGAGATATCCTACATGCTGCAATACCTGATGGAGCAGTATATATACGTAGCCAGTAAACTCCGCGGGATATGTCTACAAAGAAGCAGAAGTACCAAACCTCAGGAAGATAGCACACGTGGGCATTGGGGTCCAATGATATTTATTGCCTTAACGTCGGCCATGGATTCCGGTTGATGCATACCCAAACCAACGCAAAATTAAAAGTGATCCCTTCTTTTTGGCTTTGGAAGAGTCGTACAACAGTACTCTAGTGCATCGTTTATATTTTCGGGCCGTTTAATTATGCGCAGGCGATAGGTCGTCTACGTAGGTAACTTCACTCTGCCCTTTCCCAAGGCGTACAAAGACATCCCGCCGCTGAAGTTTGCCTCGTACAACTTTACAAAGCTCGATCCCGACGTCAACCCCCGATGTCCAAACCGGCCTAATTCTCCAGTGACCGGGCTTGATTAGGTCATGATTATCTATATCTGGCCTTAACACAGCATTCAAGCTTTAATTCGATCTCGGGCAAAAATTAGAATTTGTGGTGTCCACAAAGGCCTTCGATCAAGGCTTGTGCTTTCTGTTGGTTCTTGCATCCTGCATAGGAGGCAAGACGGATTTTCGAAAGAAAGACAAGCACTGGTTCTATATTTGCACTTTACCGAAAGCCCCCAGCGTGGCTGGTGGCTGTGCTGGAGATGCAGCGAGTGATCTCTCATGAACAAAGCCTGTCCTACCGCGCATGGCGATCATAGGTCGGTTAATTGGCTGATACTAGAGACTTGAGCTTAATCTTGACAGAGATAGCTTATTACTCTATGTATTCTCCTTCATGCATTAGATTAGGGGTATACGATGAAGATATTCTCACAGTTTTGTGTAACATTAGACAATTGCAACGTTAACATCCATCGTAGGGTTTAAAGACCCTAGCCCTGCTATCTCCATGGGAGAGTTGGCTCTGCCTTCTTATCATACGGAATGGGGAGGTGGTGGGTTCGTTCATAGATCAGCACACGGGTCTCGGTGGCAAAATTCAATGGAGTACAATATGATATATACGATAAACTACTTGTAGCTTGGTAATAGTCTCATGTCTAGCCTGTGTTTGCTTTGATTCTGCACACAACGAGACTAGCTTGGCAAGTTAAATACTTGATGTTTAGATACATAAGTACATGTACATACATACATTTAGATAACCGAATTTTAAGGCTAACTTGGGCTGGTCGTCTGTGCGGACCACTAAGCTCTCTCAAATTTGTAAGGCATAATAATAGTGTGCATGGATTAAAACCTACGGTTGTATCTTGACCTTCTTTTGGCACGACGTAAGGATTTGAGCCGGGTTTCTTTTTCTTTTTTCTCTTCCCATACAGGTTTACCCAATGTGCCTACAAGCTCCCGAATGTGACAGCTGACTGAAACTCCAAAGTGCTCGACCAGAGCTCAACCATTCATATTACAGAATAGTAGTAAGTACCAAGTTCGTTATAATAGAAACTTAATGGATAACTTAATACTTTTATTAGTAACGTGATATTGAGATTCGGTCGCAGCGAGTAATAATATCATTTTGATGTCACTTTTTGTCCCATTTGAGTATTCGTATCCATTTTATTGAATTATAGATAATACTCTATTTAAACTCACGCTTTTAAGCAGAGTTAATAATATCAATAACTATATGATTTTATTAGCTTTTCTAATTCTAGAAATATATGTTTGAAACAAACTATAGCGGGTAGGGAAGAGAAAAAGTAACTTACAAGCGGGCTTCAAGCTAGCGCCACCAACCAAAAATCCATCAACATCCGGCTGGGTCGCAAGGTCCTTAGAGTTTTTGTCGGTGACAGAGCCGCCGTATAAGATCCTGGTAGCATCTGAGACCTCAGCGGAGACCTTTTCCTTAAGCCACGAGCGGATAGCAGCGTGAACTTCCTGAGCTTGCTGTTGGCCCCACCGAAATTAGTTGAACTCCAATGTCACAGTTTGAATTAGAGGTGCAATCAATCATATTACACGTACCGCAGTGGTAGCAACCTTTCCGGTACCAATTGCCCAGACAGGCTCATACGCGATAACAATCTTACTCCAATCCTGTACCTGTTCGGCGACAGCTGCAAGCTGCCGAGTTACGATATCGATGGTGACTCCCTTCTCACGCTCCTGTTGAAGACATTATTATTGGTCTTATTTGAGAGAGTGAGAGGGAAGAAGAAAAGGCGACACAAACCTCCAATGATTCACCAATGCAAAGGATCACACTCAAGCCTGCATCAAGGGCAGCCTTGGTCTTAGAGGCCACGAACTACTCAATTGGATTTAATAAGTAATTACGAGCATATAAAAAGATATTAGACTGGCAGATACCTCATCAGACTCGCCAAAGATACTCCTACGCTCAGAGTGACCAAGAATAACCCAGTGGACCTGAGCATCCTTGAGCTGCTGGGCGCTAATCTCACCAGTATAGGCACCGTTTCCCTTATTATAGATGTTCTGAGCAGCAACATCAACGCCGTTTCCAGTGATCTCCTTCGCAAGGAGAAGGTACAAAGCCGGGGGTGCGATAACGACCTCTGGGAGAAAGTTAGCTTTTGTTTTTGTAGAATCTATTCTTCACCCTGGTGAAAGATTCTTCTTGGATAGGGGAACCAAATATGGATATTTGAAGAAGTTGGAATACTAACCAACACTGTTGTTCAACTTTGCATTGTTGAGACCGTCGATAATGCTCTTGATTGAGGCCACAGTCCCATTTGACTTGAAGTTACCACCTACAAAGAATTTACGAGCCTTTGGGAGGTGATTAGTGAAAATTCTTTGAGCCTTCTCTAAAGTATTGGGGTTTCGGAAGATGAAAACAGATACCCACCATTTTATTTGGTATGCGATTATTTTTGCTTTAGCTACGATTGATTGCTCTGTTGGGGCCTGAAGTTGTAGTGTTGATGAGGAAAGCTTGTGGAATTGAGATCACCAGCGGGGTTGGCGGGGGAGGGGCAGTCTGTCGCACAATTGCAACCACGCACCCATATTAGAAACTTTAGGCCAACGATCAATTTTGAAAAATGCTATTCGCCACCCAGCCAAATAATCCCTGCAACCATCAATTTTGACCAAAATTGATGCTTGGCCTAAAGTTTCTATTGCCGCTTCTCCTCTCACACCATAGTGCTCTATGTGACTAATAGATGAATAGTGCCTTAATTTAATTAAGCCCTCCAGGCTGCTTGTAGCGGTCAAGTAGCTGAGTACAATAGGTTATGAAATGATAATATCACCCTTAACCGTGGTCAAGTAAGTTAGACAGCTTAATTCATGGATACAGTACAGGATATATAATAATCCCGATTCAAACGCAAAACGTCTTGAGTTAGATTTCTCAAGGCCCCTTTGGCGGTTTATTAGGTGGAACTCGGGCGTTTAAACCATACGTACCTACATGTATCTACATGTATGTATGCATGTGCGTGCATGTAGGTACTTCAGTTGCGTTCAGCCCTAATACAATGACATGGAGTAATGTATGTAAATGGTACATGTAGTAGTACAGTCCTGTAGCACATACAATGTCATACATGGCTTAGATATTATTATGGGACTTCTCTTAGTAACTTACATATCGCTATACTCTAGTAGCATTATGCGTATTATTTCTGTAAATACATGTATGTACTACAACGCTAAACTTCAAGTCTCAGATACTTTTAGTAACTACATGTACACCTATACATGTAGTTAATATACACTTCCCCTCTACTTAGAATATAGATCAAATCTTCGTGCACGACGTAGTACAATACAGCAGTGCTACTGTATATACATGTAGGTACTTGCTTACCAGCGAGTAGAAATTGTAGCTGACATCCCTGCTTTGAAGGTGACGGAAACAGCTGCATCTTCACATCGACAAGTAGCGGCCCTTCACGTTAGGCCGATTATTCAGTACTGTTTATAGATAATTTCTGAACACAAAATGCCATTAAAATAAGTGATGAAAAAGAAAAAGAAAAACCTATATTCCTAAACACTTCAAGAATAAACCCGTTCAACTTTCTAACCCGATATATGTTTATTTAAGTAGTTACCTCCACACACTCTAAAACCTCTATAGAAATCGATCAATCAGTAGCCTCAGCAACAGGAGACTTCGCCTTCTCAAGTACTTTTTGGTACTTTGCATTGTCAAAGACCCAGATACCATCAGTCTTCTCTGGTTCTAGAACGACGCCAGATTTATCGCCGAGGGCTTTCAAGACGGGGTCTTCCTGGACTCTAGTGAAGTATCGTCTTTCCCACTCTCTTCCTTCCTCCTTCTCTTTTTTCCGAAGCTCGCGCTGCTCATTTTCAATTTTTGTCTTTTCCGCGCTAGTGGTTTCGAGGTCGCCATTGACAATTGCAGATTGGACTTTAGCCCAAGCATTCCTCGACTCGAGAGAATCTTGTTTCTCGAGAGGGGCGATATACAAGGGCGTAGTTTTGGAAGCCTTTGCGTTGTAAAGATCGAACTGTATTCTATAAGCAATTGCGTCTTTTACAGGAAAACTAGTCCGACAAACCTCCTTCTTGGATTTTCCTTCCTTGATTATGAAGCTATCCGTCCATTGACCATCAATTGTGTATAGGATATCCTTACTGCCTTCCTTTGATAGGGTTGCCGTGAAGGTATTCTTCTTACCAGTGACCCATCCTTTTCCACTGTATTCAATTTTGGCGACATACCCAGTAGATGAAGTGATAGTGCTGCTCTTATTCAATTCAACATATGGGGATCCATAAACAATTCCCTCAATATGAAGAGATGGGAGCGTGATAACATCTAAGATGAGTCAGTGATACCGACAGCAGACCAGGGCTATGATAAAAAAATGAGCTCAGCTGACAATCTTCGTTGAATTCCTTCAGGTGGTATTTTGCATGACCAATTTGCTTGACAGTGATTGTTCCCCTGGTAAACGATGCTTTTTGGCCATTGTAACCCTCAAGTTTTACTCCATGTTTATCATTGATAATAGCGTATGCAGTGACTGGTGGGTGGTGGCTATAATCTCATCTATCAGCTAAGCCTCCAATTATCCAGGAACCCAGAGAGCTAACCTGACTTGCTCCGAGATTAACTGAGTGTCGCCGATAACTCCACTTGGGTCTTTCCAAGTGCCAAGAAATAACTCCCCCAGAAATGGGTTCAATGGCTTCTTCTCGGAGCCGCTATTAGTAAGTGTATCAGTACCGAGTATTCTCTTCGTCCAAACCATTCTTCCAAGGCATGAAGGAATAATTTACAGTTTCTCGTTCCTGGAGCTGTATTGTTGCTTTAGTGTCGACAAGAACCACTTTAGCACCGCTAGAGCTCTCTTCTGCGGATCCTTTTCCTGTGCAGGGGCTACAAAGATTTCCGGATGTTCCGCCTGGGTATTCAGTACTACGCTTATCTCAGCCCAAGTAAAAGGGGGCCAAACTCACCCAGTACCCGGAATACTCAGTCAAACTAGTAACGCTCAAAATAAAAGGCTACATGCGAGATCATGTCAGCACTACGTATACTAGAGGATTGGTATATCCGTATGAGAGATCTGAGAAACGGACAGGTGCTGTCAAGCTCGCCAAGTCGCCGTTGAATGATGCGATGGACTGTGTTGTCGCCATTTCGTCAGCACTGCTTAGTCAAATAAAGGAGGGAGATTAACAAACCTTTAGGAATGGTCCCCAGGAACTCTTTGCAGCTTGCGGCACATCGCTACCTTCTTCTCTACTGGTACTCATAATGACGGGGGGCGGTCTAAGTTGATTAGAAATGGCAAAGAAATACTCTGAGTGACAGTAGGAGGGTAAACGCAAATCAGAAGCAAGTGTTGTAGGGGTAGTTAAGATAGATTCTTTGGAGCTGGCGACGTTGGAGGTGAAAGGAAGGAACGACGGATCTCAATTCCACAGGGCACCCGCATATTCGCTGGGCAAGGGCGGGCATATTACGTTATCACACCAAGAGTTGGCTGGGGACGAATGACGACACGGCCGGCGGCGGACCTAGACAGTAGACAGTGATTGGCGAAGGACATAGAGTACATGTAGGCACATGTAGCTAACATGCAACATTTTATATAACGGTCTTGTGAGGTTTAAAGGTTTTAACCTACTTTATATGTACATAGTACCATATTAGACGAGGAAATGGGTTATGTAGGGTTGCGATTGTGATTGCGATTGTGATTATTGCCGAGCTGTTGCCATACAACTCTATACAATACTTTATGCCTGACTACATGTATGTAAGGGTTAGCTTGGTATTACTCTACTGTACCTACATGTACATGTGACATACTCCGAAGACCTTGTGATTAGGCCTAGGTACATTACATACATTATATATATACAGTCGCACCTCGCTATCTCGTAATTCGATATCTCGGATCTCTTGCTGTCTCGTACGAGTTTGCGGGACAGGTACTGCCCTTCTCCACCAAAAACTATTTGCTGTCTCGTATATTTGCTATCTCGTAGGGGTTTGGCTCCCAGAATACGCTAACGACATAACGAGGTGCGACTGTACTACATGTAGTAACAAAGACATTGGATGATCCATACAGTACGAAAACGGGTACTGTACCAATATGGGGTTGTGAATTAAATCGGAATTCTAAATATTATACTGTAGCAATACCCCAACAATACCGTAACGATACGGTATTTTTCCAGATACTGGAGCCACCCGCTTTTTTGGTACTGTAATTATTATTATATATTAGCTTTAGATAGAAAAGTACATGTATTTGGTATCGTATCTAGATTTAAAGATTATATATAGTTAATTTACGAGTGTTACTAGCTTATGCAGGTATACTGGCGCTGCTGCGCTGCCCTGCTAAAGAGGTGTGCCATCACCATGCTGCGATGGGGGTAAACCCATCACAGATATCACCAAATACTAGCAGAATAACAACAAAAAGAAACAATAACCTCTAACGTACATAACCTTTCTTTTAGCTGACTCGCCCTATTCAATAGCTCGAGAAAGAGAAAAACACCCAAAACTCAGCCAATCAAAGCCTTTAAAATACACATTGCATTCTAGATCGACCCGTTATATCTATACTAACTAGCTGATAACCTTAGAAAAGGATTTGCCCAGTTTAATTTATACATGTAGTTGTCCCTACAGAAATTTAGAAAGCTGACTGCCCCTTGTAGAGAGTGCTGAGAATCAATATGTATTAATTGTCTTTTGGAAACACACTTAATTACTTTAATAGCTACAGGCCCTCTTCCTTTACCATGTACTAGTGAGTACATGTAGGTAGCCGTATCCCTGCAGCAATTAAACTTGGGAAGTACATACATGTATACATGTACGTACGTGTAGGGAATTGGTACATGCATGTATTTATTTACATCCTTCCCCCATTTCAGTAGGTTTCTGGTCTCCAGCCTTAGGGGACTAGAACGATCAGTACGTAATGTAGTACCTATCATCTGCAAATTATTTTTGTCATGACCTTCCGTAATATCCTCTAGGCCTGGATCGTAGATTTTGGTCGTGAGGTGAGTTTCAAAATATAGTAGTCAGTGAACCATAGGGGATTTAGCTACCCCTACAGGTCAATTGTATTCCAAGTTTGATTTCTATAGCATATATATTCTCAGAGTCATAAGACAAATTTTTGATATTGAGTGAATACGCTTGATTATAACGCTAACGCAGCAATCCCCCAAATTATAAGTCGCTGACGTCTCGAGTCAGTCAAATCAACCAGCTACATGTACGTCATGTACGATCGATCATGCAGGGGACAGGGGATCTTAAATTTATATATACGTACGCACTGAGTACACATACTAGAGTACTTATTTTTACTTTATAACTACATGTACATGTAGGTATGACCGCCTACATGTATTAATCCTGGCCTAGGTCTCTGTAAGCACATATATGTCAACTACGGTCACTTGAACATACATGTATATGTACTCACAGGAGCATTTCTATAAATATTCGAGCTAGAATCGGAAGCCTACATGTATGTACATGTAGTACATGCTAAGTTGTCCTCGTGTTGGACTGCTAGTGCGCACGTGCCCGACAAAAAGTTATTGTATGCATAATTTCAGACGAAATCAGCACTATCAAGATCCGGAATCCTGATACAGAGTGCAGTAATGGCGATATGTGTATTTTTTAAATTCACAATGAATATCTCACGATACTGGTTATAGAAATATGATACATGGGGTTTCGGTTCAAGATTCTTGGTGCGATGCATGATGTTAGGCAAGAATTTACCATTCTATGGCCATGGACGTGTGAACGAAGAAAACACATACACCTGCAAAGACACCTGCGCTCCTCCTCCTCAATCACACATCAACTACAGCAATTCATCGAACACATTCCTTCATTCATCATTGCCATGCCCTCCATTGTTACTATCAAGGAAGAAAACGTTGAGTCCGACTCCGTCCCAATAAAGACTCTAGATGAGAAACTTGAAGTGAAACTTGAAGAATCCTCTCCAGACTTAAATCTCAGTATTTATGAGGAGACCGATGAATGCGACTTGCAGCAATCAGATCAGCATGTTTGGCTTGTTAAACTCCCAGCGTTTATTCGAGAAAACTGGAATCCCATCCTCTCGAATTCTGAAGAGGAAGTTGTCCTTGGTCGAGTCATGATCAATAAAAAGAATGCCAGTGTAAGAGAACCCACCCTTCTTTATCGTAAACGAGTGGCAAGAAACTAATGATCCTGAGAGGGGTCCATGCACCAGATGATGAAGATCTTTCTTTCTGACGAACAAGATGTCAATACCGGAATTCCGCGAGTGTACAACCTGAAACCCACCAACTCGGAACTTACAAACACCTTCGTGTTCACGGAAAAGGTCACCTCAAAGAGAAAGGCAGAAGAAGATGACGAGCTTCCTGAAATCCCTTCCAGGCTCCTCAGGAAAGTGCACGCCAAGGGGTCACAAGGAGAAGGAGTAAACCCCACATTTACCCGCCGAATTATAAAGAACAGTGAGCATCATTACCACACATCTTCATAAAAACAATCTTTTTAATATAAAAAAATATAGGCCCGACTGCCCTCATGGGGACTGCAATTGCTGAGCTAGTTATGCAGCCTGTTAAAAATCCCGAGAATGTAGAATTTGAGCGGCAACGAATTTTGAATGCGAGGAACCTAGAAAAAAAGACGAAATATTTCAACAAACACATCGATAACAACGCTTTCATCTCCAAAAAGACTGGGTCCACGGCTATCAAGCCTTTCTTAAAGATCACAGTATGTGTCAACTCACATTCTTCTTTTATTTGAAAATATCATATTCTGACATCTTATACAATCATAATAGCAATCTAATAGCCTTCGTGTGAAGAAGCTCGACAAGGCATATCGTGGCTCAAAGGAAACCATCCAAACCAAACTTTTCGATCTTTTCGAGGATTATGAGTATTACTCAATTAAGCTTCTCGTTGAGAAACTTGACCAGCCAGAAGCATATCTTAGAGAGATATTGGAAGATATTGCAGAATACACTGTTCGCGGTGACTATGCTGGAAAGTGGTGCTTGAAGAGCGAGTATAAACGGAAGTTGGAGAATAGTTAGTGGTCAATCGATGAGAGAAATCACCATACGCGCGAATTACTCATAATCCTGGCGATCAAACCTTAGGCTACCTAGGTGGTCTGTTAGTTGGCTCTGGCGAGACCCCCTACTAGATTAACACATAAGTTGAATTTTTGATATTACCTTACGAGGGAGTAGCACAAGAAACCGATCATCTAATCTCATTTTTCATAGTGGTTTAGCAATCTTGAACCCTGTATACATGGGAGGAAAAGAATCGGTGCTACTCGGGTGTAATTTCATATGTACCTTTTTTTTTAATTCGCATGTATACTTTCCGTAAATCATGCTCTGACATCTACATGTATACCTTATGGGTTGGACACTTCCTACTTGTGTATGGGGCATCACTAGAAGTGTTTGAAACCCCTAATAAAGGAAGCTCTAGTTCATTGCTGGGAACTGATACCTGACTATCTATTTGAAAGGTTGGGTGAAGGCATGTCTAGGCGCATTGAGACTGTTATAAGGAAAGGGGCTGATACACAAGAAATTAGATGTCATATAGTTTATCTTCGGCCACAAAAAACCAGCTCTTTAAAGCATCAACTGTGGTTGTGGTGGGGCGGCGCGAACGCATGATTTCCGACATCACGCTATTATATTCATATATGCACGACCAGATAAATTCATTAACTATTGTGGTGCTATATGTATATGTGTTATGTATATGGATCTCGACCTGGTAAAACCGCCTGCACAGCCAAAACCTTATTCCGAAGAACCACGCAACCTATAACTCCGAACCTTCCTAAAGTTCAGAGAACCGTGGCGAGGGCGCAAAATTACCTTCTTTGTCATTTGTCCCATCAATTGAAGTTGCAGAGTGTGGTAGTGAACTATGTAGGCTTCGTTGCTTTTCCACAGTACCAGACTTTTTACTAGATTGACATCCCTATAGGACGTGTAGCCCGCCGGAACTAGACAGTGGCTTACTAGAGGTATGTACTTGAGCGTTCAAGTAGTTTCATAAAACTAGACGTAAGTTACCGTGAAAGAATCAAAAAGATACCGGCAAGGAAGGCCAATGTTACCCACCAAACACAAAGTGCCTTGAGGGATACACACGATGTCACTCGAGGTGTCCACGTGATTTTTGCCAAGAAGGCGGATGCGCGCCACACAGCGATCCTAGTTGGACATGCCATGCACGGACCTGGTCCCACCACTTATGATCGCAAGGACAAAACCCAGCGAACCGCCCCCCTTCTCTCCCTCTTTCCCCTTCTTTCCTGCATTTGCTCTTTTACCCCACCGTCATCATTAGAAACTTCATCTGCATCCTCCACCCTTTTGGAATCTCACAGTTTGTAACATCTTTGGCGCATCATTATCATATCATGTCTGAAGACCAGGCACTTCTAGCAAAAATAGGCCAGCTTGCTGGTTAGCCACCCGGCCCCTATCGCATTCGGTGACTCTTTCGATGCATGGTCTCAGAAGCTGATGATGGAAAACAACGTAATCTACAGGTCAAATCAACCGACATAAAAATCAACGGGAACTGGCACCAGGCTCTCCTTCTTCCAGTACTGGGCATCAAGGACAACATCCTTATCACTCTTCTAACTATCGTATGGGGCTCTTTACTCTTCTGCTACGCTGTTTACTTCATATCTTTTTCTCTGATAATCTGGATTTGTGGCGGCCACTACTTGCACGCGATGTTAACAGTCAACTATTAGAAAATTCAACTAGGGGAAGAGGCACGCCATCATGGCGACCGCCGATAAGGGCTGCTTATACCCGAACTAGGTTTCGAGGCCGAGGAGGCCGGGTAGCACCTGTTGCTTATTCACATAGAACCCTTGTGGTCAATAATAATAAACCAGTATCTGGGTCGACGAGCTCTACAATTGCCACAGCTTCCCCAGTATCAAGTTTTGGTACCGAATCTATAAATGCGGCGTTGCCTTCTCCAACGTCAGTCCCAGCACCTGGGCCTAGTTTGCCTGCCCAGCAAAAGTCGACGGCATGGGTGGCAAAACGCGCACCAGGTGCGGTGCAACTTATCAATAGCTCCATTTTTGGCCAACAGGCTCAGGCGAAAGCCAAGGAGAGATTGCGGAGAAGAGAGGGAAAAGATAAATTGAAAATGAAAAGTTGGATGCAAAAGTCCCGTGGTCCTACCTATGGAGGGTTGGCGTCAAACACAAATCAAACTCCTTACGAGGTTATAATATCAGGGGAACGCTATCGGGTTGCTGCAAACGGCAGCAAACTAGAAAAAATATCTGGTGAGGGCAAGGAACAAACATTAATAGGAATGGAACAAAATAGTGTTGGGTTTAACTGGTCAGCAACAGATGATCCGAAGGCAGCGAAGTCCACTCCTAAGAAAGCCGTCGTTGGTGGTGTTAATTTCGTGCGAAGTAAGAACGGGAACCTCTGGAGGGCTGGTTTAGTGAAAGCATCACGGTGAGTATACATCATTGCCTCCAAAGAGCATTGTCCTACTCTTATCGTCTCTCGTTGTATGGCTGACAATGAACCCTATTGTTTTGCGGTACAGCCAATCAACAAACACGCGCGGTTTAAAGATTAATAAACCCTGCAAATACTTTTCAAATACCGGTACCGACTATTTCTTCCAATCGCTTATCTCGGCTCTTATTGCAGACTTCATTGTTGCCTTAGAGCTCCCCTTCACAAAAAAATACCGCGCCATTGGATACAAATGGAAAAGGGTTGATGAACTGACTCGATTACTCGTATTTTTTTTTACTTATAGGACAATGCAAATACGGGATGTCTTGCCCATACACCCATGATGCTCACAAAGTTGCTATTTGCCCACGATTTCTCAAAAATGATTCGTGTCCGGACGGGGATTCATGCGACTTGTCTCACGATGCCAAGCCACATCGTGTTCCAGCGTGCCTACATTTTGGTTATGGCAATTGTCAGAAAGACCAATGTTTGTATGCGCACGTCAAGGTTAACCCTGCTGCTCCTATCTGCCGCCCCTTCGCAACCTATGGATATTGCAACAAGGGCGCAGAGTGCACCGAGCGACACGTACGAGATTGTCCGGACTTCGACGAAAAGGGCGTTTGCAACGACAAATCGTGCAAGTTATCACACGTGCAAAAGGCTGGACGAAGGCGAGTAGTAGAGAAAGCGGCCGCCGCAGCCGCTTCGGCCCATAGATCCAGTGTTGAAGAGGACAAGGATTCCGAGGAAAGCGATATTTCCAGCGAAGAGGAGGGTGAAGAAATCAACAGTGATGATGTCGATTCTGATGCATTTAGCGACGATGATTTTCTCTCTAAGGACGACACTCCTCATGAAGTCACTATGCAACAGGACTTTATCCACTTCTAACCTAATGAACATAGATACATAAAAAAAAAAAAAAAAAAAAAAAAAAACAGCCAAACTTGCTCTAGAAGCAATGGTCTTACTACTTTTTTTTGGGACTTATTCGGCCTTTCCAGATATACCCCCGGTTTTTCTTCATTATACCATGTTTCATGCGCGCGTCGTTAACTAATCTCTATTAATATGGGGATGACTTCACCCAACATTGGACGAAGTGTTGCTTTTTTTTTAATGCGTTCATTCCTTTTTTCTCCGTTCTTTCCCCTTGTATTTTCTTATTCTGCTTCAACTTCTATTCTCATGCGATAACGGCTGGGAGTCTGGGGAAAGTAAGCAGGCCGTCTCCCCGAGATGTTGCTTTATTGGCGGTATTAGTTTTTGTTAGGGTGGGAAAAGTCGGGCGTTTGGAAGGTTCTATTGGTTGGGTTGGTTGTCTCGTTTCTTCTTACTGCGTCTCCTCATCGGTCGATGAGACAGACACGTGGAAAGCCGGTGTCGACGACGAGTCGACAATCGATTGTTTGTGATACACAGAAGTAGTAACACAGTCAAGAAGAGTGCAGGCTGAATAGAAGAGCAAAAAAATAAAGAACTGGAAGTAAGAGTTGGAAGTGCAACAATGGAATGGTTATTTTGGGGGGGTCAGGCGCTCTTCGAAAGAGGAGGAAGCGAAATACATGGTGGGATTAGTTCTGAGGCAAATGTTGTAGTTACGAGAAATACGAGACAAAAATAAAACATAGTAAAAATGTTACTTGGAGAAGTCAACTCTTGTTGAAAACAGATGTGATCCAGAAGCCTAATGATGAACAATGCAAGGTGATGATGTATGTTGCCTTGTTGGGGCTTTGAAAAATGCCTGCGGTTTGTTTCCCGGGATCAGTAAGTGGGAAACATTACAACAAAGCGCTTGTATGTGGGGCAAGACAAGGGTGGTGTAGAGTATTTACAAAGTTAGCCAGGGCTCCGGGATATCCTGTGCCATCTGTTGGTGAGCTGTTCGTCTTGGGTTGCGTAAGAGTATTTGGTTTCTGCCCTTTTCTACACTCCGCATGTTTCAGGATTGGAAGTTGTTAGTTCTACCCCTCCCACGCCTATTTTGTATGTCTTTGTCCGTCTGTCCAGGCCCCCGTCCTGTCCGGTTCGCTGGTAAACGAAAGCATGCAAGGTTAATGTCGAGCCATTTCATCATCATCGCTGGTCTCTGGCCGCAAGCCCATTCCAGTCCAGTTCAGCCAGTGATGATGCCGTTCCTTAGCAACTCGTCTCGAAATCAACAGGGGCAGGGGCAACGCTTCTGCACGGCGCCGCCGTCACGAATGAAATGACATGACATGATGGCGGAGAGCCTCGACGATCGAGAGAGGTTGATGTGCTTGGCTACAGTGGAGCAATGTATGTAATGTTGTACTCGCGACCAGCAACAAGAACCCGAAAATGCACGTCCTAATCTGCAACTTCCATTGGAGTAGAAGTCAAAATACACCAAAGACTTGCAGCTGCATATTCGGGTTCTTGTTGCTGGTCGCGAGTATAGAAGATTTCACCTGAAGGTCCCTGTCCCTGGTGATCGTGATAATTGCAACTAGGTAGAGTACATACCGGTGGTGGACATTTATTCATTCCAGTGCAATGGATAGCCCAGGATGGTGGCTGGAGGGATGTCTGCACTCTAGATTACAGAATTTCAAAGTCATGTTCATCCGAGTTAAGTATGTGCATAGTAAGCTCCCTCAGGGAAGTACCCAGAGTATTTCTACTGATGTCTAAGGCTACATGTATCCTGTCTGCAAGGCCGAGGGTGGAATATTTAGAACTGGGAACTAGGAATAGCACAGCTACTAATCGGGTAAGGGTGTACGTACTGCCTTGAAGTGTGGATTCCATTTCCGCATAGAAAGAAAAAAGGTCTAGAAGGAAAAGGGGTAGTTGTCTATTCTATTCAACAGACGGTCCATATCGATATTTCTAATAATTCTCTGGTTTCGGTAGTTGAGATTTGACCAGGAACTATATCGCGGTTATCGATTATCGATTATCTATCGGTGTGACAACAGAGGGGCGAGATGAGTGATATGTTAGTAACTGTAACGCAATCCGTGTTGAGAAGATAATCTGGGGAACCCAAGCGAGCAACGTCTATGGTTTATGGATTAGGGTTTGCATTCTTCAACTCGTGACAGCGGGGTTCGTCACGTCAACCCGTTATCGATATCGGGATCTATCCTTAAAGTTCCTTGCCGTTTTCTGACCAGCTCAACACACATAAATTGGGTTGATAGTTTTGTAAACATGGTCCCGGGTCGAGACTGGCATAGGTACATACTCAGAACAACGTTTGCTGCCCAAATTTCGAGAAAACCCCATACTGATTCTGATTTCTAACCCCACCGTCTGCAAGAACGCCGTCCCTGCACCGTCAGTCTTAATCCATCCACACAGTCATCTTACCCCCACTTGATTCTATCAGTCCCCGGATCCATCCGCCTTCGAAACCGTTCCTGAATATGTTGCGTGACGTGAGGTTGAGGCTCCTACCGAACGTTCTCGACTGTCTACGCTGGTCTCCGGATGGGCAGCTGGCCGTGTCAGCCAGTGAGGATGTAATTATCTTGGTCCGTTCTTTCAATTTGATCTTCCTTGCCCCCCGAGATGTGGCCAAAATCCAAATACTTCGCAGAAAGCATGCCAAATAAAATTTTGCCTACGTGCATTAGAGACATAGCTAACCAGAAGCTCTGAGTCTTGCAGGTCCCGAAAAATGGAAACACTAGCGGAAAACGCTCGCACCAGTTTCACCATGCTCGGGCGAATCTGAGGGAGTTAATGGTGAATTCCATGAACGATGAGATCCCCCCTGCAGATGGTATTGTTCCATTCACTGGGCTTGATCATTTTTTGAGTGTGGGCGAAATCGAATGGTTCAGGGGCTTTAGACTTGATGCTGATGTTTGAGATTTCGAGACGCAGCGGAGATTTACAGTATCGGCGACGAGCAGGGGCCCGGCTATGCGAAGCAATTGGCATGGTCGCCTTTGGGAACTTCCAAGTATCGCAGGTTAGTCCGGTTCAGTGGCTACAGGATGCAGGATAAGAGCTTAGAGCATGGATCGGAGTCCCCACTAGTTGAAGAGACAATACTGAAATATAATGATGGTGATTGGTGGTGAAGATGTATTTTGGCAGTCCTCGCAACGAACCACCAAATAAGAATTTTTGAGCCCAAAGACCATCCTTGGAGCGATTGGCACCTGGTACGTGAAGCGGACTTTTTTTCTCACACCAAATCTTTTAGACCAATCATTTGTTACTCGATATAACAAAAATTAACTGGCGTGGGCAGAAACACGATCTCACACTTGACATATTCGACTATGAAGGATGGACGTCCGAAAGCTCCGATGAAACTACGTCCAGACTACGCTCAAGAACACGAGCCATATCGTGGTCCCCCGCATGTCACTTATTCGCAGCACGCCGTTGTGGCGAGTCACTGATAGCAGCAGCCAATGAGAACTTTGAGATTATATTTTTTAGGTTTAACTTACTCTTGTATCTAGTCTGCCGAGAAAATTTCGTTTTGCTAACTAGGTGGGGGAATGTAGGGTCACGCATGACTACCACTCAATCGTGGGGTATTTCACTGCTGCTGAAAGTGCAGGATTGCAAGTGGGAACTGGAATACAGGCAACATGGGTGAACAATCTCACATGGGGCCCGTGGAAACGTGCGCAGGGGGAGGGGAAGAATGAGGCCTTTTTGGCCTATTCATTTCATGGAAGGGTCTACATGTCCAGAGTTACCACAGGCCTAGACGTGGATAAAGAAGGCAATCCCTCTGTCAATGTTTCGGTTGGAGAAGAGACTTTGGTGGGCAAGTCTATGTCGGATGTTCATCCGGTTTTCGCAATCGCGTGGGCTGACGAGGTATGTTCAGACCGCAGAGTGATCAGACAGTATCAGTGATCGTTTTGTTGATATGATATTGGTGCAGGAATTCAATGGATTGTCGATCCTGGCGTATGCAGTATCTAAATACATTATGATCGCTGCGATAAACACCGATGGAGAAATTGTGTCCACGAGGGAGTTCGTGAATGGGTTTGTAGAGCCTATTACTGGTACGTAATATTCCTGACTGGTGTTTTGAAGCAAGAGCTCTGACCCAAAAATATGCCTGTAGGCTTATGTTTCACACCCTCAACCAATTCATCCGGAGTAGTCCTACATGCTATTACTGTCAATGGTCAAAGCCAAACGGTAGTTTATTCTCCGCTCTCCGCGGCTCTTTATGACCACAATAGTATCTCCACCTGTCACACATCTGGAGATATCGACCAAACAGATACCCATATGCCCGATTCCTACCCAGAAGACAAAGAGGAGGAAGAGGCACTTCGAGCAATGGCCACCCGCTGGACCAACGCCATCTCACTAAGAAAGCAGGATTTCGTGAACGAGTACGAGCTTTCTGCCGCCAATTGCAGGGTGTATGGTATTGCACCGAGCCCTCTAGGTGGTGTGATAGCGGCAGCGTGCAGTTTCCACCCAAATGATAGCTTGGAGTATATTACTGCATCAAAAGAGAACACTAGGATTGTATTTGGTACACATGAAGGTAGTGAAGGGGTATGGAAAGCAAGGGGCTTCTTAGCTGGAGAAGAAATAGACCTAAGTAAAGTGCCGAATCCTATAGCCCGGGCAAGTGAAGCTCTCCTCTTGGAGGCAGAGACTCTTGGTGACAACCGGGAGGGTATCTTGAGGAATATCCGGAAGTCTTTAGATCGTTTTAAGGGAACAGGTTGGAGCCTAGGCAGTGTTTCTATACCATCGGAGGCGGTCGAGAATGCTTTATCCGCCAATATCCTCCTCCAACCTTCATTGAATGCGCTTCGATATAGTTCCTGTCTGGAGATAGTCCCTGATAGTAACAATTTTGGTCTTCCGTTAGTCCCACGGGAGAACACGGAAATAGTAGCACATCACATCAACAGTATCCTCCGAGCACCTCGGAATGAGACTACCGCTAGATCGACGCTGAGCAAACGCATTCTATATTCAGTTGCATGTATCGGCATTCTTGGGTTGTACAACCGCCGACCTGTACTTGAAGCCGCCCGGGATGCTCTTAGCTGGCTTTCTGGTGTCGATGAAACGTCTACCGATAACGCAGGGGATGCCGAAAGAACCATCATAGATGTCATTTCTGAGCTTCAGATTGTTGAAAGACGCATTGCCGACTTGGACGTCATAGAACGCGGAGACGATGACGGTTCGGGTCTGGCAACGATTCGGGAAAAAGACAAGGTGTTCACCAGCAAGTTCGAGAAATGCACGCTCTGCAAGAAAGGAATGGTCTGGGAGGATCTGCGAGTCGCGGAGTGCGAGGGGAATCACCGCTTTTCGCGTTGCGCGTTGACTTTCCTCCCAATCAAGGAACCAAAACTCACCAAAGAATGCACAATATGCTCGAGGACCGTGCTCGGGGATGCGGTGCTTGAAGGTGATAAAATGGAAATGAGGGCTAGAGGACATGAGGGTGAGAAAACTTTGGCTGAGGCGGTTTTGACCGGATTGGACATCTGCGTACATTGTGGCGGGAGGTATTGGGCGAAAGGGAGTTAATCACATATATATATATATATCCTTCGCTTTTGTACTTTGTTGTTATGGACGTCACGGTACTTGTAGACTGAATGAATATCCAATATCCTGGGAATACTTGTGTTTTTGAAACAACTCCTTGATCGTCCGCCTCACTCGGGCATGGGAGGAAAAGCCGTTATGATACCGGTACTCCGGATCTCTCAAAACTCGGGATGTACGATTGCAAGCTGTGCATGAAGCATGGCCAATGTGGAGCCCCTGCGCCGTCCGATTGGGGAGGTCTTTGCTGATTGGAATACTCGCGATGCAAAAATCGGAAGGGGGGACCCTTAGGTGATATGTGACCGCTAAGTCCTTCAGTTTTCTAGAATGCGGGGTAGTTCTGTCTTGAGAGTTACTAATTGGGCTGATAGCGCATGCGTACCCTATTCGTCTCCCGAGACCCGAGCGAGACTTCGTGTCTCATCCTATCGCTTTGTGCAGTTCTGAAAATTAACAAGGGTGAGAAAGGTGGGTTTCGTCATTTATATGGAGATGGGTCCTTTAAATGGTACATCATATGATCTAATGTAGAGTATGTAGCAGCTTCTCTGCCATTTTATCAAATTGATTGTGTCGTTGCCCGTTGAAGCCGACAGAACGGGCAGTTTTGTATCATGCCGTAGGATAGGTAGAACACGGTCTATTAAATAACACAAGTATACGATAACCCGCATTAGCATCAAGGCTCCAATCCCAAATCTAGTAGCTACACAGCCCCTTTCATCCTTACGTATTTAGATGTGGGGTGGGAGTGCACCAGTAAATTATTTTTCTCAGGCAGAAAAAAAAAGAAAAAAAGAGTTGAGCAGCAGATAGGTAAGGAAAAAAAATGTGAGATGTTGAGATCCACGTGAGACCGTCTTCAAAATCATTTGCCCTTGGTCGGAAATACAGCCAACCAGCGATGTTTTTTTAGTCCCTCTCCCCTCTCCAAGGAGCTCCGCGATATTACATGACCAATGTGACGGGCCGGCGAGCTTCATTATTTTAAAGTGACGTTTCTTACTCATGCTCGTTACAAAACCACTGTACCAAGCGAGGAGTTAGTGTGCGTTCATTTGAGAACCGCATGTGCCCGAATTTCACGATGTGTGACCGCAGCCAAAAGGAAAGTGAAGAAAAGAAAACTTCCTCGAACGGCGTGAGCTCCGAGGAAGAGGGTTCAAGAAGAAATAAATCAAATAACCTAGAACATGCCGTATTCAACTGTCTTAGGAAAGCCGCAACTTAGCCGCATGCTATCATAGAACCAAAAACTGACATCAAAGGGTTTTGCATCGGGGATCTGGCCCATCTCTGATCTCCGAAGTAGAGTATTTGCGCGCTTTTCCCGAAAGCTTGATCCCCCCCCAATGAGAACTAGAGGACACACACAAACCAAAATAGACCCAGAAAAACTGAGTATCCGACTTTACCGATCAAGGTGGGATTTGTGACCTGGTTCAATTTATGTTTCAGGCATGCGGCATCATGATAAAGACCTGCATTGTGTGCACTTTTTTGACCCTAAACGACGTAAGAGTAACACCACATGTCTGTAAGTGCTTCTGCTGCGAAGAGGAACGTTTAGAGATCTTGAATTCAGCCGGGTAAATTTCTGAATCCTGTGAGGGGGAAGGTCTGCTAGCAAGACATCAAGGTGCAATACCTATCTTGTCCTCTAGCTCAACTCTCCCCTTATCGTACTCTAGAGTATGTGTTTATTCGGGGACCCACCCAGTATGCAGAGCTGGTGGTTGCACCACCACCAAACTTAAACGAAGAGTGGTTCGTAGAACTGATCGACGGGTAAATACCCGGGTCTACATGCGTTCCGGTTCCACTGTATATGAACTCGTTTCGTTTATGTCGAGGTGCTGAGTGTGGAGACGAAGCCGAACGTGATTCAATTCGTCAGTTGCTGCTTGCAGTCTGCGGTGAAGAGGGAAGAATTGAAGACCCGTCCGGCTCTAGTGTGGAGCGTACATCATGTAATTATCAAAATATCCGCCGCCGCCGCCGCCATCATGTCCGATATATATGTACATGTATATACATACCAGAAGTGATATCAATTCGGAGGCTCTCGGAAGATTTGTACTGATAGCGGGTACCTGACTGCTACTTTCGATGAGGATGGATGAGGATGGATGGGGCTCATGTACACCATCACACATATCATCGCATACATGTGAGTACGGTTGAGTACCGTAGTTAGAAACCCCTGTGTATGGGGTACACAAAGTACGGATATATGAAAGTAATCGTTGAGGAGGTTGAGGTTATAAGTAAGGATTGTTGGATTGTCGGATTGAGGTCTTTAGCACACGGTAACGTAACATGTAGTTGCCGAAGATCAGCCTTATGGTGACTCCTTTCCTTTATTCCTGTTCCAGGGTTCGCCAAGCGTCAAAGCCATTCCCGACAAGGCCTTCGAGAACGCCAGGGCCGCACAGACTAGAGACCTGAGCACATGCTTAATTCAACCGCGAACCTCATTTAGTCCCTTCCCTGATTACACCACCAGAATCCCTGGGTACATCACCACCATCACTTAATAAAACGCCGGACAGTGAAACAGAGGCAAATACGCAATATTCTTTCCCACCACAGGTATCAATCCGCAGCTGCAGATGCAAGGGCGTTTGATTGTATTCTGCGCGTGCACAGAGACAGCATCGCATCAGTACTTAGCAAAGAGGTTTGCGTCGAAGACACGCGGATGAGATGTTCCCCGGGAAGGATCAGAAACGAGATGAGGGTCGAGACTCCCTCAACCAATTCTCTATGATCGTCATTTTTATGTCGTATTCCGTTTTGACAGGATGGATCGAAAAGAATTATACTTTAGGTTTGTAGCCACCCAATGGCTAGACCCTTCAAAAGATCCTAGTTAGGTGGAAAACCGTTGATGACATTCTCAAAGTGTGAGACCTAAAGGTGAATCATAGAATCACATGTTTGGATTTAGCGGTTGTGGTGGTGGTTCTGGTGGCTATTTGAGTTTTCCGCCTACTTCTAGATCTGTTACCGCGGGTTTTTGTTTAAGGGACCTATCAACGCCCACTAAAATTGGTACAGTATTACTTTAGATAATTTCCTCTTTTACCGGCCCGCCAACTCCGCAGGCTGCACGTACGTGAGTGTTTTACTGGAGTCTTAGCCAACTCGGGTACTTGGGTAGTAATAGTAACTGATAGGGTCGATGGTGTCAAAATGCACATGTTTAATGATCTCCAACGCAGTTGTGGGAAAATCTTTTCATCGCAGATGTCACAATCCGGAACTGTCCTTGCGCATATTACCTGCATTGGCAAGATCGAAAGATCGAGGGAGAAATCAAGGTTCGGATGAAACGTTTATGCGAGATGGAAGACCTACAATCGTTACCCATGCCATGCCCGGAGGATTACACATTTGAATGTAGGTATGTATTTTAGCCTCTTTCACAAGCCACTCACATATCTTGCGTGCACCGGCGGCCGGACTCTGGAGGGACTTCAACCGTACCGGATCTTCGTCATATTCTATTTGCTGAGGACTTCGACATTCGATTAGCAGATCTATGGGATTGATGTGGATCGAAAAATATTGACCGGAATTTTTTTCGCTACAGCATTGGTGCTACTGGTTTTCACCGTATGAGCTCAAGCTAGTGGTGAATAAAAACTTCAATCGCTACCAGTCGTTATTCGGTTTTCAATTTTCAATGGCCCTCTTGATATCGGGCACGGATTGGTTACAGAGGAAACACCTAATAGCCAATTGATGAATACTGGGAGTGGGGAAGAGCGAAATGATTAAATCTCGGCTTTTAGTGTCGGTAACAATACTGACGTTGATGATTTGAGTAACTTCGTTCATTGAATTATTAACCACTGAGCTATATGGAAGGTCCAAATTGCAATTCTTGGTGATGGGGATAAAAAGCGACGTTTCTCTGTATTCCCAAAAATCTCACAGATGGCTCCTGTGCTTCAGTAAGCCCTGCTTGAACCGGATTTGAATCTGTACTGCAGGGTTTCTGCTTGACCAAAGGAGAGAGTAAACGCCTACGTCAACGATGGACCTTCTGTGACATGAGCATGAAAGCCTCCAACAGAAATATCTCCTCACGACACACATATTGTGGTACATACATACCAACCAATCTTTTGGATGTTGTATCACCACCAAAACGCGGGTGTGAAGTTTATCGAGAAGTTTGGGTCCTCCTTCCGTCCCGCCCGGGGTTCGGCAAACGAAATAAATCAAAAGGGAAAGAAAAGAAAAAGAAAAAAAAAGGGCGGGGAAGGTGAGGGCGGGGTGCGATGCCGGGTACGATCATTGGCCGACTGGTATTCGCCCCTCCTCCCGCTTACCTCGGGCACCAGAACCTAGAGTATGCCACAGCCGCAAAATGGGATAACGTTTGCCTTCCTTCTGTCTTGCCATGTTTCATTTCTCCTCAGGCGGCTGAGGGTTTTTTCCCTGTTAGCCATTGCAACTAGGTCGATTGGGTACGGGCTACTGATGTACAAGTTGACCTGGGTACATATGTACTACCGATTTGGACCACAATTGTACCAGTCGTCGCGGGGAGAGGGAGCGAAGCTGCGGACTGATAGGAGACGACAGTCAGTGGGGCGGCAGCGGCAGCGGGGACCAGTCGACTGCCTACGATAAAGCGACCGGCCGATAAGTTTGCCTTAACCTGTCTCGGAGTAAGTAAGCCCGGTCCGAGTGTGAGGTAAGGTATGTAGCTCTTTAAGCTAGTCTTGGCTCCATGTATGTACCCCAAGTATCAGATACATTGGGGGCGGCGTAGAGTACATCATGGCCTAGGTCTGGTCTTACGCAAGACAACTGCTTTCGCGATCATTACCCACATAGTAACCTTCCGATAGAGACATGTAGGGAAAGCATTGGTCCCGATACATGCCTTGCCCTCAGCTATCGCCGGAGATTTTATTTTAGCTGCCTACATCGGGCGATGGAGAGCGGCACTCTAACTTTAGGGTATGGCAAGTACATTCCCAAAGCGCACTTTAGGTTGTCTCAATCGCAATATCACTCTAGATAGCAGCAAATCATAGTGTGGGGTGGAAGTCAAGGCCCATGGCTGACCCTCTTTGAGAGTAGTACTCCAACTACGCACATCTGATACATACATACATGCACTGACTGGTACTCACATACATGCCTGAACGCGCAGCCTGCGGATGCGAAATCCTAGAGTAACGAGGTCAGAAAGAAGTGCAGTGGGGGAGTCGAGTGGGAGAAAAATTTCCCTTCTTTTTCTACACTTTTGGAGTTCGGCACTTTTAACTATACCGATCTCGAATCCCCTCGCGAGGTTCCATCTATAAGACATAAGCCTGAACCCAGAAGAAGCAAAGGAACTGTCGAAAAACAGGAAACTGGGCGACCTGAAAAAGGAAATATCGGCTCTTTTATCACCCAAAGGGAAAGCAAAAAGAAAATGCTGCCTGCCTACTGTCTGCATACATACAAAAAGATTGGGGAAAGGTTCAAGGTGACAGGCGGCGTGACATCGCCAAAAAGCCCGGATTGGGCAGCGGCAGACGCGTCATGAAAATCACGTCCGGAAGGCCCGTGGGGGACTCAACTTTTTTTAAGACCCAGGAAGGGGGCTTTGCGCTGTTTATCCTGCCTGGGACAGTGGGACCCACCCTATCGCCTTTGTGGAAGCTCCAACCAATTGTCTGCATGAGCAGAGATCAAAGAGGGGAAAGGCGCAAAAAAGGGTAGGATTCCGTAACCGTGATCAGGCGTGGGGCGGAAAGGACGGGGTTTGCTGATACGGGATTGACGGATAGTTGGGCACTTCGGACCAATCGCTTGTGGTCCTGGTTAGTGGAAGAGGCTGCCAGAGGCATTCTCGGTCGGTAACAGGGAACTTCGGAAGGTATCCTGCCTGGGAGACTTGCGTGATAATCGTTGCTTGGGGCGGTGCGCAAGGGCGGACGGGTGCTGTTTGGAGCAGCTCGAAGCCGTGGTGGTTTGCGACCTTGATGCCTTTTTTGGCCCTCCAAGCTTACAGTACATGCTCTACAGGTCTACATACTCTACATACCTAGAATACCTACCACTTTACTATTCAGAGTACTCCCATGCTCCGCCGCCATCATTCTCCATGAGCAATGCCAGTACTCAATGTGTAACTCTGCTCTGCCTAGAGTAGAGTCAAGGAAGTGCTCTAGGGTAGAGAGTACTTACAGTAAGCTATTACTCCAAGCAAGTACTTTTTTTTACTGGGGTGAGTGGTCAAGACAAGAATGGGGAAAAAGCAAATACGAGACGCGAGAGCGAGGCGACTTTTTTGGATCATCCCCAGACGAGCGCGTCCATTCGGATCAAAGAAGGAAAGGTTGGTGTTTTATGCTATCCTTAGTTCCCTAGTTCCTCGAGATCTGCTCACGCGCGCGTGGATCGATTTTTCGCTTATTGGGCTGGATCCTCTAGTTTTTTGATTTTTGATTTCGTTTATTTTTTTGGTCCTGGCTTTTCCCTTCTTTTCTGCCTGTCTGATTTCGGCGGGAAAGGCCAATGATATGTTGCACTCCATGTACCACTACCCGCCGTTTCCCTTCGTTTCCTCTAACTATAGGGTATGTAACGGTCAATGTTTGGCTTTGTTTGTGAATGGGAACCATATTCAGCTACCGGTGTATATACCTATTTGCATGAAATGGTATATTCGACGAGGTTCCGGCCGCGGCAACTTGCAACAATTGGCGATAGTTTTTGTGATGAGTTTCCCTTTTGTCACTTTTTGTCATTAATATTCTGAATGCATTGTATGTACTTTCATGTCTTTCCTTTTCTTATTTTTGTTCCTCTCTCCTAGTAGTTGGCTGGGATGATGTCTTTCTCTCTTACAGGTTACGCCACGGACCGTCTGGTCTCTTCAGAGAAAATCAGGCAGGACGCGCGCAATTGGGGGTGGGTCGCGCGAAATCTGAATGGAAAGATGCCAAAAAGAAAAAATCAAGGCAAAATGGTGCGCCGCGGACATGGAGAACCTTGCTCTACAGTACAGCCTGCAATGTCAGTCGAATCGGCACCCTTCGTTCCCCAAGATAATATAAATTATTTATCGATGGGATACAAAAATATTGTCGGTATGAAATATACATTTTTTTTTTTTTAAAAAAAAGACTGCATGTTACGGTTTAGGGAACAGAATAGCCCCATTGATCATGGGAAAGGTGGGATAAGGATCAGCGCAGATTCCTAGCCGGATAGCCCGATGGAAGGAATATTGAGAATCCGGGAATTCACGAGGGCAAGCAAGCCAAAAAAGTTTGGCTCCGGAACGGATACAGACGATTGACAAATGGTCACGGTGCGCCGTAAGGACCGACATACCTATGAGGGAGGACCAGACGGGGGCAAAAAAAAAAAACCATCGATTCGCTGCGTCGAGAAAAAGAGGCTGCGAATGGTCAAGACAGCCTGCCCTGCTCAGTTGAGACACAGCTCGTGAATGGATCTTCGCGTAGATGCGACACCCTCTCCACTCTCACTCACTCTCACTCACTACTCACTAGAGCGCTCTCAATCACTTCCAACCAGCTAGCCTCGTTCAATAGGACTCTCACTGAGGACCATTCAGAAAAAGCACATTTACATGGGGAAGGAGGGGTGGTTTTGGATCTTAGTGGAGGGCGCGAAGGGAAGAAGAGGGGCTTTTTCTATTCTAATACCCACCAGTGTATTTGATTATTCCTGAGAGGTCCTGACCGCATGTCTCCTCCCTTCCCTTCCGGTGGTGGGCAGCAGCTGGCTCTATCGAATGGAAGTGCAGAACAGATGCTTCTAGTGGCCAGGATCATGAGTGGACAGGGTGAAGGGGGAGGGATGGGTGCAAGGTGACAACGAATCAGACAGGAGGGGCTGCAGGCTGAGGAACAGAATCGTCGCCCCAGCAGCAGCAGCAACAGGAAGCACGCTCCCTCCCCAGTCGCTTTCCCAGACATGGTCCATACTGGATTGGACGAAGGGCGCGGGTCTCTCTGTGAGGGAGGGGGTCAGGCTACAGTAAAGAAGCAGCCAAGGATCATGCCCACCCGCTATATATCAAAGGGACGAGCTCGGGGCTTCTGATTTTCCATATTTCCTCTCCGTTTCCCCTCTTCGTTCTATTTTCTCTCCCCAGACCCAAACGTGTATCCGCCGTTTTAAGAGACGACCCATTTGTCTGTATAACTGAGTTAAATTACAGACCATCGTCACGAATTTACTACTACATCTTCATAAGTCTTGCAGATACTGCATTGATATTATTTTGCTTCCCCTCACTTACTTTACGATACCCCTCTGTCATAGTACACACACACACACAAACACATACGCACACACACGCGAGCGAAATGTCTACAGGAGGATATCTTCCGTTCCAGATGGAACAATACCTTCAACATAGTCTTTCTGTCGATACACGACGGACATGGCTGGATGATGATGAATCGTCAATACTTGACGAGAACATCCTCGACAACAACCTTCTAGATTCTGCTCTCGATATGTCTCCAATCGACCGACGACGTCCTTCTCTATTGGAGTCGTCGTCGGCCATCTTTTCTCCCTCGAATGACTGGGATTTTGATCATGATATGGGTATGGCTGGTCCCGCCGATGATGCTGCCGTCCCAGCGGCTACTTTCGAGCACAGCAATGGAACCAACAACCCATTTATCAAGCTTGAGCAGGCACAGCCATCGTACGCTCAACAGAATGGTTCATGGTCGTCGAATCATGGTGCTTCAGGCTCGTGCACACCTGCCCCAGCATCATACGACAACAATGCGTTCCCCCACTCCACCTACGAAGATGGCTCTGCATACCTCGCTCCCGCGATTTCTGCAAGCCCCGCAGGTGCTTTTGATAACAACATCCACATCACTCCCCATGCCACTGTCTTCCAATCGAGCCTAAACAGCTCTATGCCATCGACACCGGCTCAGAAGGATTGGCAGGCTACTGGTGCTGAGCACGAGGGACAGCCAATGCAGAAGAGGATGCGACCACAGAGCCCCAGCCCGAGAGCACACTCTCCTCTGCACGTTCTGCGAAGAGACGGGATCCGAAAGAAGAACGCCCGTTTTGACATCCCGGCTGAGAGGACTTTGATGAACATCGACCAGTTGATTGCCCGATCAAACGACGATAACGAGATCAAGGAGTTGAAGCAACAGAAGCGATTACTCCGAAACCGACAGGCGGCGTGAGTAAACCCTTGGATGCGTTTTCTTATCTTGTAGCCATTTACTGATATGTCATCTAGTCTCGATTCTCGCCAGCGCAAGAAGCAGCACACTGAGCGCCTCGAGGAGGAGAAGAAAATTCACAGCGCTGTTATCCAGGAGCTTGAGGATAAGATGAATGCGATGGCATTGCAAGAGGAGGCTCTTCACCAGAGACTCGAGGCTGTCGCCCGTGAGCGTGACTTTCTTGCACACAAGGCTGAGACTCTTCAGATGGAGAAGGAGGATATGGTTCGCAACCACACCATCGAGACTGGCGAACTTCGAAAGAAGAACAGCTACTTTGCGGAGCAAATTCAAAAGATGCAGGACACTCTTGAACGCACTCCTATGGCACATGCTGCCAGCTCATCTGGTTTCAGCGATGACTTCAACTTGGATACCGACTTTGATCTTAATGACAACTACTGGAATGACCCTATGCAGATGTCCAACTCCGAGGTTTCTATTAAGGCCGAGAAAGTTCAATCACATGGCGATTCGGACAAGCCGGCAGCTGCTCCTGGTCTTTTGCTTATTGTATGCCCTATCATTGGCTTTTATACTTCTTTTTTCTTTCTTTTTTTTCGAAAGAAAATATGTACTAACATCTTGTGCTTTAGCTTCTTTTGTGTGGTGCATTCGTTGCTTCTTCAAAGTCTTCGATTCACTCTTTGCCTCCTCTGCCAAAGCAACTTCAAGCTGCCTCTGCTAGCGTTTTAAGCAACATCTTTCAAGATGCTGGTGTCACAACTATGCAGCCAAACACTGTTGAAGTTGCTGACGGATCCTCCACTTCTGACTGGGTGGTTGCTAAGTCTGCCGTACCAAACATGGTTGGACTTGACTCTTCTTTGGCAGTATTGAACGCACAACTCGATGGCAAACCGACTACCGAACAACAGCATGAGCAGTTCATGCAACTGAGTGCCGCTGAATACAACGATGTTACCACAAACAACTACCTTCGTGATCCTGAACCGATTTCTCAACGTGGCCGACGACACCTCGAAGAGGGTCTCGCTTCCATGCGAAATAACAAGGGATCTGCTGCTGAGGTTTATACACGATCGCTTCTCTGGGACAAGGTTGATGCCGAGGTAGTGCGACGCTTTGCTGCCTTCGCTGCACGAGCACAAGCAGATACCAAGGTCAAGACTACAGGCGAGGGTGGCGGATATGGCGATAGCGCTGTATAAAGCGACTACAAATATTTTCTTTATTTTTTTCTTGGAGGCACCAGACACACCCCAAACGGACTTTGCTATACGCATTTATTTCATATGTCTTACACTTCCTTCCCGACTATGAGCGGAACAAACTCTTCGAGCATTTGGCTCGACCGATCGACAATGATCACCTTGGGTCTTCACCCAAATTTTCTTTTGTTTTTTTGTCTGAAGAACGGCCTAATCTTTTTGACATTCCTACGCGGATTTGCGGATTGATGGCTCGACCTTGACTATCTTGGTGCGGGGCTTGTTTGGTTACCTACGAGAGGCGTGGTACTTATTATGCGATGGATTGGACGACTGCGATCGACGAAATTTAAAGACGATGCAAAATATTTACGATATTGACGAATTGGGTGGCCTTGATGAGCGGTATTATTCAGCAATTTGGACTTGGTTGGCGGCGGCATAGCAATGGAAATTGGTTTTGATATTCCTGCTTTTGATTTTTGCGTTTTTCTTATTTGATTTTAGCGTTTTCCCCTCGTAACCTCAAGTTTGCTTTGCGTGCGTTGCTATTTTTTCCCCCTCCCCCCCTTAGTATTTTCTTCCTTGTATCTTTCTGTATTTTTGCGTTTGATTTTGCGTTCTTGTTTCTTGCTTTTTATACTTTATATTCTCAGTATTTTGGCTATACCTGAGGCTGGTTTCCCCAGGATGGCTCTCTGGCGGCCTCTTCGAGTTTTGATTTCTCGGTTCTTTCTCTGTAATTAAATTCGTTCAGGTCATACTTCTTTTTTCTTGGGGGGCTTTGCTTATATTCTACCTATTGTCTTGTTTTTACTGCTACGTTTTTTGTCTTATGTTTGTCTTCTTGATCACGAACGTCTACGAGTTACGATGTTATGATGTTTACGCCGTTACGACGGTTTACGATTTTTCTATTACTCTCTATCTCAGCCTTGGGGCTTGATATGTTCTTGTTTGTTAGTTGTGTTGAATTGGCTTCTTTTTTTTTTAATTTGAGGACTGAGAATTCTTTCTTTCATATTTTTGATAAAAATTTGGCGACGATATTAAGAGGAGCCTTTCATCATATAGTAAAAGGGCGGTTTCCTGAATCTAGTTTTTTTTCCTCTCAGACAGTATCATACTTGGATTTTTCTTTTATATTACGATAGACTACTAGTAACTATGTACTACCTGAAGAAGTTGAACAAATAAATATAGCCGGATTTTCTATGATATCAGATATGCTTCCACTTACGATTCCACTTTGATATCGCAATCTAAAGCACTACAAGATTGATGGTGACAGGGAATAGGTGTCCCAAGATCCTAGAGAATGGTGCTTTTTGGCATCTAGAACATGGAACGTTTTCCCATCTTAATCGTCCTTCATGTACTTGTCCTTATATATCCTAGAAAGACCATGAGAAAAAAGCAAGGTATTGTCAGCCTCACGCACGATCAGGTTATCGTATCAAAAGAAGGATAGTGAAAAAGCATAGGCAGGAATGAAGCGAGAAAGCCACTTGTGGCCCTCCCTCACAACAAAGTCACTCAGCAAGGTCACCCAGGTTTCCCGAAACAAGTGGCGATCCCAGTCGAAACGCTAAAAAAATAGCAGCGACCAAAAGAGAATAGGAGGGAAAATATTGACCAGCATGTGTAGTAGCAACAATTAAGGCCATGGGGGATGACGGAATGCATTCTTACCAACTGTTACCGAGAATCTTGTTGCCTTGCTTTTCAGCCATGCGGTAGAATTTTGCAGCTTTGTACTAGAATAGAGTGTGAAACCGAGACCGGGGGTGAACCCGGTCGATTTTCTTTGCGTCAGCCTAAGTCTAGGAAGCCTTATTTCTTTTACAAGCAGCGATCAGGGTAAAAAAAAAGAACCTCTTTCCCCATCTTCCGAGAGAAAGTACCGACATGCCGATATATGCCCGGGGTATGGGAATCCCCGAATGGAGGTTTGAGGTTTATACGTAGATCATAGATACTGGGAGTGAAGAGCGATTATCAGGTACTGACCTTATCCTTCTTACATCCAAATCCCTCCACATAGCACCACGCGACCTCATTCTGTGCGTCCGCGTCGCCCAGGTTTGCTGCAGTCTCGTAGTATTCCCTTGCGGCAACGGGATCCTTCTCCACACCCCAGGCGTGACGGAAGCAATTGCCAAGCTCGAATATGGCAAGCACCAGCTCTCCCTTCGCGGAGCCGCCCTTCTTCATCCCGGCGGCGAGTGCTTGCTCTTCGACGGCGGCCGAGTTACGAGCGGCGGCCTGAAGGTAAGTGAGTGCCCTGGGAAGGTCTACGTCGATACCCCATCCGTGTCTAAACATCACATATTAGTGGACCCAGCCCTTGACCTCGAAACTCCTGGCAACCCCCGACTGGCAGAACTTTTGAATCATGAATCATGATATGGTGATAGCGATGGAAACAATAGAGGGTGATCGAACCTTAAAGCTAATCCATAGAGAACCTGGCTCAATGGGTTATTCTGCTCGGCGAGCTTGCCGAACATTCGAGTTGATCTAGCTAGCTCTGGATAGGTTCAAAATAGCTGTCAGTCCTGTCCGTTCACCGCAAGCTTACATATTGCTTGTCCAACCCATTCCCTTCTATTTATCGACCGACCATGGACCTTAGGAACCTAACAGAATACAATGAAACCCACCTACGTACCTCCGGCTTCATGAAGTCGTATGGCTTCCTGAATATTATCCTGTTCGTCCGATTTCACCATCAGAATCGGCCATCAACGATCATCATCGAAGATCACTTACATCAGTATCTACGGTGCTGACGACGCTCGTGCTCCTCTTACGTCCGCCGCTGTCTTCTGCTCCAAGATGTCCCCCAAGATGCCCAACGCCGTTTACAGAGCTCGGCTGTCCCCCGGACGCCAGGAGGGCTGCTCTGTGTTCCCACTGATCTTCGCCAGCGCCTTTCTCGAGGCTTGGTAAATTTACAGGGACATGAGCCGAGGATCTTGAACGGGGTCGGCCAAAGCTATGGATATGGAAGGAATCTCTGAAACGGTCGGATAAGGGTGACTTTGGCCGAACTCTATCAAGGGACAATCTTTCGTTTACCGGGCTTGAACGTGGTTGTCCATCAGGAAAGTCCGGAGTCATGAGGATAGCATTTTGAGACAACTGAAGCTCTGTATTAGCTCAAGATATTCCCTTCGTCTGATAACTTTGATAAGAAACGCAGAGGGGAACAGGGGATGTGTTGGGTGGAGGGGGGAACTTGCAGTATCACTCCGCATGAGTGTGATTTCGGGAGTTGATCGCGTGTCCAGCGGGGGTCCTTTCATATTTTTCTCCTCTCTCTTGAACATACTCTTAAACTCAGTTAAAGGCATGGCGTTTTGCTGATCTGTAGGGTCCTGTTGGTGTTTCTTCGTGTTTACCTCGTGACAGGGACAGTGTTTGGAGCTCGTTTAGGTGTATGAGGGGTTATCTTTTCTTGATGCGGTTACCAGAAGCTCTGGTGATTAATGCAGGTGAGTATCTGTGAGCAGTAAGCTATGCTGCTGCTATCCGTGACGACGATTGATTTATTTGGTTTGGTATAAGAATCTTTTCGAGAGAAAAGAGTTGTGATGAAGCGGTTATTAAATGTGCATATATAGTCCAAGTCGCCTCCCTTCTACGCCATGATATCTCATCGCTCGGCCCCAAGGAATGTTTGTACATCGAGAAGTCCGTGAATAGGGAAATTATATGGTGTTGCAGATCGGTGGAGAGTGGGAGGGGGGGATGAGCAGCTAAGCCACACTCAGTCAAGTAGTTACCGAACCCGACAGGCTTAATTAATACATGTACCGTACATAAAGTAAAGCTGACCGTGTCTTAAAATACACACTTCGCGCTTACCAAGGTTGCTTGTTACCAGGCCGCTGGTTTTCCTCAGCCCAGAAATGTCATTCGGAAACTTCCGTCTTCGCAAATGAGGAACATGCACACAGATGTATCTAGCAGCATTTGTTTTGACAATAGACACAATGCGTAGTCTTTCTTCTCCGATCGTCAGAGCTATACATACATGTACATACGTACATACATAGATACAAATACAGAAAATTAGGATAGGGAAGGAAGGAAAGAGAAAGAACAAAAAACGACATGGCTCAAAGAGTAATGAACGTCGAGTGTGCACGCGGATATTCGGGCCGCCTAGAAAGTAAAGAAATATAATAGTAACAATAAAAATGGGTACCAAAGCATGACTTGTGACGCCTGGTCCCATTGCAACGCTTGTCCCCGCAATCTGCCATACAATCAAATCAATCGCTGTACATACCAGTTCCAACCTCTTCGCCTTATTTTCTCCTTGCAGAAACATGATAAATAAAATCTGCCAGAAAGTTCCTCATAGCTCATGTAAACACCAAGAGAAGGGAAACAGCAACAAACAAACGCCTTTCTAAAGCTTTATAAATAAAGTTCATGAAATAGAATATAGACTCCACACACACACACACACACAAACACAAATACACACTGACGCGCTATTAAAAAAAATATCCATCAACCCAACCATAAAGTACTACTCCTCAGGGGTGTTGCTTCGACTCGAACCAAGGAAATGCGACTGATCTATCTTCATAATCCACTCGATCATATCTCTTTCATCTTTTGCCGCAAAGAGATATGTGTTGAGTGGTGCATAAACTGCAAATACATGCGGCCTCCGCAATAATTTTGCTACTTGTGGCTGATGGTCAATTCGGCAGTGGCTGAGGTTGACCGCCATGATCTCCTGGCCATCAGGTACCCTAAACATGTGCATGTATGGTCGTCGCAGCTCGAAATATCTCTTCGTCCAAGCCTTGTTAGTTTCGTCCAGCGTCCACAGATACCCGGACTTAAGCATTGGTGTACTACAACAGCGTCAGAAAGTTTCAATTATACGATATACTAGTCTCGATACATACCTTCTAGGAATCTGCCGAACTTCAGCAATCAACCTAGGCGGCTCTGCCTCAGTTGCTTCCGCAAAGCAGGCACCATTTTGCGGAGGCTCGGTATTTCGTCTCACGAGGATCCTCTACATACCCGTTAGCACGTTACATAGAGATGACTAGCGTATTGCGGTAACCCACTTCACTTGGGTCCTTCCCGGAGGTCCAAAGCTTTACGAACTTTCGTAGCACAGTGATCTGCGGGTCTTCCTCTAGGATTGGCATGATGCTTGAAACCGTTGACGTCTCCCGTGTCATTATCTCAGCTGTTACGATTTGCTCGAGTGGCTCAAAGGTTTTAACTGTCCCGGCTGTTTCGATTTTGGTAGCAGAAGGTTCCTGCGCCTCCCCTTTAAGTTTACCGTTTTCTTTAGATGCGGACCTCTCCAAATCCAAACTTGTTATACCCTCATCCACGAGGATGCTCTCCTGCAGACCGTTTACACCAGTCACACCAAGTCCAAGCCCAACATTTTCAGGTTGCATGACCTCTTCCATCGATACCGATACGGGATTTAAAGTTAATGGAGACCCGTTCCTAGTAACAGGTAGCGACCCCAAGAACCCTTTCGCATTCTCCACTTCTGCGACCCTTATCCTTCTCTTTCGTGCCCTTAAAAAGTCTCTGACAAGACTCACACCTCGAGGCGTCCATGGGCCAAGATTTTCCTCGCCCTTAACATATCTATGTAGTGTATTCATTCTCCATAGGTCCCCCGCCCTCCTTGCTACAGCAGGTCGGATAACAAGTTGAAATAAACCCACACTCACATGTATGATCCTGCTGTTATTCCACATCTGCAAGAATTTGCTTGGGGTTTTGACGACCCTAGGCTGTACTTGCGAGTAGATATCTTGTGAAAACGCGATTGGTTCCGACAGCCTATCCGATGTAATGTTCCACCGCAGACTCATCTGAACGCGGTACTTATCAGCAGTAGTCCGGTCTAATAGTATCGAATTGTGTAGACTGGAGTCCCATTGTGCGACAACCGTGACCGTACTTGTCCCGTCCGCGTTGGTTTTTACTACAGGGCCCAAGACAGGATTGAGCCTTATTTCTCGAGTGGTTGAAGAAAGATCAGGGATTTTGCCTCTAGGATCTAATAAACGGACTTGGCCCATCCGAATATGCGTGATGTCACGCCACTGCAATGCGTCTCTTGAACTGTGCGTGAGGCTAAGTTGCACCCTACGCTGCAGGCCCTGCCGGAGCTGGAATGATCCGGGGTCAATATCAGACTGCTGCGACACCTCTACTGGCAGATACTCCCCCGTTTCAGAGAGCTCCAGTATTTGCACCGTCGAAAACACATCATGCCGTTCTTCTGTGTAGAACTCGGTTTCGTTTAGGCGTGCGCCCCTCTTCTTCTTTGGCGAAATTGGCTTGTTGTCCCTCATATCATCCCAGCTGATGAGCTTTTCGAGGTGCATCTGCATTATTTTTGCGAAGATAGCTACCCGTAACGTTGCATTCCTTAGCGGAGTTCCTAACGGAATACTCATACTATGGGTGCTATGAAATTTGACCGGGCCTTCATCAAAGTCGGATACAACAGTGGTCGCAGTAGCACCGCTCTCATCAGAGACTCCAGGGATAAACATCTGCGCGTGAACTGATGTTCCCTCCCGTTCAGCAAACCCGACCATTTCCCGCATAACGACATTGAATTTTAGAGTAGATGAGGGGGCTTCTGCAGAGGATGGCTCCAAAGCGAGCTTAATCATGCCAACCACGCTGGCAGTGTGGGGCGAAGTAACGTCTAGGACAAATTCTTGAGACCGCGACTCGAAAATTGCTGTGAGTGGTACATCAACATCCCCTATCAACGAATATTGTGGAAGAATAGGTTCTGAAAAAGGATCGTCGAGTCGGAGGTGCTTTATAGAGAGTTAGTTGGATATGTATATATGTGGGGGTTTGGAGAAATTCACCTGTAAATATTCTGGTCGATCTATGTACTGATAAATCTGCCTCATTTGACGTACACGGGTTTGAAGTTTTTCCAGGGACCAAAGATGTACTACTGCGTTTTGAAAATCCATCACTCTCACCCCAACACAGGGCTTGCGTGCCATGTCTAGAAACTCATCGTCTTCTGCTGATATCCCATTAAGTACTAGATCATAGCTTGACTGAAATGTGTGTCCCTCGTCCACGATTGTAAATTGGAACACAACATTCTTTTCCATTTCATTGCTCATAATCTGTGCCTCCTTCAGAGTAGCAGCATGCTGCAAAATTGCCTCGGCCATACGAACATATCTCCGTTGTCGCCAATGATCGACGGTTTGCTTCGCGAGACTCTTCTCCTGGCCCGTTAAATCCTCTGGATCTTTGTTTTTCGGGGGAGAAAGACTAATCTCCTCGAGTCTGCTTTCAAACTCCTGTCGCTGCTTTTCTAACTCTTGTCGCATCTCTTGTTTGGCCGAATCCAGCCTTTCCTGCATCTTTGTTCTTTCTGCTTTGATCTCCTCGAATTCAACATTAGCTTCTTCTGCAGCCTTCAACTTCTCTTGATACTCCTCTTTTTGCCTTTCCAGTTGCTCTTGCATTTCCTCTTTCACCATCCTGAGCCTATCCTCAGCTTCCCCTGGAGTTCCAGGCATCGTGATCATCGTGTCAAGTGAAAGATCGTCTAAGGTACCCATCGAAGTGTATTTCTCTCGGCTGCCAGGGTATGACATTACTGACTCCGTCTCATCATCGATTGAATCCAGCCGACTATCTGGTCGCCCCTTCCGAATCATCTTTACCCTCTGCATTTCCTCCAATAATACATCCAACTCATCATCCGTTAGATTGGTTATCCTCGAGTTTTCTCCTAGTAATGCAGAAGCAGCCTCTCTTCTTGCAAATGACCAGTCGATATCCCTACTATTTGCAGGGATGTGTGACGGTGAGTCTGGTCGGCTACTACCATTTGTCTCTGATTCAATCCTTTCCATCATATCAGCAGTTATCCCATTGCTCGATGAGTGTCGATGGTCGGGGGATTGTGCCCCAGCGTTCATGGTAGCAGACTGTCGTAGTTTATCCCTTTCTGCACGTGCTTCCTGCGGGTGGTTAAATCGAAATATGTGAAAGTCCCTAAGATAATACGATATCCTGTTCGTAGCCTTCGAGGTGCATCTATTCGCAGACCGTTGACCATCACTGCTGCCCCTTCGTTCGGTATTAATGTAACCACTCCATTCTCATTCTCAAAACGGCAGTGATCCATGAGAATCTTAGAGCCGTTGAGCCGCATCTGCGCAGTTTGTGAGGTTTCAACGTTTCCAACAGTGGTTGTCCCTGCCTTAATATTATATACAAGGCACTCAGCGAGTAGGGGGTCATCACTAGCTTGCGTGAGCCATAATTTTTAATCGATATATAATTAGGATATAGGAGCCGAACCTCAGATTAACAAGATGTGGTATCCTTTTTGGTGTTGATAGGCCAACAAACCCCTTTTCTATACTAATTCCCAATTCCTCCAACGCCGCCTCGCGCTCCTTGTGGACAAGCTGTGTCTTCTCCATTCTTTGTTCCCATGTTTGATTGAGATCTCCCAGAAGCTTTTCAGAAGCAGTCAACTGTTCTGCAATTTCTGCCTTGGAAACCTTCTTTACCACTCCATCGGGGGTCGTGATCGTAACCATTTGTTTTTCCAGTGGTGTGTCTGGGGCATACCTCTCCTCCTCTGGTAAACTTCCACCGCCTGATAATTTTGATCTCAACTGCTGAAGCTCTTCCTTCAACTCCCGAATCATTTTTGCGTTCGGATCCTCATTGACAACGGCATGATTCTTGATCCGCTTTGCTGAGTCGGCATATCTTAGTGTCGATAATGTCTCGTCGAAGTTTATATCAGCCGGTGAGATGGCTGCAATCATAGCTGTCATACTATTACCTCCCAGTGAATCCTTCAATAACCATGTCAAAATCGAGTCTCTATATGGAACCATATTTGCATTCTTTTTCTTCCCAGTTGATAGATCTGCCAAAGCCGCAATGACACGGCCCAAAGTTGATAAAGACCTATTAATTTCTGCTCCCTCCTTTAACCTAGCCCCGGTAGCCCCGGTAGATTGTGCCCTCTCAGATCCTGCCAAATCAACCAGACTTATTCTCGATACCTTTTCAGAATCGAATCCAGTCTCAGTATCGTGAATTTTTTGCGATAATATAATTGTAAAGACGGCGTGGGAACGCGAGGATGTTTCGTTCATGTTGGTCGCCGCAACTGTTCGTGCTTTGTTGCCCTCGTCCATAAGGTTCTCAATTTCAGCGAAATTGTTAACTATCAATTTTGCAAGATCTTCAACGTAAGGTCCTAAAGCTGGATGCTCTCTGACTTTCAGATTCCCTTTAGTGGATGGATTTAATAAATCACGAACACGCTCGTTATAAATTTCTAAGTACGAAACTTCAACGGTGCATTTCAAGTTCGGATCTGCTTGCATGGCATCACTGTGGCGAGTAATGTTAGTCGGTCATCATATAATATGTTAATACAACTTACATTCGCTCAAACATATGCTGGCAAATCTTTGGGATAACACCATACTCCTCTCCGTATCCCATCTACCAAACCACAACCTATTAGTATCAACTCCAAAGTTTTGTCCAAATCCCCCCCCCCAACTCCCCTCTCCAAGTGATAGAAACCACAACTCGTACCATAGAATATGATTTCCCGGAACCTGTCTGGCCATAAGCAAAGATACAGTTATTATAACCCCCAAACGCATTATCCAGTAATGGTCTTCCGAGGTCGTCAAAAAGATTCTCCTGGCCCGCTAAACCGGCCGTCAGCATCAAATCCCATCGAACTAGCCCATCCCGAGATACCCACCGTATGGACAATCAGGGTCGTCTTTTGAAAAACTCCAGTAACTCCGGTCGAAATTAAACGTCTTGGGGCCGCCATGATCTTTCGACCCTTTACCCGCAGTCTTTTCCGCACCAGGCGGCGGTAATAAAACCGTTTGGCTGTCTTTCATCTGAACAATACATTTTGCGCCTCTGTCTCTCTCTATTCAACGAGTTCCACCGGAGCATCAGCCGCAGTCCTCCTAGGTATTAAGCGGTGACAAGCAAGTACCTCTGCTATTGAACGGCCGCACACGCACCACCACCTTAATATTCGCCCCCATTCTTGCGGTCGTTGACCGGATCCCAAAATTCCCCCGTTCCACTTCTTCAGTCCCTTATCCCCAGTTAACCTAGAGTAGTTTGATAGTACAGATACAGATGGAGATAGCAGAAAGCTTCGGGTTTGGCGGGACCTAAGAACGTTGAATGCGTTAACTGTCAACTGTCAATTTTGAGGTCTTTGAGTAAACGTTCTTATAAGGGATAGTAGAGAAGGAGCGGCAAACCGTAACGCGTCGGAATATTAATAGCACGCACCGTGCCCAGTGATGTAAAGAAGCCCGTGTATCTTTGCGGGCAAGAATAGTTCAACTGATCTAGTAAACGGGGGGTTGACTGTTGACTATGCTGGGGCGAAACCTAGGAGATTTGAGACCCTGAGATGGAGTGCAAGGGGCGCGGGTCTTGGCAAGATGACCTACCTACACCAGATGAGCAAGCATGAACTGTCGTGGTGGCTTAGAGCCATCAACAGCAACTCTGCCACAGCTACACTTCATCAAAGAACTAAACAATCCACACAATGGTATACCTCTCTCGAAGTGGAGAAAGGGAAAGGGGATTCCGAGGACGATGTGCTAATCTACAATTCTGCAGTCTGCCCAAAATTCAGCTGGAATACAGACCCTCCTCGATGTACGAACACCCACTAGCTCCAGGGAATAATACTGATGAACATGTAGGCCGAGAGAGAGGCACAAAAGATCGTCCAAAAAGGTACGAAGCTATTCCACTCAGCTATCATATAGAAAGCTCAACGCTGACTGTCTACCTAGCAAGAACTTGTGTGTAACCTTAAGAGACCCCGCCCTCTACCCCTCAGCAGTATCTAACACCTACAATCTCCCATTCAGACCGCACACAGAAAGTGAAAGATGCTCGCAGTGAAGCTCAAAAGGAAATCGATGAGTACAAGAAGCAGAAGGAAGCAGAATTTGCAAAATTTGAATCCGAGGTTTGTTTCTTATCTACACACGGCTCTACGAAACCTCGGGTGGTGCCCACTAACTCATAATAGCACACTGGGGTCAACGCAAGGGCCGAGGAAGAGGCAACTAAAGAAGTCGAGGAGAAGCTGAAGGAAATTGAAGCGGCCAAGGGGGAGAAAGGCCCCCAAGTCATCGAGGAACTATTGAAAGCTGTCACGGACATTAAGCCGGAACCGCATCGTAACGCTGCTGTCACTCCTGTTTGAGCCTCTTTATGTCCTCAATATTAGACTTGCATGGACGAGAACTCGCGAGCACACCTCGTCGCCTCAATCAACCATATATTTCTTTAAAAACATACTAAACTCTACTACTTTGCCGCAATTGTCTTCAACAATATCCTTACCATTCCTCTGAAACATGAAAATAGCTGTTAGGTCTTTAATTCACTTGGTTAAACGAATCATCCCAGGAGCACATATACATATACATATACACGCTAGCCAAAGGCTTTCGGTAAAAGCTGTGAATTCAGTGCAACTAGGTGAACAAAACTAGGCATCATACGAACCTATTTCCTTTTATTATTTTCTTGCCCCTGAATTTTGAATTTTGTGTGAGGTATTCAGGTTTATTATCTGTCTGGCTTCACTGAATTTATAATTTTGGTGGACGATAGTATCCTGACCCGTGGACTGTCGAGGTATTGACGTGCCCAGGTGTTCGAAAGCGATATCTATCACAACATGCACTCCCTATATTCACTCCAAGTACAGAATTCCGCGCCATGTATAAGCATAAATTTGGTGGTATTTTAATACAAGACATCTAAGTACTTTCCAGGCAAGAAGCCAAGTACCGCGAAGGAGGGTTCAGTCGCCGTGACGGTCCAGTTATCGTTTTTCTTGGCAACGACATTCTGAGAGAGTGATCTACGAAGTTTTCATTTTGAGAAAAACAGCGGCCGGACCATCACGGCGACTGGACCTCCTTTGCGGTACTATGAGGCAGCAATAATGATCCAGCTTCCAGAAAAATAATACTAATAACAGACCTTTTTTCTCTCATTATGAAAGGAATCTGCACTCATATTGGCCTTGAGATAGACTCATATGAGAAATCACCGAATGAATGCGCATCATCTTCCAACTCCTTGGTAGTTGATTTCAAACCTCTAATTCTAGATACATATTGTAGATACGATTACGAAGACCTTGAAATTTCAAACTATCTAGGCCCGTAAGTGCTCAGATAGCCATTCGAAGATAGCCCGACCGATCTATACAGTTGAAATATTATCATGTACTAAGTGTAGGTATACATGTAGTTTTTAGATATAGATCGCTGTCTTTGCGCCAAAATCGACCGACCACTTAAGCTTCAACTGTTTCCCAAAACCGTGCATGAAACCCTCGATTGGGATAGAATGATGTGCTACTTAAGAACTAGAGTCTACATGCACCAAAAAGTATACATTTCAATACAAAGTACATGTACCTCCACTCATCAAATGCATGTATTTAACGAGTTATTTGGCTTTCAATTCGTAGATTTTGAGATTTGAGCAGATTTTGCCAAGACACATACAATTCGAAGCATACATATTAGCACATTTTCTAAGAACAAAATGCTCTACAGTGGTTAGTGCAAAATTCTAACGTTACATCTCGATATTTTTTCCTGATTTTCAAATTGCACCATACTGAACGTCGCAAATAATATATTCGGATTATTGGCTGTACTTTACACCCATTCGAAAAGGGGGATAATTACATGTAACTCCGTATATTACCAGAAATACCGCAAAGGAGCTATAGATATAGATATCACTACCGCAGTCAAGCAGCACGCTGATGAATCCCGCCAACCCTTCTACCACCTAATCAACCAGCCAAGTACGTTTAGCAACTTAAGATCGTGCACGGTCCTCCATCCTTAGTCTGCCCCGCATCCCACTAAATATATCTCAGAGTACATATGTACATATCTCAGAGTACCTACTCGTAGTTTTTTGACGTTTCCGGACGCGACCACTATTGCATGCCATACAAAAGATAGCCTTGGCGATTTTTTTCTGTGTATGCAATAGCAGTTGCGTCCGGAAACGCTATGAAATTGCGAGTACATGTAGCTGGCCACAAAGTTCTCGGCGGCCGGAAGAACTCCTGAATGGCCAGAAAGATATTGTCTGCCACAACAAGCCACAACTAAATACACCCCAGGACACTAAAACAGAGGAGTGGATACTAGAGCATGTACAGCGACCGGAATGATCTATGGAAAAACAGGGTGGTGAAATTGTATGGCGAAATATCTGTGCACCATATAACTGTTTTTTCCATAGATCATTCCTATCGCTGTATGTACCTACATACATGTAATGACACCAACGCTCCTCGCTACTCGATCCATTAAAGATACCCGAGTGGCTGAATAGTAGGCTGTGACGTCATTATTCTAGTCGAAAGATACATGTAAATACATGTAAGCTTTCACTGTGGACAGAAATTTTAAGAAACCACATGAATCCAGCCTGCTTTTAAGCAGGTTCTCACTTGAATTTGTACAGCATATAAATATAACCACCTCGTAATTTATCCCAACAAAATCATCCCGGTATGTAAAAAGACCAACTATAAAAAAACCGATTGACAAGAATCGCCCAAAAATAAAACACAAACAAAATATTATCAAACAGTAACAGGAAGGAACACCAATATGAAGAATAAAAAGAGAAAAGAGAAAGAAAAAACTCCCGCCATCATTTCGTCAAGATGAAAACTATTTCCCTCAAAATATGTTATAGTTGAAGTCGTCCATAATTCCACAAACCGGACTAACTAGTTTACTCGAATAGCAGGCAATTCAACACCCTCTTGATTCAGTGGCTTATTCCATCCTTAACTTTCTTACCTTCTCGATCTCAGAACTCTTCCCCCACTTGAGGACGCACTCGCATCCCTCTTGGTAGCTTTTATTATAGAGCCCACTTCCTTCTTTATACCTTCAACTCGATTTTCCTTTAAGCTACCGTTACTTCCCGTAGCTTTCACGCCACCCCGTCTCAACCCTGAACCCGTGGAAGCTACCGCCGCATTTTTGGGTTTACTCTGCGAACCTTTTGTCCCGCGATTCACGGCACCTTGACCAACTTCCGCGCTAGTGAAAGTAGCATCTAAGGATGAGCGAGTCGTTGCACGGGAAGAAGATCGACTGGAGGATGCTATTGAGGGAGGGCTGGAGGGTATATTTCTTATAACCCGCGCTGGTGCCTTAGAGGTTGCATTTTTATTAGTCTTGGTGGAAGAAGTCGGGTGAGTAGATGCTGAGGGAAGACTGGGTTTTGAAGGCGATAGGGCGAGAAGGCGGGATGTATTTGCAGTAGCAGGAATAGGTGGTGGTGGCATTTGTTCCCGGGCAGAAACTACTGCAGAGGTATTCTTAGTGACCCTTTTCTTCTGGACCACAAGGCGTGTTGACTGGGGACCTCCTACTTCTTCTTCTCCCCCGCTATTGAAGATACACTTAGTAACGGTACGACTACAAGAGGATATAGTTATAAAACCTCAGCCTCTTCACATCCTCCACAAATTCTTTGACCGCCGCAGAGTTCAGTTTAGCTGACACTAGTCCATCAGCAACAGCAATGGGTCCATGTTGTGCGAGTAATTCCCCCATTGTGACATCCCATAGTTTCTTTGGTACTCTATTGATGCGCATTTCGATCCTTTGTTTGAGGGCCTGCGCTTGCATCGCACATTGGGAACGAAGTTTCTTGGCTCGCTCAGTTACTATACAAGTTAGACAGCCTTTCGAGGTTTCATGCATATAATGTCCCACAAACGTACACTCTAGGTCAAGATTTTCTATTAAAACCGTTTTCTGGTTCTTTGTAACTCCAGCAAGACGTACCTGGCGCAAAGGCGACTTCATGGGTGTCTTTGCGGTCACTTGCCGTGAGGGTGATAGCTGTGGAATTGATAATGGCGAGGCAGAAGCTGTGGGTGAAGCGCCCTTCTTGCGGCGGAGTGGAGCCATTTTTCTAGAACACTTTCCCTTGTAATATCTTCTAATACCGCAGATTCTAGGTCCTTTTCCTGTATCTGGATGAAGCCGGATGAACGCGTAATTGTTGGCCAAGTATAGAGTGTAGTTGATTAGGATGTCGCGTTCTGAATAAACAAACACGACAAAGAAGCCTGCTAACAATGCTTGGCACATGGCCGGGTAATCGACTTCACGATTGTAAGTTGAAGGTGGGTTGCGCTTTGCACCTCCGGATAGCTTACTCTAGCGTTCGACCCCCCTCCATCACCACAACCACAACCATTGCCATCATCGCCATCAACTCAAATTACAACCCAGTATCGTCTTCATCTACACCATCTCTCTTTATATAATTCATATCCAATACAGCTTTAACCATGGTTCTGGAGGCTACTATGATCATGTACGCCTTCCTTGGATGTGTTGAACTTTGTTTCAGAAGCTTACTAACAACATATAGAATCGACAATAGCGAAAGTAGTAGAAATGGAGACTATTCGTATGTTTTATACCGTTCTCTGGATTGTTCGAATCAATGTAGAGCTTGTGGCTGATAAAATACCTGAACCAGACCAACCCGTTTCGGAGCTCAAGCTGATGCTGTCACACTCATTTTTGAGGCCAAAACCCAAGCAAATCCTGAATCTTCAGTCGGACTGATGACGATGGGTGGAAAAGGCCCGGAGGTGTTGGTTACGCTCACAACGGATGTTGGGAAGATATTGACTGGAATACATGATACCAAGATAAAAGGAGGAACTCATTTGACTACTGGGATTCAGGTAGCAGGGGTAAGTCAAATATATACCCTTAAAGGTCCTCGATATAGGGCATAATATGTATTTATTGCATGTAATGTGAACCTGGTGCCGAGGAACCTCGGTAGCAAGTATGCTGACTTCAGAGTTTACAGCTTGCGCTGAAGCACCGCCAAAACAAATCGCAACGTCAACGTATCATTGTTTTTGTCGGATCGCCCATCACCGAAGATGAAAAGACACTTGTCAAGCTTGCCAAGAAGATGAAAAAGAACAATATTGCGATAGACTTTATCAACTTTGGAGAGGTCGATTCAGAAAATACCACCAAACTTCAAGCCTTCGTTGATGCCATCAACTCTAATGATAATTCTCACCTCGCTACAATTCCTCCGGGACCTCATCTTCTCTCGGACCTTCTTGTTACTACTCCGATCTTGGGCGAAGCCGGAAGTGCGCAATCCGGTGGCGTGGGTGGTGAAGGTTCTGGTTCCGGAGAAGGTGCTGGGGCGTTTGAGTTTGGAGTTGATCCTAGCTTGGATCCAGAACTGGCTCTGGCGCTTAGAATGTCTATGGAAGAGGAAAAGGCTAGGCTAGCAAAAGAAGAGAAAGAGAAGGCAGATAAAGAGAAGAAGGAAGGCGAAGGCTCGGGGTTATCGGGAATCAAAGAAGAGGATGAGAGCACACCCTTGTTGAAGGACGACGAGAAAGACGACGGTGAAGGTTCGAGTGGGAATAAGAAAGATGACGATAGAATGGATATCGCATGAGCAACGGCTAGAGTCTTCGCTTTAGGAAGAATTTCGATATATCCGGGTTCCAGTTTGAGGTCAAGGCCAAGGCCAAGGCGCATGTGCAATGTACAGTATCAGCCATTAGACCATCGTCTTCTTGATCCTAATTCCTATCAAGCATCATTAGCATCAGATCCCTGCTCTTCTTTATGTCTATGCCTAAATAAGTGTAGAAGAAAAGCTAAATTTTTAAGCAGCCCTCTGGAGATAAAGCATTGTATCAGATGCGGGTAAATCCCCAATGATTTTTCTTTTTTCTATGTCAAACCTCTCCGCAAAGGAAAATAAGTTTGATTTTAGGTCATGTCTTCAATATATTCCCGGAGCTAATAGCCGCCCAGCTGACCGCGATGACCCCATCTAAACTGGGACTGGGACTTCCGACTTTTTCCATAATGAAGCATACTGCGTGACTATCTGGGCCATTTTATGCGGCAGTGGTGCCACAACAATTAGCTTTTATACCTGTAGTGTTTGGGTCCCCAACAATTAACGGATAGGAAAGAATAGTTATATCCAGGCACTACAGCCAACGCGAGGCAGCGATACCCCCGTTGGCCATCGGCGAAGCGGGGGCGGCGTAAATTTTTTTTTTTTTTTGGTAGAGTAGGTACATGTACGTACTGTACCGCAGGTACTCTACTCTAGAGTACTCCACATACTCTAGGTACGTACATGTAATTACATGTACATATTCCTACATATATTTCACTAGAGCATACTTGTATGTACCTACATGTAGGTACTCTAGCGAGAAGCGTGTAAATCCCAAGTAGGAGGCTAAGGCCGTTATTGAGGTATCATGCTGGTGCTGTGGATAGAGTACTCGTATTTTCGTGACGTTTGTAAAAGGAACCGCTATTGCATACCATACTAAATTGTGGACTTGGCGCGTATTTGTATGGTATGCACTACTATGCAATAGTGGTTCCTTTTACAAACGTCACGAAAGTACGAGTAGAGTACATACATACCTACAGGTACATATGCGTACTCGTATTTCTCTGACGTTTGTGGACGCGACTGATATTGCATGCCATACAAAAATACGCCAAGCTCATGGTTTTGGGTGTATGCAATAATGGCCCAGTTCAAAAACGTCAGCGAAATACTTGCACTATCTTTTTTCTTTTTCTCTTTCTTTTCGTCCGAATCTGTGCTACGATAAGGAACTCGGTATATTTATTTTTCTGACGCTTTATAAACCCCAGGTGCGCGTAGATCCTCTTGTGAATTTTTTTAGTGAGTTACGCGCCACGTGAGGACCACAGACGGTAAGGTATCGTGACTTAAGCGCAACCGCGGGACAGTAACAGTTCTATGATTGACTTTGGACTAGACTAGTATGTACATACAAGAAAACAACATAGATAACCATCACAAACTGAGCTCTAGAGTTCTGTATACTCTTCTTTTCTTTCTAATGTGCTACAATTCTTCGGCGACACGCACATCCTCTTTGTTACCTTGTCGATAATAATTATAGGTCCATAGCTATATATATATATTTGCTAGCACCTCACCCAGATGAGCTTATACTCTGCTACCTAACATGGTTATAGTGACAGATAATATTATGACGTCATTGCAGAACCGGTAGAACGCCGTTCGAAGAGATATTTCGAGGATCATTATTATCCGGTCCCGGTCATCTCTGAAAGGCTACGTCTACAAAACTTCTGGAACTCGAAATACTCGATACAGCCCTGGTACCGTTGAGAATTTCAACTCTGGTTCGCAGATCCTATTGCACATTAAATTAATATAATAACATTTACGACAAGGATGGTACGTTATAGGGCAAGATATCGAAACGTTTCCTCGTGATCAGGCAACGTGAAAATACATACATACAAGTACATGTATGTACTACCGCGGTATACCAAAGTACATGTAATCCTTGTGACACCGGCGGCCGAAATTCCGTAAAACTTAGGAGACCGAGGTATCACCTAAGGGGATTGTGATGGTATGTTATTTGACCCACGTTTCCGACGGATTTCAAGATCTTTTAGACTAAACCCCATATCACGTGCCGTAAAATTCAGGAAAGCTTTCTGTAAAAAAAAAAAAGAATCGATACATAAGTACAATGCAATCGTTACGAGAAGAAGCATCTGAGCGGAAGCTAATACCTTGCCGGGAGCACTGGCTGAAATCACCTTGCCTTAAGAATTAATTATCAAATCCGCTAAACATCAATCCCTTTCCTGGTGATTTGCTGAGACCATCCCAACTCAGAAGGGGTCAGAGCAAAATACTGTTGAGATCTCAACCGCATGAGAAAGGCAAAATTCATGATGCCAAAGGAGGCTGTGATGACAATCTGTAGATGTATGTACTAGCCGTAGGGCATGTAGCAGATAAATGATTGTGATAAAGTTCGTCCGAGAATGCTGTGATATTGAATCGTACTAGGAAGCGAGGCTGTTTGAGACTACTGTGAGTTGCATCGGTTGAGGAGAGCCCCACTATGGAGGATAAGGGCTTTTAGTGCTACAAGGTTGAAATGCGGCCACGAACGTGCGCATTATTGTTCGGAGCTACATGTAACTAATGGTGCTGTTGCAAAGGCCTTGGCATCATTGACACCTCACTAGGCAAGTACATGTAATATCGTAAAAATCTTGTTACAAGACTCCAAGACGTATCTACACGATACTCACATCGCACGATGATAACTAAGTGCAATTGTCAAGGGTCGGGGCTGATAAAGTGAAAAAAATCTACATGTTCATGTTTCCCCCGCCTTCGAGTTTTAGTAATTGTAGACACATAGGGTATGCCGCACCGGCCTGTAACTTATCTAATGTTTGAAGAGAGATATGTAACTTCGACGATCAATACTGTACTCGAGGGGGATGCAGTACTGCCTTGGATCCCAATTGTAACAGTCCACATAAATTTTAGGAAAAAATAATTCGCTCGCCTAAGAAAGGTGACGGTTGAGTTTACTGCGTCAGCTGCAATGCAACTGATCATACTCTACTCCTCTTCCCCGGCCCCTTGTAGGAAGTATCAGACGTCTGTAGGTGGATAAACAATTTTTCTATCATTCTTTTAAAACAAAGAAACCAGTAGTAAATTGGGCTACTGAAGCACAGAAGATCATAGCACTAACATACAGGGAAGGCATGATCCCTGACCGTCATCGAAATCGACGAGCTAGCGTTTCAATACAGACATCATGATCATCCCGGACTTTCTGTAACTCTGATACACTTATTGCTTACTGTGCCTTCGAACCATGTCCAGTTATTGCCCCGTTACCAATTGTGTACTTGCCTAGGAATACCTAGGCATGCAAAGTAACTACATGTACCTACTCTACGCCCCCAGTCTCTTGTGGTTTGCCGTCTTTGCATGAGCCGGCCGGCTGTTCCACTGCCTATATGCTGTGCTTTGTACCAACTTATGATAATACGATTTTAAAAAAAAAAAAAAAAAAAAAAACGGCAGATATCACCAATGAGAGTTTATTCAAACCGGCGGAAATAGGCGGAAAGGGAATCAAACAAGTCTTGAGTTTTTTGGAGTTATGAGTAATGGAAACCATAGCTCTCATTAATTCTCGCAGAACACACCCTCTTGGTTTTTTTGAAACCTGTTTCTCGCTTTTTCCCCTTCTCTGAGCTATTCTTTCCCTTCGGGCATTTCTCGATGGGTGTGTGTGATGCGTGTGTACGTGGTCGGAACGATAAGCTTTTTCTTTTTCTTTTGGCCCGTTCTTAGGACGATAAAATCTGAGGCTCAATCTTCCCGGGCGATAACGGGGTAGCAAAAACAGTACCACCGTGAGATCGATATCGGAGGTGAATTTGTATTCAGATACCATCGCCCAAAGAACAACAATAAGAAACTGGACTAGGAAGAAAGAGAGAAAACGGCAGACGGGACTTATGCCGTACCGTGGGCTGTTTCAGCAGGCATTCAGAGGAGTGAGACAACCGAAGAAACATGGTGACATGCGAAGTTTGTTTATCAGAGTCCACCGAGCGGGCACGTGGACATCGCTATGGCAAGACAATTGAAATCAAAAGTGAAGAAAAATTACATGTACCTACATGTAGTACTAAGACGGTACTTCCCAGGTGAATACATATCACTAAACACGCTCACTCGCATCGGACAGGAGAAAAAGAGCATCCCGACAGCTTTCGGGTCTTGCAGTGATCAATCGATTTCGACTCCCTGACCTCAATCCCGTGTTGCTAGTTATACAGTAGATCTTGTCTTCCCGAAAACTAATAATAATAATAATAATAGCAGTAAGAAAGAAATTGTAGTAATGAAAACCTTGCTCGCTTGCTGAAAAACCACTCTCTCAGAAACACCAACATAAACACAAACCAAAATACAAACCAAAGGATATAAGGCGAAAGCAAGAATTCGCTAATAATGATAATAAAGAAAGAAGCGAATGTATACCCCACCCAGTGATAATGAAAACCCCCAGAAACCATAAGAACAGACCCCAATATACCAGAAACCAAAAACCAGAAAGAGACCCATTGTTGACAACCTCTTCGCCGAAATTTTGTTTTTTCCCCAAGATCTTAGAATGTTACTCCATAAATAAAGAAATGGAACGAAAGAAAATAAAAATAAAAAGCCCCAGAAAACCCAGAGGAAACCATCCAAGAGCCATTATAAAGGAAAATCTGCGAAACCGTGACTTTACCAGCTAGTATCTCTCCCAATTTTTTTTTGATAAGTTTTCTCCCATTATATCCTTTTTTTGTCCTTTTTCTCTTTTACCCTTATTTTTCAAGTTTTTTTTTTTTTGGTTTCTTCGCTTTCCATCTTGTCATCGCAGTAAAAGGGTATCGTCCATTTAAGTATTAGCCTGGTCCATCTCGTGTGTCGTGAAGATCTTCGGTCAGGGTATGGTAGTCAAGGGTGCCACGCCCTCATTACCTGGCCCCAATGCTCAATCTGGAGAGAAGTGAAACGGCATAAACAAAAACAAACGCAAGGTACCAAAGCGAATCAGATGAAGGCAAAAGGTAGAAAGGTAAAGAACACTTGGGTTTGAAGTGAGATATCCAAAAAGAAATTAGAAGTCCAAAACTTTGAGGTGAGATATAAGATATAAAACCAGAACCAAATGAATCAACCACTCTGGATACACCAGTGCCCAAAACTCTGTAATCACAACCGCTGATATAAAATTCCTAAACACGCTAAATAAATAAAAATGCAAAACAAAAGAAAATGCCCCAACGAATAGAGAATAGAGAATATCACAGGAAACTTTGGAGCATGTTATACTTGATCCATGTTCAGTGATGGAAAAAAAGGTCTTGCTATGAAAAGTGCTCGTGGAGCTCGTATCGTCATCAACTTCGTGAAAAGGAGTTAAAGAGCTAAATGATGTGCGTCTTGGGGTCGATAGGATAAATATATATTGGGATCTTCGATTTTGCCGAAGGTCTCGAAGGAACATTGAAGTATTTTGGCGAGTTCGTGGATTTAACGCAAATCGTTTTAGATGAACCCCCATCACCGATGGTCTAGTCTTCTTCATCTATACCCCCCAAAACATCATCATCGTCGCTCTCACTCGGCATGTTGGGGAGAGACAATCTACCATTAACTGTTTTTGGCTTTTTTCCAGGAGTGCCAGACGACAAGCCTCCTGGAGCCTTCCTTTTCATCCCACCACTAGTTGGCGTCGTGTTATTTCCAGTTCCAGTCCCCATAGGGTGGGGTTGCCGATTAGGTGTTCGATTCACATTGCTGTTCGGGTTCATTTTGTCCGCCTCTTTACCCTTCACTGCACCAGCTTGCACGTTGTTACTCCCAGCTCCTGACCCAGCATTTACTTCCTCATCCTTCTTTCGTCTCTCCATTTCCGCAACTTCATCTGCAGTCAAGAATCTTCCACCAGGTCCTCTGGGCCGTCTCATTGCATGGTTATGCCGGGATTCATGCAGATATGGTTTTCGTTGCTTCGACGTTAACCTAAGAGCTTCTTCGAGCTTCTGACGAGCAACACGACGCTTCAGTATTCTGTGAAACTGCTTGGCATTAACATAAAGAGGTGATTCTTCCGCCGGCACAAGATCTGGGGACTGTTGGTGAGGTTGTACAGGCGGATGCATTGGTGATTGTTGCACCGGCTGTGTAGGAGCTGGGGGTTGTTGTTGAGGTGGTGGGGGTGGGGGAGCTTGCTGGGTTGCTGGCGGTTGCGGAGGAGCTGAGGTTCTTGTGTTATTTACTGGCTGGGCATGCTGCATAGGAGGAGTCCCAGCGGGAGCTTGATGTTGGCTCATCCTTCGCTGAGGTGCACCCATAGCCTGCTGTTGGGGCACTTGCTGATTCGGAGGTTGTATAGCTTGCTGAGGTCCAGCCTGGTTTGTAGCAGCTACAGCCATTTGTGGAGACCTCTGTGTTCCTTCCCGCTTAACCTTCACTGCTGCGGCATTCATTCTGGGTGATTGTACACTCTGTGGGCCATTTCCCTTGAGATTCATCGCATCACTGGACATATAGTATGTTCCTGTATTTCCCAGGTAGTTTTGGTAATAAGGGTGTCCTTGACCTTGAATTGGAGAATGTTGGTTTCCTGGCGGATGCATACTCGCGTTATTGTGATGAGATCCTCCCCCACCAATCCCACTACCAGTGTTCTGTGGCGAGTATGCTGCTGTAGCATGAAGATGTGATGGATGGGGTTGTGGGGTAAATCTAGCGTATGCTGCATCCATTTTGGAAGAAGGTCTGAATGATGAAGGTCAAAATGCCTCTGAGGATTCTGTGGAAATATTGATGTCTCTTTGAGCTTCCACTCAGTGTTGATATCTTATTTTCTGATGTGACAACTGGATGTTGGCCGAACGATTAAAGTTTGAGGATAGTTGATATTCTGTGTGTCTCGTAAAGCCGTGAATTCCGTAGTAATGTAAGACGCGACGACGCGATATGTCGAATGTTATCTCAAAGACACCACGGTGGGCTCAGAGAAGAATGACTGGATGGGGTAAATGCGGAGAATCTGTCAGGAACGCAACCGTGCGGGAAGAGGCAGCAAGGTCTATAAGCTATAGTAGGCGGCAAGGTAGATAGAGCTTAACTGACAGGTTGTGAACTGATGAGTCTTAAGCTTGAGGCTTTCAGAAAATCCAGCGTGCAAGTAAGTACAACAATGACGGTTCGTCGACTAGTTGTCGCAAGTCAAGTGGCTGGCCGGTCCCAATGTGCAGTAGTGGAGCTTCCCGTCACAAACTACGAAGAACGTGAACCCGGCTGTTGCCTTATTCGTGAACGTCAGAATACTATGTTCTGTAACAGGTTGTTGCCAGCGACTGTGCAAAATCTGCCGTAGAATGTCTCAATTCCAGACAAACCTTCGTTTGGGGTGGGTTTGTTATTTTTAATTTTTTCCTTTCCTCGTTCCAAAAAATTGAGACTCAGAGCAAAGCACGTGTCTGTCTGTTGCGTTGGCCAAATATTTTTGCGGAAAGAAAATTCAAAGGCCGCTGGTAGTGGTGGTGTTGGTGGGGTGTGTGTGCGTGGGTACTTCGTAATGGGATGGGGGGGCAACCTGCAGCTTGAGTGATGTGTTAGTGACTTGGAGTAAAGAGCGCGGGGGAGGCGTTAAAAGGGAAATCGTACTTGAAGAGGCTGATCTTCTACCTAGCCAATTGATGAACAGATTCTGATGGCCGGCGTTGAGTGGTCTTCAAGCGAAAGTACCAGCAAGGAACTGTATGATGATACTGAGATGCCCGAGCGTTTCGCACACAATGTTTCCCCGTTCCAGTGAAAGACCGCTGGGGATAAAGGTACTTTGTAGAGAGTAGTAGTAACGCCTAAATTGTAGAAAAGTATGATGACGATGAAAGTTCCTGTGCCGGATTGGAGGACCTGGAATTGGACGGATTCTAGGGTGAAGACTGCGTAGGGAGTAATAATGGGGAGTTATGATTAGCAACCGTTCTAGCTTGCGATGCGGCAGTGAGGATGCACGCTGATTGGGAGGGTGATGCGCTGGCAGTCGGTCTATGCAGTGCAGAACACGACACTACAACACTGCCGATCTCAACTAACTATCGAATTTTCAAGGGATATTTTATTATAATTTTTTCTCTACCTTTTTTCTTTTCTTCTTTTCAAACACTGCCTAGCTGGGGTGGTGAAAGTTACGTTACGGCCCCGAAGATTTACAACCCTGGTGCGGATTGTTTTCGTCGTGCTTCTTCTGCTGCTTGATGACGGTACCGTACCGGTGTGTGGTGCTGTTGTCGATGGTGTTCCTGCTGCCGCTGATGCGACTGCTACTACTGCGACACTACTCACAGCTGCTGCCTCCCACCAGGTACGGGGTTTTTTTCTTCTTTCCTTAGTAGACTAGTGTGTGGTCTGTACCCTGAGTTCGAAAGAAGCCCACAAATAGACTTTGATAATTCGTCAGGGTGACAGTCAAAAGGGCGGATTCGGTAGCAGCAAAGTCAGCTGCTTTACCTGTGCAGCCAGTCAGAAGTCAGCAGCCGGCCCTTTGAGCGCACACGGGTTCCCAGCCCTACGGAACAGACGCAGGACAGATAATCAAACAGGTCTAATCAGAAGGTCCAAAAAAAATTCAGAGCAGTACAGCCTGAAGAATGAGATATGACGAAGGGTAACAGATTCTTGGGATTTCACCTTGCTATTTTTTTTGGGAGCAGCAACAACCTTTTTTTTTTTCCTTCTCTAAAGGTGGGGGGAGGGGCCAACTGAAATATGATTGGGCGCGAGAGGCTGGGATTCAACGAAGAAGTTCTGGAGATGGCAGCGGGGGTCGCAGGGAAGGCCAAATAGGACTTTTTTTTTTTTTGGCTAGGCAGGGTTTGGGTTTGGAAATGAGATGGCACCCTGATTGGTGAAAAACACTCAGCAACGCCCAGCGACGCACCGAAGCCTTAGAAGTGTGGAGGCAACACGCGAAAAATCGAAAAGGGGAAAGATTTGGGGCAAGTGTCTCAAGAAATGCATTCCGGCCCACACTATCGGACAACCATAGCCGGTGTGGCAGATTATTTCCGTTGTTGTGATGTGATGTGTTCGTTAGTCATCACGAGAATGGCGGTGGCTGGGTGCTTCGTGGGGCATCCCGATTGGTTGAATCCAGTTTCACTTCAAATGTGAAATATGTACCTACCTTCCCTGGGCGCAACGTGATGTCGTCCGCAGCATTCTGAATCAAGGAAAAACATAGAAAGTGACGACAAAAGGTACATCCTGTAACCTGGAGCTGTAGGGAAAAAGAAGCCTACATGCGTAGGAGAATGTAAGTACAAGGTACTCTGCTCTAATAATGTAGTATTCTACATGATTATGCCTAATGTATGTAGGCAGAGTCTGATAATGCACAGCTCAGATCATCTGTTGTCATTTCACAAGGTGGTCTTGTAGGCTCTATCAAGAATTGGGCATGTAGTTCTGATATTCTGGCATTCTGCGATAATATCAGCTGGTTTCCAGATATCTTTTCTTTCCTATCGGTTTTCCCAGGCTTAATCAATGTGCTTGACGAGCCATCGCGACATTTGAGTCTCGATATCCACATCAATGTCTCTCCGGACACCGTCTGCGTCTCACCGTCCGCGTCTCACAGGGCCGAAGAATTGTTTTTTATCTCCATCTCCCCTTATGAACCCGATCTCCAATCCCTTACTCCGAGCCCTGCCGTGTCGACCTAGAAATACTATCCCGTGGAGCCTCCGCCACCCACGATCCCGGTCCCCAGAGGGGAAAAACAAGTGTAGCCACTCAAGAATTCGATCCCGTATAAAAGAATACGGCAAGGCGTTCACAGGACGAGGCTTGAAATTATTAAGGGTTCGAACCATAGGCAGCGTGCGGGCCGCTTGTTGACAATTGATATCTCATTGATATCGGATCAGGTAAAGCACGGACGAGAATGAGTCTGTTTTGACGGCAGACGCGATGGGATGGGTCGTCGTGCTCACGCGGACGCATAACGCGGGAGCACGGGTTAGTCGCAGAAAATCTTCTCGCCAAATCCTTCGGACGCTCTCATCTCATCTCATCTCGACTGATCTTCATTGCTTCATTTCGCTCCGAACCCTGCTTGGTCCCGACCACCATCGCTGTAAGCAACTACACGCAGGTGTCATAGTTCGTCTCCACCCCTCCTAATATCGCCAATTGCTTCCCACCTGTTTCGTCTGGTTGTTTTGGCTCTGGAGTTTTGCTCCGTTGATTTCTCTTTGATTTCTCTTGTTTTGTCTTGTCCTGTCGTCGTCCCTGGCCTGTCCCCACTATGAATGGTCCTTCTAGTTTATCGACTCGCTTGTTCTAGATTCCACCCTCTCGCAGCAATAGCACGTCACTCCAGGTACCAGGAACGAAACCACACATCGGATGGTTATTTGCACATGCCAACCATAGAAGAACCTACAGTAATCTCGTGGGCCTAAGCCGCAAATAAAATTAAAAAAACATAAAAACATAAATCGCAATAAAACGAAGAATATACCTCGAAACTGTCAAGGTATCCCAGGAGAAACAAATTGCGGGAAAGGGAAATCGAACAGAACAAAACAAAAAAAGAAATTTTGGAAGCGCGCGCTATTCACGTGGGCCCAGAGGTTTGAAACTACAAGTCCGACATCAACCGAAATGAGGTTTATGCGCAACACTTCGATAACCGATCTGCACGCCAACTTTATGTTCCTTTTGTTCGGTTTCAGTTGCTTACCCATAGCGCACGGACAATTAACTGAAAAACCCAAGAATAACAGGGGCGGTTCTGGATTTGCAGCAAGCGTCTAAGGTAACCATTATGAGACCGATGAAGTTATGGATAGTGATTTTTACCAGGTTAAGCGAATAAACTTACCAACAGATTGGCAAATAACAAGCAGGGAACCCTTTCCACAAAAAGAAGCCTTCATGTCTGAGATTTACGAAAACTGCTTAGTTCATAATTACAGGGATAGTAAGGCTGCTAACTAATACCGCACGGGGAGCTTGGTGTTCGTGATGAACTCGCAACACGATGTCTTTCTTACAAACAGGGTATCACTGTTGTACCTTCGGGTTCTGGTGGCTTTCCTCCTTCCTCAACGGCTGGCGAACGTTGGTATTGGAATGGACACGATCTTGCATCTCCACTTGTTATTTATGGTTTCAAGATCCATACATGTGAGTTTCTACGATCATGTGTCCAAGAAACATTCTAATGCTTCTTATTTTCCGCGCAGGTTCCCGAACAGAAAATTACCCGTGACAGGCCGGTTTGGTGCGATCGTGGGGGCCCCTCGTACCTCGTATTTCATTGAATTCGATTCATAATTGCCATCGGAACAACAAACGAAAAGTCCACACTCGTAAATCGCTTGGCTGGTTAAACTCGGGCACGGCTGTTACATGTTGTTAATACCTGCAGATCGTGGTAAGTTTCGTTAACTAACTCTGGTTCCGAACTTCCTGCATCTCATTTCCGGTAATTCTTAACTGCCGTATTGCATAGGATTGACTAGCCTGTCAGGTTTTCAACGGCAATATTCAACACTCATCACGTGTTTTAGTCTGTATAATTTGAATGCGGCATATCGATACTCCTGTGTTCGGTTACGCATGCAAGCGGATCGGTCGCATTCCAAAACTCTGAGCTTAGATCTCTCACCTTGCAAGTTTATTCACTAATCCGATAGTTTGCAGAGCGATAAAACCAGCTTCACGACAAGTTTTCGCACGGCGACCTTTATGATAAATTCCTCAATTTATAATCGGCCCAAGAAAACAGTATCAGCTATGAAAACACCCGTTATTGAGAAAGATTCCATCATGCGACAACAAACGAATAAACTTCCATATGTATTTTTTTCTGCAACCATACAGCCTAGGCTATAGGTCGCGCGCATGTACCTAATATATCGCTTTCTGAGGTTTCTTAATTATAGCTTAGGAGGCCGCTGACCCTTCCTCAATTGCTGGGCTGGAAATAATCTCACCATTTTATTTTATTTTCAAATGGGGAGTTAACGGGGACGACTTACCAATTTTGACACAAGCAAGAGGCTGACATGGTTTATCAAACGTCCAGTTATGTGTAACGGTAACAGTCCAAGCTAAATATTACGGGTGGTCGTTTTGTTACCCGCCTGTACAGTACACAACGTCGGTTCCTTATTCTGATCAACTAATATTAGCTAACCTATTTGGGTCGATTATTTAGTTGGATTTTATGTAAGCGGGCGACATCTTCAGAATGCGATACACCTCCGACCAAAATTTACTTACGCTACTGGCCCCACGATTATTTTCGAACCGGATCCCTGAATCACATAGAAATCTCCCCCTTATCATCCTAATAACCAATAAAACTTTAAATAGAAAACTTTGAGTATTAAGCAGCACACAATGACTATCTGGCCGAGATTGGATTTTCATATTTTATTAGAGTTCAGCTTCTGAGAGTGGGCTCCAAACTTAGAAATTAAAATAAAAGCAATAGAAGGCCTGATTCGGTTCGGGCTTTCTGACGAACCCAAAAACCAAAATCCGCGGAAGATGAAAACCCGGGGGAAACGGACCCCGATAACCAGGTCAGCTTGCTGTCAGGCAACAACATGTACTCAATGACTGTGTTCCTAGGCGATGTCTTAATCAGTCAAGTACCTGGAATTGGTATCTGACGATGCTGGGGTTCTATTACCGGTTTGGTGAGATTCTGCTTGCAGCTCGAATCACAGTCGGCACTCTAGTTATTCGCCACAGGATAGGCTGAGTGATTAGCGCTGCAGTCCAATAAGGAATTTACGGGAGAAGGCAGAAGTGGGAAAAGTTGCCTCAGTAGTCTAGGGTCTATGTATGGTCTAAATTGCTACAGAAAACTGGACCCCATCTCATCCATAGCCTCTCGCGACCCACGCCGTTGGGTGCATATCCTAGCTCACTGTGATGCAAATGGTGCGAGACGCGTGTGCCCCTGCTTCTGCCTCATGACAGGATGAAGGCACAGCAGAAGACATAGTGCGCGCCCTGGATACGTGGTTGATTGGCTGTGGTGGAGATTGCCAAGATGGTGATCTCGGTCATGAGTTATCACTCGAGGATGATCTTGGTCACTAACGGCTTTGGATCATGCCCTAGGCGTCTACAGCCTATAAAGAAGTGTTCTAAATAGTCATGAGCAGGTTTGTGAAAATATTGCGGTGTGAGGCGAGGTGATCGAATTATGATGATGGCGATGATGCTGTTGCCCTGTAGCGGTGTAAAGGCCTTGTGGATACGAGACACGTGAATATGCACACAAGCCATGAGTCCTCGAATTTACTCATAGTAAGTCACTGAGATCGCAATGTACTCATACCGTATAGCACATGTTAAAAGCTTCCAGGTAGATCAGCCTGGATCACAGTCCGTCACTCGCGCTAAATCTCCTCAGGGCTGGAGCAGCGGTGAGACATTTCTCAACCGTAGCTCCATCGACTTTGCCCTGGGAGAAGGTTTATCCGCGCTGGTGTGCCTGCAGGAGACCTCCGGTTTCCGGCCAAGTCGGTGGCTGGTTTTGTTTTATGATATTAGGGAATTCACGCTCCAGCCAATCTGATTGGTGCTTTGCCTTTGCGCGCTCTCATTGGCCAGAATCGGGATACAAGTCTCGCGCCAAAAGCTGAGTTTCAAGGATTGTTGACCGCAAAAGAATTAAAATGGATCTTATTTGCTTTGCAAAGGAGATCATGTGGCTATCACTATCCGCTAGTAGTTTTGATCTATGTATAGCCTATGATAGAAAAAACAGGAGAAAGCGCATAAAACAGTATTCCTTGGCTATCACTATAGCTTAATCTGATCTCCGTTATCGCACGCTATAGTAGTTTATTTACTCGGGATTGCGGTTATCGGCAACTATTGGCGGGATATTTCCTGTTTTCAGGTGTATATTCTCCACAATACTCTATGATGAGAACAGACCATTATCTTTGTTTCATGAAATCTCACCTCTCGCCGTCAAAAATCCCTCATTGATCAAGCTATGATGGAAAATACTAATACATGGGTAGTATCAAACACCTCATCTCGTGGTGTGCTTTCGTTCATATCCTCCCAGCCAGCCAGCCAGCCAGCACGCCCCGAAACTCCTCGCTGCGAAGACCGGGCCATGGTCAGGTGCATCTAGCTGGACAGGACCGGCGCGGTGGACCCGTTTCGTTGACTGCCATGGGAATTGAATTAAGTGGAAATATGGTGGCGCTTCTATGGACGATTGACTTCCTATTTTTTTTATTTTTTGGAAACGGCGGAAGGAATTCTGCTTTGGGATCGATAGACATTAGGTACTCTATCTATGGACTAATATTGACCTTGCGCTTTTCTTCCAGGAACCCCACCCATGATGGCGGTCATGTGGGGAGCTTAATTGCACAGCTAGAGCAGCGGGGATCAATTGCACTAGAGCGGTGAGGGCTAGCCGAGAGACGTTGGCTCTGTAGTGCTTAGACTTGCTTATGCTTCCAAGAAATCTTGCATGTGCTATTATGTCTCAATGGTTATTGATTCGATTTCTAGGTGTGGAGCACAAGCTCGACGGTCGTAAAACTAGTCACTCGGGAAATTGATAAGAAAATTACTCCCACATGGACCATGACAGTGGTGGTTACATTGAATTGCCTGAGAATTTTAATCTTTACCCCCCAAAGAAAATATTCCGCAATTAATAACTGCTAGTTTCTAAATTATATCGATTATTACATGTATGTCAAGGACTAGGGACCGTCAGATAGCTCGGAACGTCATCTATTCTTTTGCTACAATGCATTGAAAGGATATCCCAAGAAGAAATGATTTCTTCATGGATTAAGCTTGCAGTGATGGTTTCAGAACGCTCCATCGAGTATCTTCTCCCAGTCGGCTGACTGCTAGGTGTTGTAAAAGGAAAAGAGAGGAAGAAATCATTCGTACGTACGTAAGCACGTACCCGATATATCGACCCCACAAGCGCCAACTTCTACCACTGCATACATGTATGTAGGGAGCTGGGCTGCATGGAGGTTCGAATTGTTGCCGGTCCCACGAACATACATGTATGTGCAACGATTCTCAAATTGTAATAACTTTTCAATAAATCGGGGTTTTGTGTGAAGTATCGCTTCGACGGATGAAAAATATAGACACGTATATAGACCATAAACTGCTGTCTCTTCTGTGAATTGCCATCGGGTATGGAAATATCGCATCGTGATAAAAAGCTACATGCGGTGTGCATGTTTCGGATCGAGTGATAGCGTGTGATGTTGTCACCCACGCACCCCCTCAGCGCGGCACAACCTAACTCTCTAACAAGCTTGAAACCTTAGCATACTGCAGAGGTCGGTTAAGACTTTCAAAGTGGATCTAGACCAGTGATGTTAGGAGCTTTTTGAACCGCACACCACAAGCCACAGTAATTACTTTTTGGACAAGTTAAAATCTCGTGTGCAAGGCCAGCAAGCAGGATTCGTGTTTCATGAAGCTGCACTCGGGCTCCGCACACGTGGAAGAGCTGGGTACAAAAATAGTTCAGACTATGTAGTTCAGTACACAACTAGAGTAAATGTAGGCATGGTAGCTGAAATGACATAGTATTACGGGCAGTTGACTGCTCATTTATCATGCAAATATCTAATACTTCACTGGCGGATAGGTTTGAGCTCATCAACTCGCATGATAAACTGAGTGCTGATTGGGTGCATTTTCGGCGGACTCCGAGGAGTCAGTTCTGCGCATATCGCAGCTTTGGTATAGCATTTGAGAAGATATTTTCTCCCGCTGGTTAGAGGCAGTGGCCGGTATTGATGGCTGTCATGATAAGATACTAGAAACTTTAATTTCAAAACCCGAACATCTAAACCCGGTACCGGTAGGCACTCGGAGAAGCTAAGAAAAAAAGAATAGTGGGTTTCATGGCCCTGTATAGTGTGAGTGATGATCCGTGAACTTACCAACTGACTTGATCGAACTAGCTTTAAAGCTCAATTGAATATAGATGAATTCTACTAGTAACATGATGATAACACATGTAATAATAATAATGATGATGATGATGATGATGATGATGATGATGACGACGATGACGATTATGGTGATAGTGATGGTGATTATGGTGATGATGAATACTAAGTGTAACTATTGGACACTTCAATTACAGTACACTACTATAAAAACCATTGGTTACCTATTCAAAATCTCATGCACTGCCAAGGTCGATGAATACTCTACATGTAGGTAGTTATGTGCAGTTAATCTATTTCTCTGCACACTAGAGAAATCAATTATGGAAAAAGCAAATCATACATAGTGTTGAGCTACGAAACTCAATTATATTGAAATCAAAGAAAAATCCTGTCAACTATTAGTGGAATTCATATGCAAATGCAAAGCCTTGTACTAATGCGTACACCCCGTCCTAGGCTTATTTTCAAAATACTACAATTTCGTTATCACCTGCATCAATCCATGTGGCGTTTCGCGAGTTTCTGGAGCTCATGACAAATAATGCGCACCATAGCTAAGTGATGCAAGTCCACGATCAGTAATCCAGACTCGAATAATACTTAGTAGGATAATGGGATATGCAGGTTCACAGCTCAAAGGGAGATAACCATGACTTACATGCTCCACCATGCCACCATGGCAATATACCTTCACCACATCTCCAGTCCCCTCCAAGAACGCATTGACAGGTCCCAGCCTTCCGTGCTCTACATTATCCTTCAATATGTTCCAGAAATTAATCTTCTTATTGGGGCTCTCCCAGGTGCTCATATCGACCCTCCAATGACCTCTCTCCCAGGTCCGAAGCTCCCTAGTTTGGCCCCGCTTGAGCTTCTGATATTTCCCAACTAGAAGGTCTCCTACATCTGTCATCTCTCGCAGTTGCGGAGTTATGAGCACTGGTGAAGAATTTGTGTCCGGGGGAGGGGAGATTAACTCATAGGCCCCATCAGCGGCGAGAAGTGTCCTTAGGGGAGGTGATTTCGGATTATTGTTTTGGACCGAGGGTGAGGCAAAATTGGAATGCAAGGAGCTTAAGGAGTAGTCTGAGACTCCTAATGAGGACTGGTGGCGTGGGGACAGTGGGGTAAGGGTGCTTGTGGTTGGAGGTTGGTTGTAGCAGAATGAAACACCTGGAAGTGCCGGGAAAACCGTTACCTCTGTCTCATCGGTATATGCCCCTTCAGCACGAGCTGCAGGTACAGCGAATGGATCACTGGGCAGCGGGGGTTGTGAGTCTGGGATACTGGCAGGTGGCGACTCCCATGAATCGAAGCGGGAGGTGGCATAGCTACTGTCGGATTCAACTCCATCCTCATCTAGACTTAGAAGCCCGTGAGATTCCACCGAGCTTGGGTTTTGAGCTATATCCTCCGGAGTACTAGTTGTTGGTAGAGGAGGTATTCCTCCCTCATAATCAATGAGGGGTGATAATAGGCCAGGTATCACATATTGTTCTGCACTAGCTGTAACAGATTCAGAAAAGCTCCAATTTGTTATTTGTAGGCATTGAAGTAGACAATACATTCCGCACTATGCTTTAATAATATTTCATAAGAATCCCCACTCTCAGAAGAGGACGGCTCTTCGCCATGTTTCTTTAACGCCCTCAACTCTCTTTGTACCAGGTCTCCCCTCTTAGGAAAGGTAAGACTAGTGATATGCGTTCTTTTCTCCGGCATAAAGCCGAGGATTGACAATGCTTGTGCTCTGATTTTGTCATCTTCACTTTTGGAAGTTGGTGCCGCCGAATGGACGAGGATTTCGATGTATGCTTCGGACATTTTTGTTCATGGGGAAGTGCATGTTAAGGATGGAGGAAATTGTTCAGCGAGAATGTTGGTGTCGTACGTCGCTTAGTACAAGTACAAAGGATCGAACAGCGAGGTTGAAACTTGGGGACGTGGTCGGCTTGGCGACAGCACATGGCCTTGTGGTATAAAGTATGCAGGTATATAAATGTATATATGTGATCTACGCTATGTAGGAACATACATGCAGGCACATACTCTAGAGTAGAGTACTATAGAGCACATACATGTAGTTATTCGAATAGGCCAAAATACATGTACCTAATACAAGTATATATGGTTTGGGATTCTTTATCAAGTACATGTATGTATGTATGTATTACCGCAGTAATTCCTCTCAGCGGACGGTTACACAGACGTCTAACTTGCCTTTTACAGCGCGTATGAGGGAAGACAAATGACCAGAACAAGTAATTTCAACGTCAATGTGAGTGTCCGCTGAGACGAATTACTGCGGCACCTAGAGTAAGTAAATTAAATACAGCACTAGGTGATATCATCCTGTACCTACATGTAGGTACATCTTACATGTAGTATTGGTTACGATATCGATACGTAGATCTTGTTAGGACATACAATACATATATAATAAAACGCATATAAACTCTATTTCTATCCTAGTAGCTACAAACAGGCCAAAACTGGTAAGGGTTGATCAACGTTCGATCTTAGTTTCAGCGCATTTATAATTTATGGTAAAAACGATCTAGATCAGATCTGATCTAGATATGAAATGTGTAAAAGTGGTTTTTATTCTTCTCTACCTATGTACTTACCTACTCTACTGACCCGTGTTGATGCCACCTGTTTGGCTAGATCTCTATAAGCTGGTGAGTTTAGAACAATTCTCAATATCGCAACTTTGATACTGATCCAAGTATTACATGTAATTAACCCAGATTACTGACTGACAATTAACGGTATTACACATTAAAGTGTTCAGTTATTAACTACATGTAGTTAGGCCTGCTCAGTTGACACAAAAATCGGCCATGGATTGGACTCAATAAAGCAGTTACCAGCTCCAGAGGTGTTTTTATTCAATCCACGGATCGCAATTAATTCAGTATCAATTGAACAGCCCATATTTATGTAAATACATGTACTTACATGTAGCTAGTAACTCCGGCCCAGATCGGAATGGCGTTTCAATCTCACCCACAGGCCTAAATTTCTGTGGTAACACCTGTCAAACAACGGGCATATTGGCCATGGCTTTCCTCCCCACCTCACGGATACGATACCCTGTGCCTCTACCCTACCGGAACTCCGGCATCTTAGAACCCGGAATTTCTAGGATGCCTTCATATTGAGGCGGTAGATTGTTTCTCAAGATCCTTGTCGTTCTGTTGGAATACCGTTTTCCACGTGCGCGCTTCCCCGAAAAACAAATTGGGATTATGCTTGTATTTGTACTAATAATTAAAGCAACCGTACGCATATATTGTAACCCTGTTTCTCCCAGGGAACCTCTTGAATATATGTAGCCGCTAAAGGACTGTGTATAAAGAAAGCAGGTGTAGTTGTGATTTCCTAGGAACCTTATTATTCAAGATGATTGATCAAATACCCTATGAATATATCCATAGGTCAAATTTGTGAGTACCGTGTTGGGCTATAGATAAGTCCCATGCAGGTACGTAGTATTTAGTCACAAGCTGGATCTAGCGAGTGATAGATTGTGATTCAATACCCAGGGCATGATAATTTTCGTTGTCTCAAGGGTTTCTGTTTCCTAGAGTATTATTAATCTAGTTATACTATAGTTATAATACTCGGTGGGATATATGCATTGACTGCCGTCTAATCTGTGAGTTTTATTTTTGAGATAAATATGTCTTTCAGGCCTTCTGGAGCGTTTTATTTCCAGTATCGTAATTCCCCGCATGAATAAGTAGGAAGAGCCTGGACATGCATAAGTGTGGGAACGAGTTTATCTACTTCATTAGGCCAGTCTAGGTAATCAATTGGTCAGCTCAGGGTTACTGGGTGCTTTACTACCCCGAGTATACATAAACAGCCCTGTTTTGTCTCAAGCCTAAAACTTCTGTGGACAAATCTAGACACTCACTGGTCATGGGAGCCATTTTGTATCGGGCTTGGTGTTTCTAACGGTTCCTTATTTAACAAAGTCTCGATCATACGTACTTAAGAATGCATATTGAGCTAGTACAGATGAGTATCGTATCCCAGGAAACACTCAGTGAATCTTGCCGTATCATATTGTCAACCAAGCGTTTGAAAATGGTGTGCTAGGCATTGGCCCAACCCCTCATGTGATGTTCGCGATTTTCTTCTCAAGCCATAATGGCACCCCACGACCCGACCGTCCACCGTCTGAGGCATCGCACAAACCTAACCTGGCGGTCCCCGGTTCTCATGTATGAGCGGGCTGGCAAAGTACGGGCCATTTTGTTTCAAACAAGGTGGTCTGATCTTTGAACAAATGGTTTCTCTGCGATTAACGCCGTAGATTACACAGTCTGTCAGACGCTCGCATCGGATTGGATTGGATTGTAATCCTAGGTGTGATGGCGCAGCGAATGAGAAACGAACAGCCAAGCAATCAGGTAAAGAAAATCTATCGGTCCACCTCTTCGGCCAATGATATACCAGCCAACTGCGATCGAGCCTTCCCCTCGCTTCAGATTCTTATCAACATCGACAAAAAGGCAGTAGCTCTCGGGCCGGAGTTTCCTGCTTTATTCGAGTTAATTATGCAAATCACACATGCTGAAAACGAACGTGCTACTCCAATAAGCCGGCCGGGATCTTCCCCGATATTCATTGTACACGTAAAAAGAATGATGGAACATTCTCTGCCGTAATTTTACCAGCCTCTCAGTTTCAAAGAGATATGCGTTAAAGGTTCGTGAACCCCCACCTTTGTTCTATTATCCAAAAGGTGATTTTGAAATTTTGCAGTAGGCTATGCATATATGCCAGTCAATATGTAATATAATCCTTGAAAAGGTCAGCTGAGACGATCTGCGGGAGAGGATTCTGCAAGATGGCTGCGGGGCCTTGGAAAAAAGTGAAACGAAACAGTCATGAAATGTGAGCAATAATCTTTCCCCATCTGTGCTCTTCGGCAACCGGCTCTTGACTAGATCGAGATTGACCGTTATTCCCTTTTCCCGAATGATTACCACGCCATTAAACTTTGATTTGATCATTGACCAATCACCAAACAAGCCTGTGTGTAAATGTATTCCTGTTTAGTGGGTTCTTGTTAATCAATCAAAGGTAGTTCTAGAAAGGTAAAAACTAACCTCAACAAATATGATGATTGGGTGGCCTCCACAAGACTGAAGTACTTAAACAAGTGTGATGAGCATGTCCCGTAAATTAGTGAGCCTTTCGAACCTTTATTGTATGAAACTGCCAAGACATACCTACGAGTGATTTTGAGTGACTTGAAGAAGCTTTATTGATGAGGACGCTCATAATCTGGTTAGTTTAATTTCTAGATGAGTCGCCGCGTTCTGTGACTCCTCCATGTACGGGTCCATGACTCGGCAAAACTCTATGGGGGTGGGAAGGGGGTTTCTGAACACTGGCTTCTGGTATGAGCCAGTACTACTAACATTGATAACCATTGGCAAGCCCTTCAAGCAAGCTATTTCATAGAAAGCTTAATCTCACATGTTCAAAGCCAGTATTCCAAGATGGGACCGCAGAACCAGCTCGTCTCATGGAAAACATCATTTAACATATCCGAAAGTTGGTAGTAAAGAGCGAGCATCATTTCTGGAAAGCCAATTGCTAAAGGGAATTTGTTTAATTCACTACTTCCCATCAAAAAGTACTTTTTTATAGTGCTTCATTTCCCCAATACTTTCCAAAATGTCCATCCTCGCCTCATGGGTTTCCTTCTTTGGCGGAACATTTCTCAAGGTTTCGTCCGAACACCACATGCGCACAGCCTCCTTCACCGTGGAGACATCTAGAAGTCGGTAGTGCAAGTGGTCGATTATCGATGGGAATTGTCGGTTTAGGAAAGCCCTGTCAGCATGAATAGAGTTTCCGGCCAGAACTGCTACCTTCGGGGTTGGAACATATTTTTGTATATATGCGAGTAGCTGTGAGGTGGCCGCCTCAATAGTGGTTGTAGAATTCAAAACACGGTTGGTTAGACCAGTCTAGGTTCTTATCATTAGATTTCAAAGAGGAATATTAGAGTGGAGTATTAAGAGCGATTACAGAGGCATGAGTCCGCTGGCACCATTCTCCCATCTTGTCAAGTACAGGCTTTTCGTAATGTATGACGGTCTCAAATCCCCCATTGTCAAGAATATTTAACTCAAAATCCGTGATATAGCAACATATCTGCAGTATAACGTCATTTTCATAATCAAGACCGGTCATCTATAGCCAAAGGTAAGTTTCAAACCTAGTGAGTGTTTGTGGGCTATTGGGTGGGCTCAGTACCTCACAATCTATCCACACTATCGGAGTAGTTGAGCGGTTAAGCATCTTCGGTGATTGATATAAATTATGTTTAAATGTTCTTGTAAAATAGCTCGGTCCTGAGATGCGACTGATGAAATGGACTACAGGGCGTTGGTGGAACCAGAAAACCATTGTAATGTAATGGGTGAGGCTTGAGCAACACCCTGTCTCAGATCTCCCAAAACTTAAATCAGAAATAACCCTAGCCCCCCACCAATGGTGGCACAATGATCTGATTACATAAGTGTGCGACTTGAAATGTTTTGAAGTTTCTGCGCCTCTCTTCCTCCTCCTTTGGCTCTCATAATCTGGTTGTCTAAACGTCATTGTGACAAAAAAAGAAACCCCGTCGCATTGGCTTTTCTTCGTTCCATCCTTCTGCGAAGGAATTCATACTCTTCTCTCCTTTTACGACGGACCCTAGGGAGACCATTCTCTGCCACAGCTGTTGTAAAGATGAAGGTTCAATGCCAGATTATCACCACCCCGGCCGATGATTCTCCGGGGACCACTCTGTTACTCCATTTCGACCAACAACGTTATATGATTGGTCAAATTGGTGAAGGTGCACAGCGAGCATTTGTCGCACGAAGTGCACGGCTCAAGAAAATATCGAATATTTTTCTCACTGGGCGTACACAATGGCAGAATACCGGCGGACTCATCGGATTTCTCTTGACTTTGGGAGATAAGGAGGAAGGGAAGACTTTGGATGCAGCGAGGCTGGGCAAGCCAAACGTTGCAGCAAGCTCGGGTGTTACTGTTCATGGTGGCGAGAACTTAATGCACACACTTGCTACCGCTCGACCTTTCGTTTTCAGGAAAGCAATGAAACTGAAAGTTCGGGAAATTCCGCAGCAATCTAAAAAGCCATCACCTGGGAGAACGCCATATTATGGCGATGAAAATTTGACGGTTCATCCTATGCATATCTTTCCTGATGGCCATAAAAATTTGGCAGTTGTGGGAGTAGGATCGGAGAAATCTTCAGAAGAAAGTAGTCCAAGCGATGATGAGACTAAAAGGAAGCGTTCTTTTGAAGATTTTTCGGGCAAAGAAAGTGTACAGAAAGCTCAAAACCGAAAGTCAATTCTTCAAGGTGTGGTTGAGAACATGTTTTGTTCTGACTGGACCATGGATACCATGATGGAAGATTCTGCGCCTGTCAACGAAAACGATATGATGAGAAATTCGGTCAGTGGAGACTCAAAGAGGCAGCGCAGCTCTCCGCCGACCAATAATACTTTCACGACCCAGGAATATGACTTTCAACTTTCCACCAGGCCTCCGCCACCAGGAAAAACCAGAGCTCCATGGCCAGCATCAACTGTGACACATCTTCCACGCTCCAAACCTTCTGAAATTTCACTATCTTATTTGTTTACCCTTCGCCCCGTCCGTGGAAAATTCCTGCCCAAAAAAGCAATCTCTCTCGGTGTAAAACCCGGTCCAGATTTCTCCAAAATCTGTAACGGCGAATCAATTGTTGTCGCCGATGGCAAGATTGTTAGGCCGGAAGATGTAATGGAACCAACTAAACCAGGTACTGGATTTGCTGTCTGCGACCTGCCCGATCCATCATATATCAATGATTTCCTAGCGCGAGATGAATGGAGGGATATAGAAAGACTCAGAGTAGAAGTTGAGTGTTTTTTCTGGATCCTGGGTAAAGGAGTCATAAAAGATGAGAACTTAAAGAAGTTTATGAAAAATATGGCACACGCCCGGCATGTAGTCAGCTCTCCAGATGTTTGCCCAAATACCATCTTTTACCAGGGGGCTGCAGGCGCTGCAACAAAGCTTAATATGATGGATGAGAGCTTTTTCCCTATACCTCTTTCGAGCAATAAGGCATTGATTAAAGATTTAGAGGGGATTCAGCCTGCATTACCAGGGCTTGTTTGGCAACTGGAACCAAAACGGGAGCTTCTAAAGGCCGGCGTTATGGAATTTTTCGATGTGGAGAAGGCTGTGAAGGACACTGAGCCTGATTATGTCCAGTTGGCCAATGCGGTCAAAACCCAAACCTTAGAAAATGCAGCAGAAACGTCTAAGGAGACTCCGTGGAAAGATGTGGAGATCATCACTCTTGGGACTGGGTCCGCAAGTCCCAGTGGATATCGGAACGTATCAGCGACCCTTGTAAGGGTACCTAATGCCGGAAGCGTTCTCTTTGATTGTGGTGAGAGTACAGTTGGACAACTAAGGAGGCTATATACATCAACAGAGTTAGCTGAGGTGTTAAAAGACTTGAAGGCGATCTACATCTCACATCTACACGCGGATCATCATCTTGGTACCACTGCTGTGCTGAAGGCTTGGTATAACGAAGTTCACCTCAAGAACGAGGAAGTTATTGGAGATGGAATCATGAATGTTGTGGCCCCGTGGAAATTTCTAGTCTGGTTAAAGGAATACGCAGATGTCGAAGAGTTTGGGTTCTCGAAGATTCGCTTCGTAGCCTGTGGGGATATCCCATTGAGAGCAAGAGAGCAGGCAAGAGATCGCTCAATCATCACTAGTATCAACAAGCTCCCTGATGTTCTCAACTCCATATCGCTAAAAGATATTCAAACTTCACCTGCTGTCCACTGTCAGGGTTCTTTTGTAACGGCTTGGACATGGAAAAACGGTTTTAAACTCGCATATTCTGGTGACACTCGGCCCACATCTGGCTTTGTCAAGATCGGAAAAGATGCCACAGTACTTTTACATGAAGCTACGTTCGACGATGAATTACAGGCCGAAGCAATCGCGAAGAAACACTCGACGACATCTGAAGCTTTGAGGGCAGGGATGGACATGGGTGCAAAGGGGGTCATCCTGACACATTTCAGCCAAAGATACCCAAAGTTACCAGTTTTCTCAACCAAGGGGGATGGAAATGGGATGGACATTGTCCTTGCGTTTGACTTATGTAGGATTCGCGTGGGTGATATGGGGAGGTTTGCGGGGTTTTTGCCGGCATTAAGAGAACTCTACAGATACGATGACGATGTGGTGGCAAATCTTGATGAAGAGGAAGAGGAAGGGGTCAAGGTCAAGGTCGAGGTCGAGGTGGGAGCGCAAAAGAAGAAGCCAAAGAAAGAGAAAAACATGAAAGAGATGAAAGCAAAAGAAAGGGTATAGATTCCTGCTTAAACCGTCAAAAACAAAACCAAAAACTCTGTAACTATCTCAACCCCTTTGATGAAGACATTGCAGTTAGAAGTAAGAAATACACAATTTTGGTGTCAAAATTAATGGCCCGCTTGGGAGCGGGCCAACACTGAGTTTTTGTGGTCAAAGACAGGTACGAATATAACGCCATTTCGAGAATTATCTTGTACCCAGCCTTCTTCAAATTTTATAAACATCGGGTGTGCACATACATCATAAGAAATCTGTTGTAAAACGCCTAGGCCTGAGATCTGGGTAAGATCTGGATGGGATGGCAATTTCTCTGGCCCCGCTACATCAATCTGTTAGCTCATAATTGAAAAGTTTACAAGAGCTTTTAGTGCCCTGACTGAAATATAGGGCTCGTGGTTTCATCATCTCATCTGGATTACAAGATGAAATCACTATCTACTTCCGGTGGGGTTTAGAATTTATATCAGATTTTGGGAAACTCGGGCAATACTCGGCTGAGTAGTTCGTTTTCTGCACACTTAATATTTAATATTTAGAGATCATAATATTCCGGAAAGCTGTTTTCGGTAGTCCGGCTTGAGGAATTTGAGAAAACGTTGTGAGATACGGACCCGTGCCAAGTCATGAAGTCTGGGCACGAGAAAGGTCGATTGCGTCTGGCATGCCATCTTACATGTGTAGGTGTAGGAAGTAACGTTAACTTGCTGTCCGTTTACAGCCACTAATGGGGGTTTTAGTATATGTAGTTTTTGGTATGCACCTCCCTCGAGTGGGCCCTAAGGGTATTTCCACTGAGAGTACAGCTTGCGGTAAGATTATTGTAGAAGTATGGGATGAGTCCTATTGGCTTGCCCATAGAAACCCCCTGCTTCTACAATAATTCCACCTCTCGCTGTATTTGTCAACGCATCTACAGTGTTCTCCGAGTCATAACTGGTGAAGGAACAGCCACAGTGGCTGATGATAAGGATATGTGGCACATGCACGTGGCTTCACTTCGCAAGCTTCACCTTCTGGGACCATGGACAGTTAACAACCGCCGACCGCGACAACTCCTGAAGATCGGTCACCACCTCTACTTCAACTTACCATCCGCTCAACGAAATTTCACTCCCCCTCCTTCACAAATCAAATACTCATACCTTCGCTTTTGTACCAATTTAATTTCACGATTTCCCTAACATCTCGGCAACTATGACAACAGCAGGAGCAGGCTCGTACTCAAACCCGTTGAAGAAGTTCAAGTACGGTACCTTTCTTGACTCCTATTCTGCTATATCTTATTGCATCGGGAATTGCTAATAACATTTGCGCAGGTTGGTGTTTTTAGGAGAGCAGTCGGGTACTGAATTAACCAAAGAGCTATCACGAGAGTGGCCGGCTATAAATGCCGAGAACAGTTTGCTAATACAACTCGAAATATAGTTGGAAAGACATCATTGATTACTCGGTTTATGTACGACTCGTTTGACAACATGTACCAGGCCACCATCGGGATAGACTTTCTTTCAAAAGTGGGGCAGCATTTACTCCCTTGAAATGCCTCTGTTTTTATTCTTGGAGAGTGAGACTAATAAGAAGGGGGGTGCAACAGACAATGTACCTTGAAGATCGAACGGTGCGATTACAGCTTTGGGATACTGCTGGGCAGGAGCGATTCCGGTCCTTGATTCCTTCCTACATCCGGGACTCTAGTGTTGCTGTTGTGGTGTACGATATCACGAGTACTGTCTTCCCCAATCCTCCCCGATTCTGAATGCTGACTCCCCGCAGACCGTGCCTCTTTTGTCAATACCTCTAAATGGGTCGATGATGTTCGTGGTGAGCGTGGTAACGACGTTATCATCGTCCTTGTTGGTAATAAGACAGATTTGAACGATAAGCGCCAAGTCACTACAGAGGAGGGTGAGAAGAAAGCCAAGGAGTTTAAAGTTATGTTTATCGAGACTAGTGCGAAAGCCGGGCACAACGTCAAGACTCTTTTCAGGAGAATTGCACAGGCATTACCGGGTATGGAGGGCAGCGTTGGTGGTGAACAGGATAATGGTGGTAAGCGTTGTGTCTCAAAAATATGCGAATTCCATGTTACTAACGAAGTAAGTAATGATCAACATCGATATGAAGGGTGCCGAAGCTGGAAACCAGGATAGCCAGTGCAATTGCTGATATGGAGGATTATAAATATGCTTTTTACGGTAACGAGGATACAGATTTCGATAATGACTACGATAATAAATATGCAGTTGGTAGTGTATTTTTCCCTGGGGGATTGCAGGAATTCAAAGGGGAAAGTTCTCAAGGAATCGGTGTTTCTTTTCATGATATTTTCCCTTGACTCTTTATTTCTATGTTCGGATTTTTTGCTTATCTTAGCTTTGTTTTTTCTGTTGTCTCGCCGGTGATGCGAACTGAAAGAACACCTTCGCGAGTCCCTTTATTCCTGATAAATCATTTGCTGGTTTGTATGCTTTAAGGGGCGGTTACTTGTGCTTTTTTTCATGTATCCGGAAGGTCCATTGTTGATATTGAACAAATAAACCGAGGGTCAATATTTTTGAGGGCTTAACTCGATATATGAGTTTGTGCTATTGGCATTGATATCGGGAACTCAATTAATATAGACGTGGATGAATAACAATGAACACAAATACTGAGGCTTCTATTGGGGTTTATAGAGCCACTACATGTATTTATTCGGGTGTTCATGGTACTATCAAGCTGAGACCACTCGTCAAGCGACATCCAGCATGTCTTGGTATAAATGTGAATTTATGAAGCTAGATATAGAGAGAGTACTGGTGTTATATATGGATGTCCTTCAAGGCCCGTCGAAGCTCCCATACGGGTTTTAAGCAAAATAGTTAACTGCATATAGAGTGGAAGGTTTTTACTATTAAAAGATCATTTCTCCGCTAACGGCGATATATATTAAACATAAAACACAAAAAATCAAAGTAGTTAAAATTCCATTAGTTATTGGTATTGAATCTTTTAATCATATGATTAGCACTTACTCTCAATCATACTTGGAGTGGGACTTACCTATAGCCACATTCACACCGGTAAAATACCGTAGCACCTTCATCCGCACTTCGGAGCTGTAGCGTATAGAACCACATCTTTTCCCTCCCACATTCGGGGCAGATCTGTTTGATCTCTGCTTCTGTCTGTATATCTTCTGTAGCTAAACTTTGAACCGCACTCTTCTTCAACCGGAGCGCTGACGGGAATGCAGAAGGTGCAGACTGAGTTGTAACTGTTTTGTTACCGGGGTCTGTAGAACTGTAATTAGAGCCTGATGAGGTAAGAATTGAATGAGTTGGAGTAGACCTTTGGTAACGGTGCCGCACATTTCGCATTCGAGCCTGTCAGTGCCGGTGACGGAGTCGAGGAGGTTACCACAGTCGCTGCAGAATACTAGAGTTCCGACTGTAGACATTTTTTGAGTTGCCGCTTACACAGTGTTGAGTTATAGAGAGCGGAATTATGTAGAGACAGAGTTTCACGATAAATCCAATTGAGGCTCTGTTCGGTTTTTTTTCTGACGCGTGTGAGGAGGGTAACTCTATGTGAGGACTTGGCGTTAAAGTGAAGTTTTCAGGAACGTGAAACATACATGTATAGACCAGCTTGCCCATCATCAAACTTTGGTGGGTGGCAACCGTTGCATCCTGCGGGTAGCAGGGAAAATAGCGGGCGGCACTCGCTGATGGGCAAGCTGGTCTATAGGTTTCCTGCCGAAGGGGGTTGTAACTGATTGGATTGGGCGATGGTAACTACGAAGATCAAATCACCTTACCGCATTTTATAGCAATGCTACCTACATGTAGAGTCCGAACCTACGTGTAGGGGCATGTAAGTACATATACCTACAAGTAGCGCTATAGCACGAGTATATAGAAAAAATTAATTTTCAGTGTCTAGCAACAACATGTAATCCGTATCCTTCGAATCGTAACAATTTAGACAGATGGAACTGAGATGGAAAAGTTGCCAGTACCTGAAAGGTATTAATGTTCTCTAGCTTTGTATCCAGCACGGTCATAAGAAAAAAAGTACCGCGGGTTATTAGATAGCCAGAGGTTCATCCGTTTACGAAGTACAGTAAAATAAAAATAAAAATAAAAATAAATAAAAATAAAAATAAATAAAAATAAAAATAAATAAAAATAAAAATAAATAAAAATAAAAATAAATAAAAATAAAAATAAATAAAAATAAAAATAAATAAATATAAATAAATATAAAAAATAGTAAGAACAGGGAAATCAACTAAGAGGTGTTATTGCAACAAAGAGGGGATCTTATTTATTATGGTGCGATAGGTATTTATTTAAGAAGTATCTGATTTGTTTTCCTAAACTGAAATCTAGTTAGTATTTCGTTCAAAGAAAACTGAGCGCATGAATGGTTTGAGGTGGTAATGATAGAACAAGAGTCAGAAAGTACAGAAGGAGCAACCTTCATTGCAAAAGCTATTCCACATAGTAAGAGTACAAGTCTCTAGGACTGGTGCCAGCTATGAATTCTCATCATATTGTCCTGTGATAGAAGGGAATAAGAGGACGGAATTATAAACTTACATTATGTGGTTGGAAACATTATCAATGATTCGATGTTCCACGGGCAATGCGATGATGAAGGTGAGTGAGAATTTTTTTGGAATGCCTCCCTCCTGCCAAGATGCGGCGAAACCAAGCCCTAGCCCTAGCCCTACAGAGAACTGTTTACTCCAAGATCACACTGTATCACTCGTGAATCGTGACCGCATTCAGGCTATTAATTTCTTGCTTAGCATTGCCACATCGTAAGCCTAGATGTCTCAAGCCTGGAGGGCTTTAGAGTGGATTATAAGTACTGTAAAACTAGAATTGAATATGTAAAGTCTTTTAATAGGTGGAAACTGAAGGTATTAGGGACAAATAAACAAAACAAAAAACTAAGAAAGCAAAGCATTACCCCCCGTTCCCCATGTTTTCAAGCCAACCTCAACTTCACCCTAGCCAGCCACCGCAAGAGAAAATGAACAAAAGAAACAATCCGATCTAAGAAGCATCACGGTGCCTATGTAGAGAGTAATAATAATAAGAAATCAATCGAGCCCCATCACAAATATAGCCGGTAATAGCAACACCTGTCATTCCGTTTGGCGTATTATCCATCTGACCAACCCCATAAGGTTGGAAACCTTTGAAAATGAGTGAAAATTTGTATTCTCTCGACCAAAATCCTCTGCCTTCCTTCAAAGCGGAACCGGGCAGCAGGCGGAAACACAGAAAGTGACACCCCACCAAGATAGAAAGAAAAAAAATACACAAGAAGAAAGTATAACTACAATTCGAAATGCCACCCTACTACAAACTGCAAAAAAAGACAATCCACCCAATTTTTTAGTTTTTTCTCTACTCCATCCGTATCCGTTTACTGACGTGACAATCATATCGAAACCCGCTATCGTGCATGCATTTTCTCCTAAATATTTGGATTTATTATTTTCACCTAGGGTACGAATATGATTCTGTAAGGAAAGTCAGTACGGGCACTTTAAATAAGTCAAGGGAACTCACGAGAACCCTGCGCATCTCTAGGTATATTTAAACTCGCCAGAAGACCCATCATTGCCTCTGGTCTGAACCTTACTGCTTGGTATTGCTGTGCTCCTGGCAATATGCTCAACAAGTACATCAACATTTCTGGGAGTGCAGGCGCTGGTGGTGGGGGCGGCGGTTGCTGGTGCATTGGCTGCTGCTGTTGCTGCTGTTGCTGCTGTTGCTGTGGCCTTCCTTGGTGCTGCTGGCGTTGGTAGCCACCTCGTGCATCGTCCCTTCCGACATCCCGGTCTGACAAGTTACCACGCTCTCGGTTGTGCTGCTGCTGCTGCTGCTGCTGCTGCTGCTGTAGTTGTTGTTGCTGTTGCTGCTGCTGCTGCTGCTGTACACGTTTCTGTTGGTCAAGCCTTCGCCCAGCAGCGCCTTTAAGCGGTGAGTCCGGCCGTAAAACTTTTCGTGGTCGGTGCTCTGACGAATCAGAGAGGTCTTCATTGGCGGGCCTCTTAGGGGATGCGATACCAGCTCCAACGCGCCCATTAGGAATGGCAACTTGAATTTGTTGTCGGTTATCTGCCTGGTTGTAATCTTGCATCATTTCTTGACGTCCGCTTGATTTGGGCCTGCATTGTTGGCTTGGTGAAATAACAGATATATATGAACATGGGTCAACGCTCTTGTAAGAGTATCTTGTAGAAAACCGATTGAGATATGGATCTAAATTATCGTTAGAATCTTTCTCAACTACACTGTGAAATTTTTAAGGTTCACGGACCACCAGGAAATAGCTCACTCATCCGCTTCTCGAGCTTGTACACCTGATTGAGATCACCATAATGTGCCTCATATTCATAAAAATACTGGTAAATCTTCTTAGTGTTCTGCGCTGGCGCTTTGCCGACAAAAGTCTCAAATACAGCTCTGGCATCTGTTGATAGTCAGTACGTATCCAAACCAGTAGAACGAACCAAACTAGACTTACTAGTGATATCGTTATCTGCTATCAGGTGTTTTAGGTATTCCAAGGCAAACTCCTCGTCCTCAGGAAACAATTTCATGCCCCGCTCAAAGATCTTCAACGCAGCCGGGTCTTTATAGCAATGGAATTCGATAAGTGCACTAGCTACGTATACATCGCTAGTGATTTTGCCCCTCTTCCTCGCATCTGCAAAAATCTGTCTGCTTCCGCCAAGTGGCTCATTAACCTTACCATGGCCTTGGACACGGCGCATGGCACGCATAAGGTTGATCCAAACCGCTGAGATAGTTCCGGACATGACTTGAATCTGCGCCTTTGTCGACTCTTTGATGAATGCAATCTGGGACTCCTTTGCGGATTTATCTGCCATTATATCCGGGTCGTCGTAATCATCGTCATCTCGGCCTCCTTGAGGGTCTTGGTAGCCCTCCTCAAGTTTTGCAATCTCTTCTTTCTCTCTTTGTTGGGCCTTACTAACCTGGGAGTACAATACATTAAGAAGATCGTCATACGGCTTCCTAATCATTTGGCCCTTCCGTACTAGGGCCTCCTCGCCACCTTCAACAGAAATGGTTGCTTCAAGCCGCTCAGCGTATTTAAAATGTAATAGACAACTCTCTGGGTTTGCGACCATGCCTTGCTTGAGGAACTCTACTCCCTGGTCATCCATTCCATTCGCGAAGCACCATTCAGCCGCGTCAAACCATATCTCGGGCCAGAATCTCAATGCCATGAGAGCTTGCTTAAAGACATATAAAATTCTTGTTTTTAAGCCTGCGGGATCGTCCTTGGCTAGTACCAAGGGATCATCTTTCTCCCATTGAATCCATTTCTTCCACAGCTCTACCTGTTTGGTCCAATCCTCGTATCCTTCATATCCAGGTACTGGGGGGAGACGTGGAAGCGTTTCTCTTCTAAGGCCCTTTGTTGTATTTGTCAATTCGATGAGACAACTCCGGGCGGTCATAAATAGTGGCGATCTTTCTTGTAGGAACTTTCTAGCCTATAAATTCACAATGGAAGAAAGAAGAATAACCAATTTGTCAGAGTCACGTTTTTTTTCTATGCAAAAAAGCGTAAAAGAAAGAAAGAAATGGACAAATTTCTTGTGGATTGGTTTTAAATACCGTTAGCTTGTTAAGCCCTTGTTCGAATTGGTCGTACTCTCTCCATAGCTGCTCAACTCCTTGCACGGGCATGGTAACAGCTTTTTGGTACACCTTCCTCAGTGAATCCATTTTTTGCTGATCCTGCCAACCACTCCCGCCTACATTACCTGGTCCACTTTTGACGAACTGTACATGGTCACCCCAGATCTTGCCGGCTTCGCGGTCACATCCGACACTGTTTAGAACAAACTCATAAGCCTGGGAAACAATGGCACGGGCTTTGCCACCTGTATCGGTGGTGAGATTGTTGCGTCTCCGGATGTAGTCGAGGTAAAGTGACCAAAGTTCAACATTGGGTACATTCAGAAGAGAACGGAAAAAAATTTGCTCCACTCGAATCAATTCGTTGTTTGCCAGCTCCATCTTAACGTATGCAATCCATTGCTGGGCCTGTATCACAACATCAGTATATAATATATCAAACAGGGAGCACATTATTGGCACATAGTACAGATGAGATGAGGCTCCGACAAAGGAAAAGAGGAAGTAGGAAAGGGCCATATATATATTGTTTCTTTTATAGAAGTAGGGCTGTGATGACCTACCGCTGCTGGGAACACTACAAAAAACCTCTCATAAGCTGCTCTGGCATCGTCAAGTTTTCCCTTTTTGCGATGTTCCTCAATTAGCGCCAACCAGGCATCAATGTCTCCTCTGGGGTCTTCCTTGATCCTGTCCTCAAGTTGCCCTACGATATCCTGCGGAAGTCTTCTCCTCTTATTTGAAACAAGAGTAGCGGTCTTCTGGACAGAATTCTGTACTGGTACAGTAGGAGTAGGGGCAGTGGTAGTGGTAAGGGTAGATACTGGAGGAGAAGCAACGGACGCCGATACAGGAAGTGAATCAACATTATGAGAACCAGTATTTGGGTTCGTGTCAATAAACATGGGAGGAGGGGTCTGGTCACTAATATTCTCATCAGGAACATAGGCACCATCATCGACTATCGCAGAGTCGGCACGGGTAGGGGCAGCTGAGGAACGCGCAGAGGAATCTTGAGTAGTTGCACCAATATCAACAGTAGAGTGGTCGTGATGAAGAGTAGTAGCATCTTTCTCGTTGGCCGAGGCGTCAACACTAGAAGATCCTGTTTTCGGACTTGAAACAGTAGCAGGGAGAAGGGACGCAACAGGCGAGACTTCTTCCAACGCGGGAGTTTTCATATGAATATCTTCATCTTGTTCTTGTTCTTCGGCTTGCTCTTCCCCCTCTCCTTCTTCTTGCTCTTGATCTTCTTCGGTTTCTTCCACTTGTTCCACTTCTTCTTCTTCTTCATGCGGAGAAAGCCCCCTAGTGCCATCTTCTGACTCTGATACGGCTTCTAAGCTCTCTTGAGCACCCAGCGACTCTGCGCGCCCGTTCGCACCCTTATCATTTTCACTACCCAAGTCATTTTGGGTATTTTCCAATTCTTGCAACACCTTCATCGCGTTTAGGAACGCGGCTTCGGCATCATCAGAATTAATAGCTGCCATTGTTGTTAATCGTAAGAACAAGTAGTAGAGGAAATTTTTAAAACACAGGAAAAACAAGTATTGTTAAATTCCGAGAGAAAAAAATGAGTGAGAGAACAATTGTGGTGATAAATTCCGGGTGGCGATTATAGAGGTGCTAGTTTATTGTTCGTGGTTTACGTAGAAACGTCGCGCGGCGAAAAATAAAGGAGTGGTGTCTAGGTGTCTGTTCGATGAGATGAGGATGACGCGTGATGTCAGTCGTGAGTACAATAATGGTGAGAGAAGTGCCTGGATGGTAACAACTGACTGACCTTGGCAGACAAGGACCACCTGTCTTTGAGAAAGCGCCTATGTCCCGTAGGTGAAGAGGACAGAGGCAACGCGCGCGACAGAGTCGGGTAGAGATGTCGTCGGGCGACTTACTTGGCGAACACAATGGGTGGGGGGAGAAGATGGGTGATGATGATGGATTTGTTGGGTAGTGGAGAAAGAAAGTCCAGTGAGAGGAGAGAACAAGAAAAGGGCGAAATGCGGGTTCCAACCGAGACATGCAGCCAGCCAAGAATATGTCGCCAAGACGTAATTTTTTCTGATTTTTTTTGTGGTTATTTAATTCTACCCTAGAGTATTCTGATACTCTCTCTGCCTACAATCAACGAGCCACGGCGTGTTGCCTAATGAATTATTGTATGTACCTCGAAAAATACTGTACCTACATGTATGTATCCAGATTCAGGCGGTCAATTCCATTCATACCAACACTCAATACTTACTCTACGAGTCTCTCACATAACTCTCACATAGGATTCGCTTTGACTGTCTCTATGGGGACCGCGCGCACTCCTGAAGTCTGCAGTATCGTAAGCGAGACAGGATATACTCTATGTTGAGTACGTGTACTCTATTTTATCGGTGTTCCCACATGTTGCGCGCAGGCGCTAGTAGGTACAAGTGATGAAAAGTGTCGCAGGAACAAAGGGCGGAATAACTCTACATGTAGGTACAGTACCCATAAATGTAGCTACATATAGCATTCTACAAAACTAAACTTCTAGGCTCTAGACTCGGAATACTGGGACTCGGGAGCCCCTTGCTCACACCAGCGGTTAAGCGGGTTTCTCCGATGCCCGAAAGTCACACAAGACAGGACTTGTCGACCACCAGATGGTAATCATAAGTGATAATCTATGATCAAAATGATCAACAAATCCCGAATTCATCGAATTTAAAACCTGAAACACACGCGCGGAAATTAGTAAGGAAAAAAAAAAAAAAAAAAAAAAAAACCGCCTCTCCAACCCGAGCTCCGGTGGCTGCTGGCTTGTAAATTCTGTCTCTTTCTTTCCTCTATAGAGAGGCATTCCAAAGGAAACAGATCGACAATTCTTGGTTCTTTTCTAGTCCCCGGATTGAAATGAATTACACGGTCTAACCCGTTTAAAAGCTCTCGAACGTTGAAATAAAGACATTTTTACGAAGCTATAATACTGAGACAACACACTGACCTCGATATCGCAATAGGTACCATTTGTAGCGCACGGAAGGAGGGGCGTTAATTGACGTCACGACGTTAGGTTTATCTTTATCTCGCTAGAGTACATACAGGGTTCGCAGTGGATTTTAGTCTTATTTAGCATCCTATGATTGCATATTAATATTATGCGGTTTTGAAGGGAGTATGTAATAAGCTGAGGTATCGTACATTTATAATTGTCCAAAGAATAACCATGATTCTGGCTCAAAAACAGTATCAAAGGCTAGGACCAACAAGAAGATAGACTTAGTCCACTGCCTCTACTATAAATTACTTGTAATTTGGAATCCGGGAGGGGGTCTGCTATCACTTAAGTAAGTCTCCCTTCCCCACCTCCATACCCCCAATTCTTTTTCTCCCGATATTTCATGCTCCCCCTTCCTTTAAATTTCACCTCTGGCTCGCCACTTCTACCAACTCCCCGGTCATCATCCATTCTGGCGAATCTTTCCATCTCCCGTTCGTTCTCCTCTCTACGGATCCTCTCTTCCGCTTCTTCGTCACGCGTATACTCATATGCTTTCTCCCTATGCCTCCTATGCCGTCTTCTCGAAGGCGACCGTGATCCCGAGTGATACCTTCTCCGCCGGTGCCTATGTCGTGACCTCGAACGTGACGGAACACGCTTTGGTTGCAGCGGAGAGGAGATCGAGTCTTCCGGTTCCTCCATGATCGTCGTATTTGCATCTGCCGGCCCTGCGCCCCGACGCTCCCGAGACCGCCCTCGCGAGATATCCTCTACCGGGGCTGCGAGAGTTTCGGTCTCAGCGCCTCGGGGTCTACTCCTACTCCGGCTCTTTCTATATCTTGACTTTCCGTCCCGGGATCTTTTCCGCCTATGATACCGACTTGATTCCTCTCCGCGGTGCTCATCCCCTTTACCCCGCTCGCGCGACCGTGACCTTGGGGAACTGCGGACTTCAAGCTCTTTGCGCGTCTCTCGTGCTGCTGGAACAGGCACAGGGTCCCTCTTTTTGAACACGAGCTCTCCTGAGCTTGCAATAATGACATCTTCGAGCGGCCTATCGGAATCGTCGACCTTGAGGTCCTCTATCTTTTTGACAACATCCATGCCCGCGACTATATGTCCAAACAGCGTATGTTTATCCGTTAGGTACTCGCACTCGGCCAATGTTATGAAAAACCTTTTCATCTCATCATTAGTCCTCAAATTGTCCTTCCAAGGATGTAAATGTGCTTACTGGCTACTGTTGGTGCCCTTTCCTCTGTTCGCCATGCACACAAGTCCCTCTTTATCGATCTTCCGCCAACCCAAGTTCTCGTCGGCGAACATTTTACCATCATAGATACTCGCCCCGCCAGTTCCATCGCCATTGGTGATATCGCCGCCTTGGATCATGAATTCTGAGATTACGCGGTGGAAGGTTGAGTTCTTATAATGGAGGGCGTGGGTAACACCTCCGGGGGCTGTATAGGTTCCATTGGAGCCGGTACATAGGAGTCGGAAGCTACATAAGTCAGTTAAATGTATTTTGGAAAGGATGCGGGGCTGGGGGGATACTTTTCACAGGTTTTGGGGGTCTTGTCGTCGAAGAGCTCGATGGTAATGCGGCCGGCAGGCTGCGTGCCGATTTGAATGTCAAAAAACACGCGAGGGCGCGGCATTGTAAAGGTAAAAGTAAAACTATTATACGATGCAGGAGAAGAAGGTTCAACAAGGGTTTGAGGAAGGGAAGCTGGAGGAGAAGGTTGGAGCTTGTGATCAGAGTAACTGGTTGACGAGAAGGGTACTTTACAGAGCAAGGGTTTCCTTGCAGGGCATGAATCTTGGCGGTCGATACCAGATCATATTATTAAGTTAAGCTTATCAATTGTACATGTAGGTATTTGATTGTTCTAATAGATATTTATTCATGTATCTCGTCTCAGGTGTAGGGATGAACTTCACAGGCCCCATTAATTCCCTCGGTTTTAATTAATGCCCCCTTGAATCTCGCAGTAACCAAACACTGTGTACCTGTGCCGGCCCGGTGTTGGCATTCAAAGACCCTGCCATGTGCCAACGCTGCGCGGCGCCCAACAAAATAATTCCCTCTGTACGGTATTCTTCAGTACGATTAAAGGAGATATTGATAACACAACTTCTGCCACAATTTCGACTTGAACTCCTAAACATCCCACCCATCCCACCCATCCCACCCCACCAATCACTGACCATGGCTTCATTAGTCAACGAGGTCGTAGCCAAAATTTCCTCCACTCTCGGCCCCTTCGCCATTCCCGCGCTCGCTGTCTTCGGTGCACTCTCGGTTCTATCCATAGGCCTCAAGGCTGTCAACGCTATCCTGAGTCTCTTCATCCTCAGCGGAACTAATGTAAGAACTGTTCTCTTGTGTAAATAATCACTTGGCATCTTCTGATACACCATAGCTCCGCAAATTCGGTCCCAAAGGCTCATGGGCCCTAGTCACTGGCGCCTCTGACGGCATCGGGAAAGAGTTTTCCCTCCAGCTTGCTGCAAAGGGGTTTAACATTCTCCTCGTCTCACGCACCGAATCCAAGCTTGCAACCCTAGCAACTGAAATCGAAAGCAAGTATGCCAGTACCCAGACGAAGATACTTCCTATGGATTTTGCTGCCAATGACTCAGCCGACTACGACCGTCTTGCAGCGCTCATCAAGGACTTCGACATCGCAATCCTCGTTAACAACGTAGGCAAATCACACGATATCCCGGTCCCCTTCCTCGAAACTACTCACAAGGAAATGAATGATATCATCACCATCAATATTACCGGTACTCTAAAAGTCACACAGCTTGTTGCTCCGGGAATGGCGGCGAGGAAGCGTGGGTTGATTCTGACCATGGGGTCGTTTGGTGGATTGCTACCGACACCGTTCTTGGCGACGTATTCCGGGTCAAAGGCGTTCTTGCAGTACTGGAGTACGGCGCTGGGAGCAGAGCTGAAAAAGGATGGCGTTGAAGTGCAATTGGTTGTTGGTTATCTTATTACTTCCGCGATGAGCAAGGTTAGAAAGCCAAGTATGATGATCCCAACGCCTAAGGGCTTTGTCAAGGCTTGTCTTGGGAAAATTGGGGTTAAGGGAACGGCGGCGGGAATGGAGGGGACTATTACTCCATATTGGGCACATGGGCTTATGCACTGGGGTGTTACCGCGCTAGGAATCTTCAATGGCACAGTGCTGATGAAAAACTTGGGCATGAATGTGTCCATTAGAAAGAGGGCTTTAAAAAAGAGGGAGAGAGAGGCGGCGCAAGGAAAGAAAGGATTGTAGATGACGAGTTATGGTTAAAACATAGATAGCTTCAAAGGGTGCTTTTTAATTATCTATGGGATTTGGGTTTTAGGTGCTGAGTGATGCTCCTATTTCTATTCTTTGTTTGTGAGGGGTTGGGGACAGTTCAGTGATGTTTTTGAGACTCCCAAGAAAGCCCAACCTACCATTTATATATGAAGGAACCATCAAACCTCTTTCGCGCACCTTAAATAAATAATTCCCTTTGATATCCCATAAAAATAGTACTTGCGTATTCCCCAGCACCACACTGGCCAATCCTCCCCATCTGCAGGTAAACAAAACGCCCAGACGCGCCAAGCCCCCAGTCGCACCAAGCGCAACCGCAGCCAACAACACCACCCCAGCGAACCCAGACCAAACCTAAGGAACAAAAACAGAAGTCGTAACGTTCATTCATTCACGTCAACCGTCCATCACCACCACCATCACCTCCCTTACACATAACGGTCCGCTCTTTACCCCCAATCCTGGAACGCGTCTCAAATTCTACTCGCCTCCACGGTCCGCCCTACACCACTCTCCCCACACATAGCGTCACAAACTCGCACCTTACGCCTACAGGGAAATCCTCTCCCATCCCTCCCCACACGCGACAGAAAAGGACAAATACAGATAAAGAAAGAGATGTCGATATTCGAGACCCCGCCATCGCAACGGCAGTTCCAATCCTCAGTCTACGCGGCGCCCGCCGCAAACACTCTGTACCCAGAACTACCAACCGAGCTACGGACACCAGCAAGAACTAGTAATACATACGGGGGTCCTCCCGGTGCCCCTGCTGGCTTCGTGACCCCCGAGCGTCCGGCGGATATGGCAGCGCATCCGCAACAACAGCAGCAACTGCAAAAGGTCCCGCCTACCACAGACAACCTAAGCCCTGTTGCGCGCGCCGCAAGGACCGTAAATGAGTACCTGACCACCGAGGCACGGTATCCGCAGCTGGATGATATTGTATCTCGTAAGTTTCCCTCTTGATGCGTTGTTTTGGAAGGGCAATGTAATGCAGGGTTGTTAACAAGGTGTGGGATGAATAGAGGGCCAGTCGTCAGATTATGATCTCCCAAGGTCTCCGGCGTGGGAGCCGTTTCAAAGGTCGTTCAGCCATACGATCCCGGATTCAATTTTCGAACAGTATAACCGCGCAACGTCACACACGCTTATGGGCCTGTTTGCGGAGTTGAAGCAGGCATGGATTACGGTTGATAATCGGTTGTATCTGTGGGATTACACAACTCAAGGCTCGTTCCAGGGCTATGAGGGCCAACCTAACAATATCACAGCGATGCGCCTTTTGACACCAAAGAAGGGTGTATTTGTTGAGAGCGTGAACTATGTGCTAGTTGTGGCGACGACGGTCGACATCTTCCTGATGGGAGTGGAGGCGGTGACGAATAGCAGGGGTGGGAAGGATGTTAAGCTTCTCACTTCGCCACTGAGCGTTCCAACCAAAGGACTGGGGGTTAGTATCATTGAGGGGAGCAAGAATACTGGAAGGATCTTTTTTGGCGGAAGAGGCGATAATGATGTTTATGAATTTACATATCAGGTATTAAAATCATTTCAAGAGATTTTGCGGGTTCAATGGTACTAATAAGCATATAGGTACAAGAGAAATGGTTTCATGGAAAGTGTGGGAAAATTTGTCATACAAATGGTGGTGTTTCATCGTTTACCCCAAGACTCCCGTTTTGGGGCAGTCCTAAAGACAGTAAGTCTATCTTTGCTATAAAATAGAAGAAAATGAGAAACTTATTAAATTTGGCTAGCCGAATACATCGTACAAATGGTTATGGATGATACACGGAATCTTCTATATACTTTATCATCTAAATCGGCAATCAGGGCTTTTCACGTCAAGGGAGATACCACTCTCCAGCTAACTATTACCCACTCCTTCTCACATACCTTGGCAAATATCAGGGTCATGATTGGAAACACACCATTACTGGAGCCTAAAACTCCCATTATTGCCATTAGCCCTGTCACCTCATCTGAAGCTCGCCGTACACATTTGATTGCTGTTACGACCTCAGGATGTAGACTGTACATGAGCGCCGTAACTTCAGAGTATGGTTTTGGGGGCACCGATGCCGCACCAACAGCCATGCAGGTTATTCATGTCCGTTTCCCACCATCAGGAACTGGCCAGAGTTCTCTCAAGCCTACAAGAAAAGCTAAGGTTTTTCCACCTGGGTACTTCTTCTGCTTCGTAGACAAGCCAGACTCGAACGTTGATGAACTATTCCTGTCCGCCCCTGACTCTGGGAAGATTGCATTACTGGCCGAGAGCGGAACCTCTAGGCTTCAACTTGCCGAGACAGGCATGACATTGCAGCTTGATTCCCGTGTAGAAGCCGTTGAGCTTGTTTCTGCCCCCTTTGGCGCCAGCAAAGGACCCAACGGGTTCGGGAACGAGGCTGCAGTGCAGTATGATATGGCCCCAACTGAGGTCGCGATCTTGACAAACTCGGGGATCCACATTATCAAGAGACGAAGACTTGTGGAGGTATTTGACGCTGCCATCCGCTATGGCTCAGCTGGCTCCCCACTTGGTGTTGAGGGTGAGGTGCGGAAATTCTTTGAGACATATGGGCGGGGAGAGGGATGTGCATCTGCGCTTGCTGTTGCATGCGGCGCTAGCATCGAGGTTAACCAGATGCAAGCGCGTATCACTGACGTTGAGGTGTGCGATCTTGCACGTAAATACTTTATTGAGTTCGGCGGAAAGCCGCGCACTGAAAGTGTCTATGACTCATACGACCAATCCGCGCTGCCGAGCTTGGATAACATCAAGGTTTCCGGCAGAGCGGAGGGTATTGCGCTTTATATCTCAAGGATCGTCAGGTCGATATGGAAGAGCGTTATGATTGTTGAAGCCCCCGGCCCCGTACCCATGTACAAGAGCAATATTCCAATTCCCAAGCTGAAGGGGATCCAGGAGCAGCTAGTCAGGCTGGCGAAGTTCTTGCAAACAAATCGCAGCTTCATTGTCGGTCTGTCTGGCGCGGAGTCGCTCATGGGGTTGGGAAGCCGCGTTGAGGAGGTCGCTCAACAAGCTGAACATCGCATGCTTCATGCGCTTCTTGCCCTAATCGAAAGTATGATTGAGGGAATTTCCTTCGTCCTTTTCTTGTTTGATGATAAACTCGACGATATCATTGCTAGCCTGCTCCCAACCCAGCAGGAGGAGGTCAAGCGAATTACTTATGATGGGCTCTTCACTACCGAGAGTGGACAGGCGCTCGCGAAGGATCTCGTCACCGCTATCGTGAATAGAAATATCGCGGCAGGGATGAATGTAGATACAATCGCGGATGCGCTCAGGAGACGATGTGGAACTTTCTGTTCGGCTGATGATGTAGTGGTATTTAAAGCCATCGAGCAGGTCCGTAGAGCAAAGAACGAGACGTCAGACCCGGACGCTAGAAACAAACTGCTCAGGGAATCATTGAGGCTCTTCGAGGAGACGGCAGGAAGCTTGACCATGGAGAACCTGAGGGATACTCTGGAGCATTACCGGGAATTGGGCTATTACCCAGGCGCGGTACAGTTGGCATTGAAGGTTGCAAATGAACATGATAGGGGCAATGAAGCCCTTGGGTTTCTAGCTGATGGCGGTTTAGATACTGTGAGTTTTATTTTTGTTCTGATCTTGGGGGAATAGGGGCGCTAATTGGCGGAATAGGATCCGAGAGCTAGCTTTTATCATAAGCGGGTCGAGTGCTATCGTCTGATTTTCGAGGTCCTTGAGGAGTTGGATCTCGTGTTTGGCACTGTGCCAGAAATGATCGACGGGGTTCCTAGTCCAGCCACACGTATTCGCAACGAAACATGGACCCTTGTCCATAGCTCCACCGACGAGACATTCCACAATACCCTTTATGACTGGCTCTTTACACGAGGTGGTGGGGGTAGCAGTGAACGTCTCCTTGACGTGGACTCGCCGCATGTTCTTTCTTACCTCAAACGTACCTCCATAAACTCACTTCCCCACTACGAGTTATTATGGCAGTATTACGCCCGCCGTGAAGATTACTTTGCCGCGGCGGAGGTACTTCATAAGCTCTCACAGAGCGATTTTGACCTAACACTGGGCAAAAGATTGGAGTTTTTGAGTCGTGCGAGAGGTTTCTGCCACAGTTATGGACCTATGGGCACAAGACAGAAGATGAACGAGTTGAGCCACATGATCCAGGAAGAATTAGATGTAGCAGCAATTCAGGATGACATATTGAAGAAAATTAAGGACGACGATAGGATTACCCCAGCGAAAAAGGAGAAATTATCAAAGGAGCTAGATGGGAACTTGCTTAGTCTAAGTGATGTATATACCCATACCCCTTTGATTATGGTACATGATTATATACTAACTGGGAAAACAGCTTTTCAACAAATATGCGGATCCATATGGATACATGGAAATCTGCCTTGCCATCTTCCAAGGCGCAGATTACCGCGGTGCCAACGAGATTAGAAAATGTTGGGAACAGCTCATCTCTCAAGTCCATGCGAAAGCCGTTGCCAGCCAGCGAGTGCAGCCCTTCGAGATTGTCGCTGACACTGTTCGTCGTCTCGGTGCTCGCTTCTCATTATCAGAATATATCTTCCCTCCAAATGATCTCGTCCCTCTTCTTGAGATATACGCCTACGAGAATCAGCGCGATGTTGGCCCGCCTACATGGGTCGTTGATACTCTGTCGGAGGCCGGGATTGCAAACGAGACAATTCTGAGAATACTCGATGAGATGTTCTGGCGCGACGAGGTCCCATTTAAGGGAACCGCAAGGAGAAGGCTGGTACGCGATGCCGTCTTCGTGGCGGAGAAATGGTTCGCAGCCGCCGTGAGAAGAGGCGGCGAGGCTGCGCTGAAGACAGAGATGGTGAAGAATGTGTTACATCAATTCGCGCAGGCGATTCCAGACGGCGCAGACAAGGAGAGGATCGTGAGGTTGATTGAGGAGATCACAAAAAGGCTAGGATAACTTAATATTGTATCTTTTCAAGGTGGAAGAGGGGGAAATGATTAATGCAAGGTTTATTGTTTCCTGTATTTGTGTTGTGTTGTGTGGTTTTGGTACAAGTAATGTCTTTTTTTGTTGATTTCCTTGAAGCATGAGAGTCGGTAAAGAGTTTGTATGGATACATGTAGGTTGGGTTGGTAGAGCATTCTTGATTTTTCACCCTTTTCTGTTACTCTTAAGATCTTACCACCAACTACTATTACAGGTGCCAGGGATAGCGGTTGTATATTAGTATTCTTAGTACTGCATGCATTTTGATATCCTGAATTAGTATATGTAGATTGTGGGTTTTGTTCTTTGTTTTGTTCTTGGCAGGCGTTGTGCAATTAGTTATAGGGATTTAATGATCCTTGGAAAGCTTGATTTGACGATCGAAGCAAGAGTTATTTTGGGATCTCAGAACTGTAGGAACTTGATTCGAGGTCGAGAAAAAAGACTGGGAATTGCTTCTGGTGTCTGATTATCTCACTACATCTGCATGTAGTCCTATCGTAAGCTGTCCCTGTCGAATATGCACTTTAGGTATTGTTTCCCGCCCACGCGTGTAACTGGGCCGGGAAACTACATGTACTTCGGTATCAAGGGTAAGTGAGTAGAACGTGGCAGCGTGGCTAAAGCTGTAGTTTTCCTGTTTTGCTCGCGAATATGAACCGCCGCGTTCTACTCACCCCTGATACCGAAGTACATACTGTAGGTATATGTACCTACATGACATCATTTCCGGGGTTATCCGACTGTCCACCTCAAAGCCACTGGGTTGTTAACCACCATAAAGACTTCCGCACCATACCATTCCTAATACCGACATCCTTATCCGTTAAACATTCCAGTAGAACATCTCCGGTTCGTTTAATTTATTCCCACCTTCTATCTAACCCGGGTAACAAAGAAGGAATCTGGGAGCCACTACAGCGGAAATAAAAACTACCTATCATGACTTCTGGTACGATTATCCCTACCATCTCTGAAGAGACAACATTACAGCTACCGCCGTCGACGGACCACAGTAGTGTATGTTGCTATTTATTCCCACTATGAAGATGTTGAGTTGATGAACTGATGGAGACGAGCAGAACGACCATGCAGTGTATATTGACGGTGAAGACGATGACGAAGATAATGAGCACGTTCTCCAGGTAATATAAAATCTGATCGAGGCAAGCCTAAAAGAAGGCCTAAATGTCTATTTTAGGCTCGTATTTCTTAAAAACATTTATAGGAGCTTACCCAGTTTTGTTTGTCCCGGTTTAGATAACATTTGACCCCCATGTTCGAGCAAACCGTCGACGAAAGTCGTCAATAGTCAGTATGGAGCGGCTCACGCTCAATTCCACCATTCACGGAAGCGGGGTAGGAGTAGGAGCGGTCGAAGCAGAATTTCGTGCTAGTCGCTCCCGCAGTAGCTGCTTTATTCATTCCCACCTCGAAGCGTACCAAGATGCGGATGATAATCGTGTCAATGGCCCGCTCGAGTGCAACAGAAACAACCCGGTTGAAAGAATCGTCGAGCAGAATATCCCGCCGTTTATGAGCAAGTCAGAGCTCTCTGATATGGTCCTCGGGGTTGGGGAGCTGAGCAAGCGATTCTCAAACATGCGTATCAAAATTAAGGTTAAGACGGTAATGATCTTGACGAAGACTTACGATAAATCGCTTATAAAGCACACAAGGAGGTTGGCAGAGTGGATGCTATCGCCCGAGAGGGGAAAGAATTATATCGTCTATATCGATAGCGTTTTTAAGGACACACCAGAGCTGGACATCGCAAGGTTTTTTGAGCAGTATCCGCAGTACAAATCTCGTATTCATTGGTGGGATGCAGAGCTCTGTGCAACGAAGCCTCACACATTTGATATGGTGTTGACGTTGGGGGGTGATGGTACAGTCTTATATGCAAGCTGGCTGTTCCAGAAAGTCGTCCCCCCCGTCTTCTCGTTCGCTCTAGGTTCATTAGGGTTCTTGACCAAATTTGATTTCCCAGGATTCCAGGAAACTCTTTCTAGCGCTATCAAGGATGGGGTCATGGTTGGGTTAAGGTTGAGGTTCCAAGGTTCGCCCCATCATAAGTAATCACTCGATTATATTACCATTACCAACGCTCGGTTTTGTAGGGGCAATCATGCGGTGCATTGATAAAGCTGGGGTCGAAAACAAGGATCGGGATATTACAGCAGAAATTCTGGATAGGGCAGTTAATAGACAGTTGACGCATCGTTTCGATGTGGCCTACACTGTCCTCAACGAGATCGTGGTTGATCGCGGACCAAACGCAAGTATGTATCCTTTACACAATATATACCATTGCGTTACCAAGTGCTGATTTTCATTGCCAACAGCCATGTCCGCCACAGAGCTTTATGGCGATGACATGCATCTTACTACTGTCCAGGCGGATGGTGTATGTATTGCTACTCCAACTGGATCTACTGCATACAACCTTGCTGCTGGGGGTCTCTTTGCTATCCAGAGATTCCAGCGATGCTCGTAGGTGTCATTAATATGGATATTGTTTCCCCTATTAACACCGAACTTTAGGTTTCACCGATTTGCGCACATAGTCTCACTTTCCGTCCTTTGATACTCCCAGACTCCATGGTTCTTCGTGTTGGTGTTCCTTACGATGCCCGCACTACTGCTTGGGTCTCTTTGATGGGCGGCAAAGAATTGAATTGCAACGTATACTCCCTCACAAATTTGGCCTTGTTACCGGATAATCCTAACTCGCGTTATAGAGGGTGATTATGTGATGATAACTGCTTCCCGATTCCCATTCCCCTCTGTCCAGAGCAAAGGTGAGAATAAGGACTGGTTTGACTCTATCCGACGTACTATGAATTGGGGTGTGAGAGCCAGACAAGAAGCTTTTACTTAATTAGCTACATACACGTAGTTCTCTGGGCGGTTATGGAGCGGCACGGATCTTAGGGATATTATTTCATGAGATGGGTCTTTTAGACGCCGTGTATAGAATTTCTTTCGGACTTGCGTGGTGGGCATGAGGCTTGGGCGTTGTGCAGATATCTTTTAACTTCTATGAATACCTCAGTTTGGAAATATAAACTTCAAGAATTATTTTGTATATGTACGGCACGGGAGAGGTTAATGATAAAATACTGAATTCGCAAATTAATTCTGTATACTGCCAGATTACTATCAAAGTCCAACGGAATTCTGTTAAGTACGGAAGCAGCCTCACTAAGCTTTAGGTATTGTATAGAACTCAAGCAGCCCAGGAAATGTCTATTATGGTTCTCTTCGGGTGCCTCCGTATCCAAATGTTGTATTGTTTTATAGGGCTAGGGTTCATTGTGCTTACAAACAGCATCGCATATTCTCGTCACTGCGCCTCACGTTTGGCTTCTCTCCAACCATCTACCACCTTCTTCGCCCCGTTAAACGCTCTCCCACGTAGAGCCTCAGCATCACTTCTACATACAGGCATCTTACACAGTCCTATCTGTCGCTACTGCAGGATCGATAATCACAGGGAAAAAGGATTCTATCTGTTTGTTGAGTAGAGGATCGACGGATCAGGGCTCAGAGGACTTCTCCTAGGCAGTCGTCAACTGAACGGGTCATCGCCCATTCAGGACGCTTCATCGATAATTATCTAGCGCACAGCTTCGTCCATCCCTGAACACCAGCGAAAAGATGGCGATGCTTCCGCCCCCCGCCCCGACAGCTGCCCAGCACCAGAAAGCGTGGGAAGCAAATCATAACGTCTCCGTCATGTGTCCCGACTGTCGAGAGGTCCCGGCAAACCTAGTTGAAGAGTTTTCATCGGGTGATATGGTGTGCGGCTCTTGCGGGCTGGTTCTTGGTGACCGTATCGTGGATACTAGATCCGAATGGCGTACCTTCTCCAACGACGATCAGGGTGGTGATGATCCTTCGCGTGTTGGTGACGCTGCGAATCCATTCTTGAATGGAGCTCAGCTCGAGACCACAATTTCTTATACACCCGGCGGTGCGGGACGAGAACTCCACAGAGCGCAGAGTAAGACATCGCATGATAAGACCGCGAAAGGGCTCCTGGCCGCGTATAAGGAGATTGGTGCTTTCTGCGACTCCATCAATATCCAGAAGATTGTGTCGGACGCGGCCAAGCAGCTGTTTAAGGTTGTCGATGATAACAAGGCGTTCAAAGGGAAACCTCAGGAGGCCATCATCGCCGGGTGCATTTTTATTGCCTGCCGTCAGTGTAATGTCCCGCGAACGTTCCGTGAGATCTTTGCGTTGACAAAGGTTCCAAAGAAGGAGATTGGGCGTGTCTTTAAGGCACTGGAGAAGTTCTTTGCCGCACAGGATAGCAAGAAGATGGAGGAAATCACAAAGAGCGGTGGTATCGTGGATGATAGTCAGCAGTACAGGACTACTAGCTCGACGAAGGCCCACGACCTCATGATCCGTTACTGCAATAATCTGAACCTTTCGCAGAACTGTACTACAATCGCCCAGGAGCTTGCTAGCAGGGCAGCGAACACTGGGACTTTAGCCGGAAGATCCCCGATCTCTAGTGCTGCGGCTTGTATCTATATGGTCTCCTACCTCATGAAACAACCCAAGACCGCGAAAGAGATTTCAGGCGTCGCGGGTGTCAGTGATGGGACGATCCGGAACGCCTACAAGCATCTCTACAACGATCGGGCAAAACTCATTGACCCCAAGTGGATCGAGAACGGAAAGGGGGACATTAGCTTGCTCCCATCATCCTAAAGGATATATCTATATGCCTTCATACAATAGAGTGGTTAAGTATGGGAGGATGTGTTTATGGCTTTGCAGACACTATTTGCACCATCTCTTTTATTACCTAGACTGAAAAGCGCAGCTCCGGTTCTTTATCATCTTAGTGGTCATTAAATTGATTAGTTGTTCGTTTCCTGTTGTATTCATAGAGTTTTTTTTTTACCTCTCTCTTTTGTTTCGCAATATTGGCGTTGATAAAAATGGAATATGGGGAGATGGGAGGCTAAGGGGGGCATTATTTTTTTATTTTTATTTTTTCCTTTTACAGCCGACTCTCGTTATAACGGGAAGTGGCATCCTTATAACGAGATAATCACTACAAGAAGTTTATGGTTAGGTTTTATTGGAACGGAGAATAAGATTTAACAGCGGAAAGGGTAGAGGAGGGCCAGCGAAAGGGGGTGGGTCCAGAATGTACTAAATTTGGTATCAGTTCGTTGTTGGGTGAAGGTTTCTTTATCCATGCTTTTCCTTGCTCAGACCCATTTTCTCGTTCTCTTGATATAAAGGTACCCTTAAAGTACAGATTTTCACTAAATACTTATTAATATTGTTCTATCAATATCCCATACTTAAAAGTAAGGCGAATATCGCCATATCTCTGTATTTTCGAGTAGTTCCAATTAATCTATATATCTATAGTTATACTAGTTTATTCTAAGGCGGGGTCAAGGCTTTATACGGCAAAATATCATACTACGTTTCTAAGCAAATAAAAAAAAAAAAAAAACAATTTGCGTGAGTCAGTGCTGGATTGGAGGGTTTCTGAAACTACTGACTACGGGAACACGGGAGATCACTCGGCCGGCCTTGTATACTTTGGGAGAATGATTGACTGATTGATAATTCATTGATTGTATATACTCTGGGAATATGTTCGCGAATTCGTTGTTCGATCAATTATAATACTATAATTCCACCTCATGGTGGCTGAACTTTACTGGAAATATCGTAGAGATGGGATATAGAGGGAGGCATTTGTTTATATATAGCAAAAAACGGGTTTCGTTGCTTTAAACGCTGGAGGTTTCGTAAGGATGGAATTTGGGGAGGATGGAATTATAATAGGTTTAATTTCTGTAGTTGTGGTCTGGTGTACTATGTCGATGTCTATTTGGGTTTAAATTGATCATATCGCGGTCTGTCACCCTTGTCACTTGTTTTGTTAAATATGTCACAATATATAGTCTTGCATTCCGTCTTGTACCAAACAGCATATCTATAGGACGTACCGGGACAAGTCTCATACTTATCTGGAGGTTAGACCCCATGGTACGTGATTTGGCGTCATGGTAGCGTATGTGCCGGTCCCTTGATCTCGGGGTGACGCTTAAGGTCTTACTTTACCCCAGATTCTAACCGATACAGACTAGGAGCGGGTATTGTTCTTGGTTTAGTATTCAGAGCAATGCTGTCAACTACATGTACATACAATGTTTAGGCTTCTAAGATTGCAATAAAATTATGCCCACAAGGGTGAACAAAGAACGTACTAGGGGCCTGTTCGGCACGAATATCATAATGCTCTCGATACTATGGTAAGATGGCGTTCGGTAAACTAAAATAGGTACCTGGTATTAATAGGTATATGGTATTCCTGGAGGCATTTATTGACCACCGAATACCTCAATACCGCAACAATACTTACATGTAGTTTTTCTTTGGGATGAAATACCACGCAGCCGAGAATAACATGTTAAAACCAAGATGCACCCGAATAAGGCCTAACTATGTATCTAATAATGTAGGCACATACACAGAGTAGACGTATATATATGTATTATAGAACCGTTATACAAGGAATCAGTGAAAGCTGTCGCTATTGTCAGGAATAATTAGTTAAATTTAACGGATCTCGCAAGATCAATGAAAGATGGATCTGGAACTGAGTCCATGCTTTTAAGCTTAATAAGACTATGGTAAGATTCACGATACACATACCCATGGGAAGATCTTTAGTCATAGATAGTAGAGTATGTTGATGTAGACGCGATAGTGTACTCGTAGCACCTAGCCAGGATACTCTAGATAGGAGTTGCGCGTGCATGTGTTCCTGACTAGGGGCGTTCGGTGTTCTCCTTTGAGCCCTTTCAACTTTGGCACCTCCTGAGCCCGCCAAGGTGCTCACTTGTCTGTGTCCTTTCCAAGCTTCCTATCTAAACATTTGAAGGGGAGCCCGCCAACCGCTCTGAACTTTCCTCACCCTCCCCACACCCCGCCCCCGTATATATTTTACCCCGGGCTTCTTTGCTCCACAAAAACTCGCCTTCACCCCGCATAAGCAGGCGTGTTTGTTTGTTGAGAGCCAGTGAGCTGTTAGAAACAGGAGTCATGGTTACTAATTCCCTTCCACAGCTGGCCATGGACTCGGAACATTCACATTCCTCTCACTCGCATTCTCACTCGCATTCTCACTCACACTCGCCCTCTCACCCGCACTCGCCTTCTCATTCGCATTCGCATTCGCCATCCCATCTATATTCGCATTCCCACTCACATTCGCACCCACACTCAGGATCAGGATTAGGATCAGGGTCAGGGTCAGACTCGGATTCGCACTCGCACTCGCACTCTCATTCAGAGTCTTCCCATTCGCATTCGCACCCCCGCGCCAATGGCCACGCTCGTAATGGGTCTACGTTAGGCGTTCAGAACGGATATGCGTTTCCATCTCCCTTCGTAGGCACATCAGCACCAGCGTCCACATATCTCGCTCCAACGGAGTTCCCTGATAACGGGAGATCATCCATAGGGTATTTACCAATGTCTCTGCTTATTTGAGTACTTATGAATACTAACTCCACGCTTTAGGAAACCCTCAGTATCTGCTTCGAACTTTATTACGCCTCTTTCATTAGTGGCGGCCTTTCTTCTCGCAGAGCTCTCGGCTCCGCGCAATCAGGTCGCATTCACCTCCGAAAACGTTAATGTTTCCTCAGCTTTAAATCCACTCGAGACATCTGGGTCCGGTCCGACTCCGCTTTCCGCGCTCCTTAACAGCATCTCCTCCGCTTCTGCCTTGGGTGCTGGAACACTTCTTTTGCCCGGTAGTTATAAGAAGCTGCGGCAAATTATCGGGGGTGGGCGCGGAGGTAATTCAGATGAAAGTGGCGGGAAGTTTTACCCCAAGAAGCGTAGGGAGCAATTTAGCCCTCTTGTCGTGGTCGAAAGAGCGGTAGGCGCCATGGTGCCTTATTTTGCGGCGATTGAGTTGGGCGCTGTTAGGACTGCGGCGATAGTGCTAAGTATTTCTGCAGGGGGGTTGATTATGGCCGGGAGAGCCGGAGATATAAAGGGTATGGTAACAAGTAAGAAGGGTGCCCTGGGAGCAATCATAGTGGGTGTGGTGTATGATTTGTGGAGAAGTAGTGAGCTGGAGAATGGTTTGTGCCTGCCTCTCCCATGTTTTTCCGGGATGCCGAGATATTAATTACACCACATATATAGGCTCTCTTTCATGTTTAATAGCATATTTTTTTCTAGTCTTTTCACTTTTGTTCTTGTCATCGCCATACCCGTTATTGTTCATTCCGTCGGAAAAGTCGTCATCATCGTCGGGGACACAAACTCCGATCTCAACAAAATCTACGCAGCTGCGGTCTAGTTTTCCAAAACTCACCCGGAATCCGTCAACACTGATGACATCAGCGCTTACTGGGAAAAGCCCACTCATTTCCTCTTATCAATCTAAACTATCATTGATCTCTGGAGCCGTGTTATCGTCGGTTATTGCCATAAATTGGGTCTTTACCGGATCTACAATGAAACGTACACAACCTGAAAATTGGTTCTGTCTATGGGCTGCAGCGGTCGTTTCCGGATTGGTTGCGATAGAATTTGGCACGGGTGTCAGAAAGATTGGATTTGGAGTTGGTACCTTTACAGCGATGGCAGCTGGCTGGGCAATGTTAATGTCCGATATGACGGCCGTAGTAGGGAACGTTATTCTTGCTGGTATGATGTGGGCGGGAATACTACTCGATGAAAAGGCCCAAAATTATAGCCATGACCATGATCATGGACACCACCATGAACCGAAAGAAGCCAAAGCCCCATCAACAATTACGAAAAGTCTTCTCCGTATGTCCGAGGGACTGCCTCTATTGCATGGTATCCTCATCGAAAGAGATTCACGGCGGATCTTCTACTTCATGTGGTATGTATCATCCGTTCGAACTACGCGTGTATGGTTTCTAATAACGTCCTTTACATAGTCTTAACTTCGCCTTTATGCTGGTCCAGACCTGCTACGGCTTTGCAACAGGCTCTCTCGGTTTGATCTCGGACAGTGTTCATATGTTCTTCGACTGTCTCGCTCTAGGTGTCGGCCTCTGCGCAGCAGTAATGTCGAAATGGCCACCCTCAATGAGGTATCCATACGGACTGGGCAAGATGGATACTCTTGCTGGCTTTGCCAACGGCATTTTCTTGATGCTCATATCTGTCGAGATCGTCTGGGAAGCCATCGAGCGTCTCCAGAAGCCTACAGAGATGTCACGTCTTGTCGAACTCATGATTGTGTCTAGTCTTGGGTTGGCAGTAAATTTGGTCGGTATCATGGCCTTCGATCATGCGCATATGCACCATGGCCATAGTCACTCTCATGGTCACAGCCATGAGCACGCTCATGAATCATCTCACGATCACGATCACGATCATGCCCATGCCCATGCCCATACCCATGCCCATGATGATGACCATCACCACTCACACGCCGAGGAGCCTGTTGTATCCCCACCGTCTCATAATCACTCATATGATTCGGAGAATATGCATGGTATATTCCTGCATATCCTTGCTGACACGCTTGGCTCCGTCTCTGTTGTGATATCAACGCTTGCAATCCAATACACTGGCTGGACCGGTTTCGATCCGCTGGCGTCCGTGTTTATTGCAGTGCTCATCTTCCTTTCCGCCATCCCACTCGTAAAGTCTTCCGCCTCTAATCTCCTTCTCACTGTGCCCGCCAACACAGAATATACTCTCCGCGAGACTCTTGCAGGTGTTAGCGGCGTAAAGGGTGTCGCAGGATACACAGTGCCCAAGTTCTGGGACGTGGACGGTGTGGTAAGAGGATGCCTACATGTGCAGGTAGTCAGAGGCGTGGATGCCGAGGCCGTTTGCAGAGAGGTCGAGAGTTGGATACAGAGCGGGCTTGGAAAAGTTGAGGTCTGTGTAGTAGCGGAGAGAGGAGACAGTGCGGGCAATTGTTGGTGTACTAAAAGCTAAGTGGATTTAATGTTGCGTGGTGAATGGTTTTCTTGTAGTTATCTTTTTTCTATCCTATCATTTCTCGATAGTGATGATGCTGGCTGATGGGTAACTATGTATTATGTTATGTATACATGCGGATGCCGGGAATGCGCTATGAAGGGTGGGTTTAGGACTAAATGCAAATACTGTGCATTGGTTAGATATATCCTATGGGTGTTGTAAAGCTAGAAATAAATGCTTTCTATTGTTTCTAATTAATATTGGTGGTATGCGGTTGAGGAATCATTGGCATGATGCTACTCCAATATTAAAGCGTTCGTGAGAAGGAAAATAGAGAGAGTTTGCGGGTACCGTAATGATTACAAGAAAGAAGTGCGAGGGAATGATCTTCCTAGACATGTTATGCATACTTTCTAACCATCGATTCCATCTAAGAAATAGCGCCTAGGCGTTATTCTGACAATAAATGCTGTCGCTCACCCTAGTCCTAGGCAACTATAGTCAACCTAAAAACAAGAGTGCTGAATGCGTAGTAAGAGACAGCATAAACTTATATCGAGCCATACATAGAGTTACCAAAATGAATTCCGGCCCTCGGACACTTGTCGATGGTGATGATAAAGTCCCCAATCATAACTCATCACTCGGCAACATATAATGGTGTTGGCGCTGCAAGTATCCCTTAGTCTATCAATAAACGATGCCCCCTGTGTGCAAAGATTGTGGCAAATACTAACAAATTGTTATTAATTTTTTCATTTGAACTGATATTCTACTCGGATTTGCAGTGCCTATATGAAAGGGCAGCATGACAGAGTAGGGGATAGAGAAAGCAATAACAGAGAATGGCACACATTAGGAGAGTTGAGCATACTTCCTAGAGGTTGAATAGTATTATTAATGAGGGGGTAAAGAATAGGTACGTTGAGGTTTCCTGTGTTCTCGCGGGTCTAAATGTGCTGGTATTTTTGACCTGTATGAAGCCCCTCCATAAAACTATCAAGATTCTGCTAGAATGACAGCCTAAAGCTTGATAAGCTCGTCTACCTATATCTAATCCGAAAGAATTCACTATTAGTTAATGACGGATACATGTACGGCCCTCGAATAGGGGAGGAAAGAATAAGGGTTAAATTACTTTAGTAGAGACAGATTAGTTTCATCTTCATTTTCGTTTTCGTTTCCTTTCTTTTGGTACTTCAGGTGTTTCCATAACCTCCGGGTTGCATATAATTAATGAAGTAATCAATCAATCAATCAATCAACCAATCTAATCATGAATTAAACCAAAAAAAAAAAAAAAAAAAAAACCAATCTAATCTAATCTGAGTGAAATGATGCTCACGAGTGATACCCTGTGAAGATGTAGCCTTCGGAATACTGTATCGAGCAGTGAGGTCTGGATAGGCCGGATTCGCAGACACTTTTTCCTTGTTATATTTTTCAATCGCTGATAGACTACCCTTCTGTATTGGTAGAAATTGGGCCTGACAAAATGAGTTATTTATAGAAAAACTTAGATATGTACTTTCCTAGAAAGGAACTGCAAATACATCTGTTATTACCGACAAACCCCTACTCTGTATAGCACTTTCTCTCTCACCCGCTGACAAAAGAAATCATGTTTGTATTGTACCCAAATGATACTGACAACCGTCGTTTTCATACATTTGGTAGGCACTCGCTGACCACTGGCATCCAGATCTCACTGCTATAGCACATCATATGAACCAGTGTCTATATATTATCTCGGCACTAATTATATTTGAAATAAAGTTCCGGTTATATATACTTAATACCGGGTTATATACTGGGGGATATACAAGGCTATGGCATTAAGTGAGCGAATTACATGGGGTGTTGACAGGTGAGCATCCGTTCACTCACTAAATCCCAGAGCCTTGTACAGCGGTGGGTAATAAGTGATGGAACACAGCGATACCTGTTTTGGTAAAACGCCACCAACATTGAGTGTTTGTACTCTCAGGGCGTCACTTATTACCTACCACTGTACATGTATGTTCATGTATGTACTTGGGGCTTTCAAAGTTCAAACCCTCCAAAATTGTAAACTAGAATGTTCCACGTATCTCATGATCACCATAAAGTTCACTTGTAAATATCGATTTTTTGAGTTAAGATACTGCTAGATATCTTTGTTTTTATAATACGCCTTATGATTAGGCTGCAAGTTGACAAACTATAGGGTTGGGTTGGGCGAGTACTCTAGGGTCTGCTGTGGTTGTAGAGCTGTAAGATAAGTGGCTCAAACCATAGTCTCGTTCCCAGACTATTGCACTGCGTAGAATCAAAAAACACAGGCTGGGCACGAGACTACTCAAACCAGTAAGCTAAATTTATTCACATGCCGTGCCACTACTGTATTGCTACTGCACCAGATACACCTCCCTTTTTGCTGCTGTGTTTACTCTATTAGATGAGAAGAAAAATACGAGCGCTGCGTACCACTTCAATCCCATACTCCCTTCCCTACCATTTTTTCCTTTTTCTCCAGCTTCCGTACCTAACCGTTGACTATTCTGGCAGTGAGATGTCTAATTGGCGAGAATTGTAAAGCGCAGCCGGATAAGAACCCAGACCTGCAAAATGCGATGATTTATACAATGTATCTAACTGACAATACTTAACCCAGGAGTATTTGCCGGGAGATGAATTTGAATATGTTGCCTTTTTATATCCCGATATATATGTAGTAACTTTCCATATGGAGCAACTATTGTATCTACTAGTAGAAATAAATAATGGCAATGAGGTTTAATGCCCAAGCCGCCAAGACCCAACGATCACCAACCCGTAAAGCTTGTCCTATCCACGTGCACTGCATTGAACACCGCAACCCCGCAACTATTCTCACTCCGATACCGCAATCCAACATGGCGCCTACCCTTACAGCGGTATATGGATCTCCTCTTTCCACGGAGCCTCATATCTTCTCATACCCTCTACCGGAATCCGTAGCTTCTTCTACGACTACGGCTACTGATGCAAAGACACAGCATCTTTCGGACCTCCGAGCGGCGGTCATAAGACTTCAGGAGGAGATAAATACGTACTTAACTGAAAGAATGCAAGCGGAGAAAAAGGCGGAAGAGGATGCGATGGCGGAGGAAAAATACGGCGAGGAGGAAGGAGAGGAGGAGGATTAAGGTCATGAGGCAGGTGCGGATGTCATACGGTTTTGAAGATTTTTTCTACTTGGCGGGAGAAGGCTTTCGGTATTTTTTTGCAGTACTTGTTACGCAAAGGCTGTCGGTTGTCAAATCTCAGACTCGACCTCACCTTTCTCTTTCTTCTTTCTTTTTCGCAAACCTTGGAGTCCGCGGTTTGTGTAAAGCTTTGTGAAATTCCCTTCCCTTCCCGCTCGCTCTAAAAATCGGAGGACCGTGTCAAATCTGGAAACTCGTTTGACGAAAGGCTGTTGCCTAGCTGAACTGGCAATCTTTTGTCAAATCGCGATATTATCCTATGAGAAACTCATTTCTTCTCTTGCTAAAAAAACATTTCTTGAGGAGGATATGAGCTCAACAAATAACCAAAAGAAAAAAAATAAACCCCTGTGTGAAAGTAAAAGAACAGACATCATTAAAACTAGAAGAAAAAAAAAGTCGACTGAACCCCGAAAATCCTTATCTGTTATCAAGCGTACACGCTCGTTTGTAGCTTTTGCACACCTACCAACGGGTGGGGGGAAGAATAAAAACCATGTTGTACAAAGCAGCCCGTACTTTACATTTCCTTCTGAGCACAGCCATAATGTACTACCATTCCACTTAACCGAATATAAATTATGTCAGTATTAGCCATAGTTGGAATAGAATGGATGTTACATACCTTGCAGTTCTCAAAATAACACTAGTCCCCAACTTTTTGTGACAAACCGGGCACACCCTTTCCTCGCCGACAATGACATGCTTATTCCGGCTTTCTAACAATCTTTCTTGGACATCTACCCTAAAACTTGCCCTTAGTTGGGCTGCCATGCGGTTTTCTACCATACGGGAATTCGTATGTCTGATCCGGCTCTTGAAATAGGTTTCCAGATTCGAGATTTTGATGTCTTCAGGTATAAGCTTTAACGCGTCTGAAGCTTCTAGCCTTGCACCGTGCCGAGACAGAATTGAAAGTGCTGGACCGAGCTGCTGCATATACCCCGGTGGGGGACGTAAATAAAGAGAGAGGAGAGTATGGTAGACTGTCGTAGGCTTTGAGGTCTCGGCGGGATCTTCAGGAGGCGAAGCGTGGTGGATTTTAGCACAGTATCTATTACTATTAGCGTATATTTAGTAAATGGGAGAGCATAATATATACTCTTCGGCCTTCTCATGATCCTTCAGCTTGAACACATAAATCTCTAAGGCTGTCTTATGTTGTCCCATATTACTCAATACCACTGCCCTTGCCTCATAAAACTCCGGATCATCCCTCGGTAACCATCCAAGAACTTTCTCATTCCGGTATTGCTTTGAGCTAACCAGAAAGTCCAACAACTTCTCTCTCCATTTCAAGCGTTCTTTTTCTCGTCCATCAAAGTCATCCTCGGTTAGAGTTTGTAAATATAGCCAGACCATCCGAGTGTGGAACTCATGAGTTGGGTCGCCGAGCTCGTTGATGATATACTCCAAATACTGCACGGCAAGCATTCTATCAATCTCCTGTAGATACTCGAGAACTTTCCCTCTCGGTAACGATTCTGCGTTCTGGGAGTCGGTAGTGAAGACTTCCATCCCTAACTTTGGGTCTATCATTAGCGGCCATCTGGCATATTCAAGGATCAGGTCAATATGAGCGGCCTTTAGGTTCTGCAAGTACCCAATCGTCCTTTGTGGGCCCTGTAGGTTCATGGCGCGGGAATCTACACGCTCCTCCTGCCCGAACTGTCTCAATAGCTCTAATGCTTCTTTATGAAGCTCCTTCTGACACAAAAAGTCGACTAACTCTGTAAACATTCCCAGGTCCTGGAGTTTTTCACTAACGACCGCCGGATCGCCGTGTTTCTGGACTCGAACGAATGGACCGACTAAGCGGGGATTCGTGATAATATAAATCCTGAACAGAGTCGTATCTACAAGCCTAGCTGCCTGCATGAGGCTGTCTAGCCGTGTAGTGGCATCCTCCTTTAACATTTCAACATTTTCCGTATGGTTCGCAAAGCTAGCATCAAAGAGGTCATTCTTTGAGATTGAAACTGGAGAGGCGGGGCTACCGGTATTTGTGAATGTATCAAGCGGCTTTCCATCAGCATTGAAATATTTCGATATCTCGCGCCGTGTGTCTGCTAAAAACGCAGCCAACTCGTTGGCAGCTGTCTTTAGCTCGTCACCTTGTAGTATTGGCGGTGCTTCAGGGACAGTTTGAGTGTGCTTTACAGTGATACTCGCTGTATCGCTGTGATCGTCCGGTACAACCGCCGCCGCGTTACGTCGTACACCAAATGAAAATATGGAAGAAGTCTCAGAGTTCTTCTTCATGTGTGACAGATTTGTTTTCTTCAGCTCGGCAAGGTAAGAAGGGGGCTGGGCTTTCCCGGCCTCCACCTCCGCCTCTTTCTTCCTGCCAAGGTTCCCACTTTCCGCCGGCGTTTTATTGGCTTCTGGCGCTTCTTGTATAGTCGTAAGGGTCTCATCGCCTTGCTCAACTACCTCAGGGGATTTCGTTGCTTCTGTTGCTTCTGTTGCTTCACCTAGGCCACCATCCTCAGCAGTTTCAGAGGGGTCATCATCCCCCGAATCTGCAGACTCCGTTGTATCTTCTTCGTTCCTATTGGTCTCAACAATCGACAAATCACCTGCAATAACCCTAGGAAACAGTCGTATCGCCCTTTCTGGTGGTGCTGAAACTTTAATGAAAAGATCCATACTCTCTCGATATTTCTTTTTGTCAAACAATCTCTCTGCCTTCAGCATTTGTACCTCTCGTAACTTTTCCTCTTTGCGATCTTTCAACAAAACATTTTCAAGGATTTCTAGTAGACTGATAGCTTCATCTAGATGCTCACCATCCACGAGCTCCTTGATCTGTGTCTCGTAATCCGCTGTGCTCATGCGCCATACCTGCGTTGGGGATGCGACGTAAAAGAGCTTTCCCGCGTGGACAAGGGACACGTTTGGTGGGGGGACGTTAAGAGTTGATACATTAGGAAGATGTATTGTTTGTAGTAAAGTCTGTGTTGACGGATTACGGACTTCCAGGTGTTGTTTGGATGTGTTAAGAGATACTAAATATGGGTATGAAAATACAATTGAATCTGGAGATACTGGCCATGGGATTGGTGGTCTATCGGGTATAACGTTGCCTTCCTTATCGATGAACAGGCTTGTGGCTAAAGAGTATGTGTAAGTAGTTGTGACAGGGAGCGGGCTTTTCAGCCATACTTACTATCTTTCACTAACAAAAGCTCATCTCCTCCTAAATGTGTACTCAATGGTTTCGAACCCCATCCTCCCATCCCCATGTATGCCGACCAGCCCACTTGCTCTCCACCGCCTACTACAGCGGCACCATTGCCTTTACTCTCTGGTGGGACTATATCTTCAATAGCACCAGTCTGTACATTGACTGTCACAAATCCACCTGATAACCCCGCCACAACCTTTTGTCCACTAGCCCAAGTCAAAGACCTAATAGCCCCACTCAAAATGACTTCCTTGCCTTCCTGAAACTCCTCATCGTGCCACGAGTACAGTAATAGTCTTTTCTTGATTCCGATGGCTAATCGACTAACGATACTAGGAATTTGTGTTGTCTCATCTTTTTCAATATTACTGGTCACAGCAAACGTAGTGGCTCCTTTCGTCTTAGATAATGTTTCCTTGAGGGTGAACTCGTCAAGGTCGTGAATATGAACGTAATTGTCACTGAGTGTGACGAGAATCTTAACCTCCTTTATACAAGCCAGAAGCTCGATCGACCTTCGCGAGAACTTGTCTATTGTACGTAGAAGTGATAGTGATATCTCGGGAGTGTCTGGATTTAGTACTTGGCACACCCTTAAGGTGCCATTGGAAAGACCTAATAAGAGCTTGTCGCCTTCACAATGAATGTCAGCCTCAAGAATGCAAGAGCTAGCGGGCATGGAGTTATTGCTGTTGTTATTAGGTCGTCCTACCATATGCCAACAAAGACTCAATTCTGAAGCGCTCTCTCGGGCCGAGCTCCAAGATTGAGCGAGCATTAAAGGCGTTGAGCATGGCAGAAGGTAGCCAGCCCGCGGCAGAGCTGGGTCAGCTATTGTTATTCAAGAGCTAGATTGGTAATCTATAAAGACGACTGTAGACCGATATAATGAGAAGGGGTCCGATAAAATAGCGATCGCGGGACAACTCAACTCTACTCAGACAGAAGAGGAGACAGTCAAAGAGACTGGGCCACACCACCAGTGGGGAGTTGATGCAGGATGAAGTCGCGAAACGGCCAACACTGACTGTGCCAAGAGGTATGACCATGCACCCCAAGCGACATGCCCAGATTTATTGGCTTAGAGCCTCACTAACTGATTGGCTGACTGGAGTGTAGAACTCAATATGCCGGGTCCCGTACAAACTCTACTATACCGGGTACAGGAATAAGAACCAGAAAATGCGAGTGACGATACAGGGACTATTTGTATGGAGTGGCGCCGCTCTGCCATACAAACAACCCTATTGAATTTTCTGGTTCTTTCTCCTGTACCTGAGTACAAAATCCTCGGGGAATTCTATTTTGCGGTTTACCTACTACAAAAAATCCCTATTGTACGGCATGTAGGTACTAGTAGTGAGTTTAGCGTGGCCATGGGTTAGGCTCCATTTGGCAGCCACACAAATCATGGTTGCAACGCCCCAAATCATGATCCTGGGCAAATTTTGAGCGTTTGGATACACCACCCCAAGCCCCAATCTAGAGCCTGGGAATCATGCCCCACCAAATATACACAAGTTTTGACATGGTGTGCCGTTGCAACAAAATATTGTTCAGAGGCGTTTGGATGGTCAAAATACAATTTGACCAAAATACAATTCCCATCATCCAAATCACAATTGGCAAGGATTGTGGTTGCTACGAGACGGCGCTTCCAAACAGAGCCTTAAGACCTACGCCACCCATGCGCCAGTTAATAGTGGTAATCAAAGTGCAGTTGAGGTGAGGCGAGTTGAGATTTTTGGCACCTCTATTCAATTGCAAAACCTCAAACGGATCTAAAAGGTTCAACGCACTCCAAAAAGCTCAACCAGCTTTTTGACGGTTGAGATTTTTGAGTCGAGCTGAGATTTGACAAAGAAGGCAAAGTTTTCACCAAAGCGAGGATAGAGTACAGTCGCCCGCCGTTGTAGCGAACGCTTGTATACCGAATATTTGCTGTACCGAACCACTTAGGCTACATAGCCTTTTTCCCAGCAGGGAGTTTGGTCTGCTGTACCGAGTAATCTGCTACACTGAGCGGAAAGTTGCTCAATATGCACGTTCGTTATGGCGACGGGCGACTGTACCCTTTCAAAAGTTCAACCAGTTGAGGTTTACAAGTGCTTCTTTAGTTTCCTACCCCTGTTCCCGAATTACAGTCGCCCGTCGCCATAACGAACGTGCATATTGAGCAACTTTCCGCTCAGTGTAGCAGATTACTCGGTACAGCAGACCAAACTCCCTGCTGGGAAAAAGAAAAAAAAGGCTATGTAGCCTAAGTGGCTCGGTACAGCAAATATTCGGTATATGTACAAGCATCAACACAGGTGGATTTTAAAAACCTGCAACTAAAAACCTCAACTCACCTCACCTAGGCCTCAACTGCACTTTGATTACCACTATCAATCAACGACCATGGACTTTATCTACATGTAATTACATATTCCCCCAGCAGAAAACTGGCAAACATCAATATTATTATGTACAGTTTGCGGTAGAATTATTGCGAAAGTTGGTTCCCGTGACCCTATTGGCCCTTAGAAGATCTGTTGCTACGAGCACAGACCACCCTCTTAGCTCTGACTTTCGCAATAGTCCTACCCTACCGGAAACTGTATGTAACGCACAGCGCTGTATCGTTTTGTCTCCCTGAAATACGGCGCCAATTTCTGGTCCCTCTCGGTACTGCATTTACTTACGTATATGTATGCAAAGTACGTATAAAATAAATGTATGCAAGGTACATGTATTTACATCGTAGTACAGCGGTGGGTAATAAGTCATCAGACGGAACGCCACCAAAATACGCGTTTGCAGGCAAAATTGTGGCTAGGTCGTCCGATGACTTATTACCCACCGCTGTACTACATGTAGTACTAGGTAGAAGAATCAAATGCTTTTATTTATCCATTATTCGTAAACAATTCCTCCGCTAAGTGTTTTGTATTGTATAGTACAGGTCGATCAAAAGAGAAAAAAAAGGATACCAGCTTTACCTTTGAAAAGAAACTAGCCCCCCTTCGCCTTTTTCTCTTTCTCAATTTTCTTCGTTTCTCCCTTAGATTCTCAACTTCCTCCTCCTTCTTCTTGTTCGAGAACTGCATCTTCTCATACAACTTACGCTTCCTTCTGGACATCATTATCTTTTGCATTTCCTTTTGCTCCTCCTCTTCTCTCTCTTGCTTACTCTTCCTCTTTTCCTTCTTCTTTTTTCTCCGACTGGCAATTTGACACCTGCTGCCTCTGCTTCCAATTCCCGCTGATGCTCTTGTTGCGCCTTCTCCTCTTCATCCTCAGACTCTGGCTCTTCCTCTTCCTCTTCCAATGCGCCCACTTCGATCGCTTCGTGTTCGTCTTCCTCATCTTCACTTTCCAAGTCCACTTCCATCCCACCCTCGATATCGTCCTCCTCATCCTCGCTCATTTCCTCGTCGGCGACATTGGGCGCGGTAGGATCATATGTCTTCTCGTCGACCTTGACCCATGGACTCAAGTGAGGAGGTAACAGAGCTCCAGGGCCGTACTCGGCAGGCGAAAGCAGTCTCCCGATATTAATACAATCCCAGATATACTGTGGCTGCACGTAAATGCGTCCCGGGATTCTTCCATTGACTTTCTTGACCTTGGATGCATCTGCCATTTCTTCATCGCCATCAATCGGCATGAGCGGGAGTGCAACTTGCTTGGCGGGGGGGCGATCAACAATCTGGTGGGTGATTAATGGATCATTCTCGTCCTCAGTGAACGCACCCTCTCCGAGAACCAAGTCCCATCCAATTCTCTTACATCCGAACGATCTCAAAAGGAACTCGAGTGGTTGTCTTGGAGTCTCGCGAGAGAGGAAGAAGGTGAACGGCGCAAAGAGGTTTGCTGGATCTTGAGAGCCTGAGGTCCCAACATTGCTCATGTGAGGTTGTAGCAGGACATCTGCGCCAGTGGCGACAGGCTTAAAGGTGTCAATAGTACTCTCCCCCATCACAGAATCTTCTTCCAGTGTAGTGGTCTCAACAGGATCTTCCTCATCCTTCTGTTCAAGCGAGGCGATCTTCTCGTTAAGTGTAGCAAGCTGCCTCGACATCGCCTTGGTATTGTTTTTATCATTTCCAGCAGCCGGTAGAAGGCCAACGCCTTTTGCCTCTAGGCTAAACGCTCTTAGTCCCGCACCCTTCGAGTCTGCATCTGCATCGAATTTTGGTGGATACACAAGGCCTTCTTTGGTGTAAAGTCTGAAAAGCACAAATCCAACCAAAGTGCTGTAGAATTCGACGAACGTGCCCATAACCCTGAAATCAACATCTGCAGGAACATTCTGCGCAAACTTATATGGTACTAGCCACAGAATCTCTTGACCTTGAATCTCCGCCTGGTAGTATATTCCCTTGATCGATAGGAAACTCTTTCTCAATGAATGCGTGCGGATGATGTAGTGCTGCCACTCATTGGAAAGCCTCTCGCATGTTGCAATAGTCTCGGGGTTGAGGTTGTGATTAGTTGGAAGGTTGGCAAAAAGAAACAACATAGAAACTGCATCGTCAAGATCACGGAGTGCGTCAGTGAAGGTGGGGTAGCGCTCTTTGACGATATGGTCAAGTTTAACTTGGGGCTTGTTATTAGTCTCGAGACGCTTTGCATCGGAATAGTCCCCACGGCCGAGGGCTTTGTTGAGCTTTTTGGCGAAGGCTTTGTGTTCGCGGAATTTTTCGAGGACGGGCTCGTGAAGTAGATATTGAATATCTTTTGTCTGTAGGCAAAAGTATTAGAATTTGATTCTGACAGTATACAGCACTACTTTTTAGCATACGTAGTAGAATGTAGTGGCGGCGGTAGAGCCCTTATTTGCCTTCCTTTTGTTCCGAGGTTCACGGGGGTAGATTCCTTCATACAGTGTATCAGTAAGCCTAATTCCTTGCCCAATTCGAAGAATTTTTGCATACCTTTAAAAATACACAATCTTCGGAAATCAGGCAGAGAAACCTGGAGCTTACGGACCGCTTTTGTTCTAGTTATGAAGTTTTTCGCATTGCCGGCAACACCTATGCAGCACAAGTTAGTAAAAAAGGTCAGTCAGGAAAATTGAAAGCCCAAGCCGCGGTCCAATTTTGTAGAACGGATTGTGCTGTAAGGGGTGAGCGGGGTTTATTACCCTTCTTCTTGATCCGACCCATTATGAACTTTATTATTTTCTGCTTTTTGATAAAGTACAATGTAGTTGGTTGGCTATTGGCGGGAAGAGAGAAAGTCGCGGAATTTTTTTCTTGTGAATCTGGGTTGCCACTAGTGTAGTGCGGCTCAAGAGTTGGCCTGCAACAAGGGGATTGTCTCAGCTTATGCTTCTTAATTTATCCCCTCACTAGCTGCTTGTTATGGCGCCGGGCACCAATAATCAGCAAATCCGGCCATTGGGTTCAAGCTTTTTCTCTCTACTAGTATAGAGTAGAGACGTATGTACGGGTTATAGAGTATAGAAAAAAGTTTATTTTTACCCCCCCAAAAAGTACAACACTGTAGCTGTATGTGGGTGTATTTCTCGTACCGGGGGTGTTTGGTAATTGGGCGTTGACACTCAAAGTCATCCCACAGACATTGTGATTTAATTCCATACATGTATAGCTATACTCGTATACCAGGGTAGGAACCAAAAATGCAAGTGACGGAAACAGTAATGATTTGTATGAGAGATCACCGTCACCCCATACAAATAATCCTTGCCCTGAGCAACTGGTTCTTTTCGTAGTTCAGAAGCAGATCTATCTTTCTATACAATAATCTTATCCTCCATGCTTTTAGTATCTTCACATTTTCCTGGCCCCAACTCCTACATCACAACTTAGAGACATGCTGAATTAATTCTGAGTACTTGAATACCTTCTCTAGCTAGATAGATACCTTACTACTCGTTGGCAAATTTTGTCCACCTGGCGGTGGTTGACCAAGTGCCCCCGAATACCAGTTACCCGGCCTGATAGGACCTATGACTCGAGAAGCTATGGTGGGTATGTAAACTTCGGCGTTTGCAGCCAATCAATCTATAGAAATTGGGAGATCTACTCCCATAATGGTACTAGCGCCTAGCCCAACGGTGGAACTTTCTCTAATTCCCATACAAAAAAAGTTCCTCTGAAGTTGACACACCCACCCCCATGCCTTCTCGCGCCATAGCTTAGTGGTTGAGCTGCTAGAGTAAGAAAGCTTTGGGTCGAGTTCATGGTTACATGCATGTGTGTACATCGTGCATTTTATTGTGGTGCGCTTTGATTATATCACATGAATTCACCTATCGAATCTAGCCCCATAGTGGGGGTTTAGAATTTATAGTAGCTACATGTACTCGCTTATCAAGTATGTGTTTGCCCAACCAGCAAAACACACTAAAAATTGAGGTTTTCAACTCATAAAAAGTCCTATAGTTGTACCAAAACTGCAACGATCAGGTATAGTATAATTTCGGTAAAGGGGATTCACGCCTCAAATTCTGGGCCTAATTGGTATACTGGTAAAGGTGGAGAGGAAATCAATAAAAGAACTTTTAGACGCCTTTTGCCTACAGGGCTTTATGGATATGGCTTAAAAACTGGCCTGTAGAGTCTTTCAGGTGTCTAGATAAAGGACAAATACCCTCAGGTGAGATGGGAAAGTTCTCGGGATTCTATGAGTTTTGCTGGTTGCGTAAATACATACTTGAAATGCGAGTATAGTATATGTAGTCCTAGGATCGATAACTACATGCATGTAGTAGTGTAGAAGTACCAGTAGTCACCGAGAGAGAGAGCTTGGTATCCATATTCCTTTCATTTACTTTAGCTTCTCGAAACACATCATCACGGTTGGAGAGACTTGGAATTCATAGAATTAGAAGGATGATTGAACAATGTTAATAGATACTTTTAAACTACCCAAGTTATCCCTCATCACAAATGGCCCAATTCCGTTTAGCCATTTAGGTGTGTAGGTGCACCAGTTCCTGGGGATAGTCCGGATCAGCCAAAGAGTATCGCACATTTATATTGGGCTTCAATTTTTTAGTATAATGTGGGGCTTGAACATCTGTACTCACCAGCGGGCTTGATGATATTTCCTGATGCATCCCTGACTTCTGAGTTTGCCTTTGCCCATGCCTTCCCCTCCTCGGTCTGACTCCAATGCTTCCCCGCTTTGATAAGTTCAAGCTCCTCCTTTGTCACTTTTGTCTCTGGATACCTCCCGAACCCCCTTGACTCGAATGCAGCCTCGATAACAGAGAGCGGTGCATTGATTCCGGCTTCGCGTGCGATGTCGAGAATTTCCATACGCCGGTGCGCAGCATCTTTTGTTGCCGTGGCGACGAGACGGTCGATTTCCTCTTTTGTGAGCTTTTGTGTGGAGCTTGACATTGTTTGTATTTGATGTTTGTGTGGAATGAGTCTTTGACGATTGGTGGTGGGTGATGATGAGGGGAGGTCTATGCTTATATAACAACACCTTGTCATAGCATTCTAACCTGTAAATAGATAGCGATGAGTTTAATACTAATGAATCAATTAATCGAACTAGATAGTACCGAATCATTTATTTCTTTACCCGCGGGCAGGCTTAATTAATCTAATGTTTAGCGGGTCAACTTCATGGCTTGTCACTCGCTATGTCATATCAGTGGTACTGTCATCCAAAGTATGCGTGTCAAGTAACGTAATCAGTCTTGGCACTGATTATGTTTTAAAACCACTTTTTATCGTGTAATCTTGTAAATCAATCAATACAATTTTCTTCACGTAATACACTGTTTTCATCCTTCACGGATTCTTGTATTACAGGTACATACATGTATCCAATGTCACGTGGGCACTGCGCGGCTAAAAGTAACCTTTATCAAACCTATCTTATCTTATCTTATCTTATCTTAGCTTACATAGATCAAATTTTTTTCTAAGTCGCACATCACTTTATTTGCCCAACTGTGCGCACGTACAGCATGTACATAATCTCCAATTCAAAACTTGCCCTTCACAACCTCAATAAAGATGGCAGGGAGTGTTAAGGTCACTAGCCAAGCTTCAGAAGAAACCATGGTCCTCAATCCCCCACCGAAGCGCTCAGCGTCGGCAGAGCCTAATCTAGTAGCAAAGAAAAGGAAAGCATCTACGAAAGGTGGTAAAAAACTCGTAAACTTTCCCTGCCTTTTCCTTCCGCAATTTAGAGTATGAACCAAACTAATAAGAGGGGTAAATAGTAAATTCATGTCCTTACCCAGACTGCGGGAAAATATTCACGAAGCCATGTCGCCTTGAGGAGCATATTCGTTCTCACACCGGGGAAAGACCTTACATATGCACTGCGGATCCGGAGAATTGCGATAAAAGATTTTTACGAAATTCGCACCTAAAGGCCCATGTAAAAGCATTGCATACGAAAGAAAAATCATTTAAATGCACATTTATGATTGTTCCTGGAAACGAGGAAGATCGGGGCGCTTTTGGGTTTAAGAGGAAGGCACCCGGAGGTGCCATCGAGCAAAATAATGGTGATGGGAAGGAACCTAGAGAGTGTGGGGCAACTTTCACCACAAATCAACATTTAAATAGGCATTTGGAGAGTCATATGAAAAGTCTCCCTCATGTGGTAGGTTAAGGTTACTTCCATGGTGGGCCCTTAACTGACTAAATTCAACCGTAGTGTACAGACTATCCTCCATGCTTGGAAGGGTTTCGGAAACGCGGTCCATTACGGCGTCATATCCGCGAGGTGCACCTTAAATTATTACCATGGGGATGCACGTATAAGGACGTAGAAAATCCTGAGCATGGGTGCACGGCCGCTTTTGATACCAAAGGAAAATTGGGAGGTCACATAGATAAAGTTCATAAGGGCTTAATGCCAGCACTCTATACCTGTGCCATGTGTAGTGCTTATACAGAAGGCGAAAAAGGACCCGAGCCAGCGCCTGGGGAAGAGATTATTGCCGCGCCAAGGCAAGGAGCAGAAGGCAACAACACACCATTGACAGGAAACCCAGACCTTTGCGATGGTGGAATTGTTGAAAATCTCAATCCAGAATCCTCCACCCCCTTTCCAGTGGTTCGTTCCATGCTTGTCACCAAACCAGAGGGGAAAATATTATATCCTGAAACTGCCAGGTTGCAGGGTAAAATCGGGTTTAAAACATATCTAGAGCTTCGCCGCCACACAATACACATGCATCCTCCTACCTGTGTTCAATGCCGTTATACTTTTAAGAACGCCAGAAATCTAAAAATCCACATCGCAAACACTCATGGTGCCCTTTTAGAAGAAAGAAGGCATCATATTTGTGAACAATGTGGCACGGGTTTCACAAAGGTAAGTTCATCCATAATTTTTAATGTCCAATTACTCATGGCCTTTCCATTTAGAAACATGCACTAAAAGTTCACGTCCGTCGAGTACACGAGGACCTTCGCCCTTTCGCCTGTGCAGACTGTCCCAAAACCTATGGCTATAAATCTCAGCTCCAAATACACATCGAAAACCATCATTCCGGTCGCAGGAAACCCTGCAGAAAGCCACGCAGTAGATCCACCAAGAAACCGGATCTTATACAACAACTTACTGGCATGGGGTACGAAGAAAGCGGGAGAAATATCAAATGCCTTGTCGCCAACTGCGATTATAGATTCGTTAGAATTTACGATTTGAAAGTACATTTGAGGAGTCTAAAACACCATGGATTTGATGAAGGTCAGGTGGAAGAATTGATCATTGATGCAGAATGGGGTAGACGAGAAGAAAACGGGGAATATAACGGGAATGATGACGAGGACGAAGATGAGATGACGGATACAGACAGCTCTGGTAGTGGGAGTGATGAGGAGAGCGATGTAATAGCGGATGGGATGGAATATGTAAATTTATGGGATGATATGGGTGATATGGATTTGGATAAAGAGAGTAGTGGAGATGTTTCTGGGGAGGAATGATTTGTCCTTTCCGGCATGGTAGTACATGTAATCATAAGCCGTGGTGAAAACACTCAAAACATACTTGTTCAATTGGATAGTCTACATGTAGATTTCTTCCTAGCAACGTTTAAATTCTGTACTCTATCATTTCTTTTCCTTTTTAGAAAAAGGAATTGCTTACTAGTACCTCCCCTCTCCTGGGATGAACAGCGTCAAGATATTGACCAGCCTTCATCTATCGAATCATATTCTGCCAATATAAGCAATCAAGGGCCTAAAAGATCGAAGGAACCGTTTTATCGCTGTTTCTCTCTGTGGCATCTCTGAATCCCGTCTTTTGGATTTGTTCCTATTATACCCTTTTAGCAACGTATCAGCCACCTCAATACAAAACGTCCTATGTTAAAGCTGGAGATGCATCCCCCCCTTTAAAACGCTCTGTAACAGCTCCGGACAATTCAGGTTTTGCTGCTGCAAAAGCCAGAGATAGCTTTGCTACAAGGAATATCCCTCGACATCGCTCGCTCAGTCCAAATCCTCGATCTCGGACACATAGCAATGACTCCCCGCGACCGTCAGAAATACTTTATCACAAATCAGTGTTGATAGGAATTACAAGTCCACTTTCCCACTCGCACTCTCACTCTCTAAGTTTAGAAACCGAAAATGCTTCAAGTAACTCTGTACCGCACTCTCAAGTACATGAGTTTGAGTCCAGTACTTCCATGTTACATCCCCAGAACTTAACGAGGTCAGATGATCGTAACTCTGAGCTTCATCCCCCAATGGTTTGCGCTTCCGAGGCTAGTGGTTCATCTATTGGGAGAGTTTATATAAGCGCAGAGACATCAACAAGATCATCCGAGATTCAAAATACACCACGGAATGAAATAGATTATGATTACCTAGGAGTACTACAAAAGCCAGATTATCACTCGAACACATCTTCTCAATCATGCCTTAGCTTTTACGTCCCACCGACATTTGATACGGAGAGGATGCATGTTGAGAATGAGCATTCTAATTCAGGTACGAGCGAATTCACATTGTCTGAGAGCGAGAAAAGTGAAGCCCAGAGCAGGGTATCGGGTTATGTTATGGCCGAAGTCCAAAGAGGCTCTAGAATTGTTCCCGAGGGAGGTATGCTGGATTTACAGTTTCCAATACTGACGACTCCTGACTTACAATCCCTCATAGAAGCATCCTCAAAATTGAGGATAGATCCTGACAATCTTGAAAGGAAGCTCTTGGTTGAAGATCCTGAGCCTTTATTCCATAGATCCCTTAATAGTCTATTACAGGGCGAACCCCCGGATCAAGTACTGGTTGAGCAAGTGGGATCTTTTGGAGTTCATCATCTAAGAAGTGATGCCTTAGGTCAACTACCCCGCATCACTACTATTGAAGCATTGCAATCGTCGCCCCCAGTTCTATCCGCTAAAGAAAGTTTATTGGGAAAGATCACCAAGTTAGAAGTTCCGCCTGCTGTACCAGGTGGAGAGATAACACCTAGTACTGTTGTCCTTCCCGGGGAATACTTTCGTCGGCGCCATAGCGGATCTCATATACTTTCACATGGGCATAGGGATTTTGGTCTGAATCTTCAGATTATAGATCATGTACCATCACCGCCGCCAAAAATAGTTATTGGACCCAGAGTTTCATCTGATAGACCGCCAAACACCCCCGAATCTCCATTCACGTTAATTTCGAGGGAAAAGACGAAAGTGAGGGGTAGAAGACAAAATTCACCATCGTCCTTAATCACATTCTTATCTGTGGTTAGCCCAATTGAGACCTATGGCGTTCTAGGAAGATCGAAACTAAAACCTCCCTGGAATTCGAAGGTGAATTCGTCCGGGATATTACTGGTGACGGTTTCGGCAACTACAGTGATATGCTTGGTACCTGCGTATGGAGAAACGCACATTTTGCTGACTGAGATAGAGAGTTCAGTTGGCCTAAGCAATGGTGCGTACAGAAAATAACTTACACTTTGTATCTACTGACCTGATCGTGCCGGTAGCCGAATCCCTAGCGCGTATTTCTAGGGGCCTTGCCGAGAAATCACCATGCATGAGAAGTTTGAGAAGGTTATTGAGAAGGACGGCCTAAGGATTCTTTCGCAAGGCAACTGATTTGCCTATTATTCAAACTTCGATACATTCGAACTTTGGGACGTCGAAGAGTCTTTTCGATATGCTAGAATGAATGGTCTGGTACTCGTCTATTCATAGCGTTTCCGAATACGACCGATATTGTGTACCGTACAAAAAAGGAGGGCTTGACGCTCTCTTAGATGGTATGAAATAGCAGTCGTGTTCGAAAACGTCATGAAATTAGTAAACTCTGCATGGTCAGGTATTTCCCTGTCCTGAATTAGAATCAGCACTGATGGCTTTCCTATTGGCTACGATGCCAGCCTCTAATAGGGAAAGAAATCGTTTGCTCATTCGATATTCCGTGTGTACTAAGTAATGGTTATAATTAAACAAATCCCTAATTCATGTAAAATCACTCGACCCATTCTCGCCAAGCCATGTGATCTAGTATGTAGCAATGCTGACTAAAAATCGGTTACATGAAGGTGCATCTTTGATCGTCCAGTCAACCACTCGATCACTCAGCTAGGTGCTGTAAAGGTTTACTTGTTGAAGCACAAGAAACAGAAGGAGAGGTGATTAATAACTAAATACATGTAGGTACAGTTACCATACCTATCTAGTCTCGTGTCCAGCCTGTGTTTACTTTGCTAAACATGTTCAACATCAGACAAGCTGTATAACCAACATAACAATATGACACACAATATCAATATTTACACCCACCCTTCTTCTCTCGGAGGCACTGGCCTCTTCGCAACTACTAAAATCACACCTGGCCAGCTCGTCCTTAGTATACCAGAGCCTCTCGTCACCGTCCCAGACGATATACATCTTACGGAATGCTGCAGTCGATGTATGCTGTGGAGACCTGCCGGAGGCGGGACTTCAATGTTGAACTTATATGAAGATGAGAGATCTTTGAACTATTGTACTGGCTGTAGAGTGGTAAAGTACTGTAGCAAGGTATGTTTCTATAGCCAAACTCATCAGGAGCGAATAGTCGCTAAATTGATATATACAAAGGACTGCCAAAGAGCCGATTGGCGCGCGCTCCACAAAGTAGAATGTGCAATTTTTAAGAAGCTTCATCCACGTATACTTCCCGGATCAGTTCGTGCTACAATACGCATGTTATGGACCACTCCCGGGGAAGCATGGAGTCAGATAAATTCGCTCGAGAGCCATGAGAGCGAATTGAGAAAGACTGACAAATGGGAGATGATAACTTTAATGGCCAAAGGAGCACATGGATATTCTGGAACGATTTTGGGGGAGAAGGATGTCCGGGGGGTTTATGCAAGGGTCTGGATATCTACGCCTGATACATAGAATGTGGATTAACAGAATGCTAACGGAGGAATGGAATAGCTCTTGATTAACAGTATCACCCTCGTTAACTCTACATTCGACCCAATTGGTATCGCCTTTGACCCCTTAGCAAGTCTGATGAATCATTCGTGCGATCCAAACTCGGTGATGGTATTCGATGGCCGCACCGTTTCCGTCAGGGCACTACGGGAAATCGCAAAGGATGAAGAAATAACAATATCTTACATCGATAACACTAATCCGACTTCTCGTCGCCGTTCAGAGCTCCAGGGACGATATTTTTTTACATGCTCATGTCAGAAATGTGTGTCACCCGCTACTTGCAGTGGATTGAAAGAGGTCTTTATCGATATTCCAGGTGTCACCACTTCTAATCTCGAAGAGTATGCCTGGGCGGCGATTTCTACACCTTCGGAGGATGTTTTGTTAAAAGCAATAAGGGCCCTCCATACGACGAAATTATGGCCTCTACAACGACAGCCACTGCCACTGCTGCATCATGAGCTCATACACAGCGTTTACATCCCTTTATCGAAATGGCCTCAAGCGCTACTTCACTCGCTGCTGCTATATTTATATGTTGACCCCGTGCACTATCCCCAAAGACATCATCCAGTGCGGGTAACACATGCGTTCACGCTTGTTAGTTTATTTCTTCAAGTTTCCGGAGACTTGGACTCGTTAGAAAGGGTAGCGCCAAAAGCCAAAGGAATGGATTTGGATTTAGGAAAGATCATATGGGGTTTGCTATGCGAGATAGTCGCGCATGTAGCGTTATCACATGGTACTGAAAGTACATTTGCTCAAACTGTAAGGAGAAAAAAACAGGAGGTGGGTGAAGATTTGGGTGCTAATGAGACTACTGGGGTATGGGTGGGGAAAAGAATAAATGATGTTGGACTAGAGGAAGAATTGGTGAAGATTAGGGTACTCGTTGATGGATTGTTGGAAGAAATGAAGAACTAAATCTACATATATTTATGGTGTAGGACACTACTAGAAGAACCAAATTATTACTTAATTCGATAAGGGCAAGTTACAATGTGGTGGATCTGGAAATTTAATTATTCAAGGAGGGATTTCTGTTTGTACAGAACAAAGGCCTCCAGCGCATGATTACCCCAGTCCCGGGTAGCCCAAGTCGTAGACCTCCTTACCTTGAGCTACCTCAGAGACAAGACCTCAAATATATATGTGAGTGGTAATGCGCATCACTGCTACTGGGTAAGTGACTGCAATCAATGAATTAAACAAAAAAAAAAAAACTGGGCAAGTGACTAGGGTTAGGGTTATACATAATAAAGCATCTAGATGTAGCGAAAGCTTGCTATAAGGGTATATATATGCTCAGGCCGGAATTTGGTACCGTTACAGGGAGATTGCCCTTATATATAGAGAGAGTGCTAGTACTGAGAACTAAAGGAAAAGTACCGACAAGTGCTACTCTTATAGAGATTGCCCCTTTAGAAGGTCCCTTATAGCAAGCTTTCGCTGCACTGAGAAATCCTACAAAACACAATTCAATGACCAATGATCCAGAGATCAGTGCCTGCTCATGTATTCTGATACAATAGAGGAGACTTTTTATGTACAGTAATTTGGATTAGAATCTTAGAAATATTTAACATGCGCCGTACCAACTATTACTTAAGATAATAAGAAACTAAACTTAAGGAAACAAATCACGATTATCGAAGGCCATTAGTTTTAGTTGTTGATCACCTTCCTCCTCAACATCTCCATATAATCTTCCGCCTAAATCTGCCTGCGTATCTAACCATAGCAAGAAATCATCAGTAGACTTGCACTCAGCATGTCCATGATGTTTCCTCTTCAAAGCACTTAAAGCACTAAAGATTTTCTCCTGGACGTCGTTATCGATTCCTTTCTCGGTGCTTTCCAGAAGAGTATCTTCGAATAGCGAGCAGAACTTCCTTTCGTCGATGCCATCTCTAGCAGGATTAAAATGAGTTGATCCACCTTGTTTCTTCATGACTTCTGCGTCAGATCGCATGTCTTCGTTGAGAAAATTGTCCTCAATGACGATAGCAGATTTGCCTATGAATTCAGAATCACCATTCTTAAAGAGTTGATGCAGTGTTTGTAGGCCTTGTCTAGTGAGAAACTCGGCGCGAGTTATGGGGGACTTGATAGCTTGGTTAAGCGCATATAAGATCCGTGCCTTAGCGTTGTTGTCGGTTTCCTTTTCGAGGGACGAAAGTAGTGTCCTGATTAGCTTCACCGAACTATCCGAGGTTGCAGAGGCGAGTGCTTTTGGATTGTTTGAGAGCGCACTGCCGATAACGAGAGCTGCCGTTGAGCGAATAGTTGGATCGGGCGAGTTTGAAACTAAGGTGAGCAGAGGGGAAACGTATTTTGGAGCTGAAACTTGAAGACCCCAGTAAATTTCGTGAACTAGGTCTTCCAATGACAGGAGAGCGTGAGTAATCTCAGATGTGGAATATTTTGAGTGCTTGAGAAGGACTTCGAGGGAATCCGAGAAGGCGAGCGCTTCGCCAGCAGATGAGGGTAACGGTGGCTTTATAGCGCCATCAGGGCTAATCGGCGCTCGAGGTATAGGCTTTGGTGAATCTATGATAGCTGCCTCCTCATCTTTATTGGGGATAACAACCACGCCAGTATGATCATCATCAGAGTCGCTGGCGACATTTATTTTTGCCTCTTTCAAGCCCGTCTCGACGTTGAGTCTATAATGAAGACCAGGGGGTACCACTTGATCGTCGTGAATGGTCTGGAATTCATTCGTTGGAACAAAGTGTTTTGAATAGCAGTTTATGTCATGACAGATCAAATCTGATGATGACTCCTTAGTGGGATGTTTGTCGGGGATGCTGTGCGTTGCACTGACCACGAGGGTGGGAATTCCGAAAAAGAGGGCGAGCCAGGGAGTTCTCATGACTGAGATGAATTTCAGGAAAGTAGTCTGTTTATGAGATTCGGTCTGTATAGCAGGTAGATAGTTCGTATGCTGCACAAATGAGAGGGAAACGGAGGTCTTATACAGGGTTATAATACGTACCATGTATTTATATATCATCAGTAGAGTAAAGTATTGCTGAGATGATCACAGGTGGCATCTTCAACAACTTCAGTCGAGACTGGGTGCCAAGCCGCAACTAGATGGGTTAGGGGTTTTCATGTGTATAGAAAATCTAGTACCGATGTTATGCGCCGGCTTAATTGACCATAATTGGATAATCTTTGTGGGCTTTATTTTTTCCCGATTCGATTTTGAAACAAAGTGGCAAACAGGTCTTGATGATTTCTCGAGGACATAGGGTATCCTTACCGTTGACTCACTGCCGTCCGTCTTTTGTCGGTTCTTCTAATTTTGCGGTGTTGCACGGGAGAAGAGCTTCTCTGATTAACCCCACCAACTACCAGCGACAACCCCTCCTTCACCCCTCCTCAACTACATTCCTTGTTCCGCATCGTCTCTTTCGTACCATGGTTTCCTCCGTTCCCGTCGGACCTTCCGAGGTGGAATGGCCTGCTCGTCGTGTAAGGGAAACCTTTATCGAGTACTTCAGAAAAAATGGTCACACTGTTGGTTGGTTTCCAATATTATTGTGTTTCTCGTGATGGTGAAAGGCTAATATTTGAACCCGGTTTTTGTTTCTTCTAAAAAAGTGCCTTCTTCGTCCGTTGTGCCTCTGTCTGACCCAACTTTGCTGTTCGCCAATGCGGGCATGAATCAATTCAAGGCTATCTTTCTCGGAACTGTGGACCCTGCATCGGATTTCGCAACTTTGAAACGTGCCGTCAATACTCAAAAGGTGAGCTATCAATTCGATTAATCGTCTATCCGCTGAGCTCCAATCTTCTGTATTCCACATTCTAAACATTTCAAGAAACTAACGCCAAATTGCAGTGTATTAGAGCTGGTCAGTATCCAGCCACGAATTCAATAATCTGATAAAACATATCTAATAAATAAAAGGCGGCAAGCACAATGATTTGGACGATGTTGGGAAAGATAGCTACCATCATGTAAGGTTTTCTTAAGCAAAATTGTATCTGCGCGGAGATTAATTAAAACTTATGATGTTAGACTTTCTTTGAGATGCTCGGGAATTGGTCTTTTGGCGACTATTTCAAGAAGGAGGCTATCGCCTTTTCCTGGGAGCTCCTTACTAAAGTTTACAAACTCGATCCCGATAGGTTATACGTGACATACTTCGAGGGAGATAAGGCTGGGGGGCTCGAGCCGGATCTTGAATCAAAAGAACTTTGGAAATCCGTGGGTGTTGCTGATGATCATATTCTTCCAGGGAACATGAAGGACAACTTCTGGGAGATGGGAGACCAGGGCCCATGCGGTCCCTGCAGTGAAGTTCACTATGATCGCATTGGAGGGCGAAATGCTGCTCACCTCGTCAATCAAGACGACCCAAACGTGCTTGAGATCTGGAATAACGTTTTTATTCAATACAACCGCGAAGCTGACCGGTCCCTACGGTCTTTACCCAACAAGCATGTGGACACTGGTATGGGTTTTGAACGCTTAGTTTCTATCCTGCAGGACAAGTCGTCCAATTATGATACCGATGTATTCACGCCACTCTTTAAGACGATCCAAGAGCTTACTGGTGCAAGACCATATGCTGGTGCTTTCGGGGAAGACGATAAGGATGGAATTGATACTGCGTATCGAGTGATCGCAGACCACGTCCGAACACTCACATTTGCCATCTCGGATGGGGGAGTTCCCAACAATGAAGGGCGCGGATACGTTGTAAGGCGTATCCTGAGAAGAGGTGCTAGATATGCTCGAAGATACTTCGATGTTCCAATTGGTGAATTCTTTTCCCGGTTGGTACCGACTCTCATTCACCAAATGGTAATACCCCCGATCACTGGTCTATTAAAATTTCTCTAAAATTTCAATCAGGGTGAAGTTTTCCCGGAGATTAGAAGAAAGGAGACCGACGTCAAGGAAGTGTTAAACGAAGAGGAGGAATCCTTTTCTCGCACTCTTGATAGAGGTGAAAGGATGTTTGCACACTACGCTCAACAGACCAAAATCAAAGGCTCAAAAACACTCAATGGTACCGACGTTTGGCGTTTGTACGACACCTTTGGTTTTCCAGCCGATCTTACAAGGATTATGGCCGAGGAGAGCGCGTTGGAAATCGATGAAACTGAGTTCGAGAAAGCAAAAGCGGAAAGTAAGGAAGCTAGTAAGGGCAGAAAGAAGGCTGGTGAAGCCGAGCTTCTTAAGTTAGATGTGCATGATCTTGGTAAATTGGAAACGATGAAGAGCGTTCCCAAAACGGATGATCAATATAAATATGGTGAGTAGTGTGCCACTAACAGTCGAAAATAGAACTAATACTTCCATAGGGCGGGGAAATATTACGAGCCAAATCAAAGCTATATATTACAACAAGCAGTTCGTTGAAAGCACGAAAGACATACCCGAAAACGCCCAGATTGGCCTTATTGTTGACAAAACCAACTTTTATGCGGAGCAAGGTGGCCAAGAATACGACACCGGAAAGATTCTTATTGACGGGCAAGCTGAACTTGATGTTCAGAATGTGCAGATGTACGCAGGATATGTTTTGCATACCGGCTTCATGAAATATGGCTCGTTTTCAGTTCTTGACGAGGTCATTTGTGAGTATGACGAGCTTCGCCGCTGGCCTATCCGCAATAACCATACCGGTACTCACGTCCTTAACTACGCTCTCCGTGAGGTTCTTGGTGAGGGTATCGATCAGAGGGGATCTCTTGTTGCGCCGGAAAAGCTCCGTTTTGATTTCTCACATAAAACTGGTGTTACCGACGCGGAACTTGAGCAAATAGAGAAAATCTCAACTGATTATATTCGACAAAATCTCGAGGTTTATGCTATGGACGTTCCTCTTGCTTCCGCCCGCGAGATTGAGGGAGTTAGGGCTGTCTTTGGGGAAACTTACCCCGACCCAGTTCGTGTTGTCTCTGTCGGAGTACAGGTCGAAGATCTTTTAGCGGATGTCAAGAACCCCCAGTGGAGGAAGGTTTCCATCGAGTTTTGCGGTGGTACTCACGTCCAAAAGACTGGTGATATCAAAGATCTTATCATCCTTGAGGAGAATGGTATCGCAAAAGGTATTCGCCGAATAGTTGCTGTTACCGGTGAAGATGCCCACGAAGTCCAACGCATTGCTGCAGAGTTTGAGGCACGAATAAAGACCCTTGAGAAAATGCCTGCTAGTGCTTCAAAGGAAGCACAAATCAAACAAACACAGGCGGATCTTAACAATCTTTATATCAGCGCTGTTAAGAAGAGTCAGCTGAAGGAGCGCTTCGCAAAGATCCATAAACAGATGCTTGATGATCAAAAGGGGAAACAAAAGGCTGAATTGAAGAAGGCTGTTGAGATAGTCACCGAGTACTTCAAAGACAATAGCGATAAGAAGTATCTCATTGCAAAACTACCAATCAGCGCAAACTCAAAGGCAGTGAGTGATGCGATCAAGCATGTTCAGAGTAAAAATCAGGATAAGACCGTCTATCTTTTCGCTGCGGATACTGTCGATCAGGGTACGGATGGCAAGGTTATCCATGCTTGCTATGTTTCTGAGGTAAAATTATGCTATTTCATCCAACGAGAATCTCTATGTGGCTGACTTGTCTTGTAGGAATTTGCAAAGAAAACCTCGGCGAAAGATTGGGCTGATAAAGTCTCCGAAGTGGTTGGTGGTAAGGCTGGAGGGAAGGGTGCGACTTCTCAAGGCATTGGGAGTAACATTGAGAAGGTTGACGAAGCGGTTGAAGCTGCAACTAAGTATCTTGAGGGTCTTTCTCTGTAGTTAGTATTAGTCCGAACTTTAGCCATGAGGACAACGGGGGTGTTTGGTCATTTCGTTAGTTCTGTTTTCACTATTTACCTTACTTTTTTTTCCTTCCCTTTTTCCTCCAGGTTTCTAGGTGGCCGTTTTGATTCCCAATTACCTGCTCAGATTGTGGTAATAGTGAACCAAATATTGCCTGAGCAAAGTTAAGGGTAGGGAACCGGTTTATTCTTAAATCCAGGTAATCATTCAACCCACATGCACAAAAACCAAATTCTAACTATAGTAACAGTGTATCGAGCGGAGTTTGAGTATATCACAAAGATTGTAATTATCTTCTCAGTTCCGCAGAACTTACATGTAGTATTTTGGAATTGCTTTACTGAAGATCACGCAATCGATGTTTTCGTCGCACAGTGACTCAGTCAGAATCACGGATTCAACGCAAAACACACTAAGAATAGCTCTTTCCCCCAACCAATTTTTAGTGGATCTACTTGAAGTCTCGTATTCCTTAGGCCGTCAGGCCGGATATAAATTACGTTGGCTAACTTACTAGAGTGGAAGTTTTGATAAAAGGAACACCCGGGCAGAGGTGATATATTGCAGTACCTTCACGATCAGTTGCTCAGTTCTTAATGTCACAAGTTCTTCTGTAACCAACAGATTCTAGTGGTCTAGGTTTGAATTCCACACAAATCTTAAGTAGAGCAACTGTATGAAGGATACCAGATCATGGAATCGCAACGTCAGTGTAACTATCCGTCGAGACGAATTATGTACTATAAAATTCCAGCTCTGTATGCTTGAAGAAAGAGAAAGGCTTCGACCTGACCCTAAATAAAATGAACCGGGGTCTGAGAAAATTTGAGCGAGGGCCAGCTGCAGGACGCAACTCAACAACCAACAAGTAGGAATATATAGATAGACTACTACTATATCAAGGCAAAAATTTCTATGGTACTGTCAGAATAAAGGATCTAAGAGTGTTCTCTTAATCTTTATCTGGTATCTCGAAACCGTAGGTCCCAACCAACTTAATAATAAACCTCCTACTTAAACGAACTTCTGAAAATACAATATACACTATATTTAGAACATGCTCTATCAGCAGGAGAAGCTTTTGGGTGGATTGACTAGCAAAGACCCAAAGTCTCCGGGTCCCGTGATTCTTAACCTTATTCATCCCACCATGATGCCAGAAAATAGCCTACACGTGACCCGAGGACTTTTCGTCTTTGCTAGTATGTACTTCGGGGGTAGGGGTAAGTGAGAAGACACCCTTCACGCAATCTTGGCATCGTGGTGTCTTCTCACTTATCCCTGATACCGAAGTACACTCTATCTGGGTAAATAAGGGTTAGGGCTCGAGCTCCTTACCCGCATGTCATCACGCGTGCGCCAAGTCCGCCGTTGCCTAAACTTTTTGAGCGACACTACCAGTTGCAGGTAGAAGACTCTGCTGCAACACACTGCAGAGGTGAGGTCCTGGTATCCATTTTCACCATACCCAGGGGCAAATTCACTAAGCGGCCATCAATCAGACTTCGCGCCTCAGTTACGTCTTTCAATCTCTGCCTGATAAATTAGTGGTTTTAAAGACTTGCTTCTCGGTCTCAATAAAAAACAACTTCAAGACCACCGAAAGTTACCAACAACACTTCTTAGCCATGGGTGACCGCGGCGATAGATACACCCCCTCGCACAGTCGCGACAATGATCGCGACTATGACCATGACCGCCGTGACCGTGGCGGTGACAGATATCCCCATGACGACAGAAGACCTCCCAGCGAAATGCCCCGTTTCACTGGACGTGAAGACTCTCGTGCTAATAGTCACGAATTCTCATTCGAGCACTCTCGTCAACTGCCTACCGACTCATATCGCCCTGATAGCAACGACCAGCGATCTCGAGCCCCACCGTCAGGACCTCGTCGTGGGGCTGGGCGAAGCGGATCTTCGAGAGGAAGAGGAGGGGGAATTTCGCCAGAGGCGGTAGGGACGGGAAACCCTTTGTGTTTCATCCCCCTGTCCCTGCACATGAGAGGCCTATATTATATTTCGACACTCGCGAGAAAACACCTGAATTGATGGAGGGAATGGCTCCAGGTAGTGGGGATCGTTTCAAAGAGGATGTTGAGGATGGGGTCAACGAGGGTCAGGTCGAGGGTGAATATGAAGGTAAAGAGAAGAAAGATGACGCCATGGACACTCCAATGGAAATGTCGGAAAACGAAGGTGAAGCTGGAAGCGGGAGCGCTACTAAGGACAAAGGTGGGGAAGAAAATGCGGGAAAGTCGGAAAAGAAACCGGACGTTATATCAATGATCCGGGCATTCAAAAAACAAACCGCTACCACTCGCAACGAGGTCGCTGAAAACGACGACTTTATCCCGTTCTCGTTCATCGATGAACCGGCGGCGCAGCAGCAGCAGCAGTCAGAATCTGAATCAGAATATGAAGCTGAACGGGAGCGCGAGGAGGGTCGTAAGATGCGCCGCGCTAACGATGGTCACAGAATTGTCGAACATCATGGCCGTAGCAGGGACTTGAGTAGTGGCGATCTAAAAAGCTCTTCTATTGGCGACTTCTCACATAGAGACGCACTTTACGGCCGTGTCGATGAAAAAAAGCCTGTTCAGGATCTTGGCCCGCCTGGGGCATCAACTTTCATGGCTGCGCCTGCAGCACTTTCAGCGCCTCCGGGTCTAGGAGGGCCTATCAAACTTAATCTAGAAGAGGGCTCGAAAAAAGTTTCTACTGTTGAACATCTACCGAAGCCTGCCAAATCTTTCAATAACAAAGACGGAGATATACCTTGGCCCCCCCGCCTCCGAGCCCTCTTACCTCCGTCCCCACCCCACCCCCGCCGCCACCAGCTGGTATGGGTATACATATGGATATCCCTAAGAAAAGGAAGTTTGGTGAATTCAACCGGAAACGGAATGTCAATCCCGCAACCGCTGATGGAAACGTTAAACCCGAGTGGGCAATTAAACCTAGCAGTGGGGTCGATCCTATACCATGGGTTAGGGGAGGAGCTGATCACTCGAGGTCTTTGGAAACCACAGATTGGTATGTATACACATGCACGAATCAAATAAGATACTCAATAAATGTCTTTAAAGCCAGCTAATGAATTTTAAGGCTGCACAAGGAAATTACGGATTTTATGGCCTACATTCAACCGCGGGCCTATGAACACGCTATTCGCCGAGATCTCGTTCACCGCGTTCGTCAAGTGATCACTAACCTGTGGCCTGACGTTGATGTTCGCGTTTTTGGTTCCTTTGCAGCAGAACTTTACCTCCCGACATCCGATGTCGATTTGGTAGTTGTTTCGAAATCTTTCGTTGAATTCGACCTACCCAAGTATAATACAAGACCGTCCCTAAACAAGTTAGCAGGTGCACTTAAAAAGTCTGGCATTACAACCTGGCAAGACGTTCAGGTCATTGCATCTGCAAAAGTGCCAATCATCAAATTTACAGACAACATAACAAAAATTCACGTGGATATTTCATTTGAAAACTCTTCTGGGCTCGTTGCAAATGAAACTTTCCAACGTTGGAAAATTGAATACCCAGCAATGCCAGTCCTTGTTGTCTTGATAAAACACTTCCTTTCGATCCGCGGCCTTAACGAGCCGTATCAAGGCGGCCTTGGATCCTTCTCTGTCACATGTATGGTAATTTCCATGCTTCAACTCCTTCCATCGGTCCGCAGCGGAGCAGTCGACCCGCGCCTCCATCTGGGTGTAATGCTTCTTGAATTTCTCGAACTCTACGGGGAGAACATAAATACTAGTGTTGTTGGGATCCGCGTCGACGATAACGCCCCGGGCTATTTCAGGAAGACCGGTGTATTTAATGTTAACCCCAACCATAAGACCTGGCAATTATGCATACAGGATCCCCACGATCCTGAGAATGATGTCGCAAAGAGTTCATATCAAATATCTCTCATCTTGCAATGTTTTGCCGACGCCTACCATGCGCTAGTGAAACAAATGGCTTTGCTTGACAGTTTACCATTCGAAACGCGAGCCGGAAGGTCAATTCTCGGTGTCATAATAGGTGCCAACTACAGGAATATCAGTTCAATGCGGGAAACCCTGAAGCACGTATATCGACAGAAATATGGTTCGCTTGATGTAGAAGATATTATGGGAACAAGGGAAGCCAAGGGCCCTGCAATTACTGCAAAAGAGAAAAGGGAGAAAAATGTGGGCGGAAATTCTGCTACAAAGCCTAAGAGATTGAGAGGTCTTGAGCAGCCTCATGAGAAACGGGATAGTAGAAAAGCGAAAAAAGAGGCGAGAGTAAAAGAGAGGGCGATGGAGAAGGAAAAAGCAGCTGGTGGTGGACCGAAAGCCAAGGAAGTGATCATCATCGATTGAATGTCCTGGATCTAGACTAAGATATCTCTCTCTGTTACTACAATCTTTCTATCTTGTTCTTCTGGGGTTTAAAATTCATTTTTATCGGTATCCCGGAGTTTTTTTCTTCTTTTTCTTTTTCTTTTTCTAGGGCGGTTATTTTTTCCAGGGCGGTTATCATTGTTTCTCTCCCTCTCTCTCTCACTTTTCATATCCCTTCTTTACTGCTTCTATGTATTCGACAATAGGGTCTTTATCAGCATCAGCATACTGGTTTTCAAAAGGGGGACGCATCGAGTGTTGAGTCATCAATTTACAGAATGGATTGAACTTAAATTAAGAGTGTCATTGGCACTAGACTTTAAAACGTTGCATATTGTCAACCTCATCTTGTACTCGATGACCATTCTCATTCTCATTCTTGTTCTCATCCTCATTTTCTCCCCACCATTCTAAATCGCAAAAAATTCTCTCCCGTAAGTGTAATTGTTACCTGTGCCTGAGCTATTTGGTTGTTGCATAATGCATTTGCCTGCATGTGCCTACATGTGCTACTTAACTCTCTAGAGTACACGCAAATTTACCAAACCATAATATATCACGCACTTAGTACTTGCGAGTCCTATGGGCCCTTAAGGCCTATGGCCCAAGATAATTATAAGACTTCAAATATCCTCGCGGGGTATTATCGAACATATAGGTACATATATACATACTCTACGTACATACACATGTAGGTGGATGAAGCTCAGTGTTACACGTGCACTCGATTAGATTATGTACTAGTATGTACTTGAATCACGACCCCAGACAAGCTTTCCCTGGGCCCTGATCTACCGCTAAGCCGCATTTTAATGCGAGACGGGCCAGGCTGTCAAAACTGCGGGGTCCGTGCCTTATCACCAGAATCTAATCTCTTTCCTATGGTACCATAATACCATAATACCCTATAACAAAATTCATATCAGCATCTTACAATGGATCCCCAAGTCCAACTTCTCCGTCGGCAATATCTCCAGCTTGTTGAACCCTCAAACCTATCGTTCCCCACAGATCCCTCAACTCTCCGCTCTCCACATTTCCAAGCATCTCTCTACGAGTCCCTTTTCGCCCCAAACCAGCCAAATAATACCTCTCCTCCAGAGAGATACACAGCGCGTGTCCTCAAAAAGCTTATAACCAAGCTATCCGAACCACCAATTGCACTAGGAGGAGAAGAACAAGATCAAGAGCAACCTGTGATACCTACCCCGTCCATTCATCCCGCAAAAAAAGTTAAGATCGACAACCTCACACTACTCCCCGAGCAGGAAATCCATGAGCAATTATTAGAGCTCTACACTGAGCTACTCTCACGCTCCTCGTCGGCGGCCTCTCCTCTTGATCCAGAGGCATCGAGAAGCTATGTCACATACATCTTCCCACCGAGCCCGTTCAATGGGGGTGAAATTGGTCTGCCAGTAACGCTACATGAGTCGAGAAATATAATATCTGGTGCAGGGACGACGGGATTAAGGACTTGGGAGGCAGCTCTAGCGTTGAGCGAGTACTTAATTTGTACGCATCTACAGAATATCTACAAGAACACAGCGTTCACTCCGACTATTGAGGGTGTGGGAAGAGTCCTAAGGGAGTATAATAGAGTATTGGAGCTGGGGGCAGGTACAGGACTAGTATCAATTGTTGCTGCGAGGTTGGGAGCGCCAAAGGTGCTTGCCACGGACGGAGATTCGATGGTGTGCGAGGCGCTGGCAAAAAACGTGCACTTGAGCGGTGTTAGCGAGACAGTGACAGTAAGGAAAAGACTATGGGGAGATGAAATCGAGATGGATGAGGACTTCGATCTAGTCGTTGGTGCTGACGTGGTAATTTCTCCTACTTTTTATCCCCCACTTCCTTTGCTGCGTGAACTGACACATCAGACCTACGACGCAACTGTGATTTCGTATTTGATCAAGGAGCTTGAACAGCTTTTTGCTAAGAATTCTCACATCCGAGTCGTCATCTCAGCAACCATACGCAACGAAGATACTTTTGCTACGTTTGAAAAGGCCTGTCGTAAGCATGGCCTACCCAATATAGAGTCATTCACCCTAATAACCATTACCTGAATATAGGGAATAGCGGGTTTGTGTTGGAACAAAAACTCTGGATTCCACCTACCCCACAGATATTCTTTTATGACCAAATTGCACAGATTCGGATCATTCACATTACGAAGAGCACAGCCAAATTTTTGGGGCTTTAAAGGGAGTATTTGTGCTCGTATATATCAGATTAAGTCGTTAAAATCACAGAGAAAAAATTGAGAACTGTTTCTTTTCTTGCAGAACATATGCATATATACTTTACATACATGTAGTAACTTTCCCTAGCGAGTTAGCAAGGGTTATTAGTGAATTAAGTATACAAGTTTATACATAAATACATGTACTAAATGAGCCTTCGCCTAAGTCTAATAATTGAATGATCTATGTCAGAAAGGTTAATATGGGACTGAAGATTGAGGCCATCTTTTTCCCCGCTCAACCCTCCTTCGTACTGGGCATGGGTATCGAGTGATGATCCATGACTCACTGAGAGCTACAGGTATCGGCCTATAGCTTATAGACGCCCTCACAGGGGGTGTGGGGATATATGGGCTGTTTCCTTCTACAGACAGCTAAATTTATAAGATTAAGTATATTCCCGATATCTCGTGGGGTTGGGACGGTTTGTAGTCTTGTAAAATATTTATTCCAAAATTGATTGGTACTCATCACCGACGTTGCAATAGCGAAATCCCCACACCACCATAGTCGCCGTACCCCCTGAGCGAGTGTAAACGAAGTTAAAATATTGAGATTCTGGGTATTTTCGGTAGCCATTCAACTAAGGAATGTCTTGAATTACCCCGGGAAAGAGGCTGAACGGATTGTTTGCTTTAGAACTCCGATTTTTTGTTTTTTGGGGTATAAAGTTTATGTGAGGATATCGTTTCGGGAAATAAGGCAGGTTGATCGCGACCAGCGTTCAAGGCATAAATGTCTTTCCCACTTAATTAACCCAATGCGATTTATTTGTATACATTGCATCGTAATTGAAAATCTGTGGCATAATTAAATTTTTAATCTCTACCCTTTAAAACCAAAGAAGCAAGACAGTGTGGGTCCTTTGGTTTTCTGTCCGCATCTGACAGACTAGGGGATATGTATACATGTATGGTGCGCCCACTCTTAAAGGTAACCAAAATTGATGGAAAGTCAATCGCTTATAACTTCATCATCAAAGATGATATCAAAGATGATATCAAAAATGTGGCAAAATAGAAGTATAGAAATAGTGATGAACTTTAGTTCTATTTTGCCAGATTTTAATATCTATCATGGTCATGAAGTTATTAGAGATTTCATGAAACTGGCCAAGACTGAACAAAGTGGTGTATAATAATTCATTAAAATGTAGATACCAAGTACTACGGATCTTTATGAATATCGTGGGTATCACTCGGATCTTTCATTATTATCACTCATAAACGAATTGATGTACTATTTTGACATTCATAGGCGCGTCTTTCTAAATCACCTCGAATATGTACATGTAGTTAAGTGGAAGAACTGAATCTTTCGCGCGCCAACTTTAAACAATCCCAAACCTAAAACAAATGCATGCGCCCAACACCATACATCCCAGGCCACGGGAGAAGATACGATACGAAAGATAGAGGGCCCCTTTACCTATTCCCCTTCGCCCCACTCGGAACACCAGTTCTCCTTTTTTTCAAGACATTCCCAACCGCGTCCCTAACCTCTGGATCATTCCTGACTGTGTTCTCAACTAACCAGTTTTTCATCTTGGTCTGTACATCCCTCACCGCATCCACATCTGACTCGTACGGGAGGAAGTCGAGCGCAAGGAGATTGCTAGCTTCGGTGTCTGCAAACTTTGTAAAACCAAATAGACGTTCCAGTTGTGGGCGCATGGACTCGACGGTGGGAGGGCCCGTGTTTCGTTGTGATTGAAAGAGTGGGGCAAGTTGAGAAATTGCAATAAAAGTCGTAAATGCAATTTTACGTGCAAGAATGAGCTGCTCGAATGGAAGGAGAGGGGCGAAGAAAGGGAGTGAGGGAAAGGCAGGACGGGTCACAACAGCAGTTTCGAAAGTGATCAAGCAGAAGAAGGTGAAGAATCGCCACTATAGAAAAGTATTGTTAGAGTGCTGACAGAAGTGTATAAGTCAATGCGACATACGTAACGCCCAAATTCTGCTTTCCCAAGGACCGACAAGATCACTAGGAATAATAGACTTCCCGCATAATATGGGAGCATCATTGTACCCCCTCTAACCAGATAGTCGTACATTGAACTGCAATGTTTCCAGTCTAGCATGTCAGGCCCAAAGCGATCATACGCAAATCTCTTAACCGGATCAGACAAAACATCATATGCCAGCTTCAACATGACGAATTGCTCCTCTCCACCAAGTCCAACTTTATCCGGATGATATAACACTGTAAGCCTACGGAACTTAGACTTGAGTGTTCTTTCGTCCACATCAATATTGGACCTCATGAATGCGTAGAAATTGGGCGTGTGTATAATCCCATGATAGGACTCGTAGATTGTGTAGAGTAGGTAGGCGCCTATAACACTGATATTGATGCGTTTGTAGTCACGTACCCACCGCGGGGTACCTCTTTGTGGGATTGGATCGCCAGCGCGCGTTATAAAACGGTACCAAAATGACAGGATCCACCCAGTGACCAGCTGTGTGCCAAGAATACAATTAATATACATATAATTGTAAGCTTAATTATAAGCTCCTAGCACCTGAAAATATAAACCTCCAGAGAGAACTTACAGAAGGTAAGAAAGACCACCCGATGAACGAAAGAAGTGCTGACATCGCGACGACAGAGCGATGGTCCCGTTAGCTGTGTGGAGAATACAAAGAGATGATCTCACTAATGTGGCCACATGGAAGCTGCCGGGGTGCATGAAATCAAGGTTACCCTGCCTACATGCACAACTGCCAAGATTTCATCCCAGGCACCGAATGCGCGAACTTTTTTTACTCTTCCCAAAAGTTGCAGGAAAATAGCAATAATGTCATCAGTAACCCCCACAAAACGCGAAAAGAAATCCAAAAAACATAGCAAAGAAGAGAAAGGCCTTAAACGCAAACGCCACGCGGAATCCTCACAGCCTTCTCTGTCCCCGGAAATATCCAAGAAACCTCGAACTACCATTGCCTCTACAAAAAAACAAGCTCAAGCTCAAAATGGCGAACCAAAAACCCCCTTCCACCTCATGAAAACTTCATTATATCTTTCTGTGTCCCCTCGATACTCCTTCTGGCCCGAAGAGACGTTTGGCCATCTCATCTCAAACCCGGATCCATCCCTCCGCCCGACCTCCGAGCAGGCTGCACGGATGCTCTCTTTCACTCCAATCAACGGCCTCCGGAAAGATCACCTTGATCCACTTCTAATGAGCTATTACGAGCCTCTTGATGGTGTTGTAATTGCATACGACAATATCCGCTTCGAGTCTGACAAAGCCCGCATTGCAGCAGAGTCCCCGTTTGCGCACGTCTGGATCACTGTTGACTTCCTTGTATGGAAACCCAAAAAGGGCGATGTCTTGCAAGGGTGGGTCAACCTGCAGAGCGCATCACATGTGGGATTATTAGTGGAGAATACGTGGAATGTCAGTATCCCTAAGGAAAAGATTCCGGAGAGCTGGAGTTATCATGAGGTTAGAGAGGGGTTCACTCCAAAGAAATCAGAAGCCCCAGTTCCGAACGAGGTGGGAGAGCTTGAGGAGGGGATGGAGGGGATGGAGGGCGTGGAATATGGGAATGCCGAGATAGATGCTGGTGGATGGATGGATGCAAACGGTGAATATGTGGATGGGCTCCTCAAATTTCAGGTAGAGTCTGTCCAAGCAATTGGGCATATATTCTCAATGGAGGGGAGTTTGCTCAACACCGAGGTTATTGAGAGGGTAGTGTTTTCGGGCGGAATTGGAGATAAAAAAGAGAAGAAGAGGAAAGATAAAAAGCACAAAAAGTCTAAATCTTTAGCGATAGAATAAAGGAGGAAATGGAAAGGGAGTTTTGTATATATACCGCGGTCTTTTTTTCTTTTTCTTTAGTATTTTTTTTGAACCTAAAGTTGATATCGATATGGGTGATCACGTTAAATCTAGGAATAATTGTAGCATACAGTACAACCAAGAAAAGTCTGAATTACCCACGACTTGAATTCTATGGCTCACCGAAATTTGAGATCGAGATCGGGAATTTGGAGTAGTAAGTTTGAAACCATACATGCACTGAATGCTAACATTCAACCTCGGCTGGTCAGTCCTCCTTGCATATTTCAAAGTACGCCTTTGAATAGAATGGGGAATATCCCTAGCTTGAGAATTTTGCGATTAAGGTCTTTTAAATACACCTGCTCACCACACAGTTTTTCCACATCACATTATCTAGACAGCGTACTATCTACCACACCATCAATCACCCACCATCAATCACCCCCCACCCCCACATCAACTGCCCAACAAAAATCATTCCTATTCAAACCACTATAATAACCAAAGCAAAGCATGCTAACATGGCACCTATGACTGTATATGAATGGCGCTGCTGCCTCTCTGATACTCTTTTAAATAGCACTAACGATATTTCTGCTAACCTGCACGACTCGGCGGTTGCTTATGAGATATATCGCTTCAACCGTATCCATGACCTTGAACGGACACTTGAGATGCGCAAGACTGAACTGGAGGAGATTCTTGAGCGTGTCAATTCAGATCATCAAAAGAAGCTTGAGTTAGATGAACTCTTCGCAAGTTTGGATGCGGAGGATTCGCAAATGAAACCAAATGCTGCCGATGGGCAGAATACAAAACTGGAAGGTCTTGAGGAGCACTTAGTACACAAGAGGCTACAGATTGGGGGGGATGCCGTCAGTAACCGGAATTATCTGTATGAATGGCTCGGAATAGCAGCGGCTGATAAGGAAGGTCTGGAAGGTTTGAAAATAGATGGACTGGGTTTGGGGGATGTGGAGATAGCACGTGTAAGAGGCACCGAGGAAGGTGCTGTGAATGGCTTGGAGAATTTGGAAAACGAGTGATAATCTGTGATTGTACATAGGTTTCAGCTGCAGTTACTACATGTAATTAAAATTTTCTTACTAAGCAACTTATTTCTAGTCTGAAAAGTTCATTGGGAGGATCATACTTGTATTAAAATAATCCTTTATTATGTATTCGTTTGGTAAGTATAAATACATGTATTTGGAACGGGTAGAGTTTTGAGGAAACGTTGTGATATAGTGCAAATACTCCGTCGAGGACAACAATACATAATATAAATAGTAACAGTATCTTTTTGGAATTTTTTTGATTTTGTTCGATCCCCTCAACATCTTTCACCCCCATCTTCTGGATATCACTTATCATTGGATTACACCGCAGTCATGGATCCTAATCGTTTAACAATAGGGCCACCCTTGTCTCCCCCCCCTATATTCGAGGTCCTCTCCCAACACGTTCTCCAACTGATGATATAATTCGGAAGTGGAACCTTGCAGGAGAAACGAACAAAGCTCGCCATTATCGTTATGAGTCTGAACGTTACCATCGGGTTATAATGAGCGAACGGACTCTGGAAATGAGGAAAGCCGAATTGAGCGCCATTTTCCAATGTTTCACCGTCAAAGAAAAGGTAGGGAAGGCGAAAGGGTCCCTTATTATGGAGGACATTACCAACAGAAGCGCGGTTATCACACTTAATCCGTTAAAAGAGCTGAGGAGGAGCATTGGCCCAGAAAAAGGATTTCATCTCACTCTGGACCTTGAGCGGGATATATCGCAGAGATTGGATGATTTTCTTACTGTCGAAGAACAAATTGATCAAAAGAGCATATCATCGCGAGCTAGCTGTAAAGATATGTTCATAGCGCGGGCTAGTAAGCTACCGAGGGGTAGCTATTTGGATGAAGAAGCCACTGATAAAGAGGAAGCTGCAGAGAGATCTGATGTAGGTACAGAGTGGGGGCTTTTGAGGGTTAAAAGAGATATAGAGGATTCATTCGGATTTGACGAACATGAAGATATTATACTTGTTCCGCGGAGTGTTCGGGCATCGAGGAACGGGGGCAATGAGTTATGTTGATATCATGGGGATTCAATATGATAAGAGCAGTGGCGTTTCCCCCGTAGATATGGACGATCACTGTTTCTGGGGAATTCCGAGCAGCGGAAAGGCCTGTTACAACATGTATCGCACTGGGGTTTATTTACATAATTGAGTAGGCACCTACATGAATACATGTAAGTATGCCGTCGCTTTGAGGTGTGTAAATAAATTACACACATATAATCAATACAGAGTTTGTTTAAAACTAAGGGCCCGTTCGGACAACCTTAGATTATTTCTTCGGGTTATTGGACAGACTGGATCCATGGATTATCAGGTAGCGGAAGTGATAATCATAATACTCATAATAAGTGGATAATCTACATGTCCGGATAACGTTAGCTCTCAGGATATCTGTGTTGTGTGGGAATAATTACCTCCAAAGGTGATTGTTTTTTTGGCGGATTATTGGGATAATCAGGAGTTCCGAATGTTGGATTATTCAATTGCACGAACAGCATAGATTATTGTGATAATCCAAAAGTCGATAATCCGTCAGATTATCGCCAATAATCTAGATTATTGGGTTGTCCGAACGGGCCCTAAATGATTTCAAGCTCAACGTGCTGGTCAGCTGACTATGTAGCTAAATTGCACGAATGATTAAAAATTTACTTGCTTGATTTTATAAATCGCACGGTTCATCACCCGCCGAATCTCATCCTTGTAAGTAGAATGAGACTGTGATTAGGGAGTTCTGTGGCTTAGTACGTAGTGGGTTGGTGTGCCACAACTAGAGAGCTACAAGGTTCGTGCGAGAAGCAGCAAGAACGTCACCTCTAGATCTCACCAACCCGTCTCGATTATTTTAGAGTAAGCAAGCGAAATATGGAAACCATTAAATTTATGGAGTAAGTGCACACTTACTTCTATCAGTTCGTAGCGAGCTCCATAAATAATTCCTCGCACAGTTACCTCAGGTCGGAAATAATAATCCTTCACGTCGGCCCAACAAAGATCCAATTCCAGGCCTACGAACTAGCCCTACAAAAAATACCCCTTTTCAAAATTTCTCTACTAGAAACTCAACCCAAAGAAACCGGGGCCGCAAGGAGCATCTCCCTCCCGGATGATAATGCGAACGGTATTGCGGCCTTAATTCAATATTTATACTCCGAAACATATACACACAATATACCAGAAGCACCCACGCGCACACTTATCGAAGACTGGGAGTATTAAGGTGTGTGCCATGCCTGGGTCTATAAGACTGCCGCAAGATATAAATGTCTGGGGCTGTGTAAGCTTTCAGCAGAGAAATTTTGGGAGGTTTCTGAGAGAATGATAGAAGCAGATCTGCATATCAATGCGGTAAAGCTTTGGAGATCCGCGTATAGCGTGGGATTTCACTGTTTTATGGATGTGGATGGCCACAATAAGGAAAGAAATTGGAAAGGAACTTTAAGTTGTGTGAGGGACTTGGCTAATAATAAATGGGGGGCGGTACGAGGGATTATGATCGATTGCCCAGAGTTGGCTTGTGATTTGTTGGCCTTGACAAGCAAAAACATACCCGTACCATACGTTCATTAGCTATATTGTATATGCACGTACTGTACGTTATCATATCTATAAAGTGCTATGAAAAGATGCACTACATGTATACGTATCTCCTTGCATGTCTCTGATTAATTGAGAGCGGAAGCTACATGTACATGTATGTAATACGTACTCGAGTATAAGATGTACATGCATATACGAGATAAACGTGAAAGCAAGAATATGTGGCGTATAACGCTAAGGATTCTATATACATGTAGTTATATATAATGTACGAAGCTGTATATAAGGTATACATAATCTTATGTGAAATCATCAATCGCCCTCGGTCGGTGGTTTTTTTGTGAATTATTTTTTGCCGACAGCTTAGCTCAAGCTCACTGTCAATACATGTTTTGGCAGGCCTAAGGCTTTGTGGGCAAAAAGACTACGATGCCATGGATTTAAAAAGTATTGCCCTCCGTGGCATCCATTAATTATGTGTGGCATTCTAGATAAACACAAAGAAAAATAAGACTTTTACCGTTAATTTGTAGGCCATGCAGGACTAACGTCATCCGAACAAAAGGCCACTTAGACTAGTTCAGCTACATACATGTCATGTACGTATAGCATCTCATCTATTCCACCAAGACCGAGCAATACCACTAGCACAAACGAAAAGTCCAAAATGTCTGTGAATCCCGATACTCGCTCTGAGCAGGATCTTCATCGATACATGTCATACACAAAAAAGCGAGCACTCGAAACAGCAACCCGACACCAATATGAAGCCACACGACAAGAACGGATAAAACAGAATGAATATACAGCCGAAAGTCGCAAGAGTGGGTTAATGGAGATATTTGAGAGTGTTGATAAGGGCTCGCAGTTACGGAAGTGTAGCCAATCGGGAAAGCCGAAGACAACCCCTCTGGGAAATGCCACTAACACATCCAAAGCTCTTAATGTCACTAGGGTCGAGGGATTCGTTACAAAAACCGAGATAGTACCAATGCTGCCATGCAAGGGCTATACCCTACCACATAGGAATCTGTTTATCGGAGGAAAGTGGCCTGCATTAGACGTGAATGAGTGGAGGTACGAAGTGTTCGGGCTGGAAAGATTAAGAGATGAGACAATGCAGAAGATATACAATATCTCAACTCTTCAACATGAACACGAAAGATCTGATGATCAGCAGGGAGAACCTTCAGATGGGAGTCAGTCACAGTCACAGGGTTTCGATGTGGAAGATTCCCAATCACAAACGCTTGAGCAGAAGACATTCATCTTTACGCAGGAACCACAAGGTCTATGTCATCCAATACCATTGAAGGTGGGTAATAACTTTAACAAAAGTGGTAATGGCCCTGGGTGGGAGGATGGGATCTTGTGGGATAGTGGGCCAGCTTATCTCTGATCGGTACACATATGTGTAGTCTCAATGATGTTTTCAAAAGCCAAGCACTTTCAGAAAACGATCCCGTATATTGGTATTGCGTTTATGTGTAAGAACAGCTTAATTGGTTTATCAATACCGATGAATAAAGGGTAAACTTTGTACAGTACAGTACATAAAAGATAATAGAGGTATGATGTTATGTTCTGGCTGTAGCTGCAAAATTGAAAGTAAGACTCCGTTTGGGATTACTCTGTAGCTGCGGTTACGATCTACTGAGAATGAGATATATGGCTTGGCCTTAGCTTTTGCCGGTCGATATATATATATTCCAGTAATGATTGTCAGACACTACTGTTTATAAGGGGGCCCAGGAGTATGAGTCTCCGGCTCCGCAATGAGGTCCCAAAATAACGAGGTACGGAATATCGAGGTAATACTATACAACACTGGTGGAATGAGAATTAAGATTTATGTAGGCACATAAAGTACATGTACGTACATGTAATGTGGGTGGGTTTCTGCTCGTGGAGAGAGTTTTCCCAGCACCCGGCGCCCAAATGGGACATGCAGAGAAAAATGCGGAGGAGTGTGGCTAAGGTATGAGTGCTGGCCTTGAGCCGGTTGGGGTATTCCACATCCTGCTGAACGAAGCGACTAGTAGGCATAAAGGGTGAAGCCCTGTACTTGTACTGAAGATTGTAGTACGCCGCCATAGACTACGGTCTGCATGCGAGTATGAATTAAACAAAAAAAAAAAAAAAAAAAAAAATGTACGTACATGTACGTACATGTAAGGTTGCGTCCGCGATTGCCAAGAACGAGTGATAGTTCGTGAAGAACTCGGCCTACCAATATCGGTTGCGGATCGGTTAGGTAACCTGGGATTTTATCGTAGCTTTCGCCTTCACCCGTTTTGCGAAGAGATTTTCTAACTAGTGCGCACACTAGGACGAACTCGTCTCTTTTATAAAGTAGGGTCTGAACACTTTAGATGTATGCACTAATTTCCTCGTGGTAGAGCCTCTAACCATATATTAATTTTTACAAGTTTGATCGATTGAAGTGTCCAAACCCCGATCTGGGTAGACATCAATTTTAAGGCCAAGTTTGTAGGTTTGTAGAGTGGTTCTGGGGGGCGCGGGGGGGGGGGGCGAGAAATGTAGATATCTGGGCGTTAACTACCCAAAATAACTCCGCTGATTATAAACGGAGCCTAGTTACTCGGCTTTTTTTGGCCCTTGGATATAAATTCGCCAATTATTTCCGCTGGACTCCTAGAATAGTGCCAAGAGATAGATATCAGTAGCCCGGCCTAATCTTCCAAAGAACAGTTGAAGAGCTAGATAGTTGCTAAACCATTCGTGGTAGATTTCTAGACCGAATGCGATCGTGTAGGTCGAGAAAGGATTAAAGCTATGCTAAAAATACCTTTTATTCAAATTAGAAATCTACTTTTATTAGAAGTTTCATTTGGGGGAATCATATCATAGCCTCGACCTCTGCAATGTCCGTACCGTAATCGTTTCATCATATAAAAAGAAATACATGCCTATCATAAACTCTGTTTAACCCCTCAAAAACACACGTATATGCTTTGAGACCTTCGCTTGGTATCAAAGGCCACCATAATCATCATCGTCGTCGTCATCATCATCATACAGACAATGTCGGGCATTGACCAAGTACATATACTGCCAGAAATCGTCGAGGAGTCTGAAATATCTGCCATATCCACAAAAGATAATCCATCGGAAACCTTCAAGACAACAGATATCGCCATGTCGAAAGTAAATAAGCTCGAGGAGCTAAACGATACCGCTATACCAGCCGGTGAGCAGATGCTAATATCAGAATCCGTGATCGAATCAGAAACCACCACCGATATTGACATCCCGTCCAGAGGAACCAAACGTCCCGCTGAAGAGAGTGTTAATGTAAGGCAAAAACTAGGAAAAGAGGACAACAAGGAGGAGGCAGAGGAGGTGATGGAGGTGATGGGGGAGGAGGACGTCGCTGCCACGGATGGAGGAGAGCTCTCGAGGTGTGAAAGTAGAGCCCAAACCAAGGATAACGGCCTACTGGACCTGAGTATGAACCAGGAGCTAGATGCGATGGATGTGACTGACCCGCTCCCAACTACGGATAGCTCGAGTACCAAGCCCCTGTAGCTCGATGGGTGATAATGTTCAAAGTGAAGAAAAAAGCTGATGCATAATGATACTCAGATATCGATGCTCATATTCTCACCGACAGCGGCAACATCAACTCAGACCATGTATCCCCAGTCTCATCTGGTATATCCAATATCTCTCCGCTTGATTCACCGCTCTCTTCGCCTGGTAGTCCGCCATCATCGGCTATCCGGGAGGCTATTGAGAGTGTGTGGAGCTCAAGACCGCCATATGCGGATAACTCTGCATATATGACTACTCGACCATTCAAGTCCCGTAGGGCTTCTGAGCTTAGTGTTTACGAGGCTGCCAGACGCAAAAGAATCACAAAAAATGAGCGGAGTGTCGCCATGAGGAAACTCGAGATGATGCTGTTTTTGGAGCAAGCCGACTGTCATATGAGAATGCTGGCTGCGAGAAAGGCCAGTAAAAACAGGAAGGTCGTAGAGCGCGGTGAGAAAGAGCCCGGAGGGGCTAGCTTAGTGAAGCAAGAAGATGATGAGGAGGAGGAGGATAAAATGGATTATACACTGGACGAGCTCTTTAACCCAGATAAAGCAGAGCTGGGAGAGGCTTTGAGGAGGGTAAGTCCTGGCGCTGGATTCTAAGTTTTGAAAGATTCGGATCCCCAGAGGCTTATAAACTACATTAATTGTAAGGATACAGGCTCGTTTTGAGCGGCTGGGTCGGTGTAAGTCGATGCCTCACATCTCCACCTAAGAGGTCTGAGAAAAAAATACTGCCCTTTTGAAATGTCTACTCCATTACTATAGATCGTTGAAGGCTGCGCGAAGGTTACAACTGCTGTTTCGACGATGATAGCTCAGGGAGTGTTTGTATGAGTGGTTTGGTAAATGTCTTGTCTTGGTAACTCATCATGATTTATGTGTGAGCTTTTTTTTATGCATTAGATGCAGAGGATACTATACTTGTACTGCGATTCGTTGATGTATAAATATTCGAGGTTGAATTCGATTCAATTGCTTTGGTCATGTATGGATTTGTTTTACAACTTCCTGCAGGTGGGGGTCTCTGGTGTATAACAGAATCGAGTTCCCCCCCCCCCTTCTTTCCTCGTCGCCATTTTCGTTTTGACTCTGTTTCCTAGGTAATTATTTTGTGAATACGCGCGTGCGGGACTGGTACGGTCAGGTCATGGAATGTCACTCGGTCACATGGCCTGCCTACAAGCGTGTTGGTGGTTCGTATATTGTATCGCTCCGGAGGCTATGACAACGTTCAACGAGAGCTCATTTTTCTGTACTTTTGGCGCTGGAGATCTCGTTGGGGTTCTCGTGTTTTATGTGTTCACACGGTCACTAATATATAGGGGATAAAATGATCATGACTGGCAATTAATTGGCGGGAATATATCTAGAAAGGAAGGAACACGAATTGAATTCGAGGAGTTGTGTGTAGAGTAGTCATCTATGGAAGTGAAACGGCTAAATGACCGGCGTATCAATAGAGGGGCGGATCACTGGGGTATTTTTGGGTTTGGGTTGTTTGTATGTGTAGTTATATGCCCACGGGGTCAGGTAAGCTTTTGCTAGCTAGGTACATGTATTTGATTGGAGTGACGAGGTCTAGAAGCCCTTTTTTAATTTAGCTAGTTGTCTTTTTTAGCGCGCTATAGAAGAGGGTTGTTAGAATTTAATCTGATGAATAGGATTTGATTGCCATGCTATTATTATTCTCAGATCACTATTAACATCCTAACCTAGCCAACCACACCCCTTTCTCCAACACCCCCACCCCAATTCAAGCCCCCAAGCACTTCTCCTCAAACACGCCCACTCCCCACCCCTTCTTTGAATACCTCATACACCACCTCATGCTCCCCTCCCCCTCCGCCTCCTGCCCCCTCCCATACGCGACAATCTCCTCGCCCCCCGAAAACTCCTCCTCCGCCGCCCTTCCCAGCGTATGGAAGCAGAAGTAATGCAGCGCCCTCGCGATATTCGCCAGCTCCCCATACCAATCACACGCCTTGCTGTCCCCGCGATTGACGCTGGTGAAGCGCCAGTCGGCGGTCCAGTCGCGGTCGGAGAGGTCCACGAACTCGGCGGCTTCGCCGGGCGCGAGGCAGGACTGGTTGGAGAGCTGCTGGATCCCCCAGAAGAGGTTGGAGTATTTGTTGCGCGAGAGGGGCTTGCTGGAGGGGAGCGGGGTGCAGCCGTAGCGCGTGATGGTGTGTTTAGAGAGGGAGGATTGAAGGTGCTGGGTGTAGGTTATGGGGCGCGGAGGGGCGGGGGCGATGCGCGGGTCGGTGGTGTGGTTGCCGGCGGGGTGGGAGTAGGGGGCGGGGACGCGGAAAGGAGCGGGGGTGGTGGAGGTGGGGGTGTCAGTGTCGGTGTCGGCGTGGTGGGAGGACTTGGAGAAGTCGCAGGTGTAGCGGTTCTCAGTGAAGAGCGGGCCCCAGGTGTCGTGGTAGGTCACGGTATAGGTGAGCTTGCAGTGGGAGGAGGAGGAGGCGCCGGCGCCCGTGGGAGGGTGGAATTCAGTGGTGGTGGTGATGCTGGTGGTGTCGAGGTCGGGGAAGTACTCGGCGGGTAAGGCGAGTGCTAGAGACACCAGCAGCGGGAGTATGGATTTGGGAAGCATCGTGTGCGAGGAATGAGCTATGGCAGCAGCTGCGGTGCTGGTGCTGGTGGTGGGATATTGCCGGTGTATATAAATACTGGTGCGGGGGAGGGTAAAACAAACAGCCCACCAAGATAGGTCAAGTCCGGGGCAGACAGCTACGTCAAGCGCCTATTTGTGGAGCAGAGCTACATATTGCATGGATAGCTCTTATCTGCAATCTGCAGATTATTTTCCTGTTTTGGATGGAGCTGTTGTGCGACGTGAGCGGTTCCGTCTGCACCTCCACATGCAAGGACGTTATTGGCAAGATGCGGTCACCTTGGGTCGAGTGGAAATGTTTCTATGGATGCAGTTGGATGATATGTAGCTCAGATACATGTGCTCTAGGTTCTTGACTGCCCTGATTGGGGTGAGAGAGATGTTCTCTGGTATTTTAGCTATGCTGTATACGTTTGTCGAACCCACAATAGCTGTAGACCAGCGATTCTGAGCTCGATAATTCGATACCTCTGAGTAGGCCTTATGGTGTGCCAGCCATAACGGAAGTAAACCGTCGAATCATTGGGACTTCAAGACCAGTTGACTCGGAGTCTCAGACATGTATATAACCGCCAACTAGAACCAGGCTGAGGGGAGCAAGTGCAGAAACCGCAATTTGCTTTCCACATGTATGTACCCCGCTCATCATATACTGCGGTATCGATGTGTCCAGCACCTTCGGTAGCGTAGCGGCCGAGACATAGATCACGAGCCATCACTCGTTGTGCATACCCGTGACCGCACTACCGCCTGTCGCCGCCGTGTAACCGGTATCATGCGCCGGTTACGTGTACACAGCTTTCTCTTGAGCTCGTACGTCTCCAAGAACCGGCGCCTTGCAATTGAGACATTGAAAACGCCTGGGCAGGCAGGTCCTTCTCACCGCTCATGGTCCGGGTGTACGTGCTTCTGGCTGCTTGTAAGGCAATACCCATAGAGGGTAGAATGGCCTCATCTAATTAGGGTATATTGTGTGTGTGCGTTATGTATACATGTAGTAAAGAAATGTCCTTGGAAATCCTCGAAGCAAGGACAGGTGGTGTCCTCGAGGGAAGGACAGAGAGAGTGTTCTCAAAGCAAGAACAGATAGTGTCCGTCCTGGAGATGTACGTAATGCCTCTGGTCATAAGCGTTATGTTCGAGCTTAAACTCTAGAAACGTAGTTCATATAAAAACAGGAAACGTACCTCCTATGTAGTAGTAGCCAAGTAATTCATTGTAAGTCTTAAATTTTAAATCTTTGCAAAGCTGTCAAACTTTAAAACCTCTAGCGCTCCCATAGGCTCAGAAGATGCTGCGTAGATCAGTTTGGAAACAGCCGTTTCAAGGAGAGAGATTTGAGTCAAGAGATATACTCATTAGTTTATTGATGAGATTATGTTGATTTTTCAGCCCCGATGCTAGAGTTTGGGTTTGTTCGTTAGGCTTGGCGGACTCGAGTGATAGTCTGTGAATGTACCCTGTCGCTGACGCTCTGGAATTTCGCCAGTGTGACGAGAAACGGTGTGGTCCTCGAGGACGCTCCCAAACCTCGCCTCGAGCGTCCTCGTGGAACACACTGGTGGGGGACAATTGGTTGATGCTGGGAGGAAACATTGTAGAATAGCCACATATAAGAGAACAACAAATCTGGTTTTCTTCGGCCTTCGTATCGGTTGATATTTCTGTGTTCCCAAACTTAATGCCAGACCAAGCCATTACGAGGCCGGTACATACCCTACCACATGTGATTTATTTATTTCTACAGATGCATCTTACGTGTCTTCTAAGCCCTTAAGGGCCCTTACCCTTTCTATGGCCAACATACCAGTGCCAAGAAACCAATTTTTGGCCGCCCGACGTGGCTATAAAAGCTCACCTTCCCCCACACCCCTTCTTCTCTCCCCATCTCAGTGCATGGGCAAGATCGATAGCGGTGAGGATTCGTCCGAGCTTCGATTTTTGCTAGTTGAAAACTACAACTATGTTGACTGCTCTTGGCTTGCTTCGGCAGGCCAAGGAATTTTTGGATTGAAAAAAACCAGAAGGGACCTTTTTTGGTCTTTCTCTCTTTCGTTTGGTGCAGGCCGCTGAGCGTGCGTCCTTTGAAAGAGGTTGGGTTTCTTGTGGGTGTCCTTGTTCCTTGTGCCTTGTGCCTGTGTTTGTCCCTTGTGCCTGTCCCCGTCCCATTCGTTCCTGCCCATTGTTCCTCCGTCCCTTTCCTCGTCTTTTGGTCTTACTGGCCATTTCATAGGCGGGCTAGGAGTATGCTTTCATCCCATCCCCTCTCTTTCACTCGATTCAGGCCGCTGCGCGTGAATCCTTTGAAAGAAATCAGTTCGCTCGTGGGTCCGTCCTCGTCTTTTTCGTTCCTGTCCCTGTTCCGTGGTCCCTGTTCCATGTCCCTGTTCCGCGCCTGTATCCCTCATCTCTTATGGTCGTATAGACCATTCCCTATACTGGGGCAAGATGAGCTTTTATCCTACCTCTCCTATCTCTCCTTCACTTGATTTAGGCCGCCATGCGTGAATCCTTTGAAGGGTCTTGATTTGTTATGTAGGTGTTTCAGTTTCTCGTCCCTTGTAGGATCTCATATGTAGTCCAGGGCGTGGTGTTCTTCCGTCGAACCCCATCTTTTCTCCTTCCACTTGGTTTGGGCCTGCTCTTGAATCTTTGGAAAGAGATCAGCTGCTTGCTGATGGCCTTCTATTCACAACTCTTTTCCGTACCGTGCTTCGTAGACAATTTTACCCCCTCCATTATTATTATTATTATTATTATTATTATTTTGCTCCTGTAATGGCTGGGGATATAGAGCATGGGTCAGGTACAGAGCAGTAGTTGTAGACGTGTACTCGGGCGTTCATTAAATGGTCGGATATCGTTGCGACCAAATCGCTACTAAGAATCCCGACCATTTAATAAACGCATGAGTAGAGGTATTACAGTCTGCTCTGGCAGCTACTGTACGAGCAACAGGCCGGTAGCATAGTGGATAATGCGCTTCCATCGGGTAGCCGTAGGAACAATTGCCGGAAGAGATGGGGGTTCGATCTCCCCCGGCGCTGTTGAATTTCTTCTAAGAAATATCCTTCCCCCCCCACTTTTTTGCTGCATACACATATAGGTAGAGATATGTAGCCCATGAGTTCGAAGGCCGGGGGAACTACGTGAACTGAGAACCCAAGAGGTCAGCCGTCTCACTGAGCCATCATCAGTCAACGCTGTGGGGTACATATACATATAGGTTAGCGGAATAGGTGCCGGTGTCATATCATGACAGGCAGGCTACAAGAGCTATATGTACGTTGCTGTACTAATAGATTGATTTAGCATATGTACGATATTACATGTACCTACATGTAGCTTTGAGGCCCTAGAAGTTAAGCTGCGCGCGGCAACGCACTTATATAAAAATCCAATCATCATCAAGTGCCTCTCATGTTCACAAGTCGATCGAGCGATAGAGACATCTACATCTTCCTGATCGACCCCGATCGCCAACCAACCAACCTGAAAAAATGGTCCCCTCACTCACGCAAGATTAAAAGCACATTCCTCGAATCGGAGCACTCAAAAAAGGGTTCTTTGCGGGGGTTTGATGCACGCAGTAGGGGCGCGCGCGCGCGCGCGGGATTTTGTCTTGGGAGTTACATGTTACAGCTGGCCTGTGAGAGGTGGTGCTAATCATGAGTTCTCACTCGCATGAGTTTGCCCCCCCCCTCGTTCTGGCTCTTGAGAGGGGGGGGGGGGGGGGAGGGGATCTTAGTTAGGGCCCTACTTACTACTACTTAGCCTTTAGCAACAGTACTACTAAACTAAGCTATAGATCTATCATTTTTTTTTTTTTTTTTTTTTTTTTTTTTTTTTTTTTTTTTTTGCAGGCCCGTAACCCCCACGTACACTACGAAGAAAGAAAAAAAAAATTAAAAGAAGATACTTTCATTACCGCAGTAAGCCCGCCCCCCCCCCCCCGGGCCCAAAGAAACAAAAAAAACAGAAAAAAAACAAAAAACAGAAACCCCCACTTCATTTAAGCCCCGAGCAAAAACTCCCTCTGCGCCTTAACCCACGCCAGCGCCTCCTCCTTGCCCGCGGCGGGGTGGTCCCACTGCCATTCGAGGATCTTGGGCAGCGTCTTTGCGATCCATGCGCCGCGCGGGCGCGAGAAGATTGTGATGAGTTCGTTGCCCTGTGGGTTTTGTTTGTTTGTTAGCGGGAGGGGAGAGGGGGGGAGAGAGGGAGAGAGGAAGAGGGAGGTACGTCGACGAGTGGCTTGATGAGATAGGCTTCTTCCATTCCGAGCTCTACGATCCGGGCGGCGAGGTGTTCGTATTTGTCGATTATGGCTTGTGATTCTTTTGCTAAGTACGTATATATATGCGTTAGTCCCCGTTATTATCATCATCACACTTTTCTCACCGCCGGCACCCCCAACCACGAACGCAACCGAAAAACGAGCAAAAAGAAAGAAAGAAAGAAAAAAAAAAAAAACTCACAAGGCCCCTCCTCCCCCTCCCCCCACACCTCCACCAGCTCCAACACCTCACTCAGCAACACACAGCTCCTCCACGCCGCGCCCAACTCCTTCACAAACCCCCCCAACCTCGCCCTCCCCCACCCCCTGCCTCCTCCTCCTCCTCCGCAGCCAACACGCCCCTCACAACCTCCACCCCCCGAAACGCCCTCGCAACAACATCACACACCCTATTCACCGCCTTGAGCCCCTCGCGGGCCGCCGTGGCCGCCGCCGGCGTCCCGCGCTTCATATCAACCTCAAGCACGACGCCGGCCCACGGCGTCAGCGCCGCCAGCAGCCAGAGGAGGTAGTGGTCGTGCGGCGTGGGGAGGAGCGGCGTGGGGAGTGTGGTGAGGTGGCGGGTTGCGGCGAGGGCGCGCGGGAGGGTGTGCAGGGGGAGGGAGGGCGGGAAGGGCGTGGTGGGCGGGCAGAAGATGGCGGGGTAGAGGGAGTGGGTGTGGAGGAGGGTTAGGGAGTGGTGCGGGGAGGGGCCGGTGAGCATTTTGTGCAGCTCGTCGCCGACGCGTTCGCGGGAGATTTTGTGGCGGAGGGCGTCCTGGGTGGGTGTTAGTGGGATGTGGTGAGAGTGGGGGGAGGGGGAGGGTGTGGAGGGAGGGATAGAGTGATATCCATGTCCGAGCAACCGAGTCATAGCCCATGCCCAAACCACTGTCACAGCTCACACCCAACCAACCAACTACCCACACCGAAAAAGGGACAGATACACATACAATAATCTCCGGCAACCTCATCGCCTCGCTCGCCTCGGGCACAATCTCAAAGCCCAGGCGCGAGCTGAAGCGCACCAGGCGCAGTATCCGCAGCGGGTCGTCGTCAAAGGTCTCCTGCGGCGGCAGCGGCGTGCGGATAATCTTGTTGCGCATGTCCTCGAGCCCGTGCTCCGTGTAGTCCTCGACGCGGCGCGTGTGCAGGTTGTAGAAGAGCGCGTTGACGGTGCAGTCGCGGCGGAGGGCGTCTTGGACGGGGGTGCCGAATTCCTGTGGTCGATCAGTATCTCCTTTCTAGCTAGTCCTGCAGAACGTAGTGTTGTAGAGTAGAGTGGGATAGGGACAGACAAACCATAATCGGCACCCTCGAATCCCCCTTATACACCTCACTCCTCAAATTCACCAGATCCACATCCAGTCCCAGAATCTTCATCGTCGCCGTCTCCAAATGCTTACTCTTCTCCGGGTTGCTCTCAATCCTGTGCACGGCGCCGGGCTCAATGCCATAGCTGTGGTAGTGGCGCTGCAGAAAGTCGGCCAGGTAGAGGCCAAAGTTGTAGCCCGTCATGCGGCTGATGCCCACGTCGATGTCGTGGCTGGGGACGCCGAGCAGCTTGTCGCGCACCCAGCCGCCCGTGAAGCGCAGTACGACGGGCTCCTTGTTGCGTGCGCCGGTGGTGCGGTTGTAGGTGTCTATTTCGGCGCCGACGTCGAGGAGGAGGCGGCGCACGGTTTCTTCGGTGGGGGTTAGTTTGATGCGGGGGGTTGGGGGGGGGGGGTGGTGGTGGACATTGTGGGCGGGGGGTGGTGGTGGGCGTTGTGGGCGGGGGGTGGTGCTGTGGAGACGGCGGCGCTTGGGTGCTGGGGGAGTTGTGGGAGAGGGAGTTGTGGGAGTGGGAGTCATGGGTGCTGGTTGTGGGTGAGTCATGAGGGGCCGGCGCAGAAAGAGAAGAGTCGTGAGGGCGCGGTTGAGAGAGGCGAGGGAGAGCATTGGGTGGGTGTGTGTGGGTGTGTGTGTGTGTCAGTGTGGGTGCCAGTGTGGATGTCACTGTGTGGAGGGGTCACTGTTCTGTGGGCAGATACTACTACTACAGAAGACACTAGCTGTGGTGGTGTCTGTTCTGTCGCTGCAGCTGGACTGGCAGCAGGAATAGCGGGCAGTGTCTGTCCACAGTCCCCAGAGACTAGATCAGATACATCCTTGGCGCCAAGACCACCACCACCGTCCATCGCCTCACCTCACAACAAAAAGGATCACGGCCAGTGGATCAAAGATCTAGACAGACTGCACCGCACACTCCGCTGCCAACATGTCGTCCTCCTCATCCTCCCTCAAGCACAACCCCGAGAAGCAGGCAAAGAACGAGTACATCCCCCACTTTATTGCCAAAAAGCCCTTCTACGTCGACCAAAACACCGTCGGCGAATACCGCGGGCTCAGCAACGAAGGCGACTACCGTACGTTTCCCCCCTTCCCTCCCCCAGTTGTCCCCCCCCCCCCCCCAGTTGTCCCCCCACTAACACCCCCCGCCCCCAGTCGAGCATCAGCGCCTCCAAAAACCCGCCGCCGACACCCTCAGCACCCAGAAATGGTACGACCGCGGCGCCAAGACAACCCGCGCAACAAAATACCGCGCGGGCGCCTGCACAAACTGCGGCGCCATGACGCACACCACAAAGGACTGCCTCAGCCGGCCGCGCAAGCTCGGCGCCCGCTGGACCGGCCAGGACATCCAGCCCGACGAGGCCATCCAGACGCTCGAGCTCGGCTGGGACGGCAAGCGCGACAGATGGAACGGCTACGACGCGCGCGAGCACCAACGGGTCGTCGACGACCACCTGCGCATGGAGGCGCTGCGCAAGCAGTCTGAAGCCTCCACCGCCACTGCCGCCGCCACCGCTGCCGCCGCCGCTGCCGCTGCTGCTGGCGACGGCGATGACGACGACAACGACGACAAGTACGCCGAGGAGAGCGAGACCCCAGGCCAGGGCTACGACGCCGCGAGCCGCATCAGCACGCGCAACCTGCGCATCCGCGAGGACACGGCAAAGTACCTCCTCAACCTCGACCTCGACTCGGCCAAATACGACCCCAAAACACGCACCATGGTCGACCGCGGCGCAACCTCCGACCAGGCCGCGGCACTAGTCGCCGAAGACAACTTTATGCGCAGCTCCGGCGACGCCGCCGAGTTTGAGCGTCTGCAGCGGGCCGCATGGGAGACGCGCGAGCGCGGCGAGGGGAAAGGCGGGCGCATGCACCTTCAGGCCAACCCGACGGAGGCGGAGCGGCTAGAGCGGACCGCAAAAGAGGCGGCGCAGGCGCGGCGAGACGCGGAGCGGAAGCGGCTGCTTGAGCGGTATGGCGGGGGGGAGTATTTGGCGGCACGGCCGGCGCCGGTGCTGGAGGAGGAGGAGCGGTATGTGGAGTATACGCCGGAGGGCCAGGTGAAGGGGCGGGAGAAGGTGGTGGCGAGGAGTAAGTATCGCGAGGACGTGCTGGTGGGGAACCATGGTGCGGTGTGGGGGTCGTGGTGGCGCGCGGGGAGGTGGGGGTATGCGTGCTGTCGGTCGCATACGAGGAATAGTTACTGTACGGGCGAGGAGGGGATACGTGCGGCGGAGGTGGCGGAGGGGATGAGACTGGGATTGGTGGAGCCGGTGGCGCCGAGGAGGGTGGTGCAGGAGCTGGAGGTGAGGGGGGAGGTGGAGGAGGAGATGGAGGAGGATAGGGAGGACAGGGGTAAGGGGAGAGGCAAGGGCAAGGGGAAGAAGGAGGAGGAGGGGGAGTCGGCGACAGAGAAGGGGAAGCGCAAGCTGGCGCAGATGAGGGACGGCGTGACGGAGGAGGATATGGAGATGTTTATGAAGCAGCGCAGGCTGGCGGAGGATCCCATGGCCGGCTTTGTGGACGTTGTGTAGTTTAGTTTTTAGTTTTTAGTATTCTCTTCTTTTCTTTATTTTTATAATGATTAGGTCCTTTTTAGATGGAGTTCGTTTTTGTAGTTTCTTTCTTGCTCTGTTTTTCTCTTGCGATTGGTTTTTAGCTAAGGACGGATGGATGGAAAAAAAACCACACACACACACACAAAAATCAATGGTGTAATAAACATGAAAAATCAAATTGCAAAGCAAGTAACCCGCACGCACGCATGCTACGTAGATACCACCATATAGCTACCTCACTACACCTAGCCATAGCCCCCCTCTACAAAAAAAAAAAAAAAAAAAAAAAGAACCATATTAAAAGCGCAAAAAAAGAGCACCCCACAGCTACGAAAGCAGCCCAAACAGCAAACAAGTCCTCTTCCAATACTCCCTCGCGCAGCCCTCGAGGCGCCGCCGCAGCTCTTCGTCGAAGCCCAGCTACATCGCACAGTCAGTCAGCAGACACTCTCCCAACAACCAAATCCAGCCAAAGCGGAACAGAACAGAAAGAAAAATCCAGAGGAGAAAGAGGAAGAAGAAGGATACATACCCGTATGCCCACCGTAGCTTCAATCTTGCCCGCAAGACTCAAGATGCCAGAGTTCCTGGCGTTGGCGCCCTTGCGCTGCAGGGCCTCGTCCAGGTACAGTGCGTCAAAGAGTAGTTGCACGGCCCAGTCTCTGCCGATCACGCGGGCGTCTTCGTTTGTTGCCTCCTCCCCCACCACCTGCTTCTCCTCCGCCTTCTCCCCCTCATCCCCATCCACATGTCCCTCTCCCCCCAGCGTCTTCTCTCCGCCCCCCGCTTCTTCTCCCCCCTCCCCCTCTTTCTCTTCCTTCCCCCCTCTCCCCCCACCCCAACATCCGCCACCTCCCTCCCCACAACCACCCCCTCCACCGCGCCCCAAAGCTCCTGACACGCCAACACCTTCACCCCCCTCACCGCCGCCGGCGTCCACACGTCATCCCCCGCCACATGCATCGCCTGCACCAGGTCCAGCAGAAACTTAAACACCAGCGGGCTCGGCTGCACCGGCAGCGCCGGCGCCCCCTCCCACAGCGCGCGCGACGCCAGCACGCCGCTCCATCTCCGCCGCCGCAGCAGCGTCGCCACCGTGTCCAGCGGGCCGCGCCCCACGTGTGCGGCGACGGCGGTGTGCAGCCGTGGTAGCTGCGCGCTGCAGAACCAGGGGAGGGGTAGTTGCGGTGTGGGGTGCTGCCGGATTTGCCGGATGGTGCGGAGGAGGAAGGTGGTGCGGCGGGTGGCAGTGGAGGAGGTAGGAGAGGTAGTAGTAGCAGAGTCGACAAGGCGGTCAAGCGCAGCTTCAAGCGCGCGGTATGCAGCGTCGAGGGCGGTGCGCAGCTCCGTCTCGGCAATCAGCGAGTCCTCGAGCGCCTCCTGTGCGCGCTGCTCTTCGGCCTCAAAGTCGTCGTCGGCGTCGTCTGTGCCTGTTCCGGTGGTGGTGGTTTGGGAGGGCGAGCTGCGCAAGGAGTGCAGGATGGCGGTTGTGGCGGCAATGTCGGCGAGGAAGGCGTCGTAGGTGGCGCGGAAGGACTTTATGGCGCTGTCTTTGCCGTGCACGCGCGACTGCACGCTTTCTTTGAAGAGCGCGCCGCCGGACGTGAGCGGGATGGTGAGCAGGACGGGGTCCCAGAGGCTGGTCGAGTCTGGTACATGTAGTTAGCACACATCCCAAAAGCGGTCAAAACAATCATTGACCCCAACCTCCCCCCCCCCAATCCATCCACCCAGGAAGAGAAGATACAAACCTTCCAGCGCCCCCACACCCTCCAACTCCTCCCTAATCCTCTCCCCCACCTCCACAAGCTTCTCACTCTTCCCCCTGACCACCTCCGCGACCCTCGCGCCCACCATCTCCCTCAGCCTCTCCCGCTGCCTGCCCTCCTCCAGCCCATCCCTGCCCGCAAACGGCCTGCGCGCCCTCTCCCCCGCCGCCCACAACCCCAGCAGCTCCACGCGCAGCCCCACCACCTCCGCCAGATCCCCCATCCCCGCCAGCGTGCGCTCCACCCCCTCATTCAGCAGCAGCAGCTCGCGCACCGCCCACGCGCCCGCCAGCTCCGCGACTCGCGCGCGCTCCAGATCGTCATGGCGCACCCAGGGCACAAATCCCGCCAGCTCGTCAGGCAGCCAGGGGGCGTGCGTGTCGAGGCCGAGCTCGGGGCGAGCGCGGGGTCGGCGAACAGGGGGCGCGACTTGAGCAGGATGAGGGCGTCGCTGAGGCGCTTTGGGAAGTGTGCGTCGGCGTGGGCGAGCGTGTGGTTGTAGAGCGCCATTGCGGCGAGGGCGGCGTTGGGCGTGCGCTCGGCGGTGTGCAGGAGGGTGCTGATGGCGGAGGAGCGGATGTGCAGGAAGTGGCGGAGGACGTCGGAGGGGGGGGAGGTCTTGAGGAGGGAGTAGGAGGTGAGGACTGTGGTGAGGTGCGGGGCGGTGGGGGTGCTGAGGTGGTGGTCGATGTGGGTGGTGAGGTGGGCGGTGAGGGTTGTGCGTTGGTGTTTTAGTGATTCGAGGAGCGGGACTGAGGGGCCCTGTTGTGGAGTAGAATGGGGGGTCAATGATTGTTATTCTATAAATTGCCAACCAGGGGGACGGAAGAGGCCAATGATCGCAGCCACCCCCACAGCACATGCACAAACACACCTTCAACAACAAACTCTTCAGCAGCAGCCTCAGCACCACAAACACCTTCGTCGCCAGCAGACAATTCTCTCCATTCTCATCCCTCTGCAGCAGCCTACTCACCACGCTCGGACAGCTCCCCAGCACCGCCAGCTGCGCCGCAAACACATACTTCTCCCTATCTACCCCACCCGACAGTCAGCTCAATTCAATTCAATCCCTCTCTTCCCCTAGATAGCAGCAGTAAAAGAGTATGGACTAGAGTAGAGAGAAAGAGAGAAAGATACCCTCAGCGCCAACCCGCTCCTCAAACATCCTCAAATTGCGCGCCTTCCGCTCCAGCAGGCGGGAGCTGCACGTGCGCGACGTCTCTGCCAGACAGCTCTCAACCTGCTGCGCGTCGCGGTCCATCTCGACGATTCGCTCGGCCGTGCGGAGAAGGTCTCGGTAGCTCTCTCTATTTCACCCACACCCATTTTATCCATTAGCACCCCCACCCCCCCCCACTCCACACTCCACACTCAACACACTCAACAAAGAAGACCGGGGGATACAAACCCAACCAGCCCCCTCAGCTTCTCCTTATTCGCCGCGAGCTCCGTCTGCAGCTGGCGCTCGAGGGCGCGCACAGCGGGGATCGGGTGCTGGAAGGCGTCCTCCCACTTTGTCAGTTGCGATGCGTCCGGGCCCGGGGCGGTCATTGCCGTTGCCGTCTGCTGCTATGTATGTAGTTTGTGGTAGTGGTTGGTGGTGGTGGGGGCGGGGAGGAGGGGGTAGACAGGTAGATAGATGGGGGGGGGGGGTGGAGATAGCGCTGGTTGGCCGGTTACATATGCAGATAGAGTAGAGAATGGCGGAAAAGTATCCAGTGCGAGAGCCGCATGGTTGGCGGTGGGGAACCCTAACCCTGGAGGTGGAGTGACAGGGGCTATTTATAGATACTGATAGGTACTAGTACAGTCACTTACTCGGGGCTTGGGTAGATAGGGGTCAATGATATCTGTGCACATATCACATCCAGAGCTCGAGCATCACAGTATTACATCAGGTAGGTAAATACGTGTAGGTATCAGGGTCCGGTATGGGGGTTAATACCACGCGCACCCTCACGCTACAACGCTGGGCAATGATTTACACAACTACGACTACGACTACTTATTCTCACGGCACAGCACAGAACAGACAGATAGTAATACCAATCGCTAGAGGATCAAGACGCTAAAGAGAATTGCTAGTTTTATTATTGTATCTTTATAGAAATCAATCTAGTAGCTACTTACATGAACGACCGTTTTATTGATACCCTCGCCCCATTGCCCCCTCCCTTCCCGCATCAATAGTAGTGAAGAAAAGTGGTCCAAGCCTCCTTCCTTCTTCCTTCACCGCCTAAAGTAGCCATCAGCACGAAAGGCAAGGAACGAACAAAGCGTAAAAAGAAAAAAAAAAGTGGAAACGAAAACGAGAAAAAGAGAAAAGTGGAAAAGAAAAACGGAGTGAAAAGCTGGGTGATACGGCCCCAACTTCCCCAGCCAGGGACCCAAAAAAATCTCTCTCTCCCTCTCTACCCCAACACATTCCTCTCCTCGCCCCTCCCCTTCTTCTTCTTCTTCTTCTCCACCCGCCCCCCCAACACCCCGCCCCCCTCCTTCCCCTTCCTCCCCCCCGCGCCCACAACCACAGGCTTAATCTCCGTATTACTCCTCTTGAGCAACACCGGATGACTCCCAATATACTTCCCATTCATCTCCCTCGCCGCGCGGAAATACTCGTCCCCGTCCGAGAACGCCACAAACCCATACCCCTTGCTCTTCGTCGTGCGCTTGTCCCTAATCACGCGCGCCTTCTGCACGCTCGGATATTTCGCAAACGCCTTGAGCAGCGAGTCGTCCGTCACCTCCCCCGCCAGGTTGCCGACAAACAGCCGGAAGTGGCTCGGGTCCCACTCTAGCAGCGTCCCGTCCGTCCATGTCTGTCCGCCCCCCTGACGCAGCACCGTCGGCGCATTTCTACCATTCCCCCCAGCCCCCCGGCCCCGGCCCCTGCCCCGCCACCACCACCACCACCGCCGCCAGCAATAAGTGGCTTCGCATACTCGCCGTCAGCGCCCTTCAGCGCCGCGCCAGAGGCAGTAGAGGAAGACGCGGCGGCGCGCGCGGCAGGATCATAGATCGACTGCTGCTGCGCGATCTGCGCCTGCAGCTCCGGTCCAGATCAGGGTATCTTGGGTCGCTACGACGGTACGGTGCCGCGGCCGTGGGCAGCGGGAACGGGTTGATGATGTGTGGGGTTGTGGTCGTTGGCGCGCTGTATGTGGCTGGCGCGTAGGTTGTAGGTGCGGCGGCGGCGGCGGCGGCGCCGGGGTAGGGCGGCTGCGTGTAGGTGTGGGGTGGGTGGTGGTGGTGGGCGTAGGGGTTGTGGTGCTGCGGCGGCGCGGAGACGATGGGGGATGGGGCGGCGAGGGAGCGCGGGCGGAAGCCGGAGAAGGTGCTGGTGGGGGCGGATTGGTAGGTGCGGACTGGGGGAGGGGGCGGGGGGGGAGGGAGGAGGAGGAGGTCCCGGGGGGGGAGGGTAGGACATGATGCTGCTGTGGGTGCTTGGGGTTCTGCAGATGCTGCTGTGGGTGCTTGGGTTCTGCAGATGCTGCTGTGGGTGCTTGGGTTCTGCAGATGCTGCTGCGGTGGTGGTGGTGAAGGGTCGTGAAATTAAAAGATCGGAAGCTCAGGGAGGTTCGAGAATGTTGTCACGTCGGGGCTTGGCACAGGTACAGGCTGGTGGCTGAGTAAGCAAGCACGTGACCCGTGCACTGCACCGTACATCTCTGTAGAGTACATGTGGGTACAGGTGCCGCCGACACAAAGGCTCTCTGTGCTCTACAAGCAGAGGTAGACAGCCCTTACTTCCTATACTACACGGGGCATAGCCAGGTGTATATACATATATGATGGAAGCATCGAGGTGTAGAGCCAGCAGTAAGATAAGCTCTCCAGATCTAGCGCTAGACACCACCTGGGTTCCTGTAAACACACAATGCAGGCCGTCAACACAAAAGAAACACTGCTACTTCCCTGTCACCAAACCCCCATTCGAATCTCATCTCATCTCACACGACCACGGGCCGGTGGCAATGTCAATGATCGCATCCGCTGCCAATGACTTCAACACACCCCAGGGTTAGGGTTACTGCCTGCATGACGACCACCAACCACGGTGTTTGCAAAGCCCCCACAACACAATTCCAAACCAGCCAAAAATATAGGATACCAACATATACAAAACGGAAACAAGAGAATAATACAAAAAACAATGACAGTGACCGCCGGGCAGCTCGCTCACGCAGTCCACGCCAACGTCGTCTCCGGATCCTACCCAGACTCCGAGGACGTCTACAGCGCCACCCTTCCATCCAATGCGCTCCCCGAGATCATCGCCCACCTCGAGAAGGCGTGCGAGGAGGTCAATGTGTGTACTGCTGCCACCATCCACTACTGCCCTAGCCCTCCCTCCCTGGAGTCGTCACTGTGCTGACATCTGCTGTCCCGGCGTAGGAAGAGATCCGCAAAGTAAGCCGCGCAAACGGGCCCGAGCTCGACTCCTGGATCCTGCAAGCGCGGCGCCTGCAGAACGACATCAACGCCTCGAACGCGCAGGCCGACCACATCCTCGCGCTCGCCGCGCAGGAGGAGGCGCTCGAGAAGGAGCTCGCCGACGCCGAGGCGCAGCACAAGTTCCTCGGGGCCGAGATCCGCTTCAACGATGAGCTGCTGGGCCGGCTGGGGCTGCTGCAGATGGTCGCGGCGACGCTGGCGCAGGTGGAGGCGCTGAGCGCCGGTGGAGAGCTGGCGCAGGCGATGGTGGTGCTGGAGGGCGTGGAGAGGGCGCTCGTGGAGATGAGGGGCGAGACGATCGTGGTGGAGCTGATGAAGGAGCGGGCGGCGGGGCTGCGGAGGAGCGTGGTGGAGAGGGTGGAGAGGGGGTGGACGGAGATTGTGGGCGTGCAGAGGGAGGAGGGCGTGTTGTGCATTCGCCGGGAGATTACAGGTGGGGCTTCTTCACTTCCTTTCTGTCTGTCTGTCTGTCTGTCTATGAGTCGCTGCTGTTGTTGGTGCTGACGGACAACTGGAACACATAGAGGGCGACTCCGTGATCTCCAGCACCGCAGTCGTCGAAGCTCTCCAAGCACTCTCCCTCCTCAACACCAAGGTCGACCACCTCCACCAGCAGCTCGACACCCTCCTCATCACCCCCCTCCTCGACACCCAGCGCCCGCACGCCCCCACCTTCACCGTCGCAGGCGACACCCTCACCACCACCGGCCACACCACCGACCTCAGCGCCACACGCATGTTCGCCACCCTCCGCCTCATCATCAACTTCCTGCACGCGCAGCTCCCCTCCGCCGTCACCTCCCCCCTCTCGCGCATCCTCGTCTCCAGCCTCACCACGCGCCTCACCTCCTCCACGCTCCCGCACTCGGTCCCCAGCTCCCTCGACCACCTCCCCGCCTTCGAGGCGCTCCTGGCCGAGACCTGCCGCTTCGAGGAGCACCTGCAGAGCATCACCTGGACGCGCGACAGCGAGCTGCGCGAGTGGGCCGACCGCGCGCCCCGCGTGTGGCTGGCCAAGCGGCGCGAAACATGCCTCGACGCCCTGCGGCAGACGGTCGCGCAGGGCATCCGCGAGACAAAGGTGGTCGAGCGCTCCGAGACACAGAAGGTGCCCACGAAGCCGGCGGAGCGGAAGGGCTCTGTTGGCGCGGCGGCGTGGAACGAGGACTGGAAGGAGGAGGAGGAGACGCAGGCTGTGGCCAAGGAGGTGGCGAAGGGCCTCAACATGTCGATTGTGGACGACGACGACGACGACGACGACGATGCCAGCGGGTGGGGGCTCGACGAGGACCTCGATATCGATGATCCCACACCCGCTGAGCCTGCGAAGCCGGAGCAGGAGCAGGAGCTGGAGCTGGAGAAGGCGTCAGCACCTGCAGAGGCGGCCCCGCAGGAGGAGGAGCTCGACTGGGGCGAGTGGGGCGACGACGACGAGCCCGCAGCTCCCACGACGCCCAAGACGGCCGACTACACACCAACGACCAGCGAATCCGCGCACTCCAGCTCCCCCGAACAGCCAGCAGCGGCCTCCTCCTCCTCCTCCTCCCCCTCCAAAGACGTGACCCTCAAAGAGACCTACACCATCACCTCCATCCCCGACGCCATCCTCACCCTCATCAGCACGCTCACCACCGAAGCCACCACCCTCACGCGCCTCCCACGCAACGCCATCACCCCCGCCGCCACCGACCTGCACACCCTCCCACCACTACTCCTCGCCGCATACCGCGCCCTCGCCCCCCTCCACTACGCGCACCACCCCGCGGCCGGAATGCTCCTCTACAACGACACCCTCCGCCTCACCTCCCTCCTCCCGCCCACCATCCCCGCAGAAGACACAGCGCGCACAACCGCCTTCGGAAAGCGCACGTACGCGCGCGAGCTCCACAGCCAGCGCATGGTGCTGACCGACTACCTCGACTCGGCGCAGGGCTTCGTCAACTGCACGTCCTACCCGCAGAGCGCCGCGTGCAAGACGGCAATCACAAGCACGCTCGCGCACATCCGGCAGCTGCACTTGAGCTGGTCGCGCATCCTCTCGCGCTCCGCGCTGTCGCAATCACTCGGCTCGCTGCTGAATACCGTGTGCGTGCGGCTCGTCAGCGACATCGAGGACATCAGCGACATTGCGGCGGCCGAGAGCGAGCGGCTGGCGGGGCTGTGCGAGGAGCTGGCGGCGGGGGTGGAGGCGCTGTTTCCGGTCTCGCCGGGGGGCGTCAGTATGGTGGGGGTGTATTGTGGCGGGTGGATCAAGTTCCGGGCGCTGCAGCAGGTGCTAGAGAGTAGTATGGTGGAGATTTGTTATTTGTGGAGGGAAGGCTTGGTGGCGGAGTTTGGGTGGAGGAGATGTGTGAGCTGGTGGTGGCGCTGTTTCAGGAGGGGGAGAATCGCAGGAGGTGTTTGGAGGAGATTCGGGGGCGGAGGTAGGAGGTGTTCTTTTTGTGGTAGTTAGGGGGGAGGGGAAGTAGGACTTTTTTTTTTTTGTTGTTGTTAGGTTGGGGGGAGGGAGGGGGGGCTTGGAGAATGGGCAGCGCAGTGATATATTATTACTATCAGGTAGATAGATAAATGGCTTCAAAGTAGTGGTTCTTCTAGTACTTGTAATGCCACGCCCACGCCCCCGTTGACGCACAAACGACCGTGAAGATCCAAGTGCTGGTAAACGGACCAGAAACCCAATACAAAAAGTTACCCATTCACTCACTCGCCCTGTAATTGAGGTGAAGGCTATACTATACAACTCTTGCCGGACCTCAATACGAATCGCGATCATCAACTATCACTCGCTTACTTGCTTCGTGCCACGAATCTATGTAGAAGCTACTTAGCTAGGAAGCAATTCAGGGAGGGTCCCAAATATGCCAGTGTTTGGTTGGTTTGGTTTGGTTTGGTTTTTGCGGGTAGTGAGTGAGCGCACTTTACGGAAGAGCTGGATTTTTACTCAAGGCTACATGTACTGTATACAGCCCGCCAAGGGTTGATAACCTGTTCTCTTCTTTTTTTTTCTTTTTTCTTTTTTTTTTTTGTTTAACCTGTTCTCTAAATCATCTGCGCGGGAAAATATAATACAGGAGGACTACATTACCAACAAAAAAAAAACGGGGGTGTATAGACTACGGTAGTAATACCACATTTTTTTTTTTTTGAATACCGTATGGGCTGGAATACCGCATGGATACCGTAATCCAGCAACTACCGTACAGGTACCACATTCTATCAAATACCGTTGGAATTAAAATACCGAATCAATACGGTAATTAATCTGATACCGTATAGATACCGCACCTGTATTTTATTCCACCAATTACTTTATTTCCTCAAATACCGTATATGTACCGCATCATGTATGTAACATATGGTTCGATGGTTCCTGCACCTCCTTGGGGTACTCGGGTGTTATGTAATCGACACATAGTAATACGTTGCAGTATTGGCACCCTTTGCTTAGGGTTGATGATGCATGCGTGGTGGTGGTTGTGGTGGTGGATGGGCTGGGGTGGTTGGTGTCTTGTGGTGATTTTTTTAAAAAATTCACTTAATCATTTGAATATCGCATACTCGGTACGCTCCGGGTTTCTGGCATTTCTATGGCTTCTTTGTCAACGGTTCAGTTTACTTATCCCACTACCTGGTGGATATGCTATGGCGGTTAGCTGTGCTCTGCAGCTGTGCTCTGCAGCTGTGCTTTGCAGCTGGGCTCCATTTTCCCATTAGGTAGGTAGCTTAATTGTGGTTGAAGTAGTCCATCACAAGGTATCACTCGACCAGACCGGGCTTGGGGCAAGGGCGTCTAAAATCTAATTTTTTTTATTCCATTCCGCCAAACGAGTAAAAAAAAAAGAACAAGGATACTAAAAGAGACGTTGCAACCACTTTGACTATAATTTATAGAAACATTCTCATCAAGTAGTTCCGGAAGAAAGAAGGGGGGGGCGGGAAGGTAGTAAATAGTAGCAAGTAGTTAATAGTATACAAAAAAACAGCAATCGAATCATAAAAGAAAAAGAAAAAAGAGAACAGGAAATAATAGAAATCAACATGTTCACACACTTTAATCGTAATTAGCATTCCTATGTCTTTTTGAGGCCCCTCCAGCGGGGGATCTTTCTCTCTCTTGCAGGCCATGTTTCTGCCCTGCCTTTTCTCCGGCAGCCTTCACGAAGGCTTCCACGCCGAAGGGGTCTGCGGTGTCTTTTTCGAACTGGACGGGGCCGTCGCGAGCCTAGTACAACACAGACACACCAATTAGCAACTGTACCAGAATCCCAGATATGTATAAACTCACCTCCTGGTCGCCACTCCCCTTGAACCCCTGCGCCGCCCTCCCCAGCACCTCGAAACGCCCGCTCTTCTTGATCCTCTCCATCTCGCCCTCCGCCGCATCCTCATCATCCTCCATAGAGACCTTCGGGCGGTAAATACTATTCGCCGCCTCCTGCGCCGCAAACAACGGCTTATCATACGGCTGGTCCTCATTGAAGCCCACGTCAAACCCACTGCTCTGGTTGAACAGCCGACTATCCCACATCGTCTCCTGGCTCTGCGTCGGCTTCGCAAGCCCCAGCGCAATCTTCTCGCCAATATCTCTCCCCTGCTCACGCGCCAGCATCGCAATCTTCCGCTCAGTGCCCATACGCTTCATGCGCAGCTCGCGCTCCGCCTCGCGCCGCCGCTCAGCACGCATAGCTGTCCTTGCGGCAGCACTCGATGTGTCGGACCCGCGCGAAGACGACCGACTCCGTGACGAGGCCGGTGAGCGGGAGTCTGCGGAGCCAGAGCGGGAGCGGGAGCGGGACCGAGTGCGGCTGCGGCCGCGAGTGGCGTCCTCGCGGGCCTTCTGTGCGAGGGCGCGGAGGTTCTCCTCTTTCTGCATCTTCTCCTTCTCGGCGAGCTTCTGCTGCATCAGTGCGCGCTGCTTGACTTCCTCTCGGGCGTGGCGGTCCGCCGTGAAGAGGGCTTCGGCGAACTGTGCGAACTTGTCGTTGATGGTTACGTCCTGGAGACCTCTGCCGTCGGCTGCCAGACGCTTGTCGAGTGGGACGGTGTAACCCTTGGGGTTCTTCCAGTTGGATACAGGCGGGGGTATAGTCCACGCCTCTTGGTCTGCAGCTGTCAGCTTCCGCGGCGGCGAGTGCATGACCGGCGGTGGGGGCTGGGCGGTCCTCGGGGGATCTTCTTGTGCTTGAACTTTGGCGGTTCCATGGGGTCCTGCTGGCGCTCGACGATCTTGATGATCTTGTCTGACCGCTTCGTGGTATCTCCAACCTGGTTGCTAGGGGTGTAGCGGACGTACTGCGCCTCCTTCCTATTCGTGCCCTTTATCGTCTTCGGCTTCTGAGCGGCGACCGCACCCGACACGAGAGCGGCCAGCGCGGCCTTTGTCTTTTCTGTTGTTGCCGCAACATCCTCCTCTGACGGGCGCTCGAGCGAGATCTCGCCGACGTCGGCGCGTTGTCGCAGCGGGATCAGGTCCTTAAATGACGCGTGGACAATTCTGGAACTGCCGTGGCCCTGGCGCGCGATGGCGTCATATTTTATCTTGCCGTCCGAGTCAACCTGTAGGGAAAGGGCTTTTGATGTTGTCGAGGAGCCTTTGCGGCCCATGTCGAGCGGGTACTGCGCGATGGGGATCTCGGGAAATGCGCCACCATCGTTAAAGTCATCAGTGGATCTGGGACGCCATGATGACCGCTTTCCGTACTCTGGTGGTGCGTTTTTCTGTGCGCGTTAGCTTTGGAGGGGGGTGGGGTGGTAGAGAAATGGAGCTGTAGCATACCTTGAGTACTAGCTGTGCTTGCTCGGCATCGCCGCCGCCGAGGATGCGGGCTCCGCTAGCACGAGAGGGGGCGGGTTCGTCAGGGGTATAGCGGGGGGCGGGGAGAATCTTGTTGAGGCCGGCTGCAAGTGACATTTTGTGGAGGTGGATTTGGGGGGAAGAGAGGTTGTTAGAGGTTGGGGGTTTGTGGGAGGATGCGTGGTTGGATTTTTGGTGATGTCGCTAGCACGCCAAGGAATTGGAAAGTTAATGCCAAGACAGGTGATCATAGGGGGAAATCATTGACAGCTCAAGCTCATGCAACTACAGTGCTAGATTCGACTCTCTGCAATTGATGTTTAATTAATATTCCGAAGAACCAGACCCGGGATTGGAACGAATTTGATAGCCTGCGGTGATTCCGCAGATAACAACTATAATATTAGGTGCATACTAGTTAAACCCACACCCTGTCATTTCCACTTTATCGCGTCGTGACCAAAATCGCGTCTCCCCAAGTCGAGTGAACATACAGCGATCCAGAACTTGCAAACGACCGTGCAAACGACCAGGCAAACGACCACAATGACTCAAAACAACACCGGAATACCTCTTTCGTTCTCTCACAATCTTGCGCCAATCCGTTTGATTGAGCTGCCGCCAGCGCTGCTATCCTTACTCTCAAACACCGACTCTCCGCCCACGTAACAAACTCTACTCAAGTTCTCAACGACTATAAATATATGGCTAACACCCCCATAGACTACAAATTAAAGCTTCATCCGCTCCAATAGACACTCACTCCACCAGTAATCACGCCGTTCTCACTACACCAACACAAACCTTCTCCCTCCGCCAGGTCTACTCCTCCAACTCTCTCCTTCTCCTAAAGCCCTCCACCACCGACACCACCAGTCTAAACGTCGTCTCCACAGCCAACAGCTACATGGAGCTCATTCCCACCATCCACAATGCCAAAGACCTCATTCTGAAGCACATCCCAGTCTTTCCACTACCCGCTGATATCACTCCCATCACTCGTGCAGAAATCCTCGCCTCCATCCCCGTCTCAACCGGCGAGTTCGACGCCGCCTGGAAGGAGCTCCACTGCTTCTCCTGTCCAAAGGGTTTCGCATATCGTCCCGCGCCCTCGGCAATTCTTCAGACGCTGAAGACGATCGAGCTAGTCCACTCTGTGGGAGAAGACCGCATTGAACTGAGTAAGTTCACGCCAGAGGACCTCATAAACGCTATAGACCGCTACTTTGCCTCACTCTATGATGGGGACGATGAGGATGATGACGAGGAGGTTGAGCGCTGCATCCCTGGCCTCGTAGAGGCTGTACTGTCAGAAGTCGGTTTGACAAATCGCGAGATGGTGTCAAGCATGTCGATATGTGAAAGAACATGGATGGCATGGCTTGGAAGATTAGTGTTGGAGGATTGGGCTTCAAAGAGTAAAGGCGATATGCTTTATGCCTCGTTCATGACAAAGTGGAAGCAGGAGGCTCCAGATTGGTGTTCGGCGGTCGAGTGCGAGTTGAAGAGGATTGAGGCATGCATTTTTCCCCTCTCCGGTTTTTCTTTGATGTTGTGCTAATCGTCTCATAGGGGTGGTATACGCTTCCGACTCCTAACACGATTCGTTTTGCGCCAGGGGGCGATGCTGTTGCGGTTGAAGCACAAAAGCCGGAGAAGAAGAACAAGTGGCATGAGAAGTTCGGAAAGGGGAAGAGGCGCTGATATAGTCTGCGTATCGCCCCGGCCCCCCGCGCTTCATGTGATGGGTATATAATGAAACGATACCACAGCACTATTTATTCAAGAGCATCAATGTTTTATTTTTGCATCTAAACTTCTCTTATTTTAGCTTTGGCAGGAACACTGAAAAACATGCTTGATAGATCATTGACTACTTGACCCCTTTGTGAAGACCTGTGAAGCCGGGAAACTATCTACCGGGAATTAGAAGATACCAACCTCTTTATCTGCTCAGCTGATGTCACAGGCCGTTTTGTAAAATATCTATAGTGCTCCAGATTGTAGTGTCAAGATAGATATGTGGAATCATGGTATATCACTCGGTTCCGCGGGAACCGAATGAAAGGATGCTCAAAAAACCCTCGACACTTTAAATACGTACTTACAACTTCATTAATATAGTTTTACAACTACATGTAATTACCCTCACCTTTCATAACGATACCCCACAATGCGTCTCCCCAAAGTTACTTAATTAAAGAAGGCCGAAGTTCGCCTAATCTATACTTAATGTCATACCAAAGCAAGAGAGATAGAACATCCATCTATCCGTATCTGTCCTGGCCCATTCTATGGTGCACGGGCGGCACTAAAAATATATAAAACGCGCGGCAACCCCCCCCCCCCCCCTATCTATGCGGCCATTTGAAATACCCCGTTCGTCGGATCGCACTAGCATAGCTCGTCTCTACTAGCTTTTTGCAGCGACGATCAGTTCACCTTTAAATTTGATTACCTCTACTAAACTCAGTGGAAGCTAAGTGTACCCTTGAGCTCCCGTCATCGTCACATTATTCCACCAACCGGCATAGTTGGATAGGACATCTATCGGGGCATCCGGGCTGGGTTGTGGTATACAAGCAGCGGTGGTTGGTCATGACCTCTCGCCAATCTGTTCATGCAGCCCTGTCACAGCATCGATTTCTATCTCCCAGCAATATGCTAGTGGTAGGTCTCGTGTGCTGGTCACCCTCTAAACATCCACAATACAAGAACTTTCCGGGGAAAGGGGCGTTCGTTGTCAGATCAAAACACTCACCCAGTCCACAATCTTCTGGATAGGCAGGCGGTAAATCGACCCTCTAAGTAGGTAGTAGATACCTACGGTAAAATAGGTATCAAATGGCATGGGAGTCCGGACAGACATCAAGATTTGAACCACAACACACAATGAGAGCCAGAAAGCCGTCGGCTGGGTAACATAACACTAGACAGAAGTCGGCGAGCCCCTATGGAGTCTCCGAAGAACGAATCCAGTAGCCTAGGCGAGCGGCACCGAGGGCAAAAGCTCAACTATCCGGTTATAGTTTTTTCTTCTGAAAAAGAGCCGCCGTACTAGATCGCCCAGTACGTAAAGGTACCGCCCAACCGTGGACAGATTGCGTGGATGGAAGCTACTATAGAACAGCGTTCCTTCCCCCGGGCCCCACGCGCCCATACACTAAACTACCGCTTTTTACGCCCCCGTTCTTCAAGTTTTTTTTGTTGTCGGGTAGAACAAACTATTACTTTTTCCATTTCTTGTGGAAGAATATTGAAGCTGGGGGGTTCTAAATGGGGTAGTCATATGGTATCACTCGACCCATTGGGACTGTTGGCACAGGATAGATCTATAGATCTGCTCCTACCCAATAACTTTTTATGTGTCTATGTTATCACCAGGTGATTCGATGCTAATGCTTAAAAACTTCTAGAAGTCTAATCAACGGGGCGGAGAACCCGCCATGTACGTGCATGGCTAGAGTAGATGTAGAGATAAGTTTTCGCCACAAAGGCAGGCTTGAATTTCATACATGTCGGGATAAAAACGAGAGAAGAAGAAAAGGCTTTAAAAGTACAACACGAAACCATAAGAAAAACAGAACCTAATTATTCCCCAAAATCCCATTTTCGTTTTTCTATGCACCCTCTGCCCTACACAGGCAAAGGTAAGTTTCTCTAAGGGGTCGTTGGCTCCGCATACCTAACTTCATCATCATCACCTGCCCACACGCCTGGAGTCCTCGGGTTTCCGTATCCTGCAGCTGGTGTTGGCGCGCCTTGGTAATACCCACCTCTGGGGTCCCTGGCTGCGTATCCCGATGCACCTGGTGTCGGGGCAGCGCCATAAGGTGCAGGCGTAGGTGCGGTGTCAGCCCATCCACTACCAGAGTCTCTTGGCGTTGGCGCTGACATCGGACCTGGGGTGGGTGCTGATATAGCGCTAGGTGTAGGTGCGGACATGGGATTCCCAGGGGTAGGTGCGGACATTTCCTTGGATGAATATGAAGGTGGAGCAAAATCCGGGGATGCAGCATTATAGGCTCCAGGTGTGCGGGCACTGTAAGACGACGTGGAAGGACCATCCATGAATGAGTCAGGGCGACCGGGTGTCTTAGAACCGGCATCCCAAGCGCTGCGTTCCGAGTCACCAATATATGGGGTACGGGAGGATGGGTTCCATCTGTGTAGCGTTAGGACGGTTCAAGTGCGCTCAGTAGGTCAGGAGAAAATAGACTTACGCTGGAGTACGATTTCCGGCATATGAAGTGCGACTTCCGTCCATTCCCCAAGCAGGCGTTTTCCCTCCAGCCGTATAAGCAGGTGTACGCCCACCGTCACCACCGGCCATCCAAGCAGGGGTTCTAGAGCCACCAGCCATCCAGGCCGGTGTGCGGCTACCACTGTGATCGACCTGAGGCGTACGGCTACCGCTTTGAGAGGCCCAGGATGGCTGGTCTCTAGGAGGACCTGAACCTCCGTGACCTCCACGGTCTCCTCCACCTCGCCCTCCACCATCACCACGGCCGCCCGGACGGATAAATTCCTGATAACTACGGATTGTGCCAGTGATTGGACTAGGTATCTCGTCAGTTATAATCATCTCCGGGTGGCGAGGGGGAAATACTCTTTAAAGCCCAACTTCTCCTTGTCAATAGAAATCGTCTTATTCTTCGTATGTAGCTCTACTCTCGCCTGTAGGTCTGTAGCATCCTTTACAATTCCCATAAGCCCTTTCTGAGGCCCCATTCTAATAATAATAGTCTGACCAATTGTCCTGTCCCTCCCCCCAACTTTTGGCGGCGGGGCCATAGGTGCATTCTGAGGCCTTCCGTTCCTCTGAAGCGCTGGGTTCATCTTCGTGAGATCTGGACCGGTCTGTGTGGCAACTCTACCACCCTTGGCGACGATCGTGGCAACGGCGTTTTGTCTGGTCACGAACACACCAGAGTTCTCGGCCTGTTCACGATTGTGAAGAAAGACGAAAGCTCGAAAGATGTGCAGAATTACACCTGTACGAGTTTCACCGGCAACCTCTTTCACAGTATCGCCAACGCGGATCTCGGAATTGTTACGATCCGTTGCAACTCCATTTCGACGATTGTTGATTTTGTTTGAAATCTGTGAGGGAACTATCATACGGCTGTTGCCGTTTTGATCAAGCACACGCAGAGAATCGCGGTCTACTTTTGTCACACAGGCTACAGTAGCCATGCTGAAGATAAATCAGTATAGGTCCGGAATTTCGGAGGAGATGGGTAGATCCTACTCAAGCTGGACTAAATCGTGTAAATCATATTTACCCGTTTGACTGACTCCACCTGCATCGCTCGCCTCCGTTAAATCCTTTGAGAAGACCGTAATTTCATTCATATTCAGATCACTGAGAATAGTGACCTTGTCTTCAACCATTCTAACAACCATTCCTACTTCATCTCTGTATTTACTTCCTCCGGTAACCTTGACGTGATCACCTTCTCTAAACTTCTTTCGTAGACCCTTGGAAGGAATCTCAATTCTTTTCCCCCTAAGGTCCCCTTCGGTCACATCCATGGTGACGATATCATTTTGGACACTGGTAACCTTCCCAATGACACCCTGCTGTTCACCGTCATAAACTTCAACAGTGTCTCCAGGCTGATAACTGGACTGTGTGTTTCTCAATGATTGTGCAAGTGCGCCTAGATCCAAATTCTCGGTCCCGTCATCGCCAGTGGAGGATGCGAATTTTGACACCTCTTCAAGTGTTGGGTTAACGTTTTCGGTCTGGACCAAACTAAGCTTCACATCCTTAACGAGGAAACCATCTTCATATTCGTCACCGAGATATGTGAAATTCTTCTTTCCGGCTGAGGTGGTTGTGCCTTGTTGAAGATACTTGGTATGATTCTTCCGAGCATCAATCTCGGAGAAAAGTCTTTGCGGCGGCCGTCCAACGAGAGAATTTCCTTTATTTCCAAAAGGATTTCGCTTCCTTTTTACGCCTGGTGGAAGGTTGTCGTTGTCATCTGGATTATTGCCGTAATCAAGTCTGGGAACCATACGAATCCGAACTTCGAGACCACTAGCAAGGACGTTCTCAACCTGCGCAAGATCACCTTGATACTTGCCGCGCTTGAAGCGAACCCAAGTTCCAGGGGTGATCTCAGCCTTCTTGACAACATACAACAGATCAGGCATTTCCTTGATTGGAACCAGTAAGATCTTTGTCATCGGGTATGCGAATGAAACGCCTTTAAGAGCGTGCATCACATCTGCCTGTTTCCTTGCCTCAAGATAGATATATCCCGGCATAGTGTTCCCTCTCTCGAACGCGCTGGTGATCTGTAATGGCGTTTTCGTCATCTCGCTCTCCTCTTGTTTCTTTAAGATGGAGAATATGATCTCCCTCTCTTTCCCAGGCTTACACTTGACACCCCAGATACTATTATCATGAACCGAGGGCAGCAGTAAACGCCTCGGTACCACCTGGGAATCTCCCAGATTACGCCTCGAGGATCTTCCGTGTCGCTCCTTGAATCCAGCCGCAAGCGCTTCCATATCCTCCGCCTTTTCCTGCTCGAATTTTCGATCAAGCTCACGATGACGGTGGTCGTCGCGCGGGTACATTCTCAGATCATTTAGTTCAGGCTGCTCCCCATCATCAGCAATAAAGCCATCCTCCGCGCGATCTTCATCATCATCCTCGAGATCGTCATCCTCCGCGTCGACTTCTGCTTCGATATCCACGAACATATTTCGCGGGGTTTTGCGGTGGCGCTTTCTTCGAGGCTCCTATATTAACCATTTGATTAAGCAAATGGATACCACCAATTGCATTTCCCCTAGCCGCTACGTGAAGCTGGGTGATAGGGGCTTAACTTACGACCTCCTCGTCTTCCTCCTCGTCCTCATCATCGTCCTCATCGTCATCGTCATCCTCTTCCTCGTCATCTTCCTCCTCTTCGTCGTCCACAGCTACGGGGACTGCGTTGACCTCATCATCAGGTTCCCCTTCGGCATCTTGGTCGCCATGCGCAATTCCGGCGCTGAAATCCTGGTCGTCTTCGTCTGATTCGTCGAATTCTTGGTTATGTAAGTTCGATGTAGCCATGGTGTTTAATATTAGGAGGAGTGATAGAAGATAGACTGGGAGAATGTCGCGTATGGGCGGGGGGTAGGTTGTCCTTATATACTCACGGGCAAGGCGTGGAGCTTTTGGAGAACCGGAAAGGTCACGAAGAGCAAAACAAAGCTCGGAGCTGTGGCGTCTGCCTTGGCACATGCTGGGCCCCAGGCAGGGTAATCATAAACTGGCGCTCGGCTCGCTCAGCATGTAGCGACACCTAACCCTGATTTCCATGTACATACAGTACTGTACAGGTATTTACCAAAGTTACATTCAAAAATAAGTACGAGAATAAATTACACTCTAGGATTTTATGGTCCCCCCCACTGCATCACATTATATACGTACATTTAAGTTCCTAATATATACATATACATAAACGAATTAACGTGCTTGACGGTGAAACCGCCCATGACAGGGATTCCGCTCATGCTTATGTAATCGATTTTTATGCATTCAATTCAATCATTTCCCCGACCTCAATACCCTCCCGCTGCCAACAAGTATACTAACTACATTAGAAGAACTTGTAGTAAAGTCCTGATCATATATGGAACACTTTCCCTGCTTGTGACAAGGGGTTGACACAAATTCACTTTCCCCGCTACTTGACCATTTCTCCTTCTCACTGGCCCGTAACCCACCCACTCCACCCTCATGTACTTCTAGATCAGAATCTAAACTAATGATAACTTTTTTTGATATCCGAACATTCTTTTTTTCCTTTGGTGGGGTGCTGGGGGCAGTTCCTTCCTCTAAATTCGCTTTTTTAGCCCTCCCTCTAGGGTTTCTTTTCTTTTCTTTTTTAATTTTATCAACGGTTTCCCTCTCTTCTTTCATTCTCAATACATCCTCAGTAGTGATGACCTTTGCTTTAGTGATTCTCCGCTTATCATTTGTCTTTGCTTTGGGCTTATTCTCAACTCTTTGCTTGTATTGTCGGTGCATTTCCTCCCCAATTTCCTTGTCAGTGATGGCACCTTGGAGACCTTTATTAAGCTGTGTGATAATAGCTTTTAGCCGGCGAGCACTGTTTGTATTACCCTTTAGTAGTCCCGCTGCTTGTCTAGCAAGGCTAATTGCACTTCTTGAAGTCCTGGGAGTTGCGGATACTGTCATGGGCGGGCGGAACTTTGAAAGCTCGGCGTTCTTGGCGTCCAGGGTCTTTTCCCTATCAATGACTTTGCGGGGATTGAAAGGAATGATGCCAGTCTTTCTCCATGCACTGAGGATATTGTCCTTTGTAAATGCGAGATTTCTGGCTGGAAATAAAAGCCTATATTCAATTAATATACCAATTTCCAGATAGTTAGTTGTTAGAAAGCAGTTTTAATGGTACGTACTGGAGGAAGATTCCTTTATTGATTCCTGTTTCTCCCGCCTCAACTAAAAGATTCAACCCGTTACTATAATGGGTTTGTAGGGGACTGCATATGCCGACATCAAGAGGTTGTAATATATGCGTGGAGTGGGCAGGAAGACAGAGGGGTATAATCCGATGGCTCAAGCAAAAATCGAAAAATTCCCAAGTTAAGTGGCTAGTATGCCCATCTAGGATTAGGAGACGATAATCACCATTGGCTTTGTTTATAATTAGTTGCTGGATATGAGATTGAGCTTTGAAGTACGATTGATTGCTTACTGTTTAGCTGAGTTGGGTTCAAAGTCCTTGACTAGCCATTCGAAACCAAGCTTTTGGTCACTCCAACCTTTCGGGGAGTAGCCAAATACTGCTTTGTCACTATCTTTCAATGCTGCGTAACAGCCCATATAGTGACCATCACCTTTGTTTATTATCATTGGTGGTAAGGTGCGACCGTCACCACTGATAGCCTCAATGACGGTCACCCAAACTCGGCTACCGTCATGCGTCAATCGCGGATTTCTCCTCCTCTTTTTACAGATCACCTTGCAGCGTTTAGCCACACCCATCATGAAACCTTTTTCGTCCATATTGTAAGTATTTTGAGGCTGAATATTAAACTTCTTGGTCACCTCATTTAACTGTTTCCATATTGATTAGAAAGAGTTTTAAACGGGGAAATTGAACTTTTACCTTGCGAAAATAATCTTTTAACGCTTCCAGATTTGATGCTTAGGCTCTCTGGCGATCTAAGCGATTGCTGAGCTTAGTCGCTACATCAGGGTTGCGATCGAGGAATCTAGTAAGCCAATGTTTTCCTAGATTTCGATGACTGGTGCGGTTTTTGACCAATACAGCCGCCATTTCCTTTACTATTGCTATTCGAGGTGGGAAGCCCCACTCATCCATCTTCAAAATCCATCGGACAATTGATTTCTCCTCTTGCTCAGTTAAAAGCTGTTGATGCTGATGACTTTCCTTTCTACTTTGGGCCCCTCCAAGTCTATCACGTAGAGTTGAGTAGGCAATTGAGTACTTCTCTGCTGTTGCCCTTATTGATGGTTCTGTACTCTTTCTGTAGTGATGAATTGCCAAAATCATCCGCTCCTCCCGCTCATCCTTCTCTCTCTGTGATAGTCGACCCATTATTCGTTGTTGTTTGGTTCTGTGATGCCTCGTACTCTTTCTACAGTGATGGGAGCTCGTTTGCTACCTCTGGCTCGGCGCCGAGCGGAATCCCTGTCATGGGCGGTTTCACGGTAAAGTACGTTATAGGGTTTAAACGTCCATATGTTATACCGCGTAATGTGTATCCACCACTAGGTGTAGAGCAGTACTTTATCATGTAGACAAAACACTTCTAAGAGATGTATACAAATTCTTCGAAATAGACTATTCTAGCCTTATATATGTATATGGAACTTATCGGAGGTGCACATGAAGCAATTCCCTTAAATCTATTCGTTAAATAACCTATGGCTCAGTTCATAGACAGCAAGTACTACATAAGTGAATTTCTCAAATATCCATGGCCATCAGATATTCCGGTAAACCCAAATGCCTTCTTACATATTGAAGAAAGTGTCGTAAAGTACATGTACAAGACCAACCCCCCCCCCCCCCCCCAAAAAAAAAAAAAAAAAAAAAAAAAAATTGGAAAATTGGAAAATAGAAATAACGAAAACGGAAAATTGGAAAATTGGAAAATTGGAAAATTGGAAAATGGAAAATGGAAAATGGAAAAGGAAAACAAAGCAGGAAAGAAAGGAAAAGAAAAAACGCCCCATTCATCTCTGAAAAAGAAAGAACTTGAATATACCTATACAATTGTATTGTCCAATTTATCCCATCAAGTCAATTCATGTCCAACGTTCTGCGCATCACCTTTTCTCTACATTGGTACATCCTCCATCTCGACAAGATCATCGTCATCATCATCATCAATCTGGATAACATCCCCAGCGCCTCCATTTGCCTCCCCTCCTTCACCAGGTTCTTTCTGACTATCAGGCTTATACTCGTCCTTCAACTGCCACTTCCCAACGTAAGGTCCGTTTCGATTGATCTGTGCAATTTCTTCGAGAACTGACTTGAGGTACTGTTCAGGCTGTACGAGCCTCTCACGGAGGCCCTTCATTGACCAATATTCGTGCTCGCCAAAACATGTAAAAAGCGCCGAGACAAGTTCGGCGTGTGGAATACGTGCAGCCTTATTGTCGGTTGGTTTTCGTACTTTCTCGGTTTGTTTCTATAATAAAAATTAGAAGCGAAATAAGAGTAAAGCGCCATGTAGGAGAGACATACAATAAATGCGCTGAAACTCTTTGAACCAGCACCTGTAGTACCCGGCGCCAACAAGTTTCCACCAATATGCTGATCGTCCAAAAACTTTGTCGTAACTCTCGGGGTATTTGCCTGATCGAATTTGGAAGCTTGAAAAGCCTTATACTCCGTATTCAATACCGGACTCATAGAGCACTCGTGTCTGACCGTTCCTGCTAATGCCGTCCGTTCTGGGTCCCAATAAACATTAGCTCTAAGTGTTAGCAGGAAGCGCAGTAACGTACTCGGTATAGCCTTCCTTATATATGGCTGGAATCTCTGTGGCTTCCCCCAATTTCCTTTTCCGCCTCCACCACCACCGCCGCCACCTCTGTCACCGCCGCCCTCCTTATTCCGATCCTGGTAGAGAAATCTCGGCGGCATTGGCGGCTCCCCTTCTTTTACTCCACCGGTATTCATCTTACTCGAAAATCCCGGCATATCCTTTTCCGTAAACACAAATGTGTTCGTAACTTCCATGTTGGTAATTCGGAGGTCATACTCTGTAGGCACATCTCCATTCACCTCATTTCGCTCCAAAGATAATTTAAGCTACTCGATGTTAGCGAGCCAACACTCCACGACCTCCAAAGTCGACTTAAGACGAACCTGCTCGTTATTGTTCGGGTTGACCTTCACAACCCCCAACACAATCTCCTCATCCTCATCGATATCATTCCAGCGCTCCGCTACAAAGCTTGGTAGCTTAACGAGCCAAACGGCTTTACTGCCCTCGACCATATCAAGATCCCCGGCATCCTCGTATAGTTCATCATCGGACTCAGGCTTTATGGATGGAATGCTGGTCATATCGATATCTTGGTTCTCAGATTTAGGCTCGAGCTTTGTGCCTGGGTCAGGTTTGACGGTAGCCATTATAGCGGGTTATGGTGAGATCCTAAGTATTGTAAGGGTTGAAAGAGTGGGAGTAGTGGTGAGGCGTGAAGTGGTTGGTTTGAGTAGGATTCTTTGTCTGCGCGTTGGATGTTCGACATTGTATCCGCGGCACTAATTCACGCGTGTAGCTTAGGCATTGTGTCACTGATACCATTTGTGCGCCAGGTAAGGGTATAGCTAGTACCATTCTCCCACCTATCAATGCGATCATTGATATGCCAATACAAGCTAGTATCACTACTAGGCGTATCTATGGAACCATCTGGTAGAACTCACTCTCTAGATAGCTTGGCTCATAGGTACTGAGAAATGAGCGAATGAAATGCGTGGACCAAAATATTTGTATGCAGGTGGGATGTGCATGGGTCTAACACAGGTTACATGTATTGGGGGGTCCTTGGCGGTTATTTTTAAGGATACATTTACATCGGTATCTATCCCGCGATCCAAGTTTGTAACAGTACCAAGCCTTCTTTGGGATCTTGGCCAGATCTAAGTAGCCATGGTCGTAGGAATTCAAGCTCTTCCGTTTGAGGTGAGTTTATTTCAATCCTTTGTTCTCTGCTGGTGAATACCTGCAGTAATATCTATTATCACCAAATATAAACCAATCATCCTAACCTACACATCCCGGACAGTTAATCGAACAGATAGCCACCAATCTTACTGCCATCGATGACCTCAATAACTTTTCCCGAGCCTGTCGAACTTTTCATTCCGCATCCCAATTTGTCTACCGCGAGCTCTTCCTGAGCACCTACGACCGTCCAAATGGTGGGGACTACAACTATGCGCACAACTACCGTTGGAGAAAGATTATCCTCGAAAAATTCTTAAGATCCAACCACTATAGAGTCGAAAACTTAACGCAGAACCAAGTGAGGGTCAAGGTAGTAGAAGATGTGCCACTTACAATAGAATTCCTTGAAGGGGTTCGAGATCTTATCTTCGGTCTATCCACCCGTTCCTATATAATATCAACATACACTAACACACATCACAGAAGCAACCTCTAAGAATTTCGCGCAGCTCGAAAGCTTTGCCTCTAAATCCCGCAACCTCCTTATTTCTTCGCACCTCAAAGCTCCCCAGACGCAATACTTCATGATTGTGCAAATTCTACTCACTAATATTGCCCTTACCAACCGCATAGTTTGGGCAGACAGTGAACACTGCAGCACCAATACTCAGGCTCTCGCATACGGTGAGGCGGGCAGGAAGCTCTTTGCAAATGATTATGCAGATGAAGATGATATAATCCAGATATGGGCTACTGCGAACCTTTTCTTATTACATTTAGGAAATCGCATTTCTGGATCGGAAAGCTTGGGGTTGAAATTGACATTTGATGAAATTTGCGGAGAAGAACGAGGGGCGCCGGATTTATGGAAGAATAACTTGTGGGTTGACGTAGAGCCGGAATTTCACAGGTATTGGTTTGGATTATATGGTAGGCCATATTATAAAATTATAGTAATTTGGATTTTGAAGTGGGAGTTGGCTGAAGCGTGCTTGTGAGCTGACCTGTGGACGCAATAGTGTATCTCGATCCACCAGATCTTCAGGCGCTTCATACCTTCCGCCTCAATGGCGAGGTGCATCAGGAAGACCACTATGACGGCAAACTGACCGTAGCACCCTCTTCTTCTTTCTACGTTTGACTATTCTAACTTTCACTTCCAACACAGATAATGGAGTTTCTTACTAAAACACCCACGACTTTCGTCGGCACCGGCACCGACGCGGATGAACCCTTCACCATACAAGGCAGCATTAAGCCCCTCCCCACTTTTTACTCAATATTTAAATTCCGCCGTGTCTCTTTCACGACTAGCTACAGCGCCGGCGATGGCTGGTCGTATGAGGGGTGCTTACTACCAAATTCACAAACCATCCTTGGGAGCTGGTCTACTTCGGACGAGGATACAGATGATCCCATGCCCCCTCGGGGTCCGTTTATCATGTGGGCAGTAGGGAAAGAGGACTGGGAGTATGAGAAAGCACTTAGGGATGCTGAGGGTAGGGTTGGAGAAGAGGACGATTTTTTGAACTTTTAGAAATTCGGAAGCGATTGGTTGTCAGTTTAAATATATCTTGCATTATGTCTGCGGGCTTATGAAGTCACACACAGACATACTAAAATTACACATGAAATGAACGATAAAAACATAAAGAAAACAATAAAGCCCGGCCCAAGAAGAAATAGAAGGGAAAAAGTTGAGATCAATGAAAAGAAAAGAAAAGAAGGATAGGGCAGGAGGGCTTGCACCAGTCTTCCTCCTACCCTGGTCCTATCATCACTAACCCCGGGCTAGTATCCCCTAGTTTTTTAACATGAAGAAACGAGACAAGCTTGAGTATATGAGAAAGATAAGATACACGGAATTGAATGAAGGTAGGTTTATGCTGTAAAAACTGGTGAAAAAATAGGGGAGAGGGGTTTTATATCGGTCCAACGGAGAAGGGCAAAAATGGTACAAGAAAAAAAGGAAAATTCACATTGGACCTTCGCGACATCTCTTTAAAACTTTCTTTCACATACTATTCTCTCCCACGCACATGTTGCTTTGGTATGGATTACATAAGGAGTTGACCGAATTTTTGAGTTTTGAAAAAGAGGAATTCAAGAGAATTGAAGATAAGGAAAAGGGAAACGAAAAAGAATAAACAGTTACAAACCCCCAACGCTTTTTTTTTTTGCGCCCAAAAACGCCTTATATTGTCAACTCTCCTTTTCCCTCTGTTTTTAAAAATTCGTATGTGTTATTAATGGAAGGGGTTGGGATAAACCCGATAGCTTTTCTTTTCACCGGAACGAGCAAGGCAAGCAAGAGAGCATGATGGTGATAGTATGGAGGTACATAGAGATTGGTTTGCATCACGCTTTGTTTGGCTTTTTCTTTTCTTCATGGCTCTCGCTTTATCTTGATTTTAGGGTTGATATCGACATCCTGTAATACGTATTAGTACCAAGCGTTAATAATACAGGAGGTGTCGAATGCATTACAAGAGAATTACTCACGTCCGCCTTCCTCTTCACTCCACCGGCACCCACATCTGGAGTTCCCGCTCTACTACGTGGGGTGCCTGCGGCCTTATCTTTACTTGCCTCAGCATGGCAGCTGGCATGGAATATGCGGCCCCCAACCTGCTTTGCGTCCATAAATACGAATTCTTCTGTTTCCTCGTGCCACTGATACTTGAGTTCTTCCTGACATATAGGGCACACAGTACGGGTAGGGGATGTTTCAGAAACCACTACATATTGTTCCTTCGGATCTTGCTCTGGCTTCCCGGTGGTTGAGAACTCGGCATTTTCAGGGCCACCGGGCGCGAGCGAAGAGCTGTCTTCGCCATCGTCGCGCGATTTTATCCATTCCTGACGATTAGTTGGTCAGTGCGTTTCATAGACATAAATGAGACACTTTGTTACGTGGATTATTACCTCTTCACCCAAATACCAACTTCTGTGCTGTCCACGCTTCATGGACTCAGCCATTCTCTGATGTACACGGAAGTGCCAGTCTAGATGAGAAGCTTTCTCTTTCTTTCCCTGTTCAGTATCTGCAAAACGTCTTGCGCAAGAACTGCACTGATTCGGTAGAGCTTCGTTCAGCATTGGAAGGAGGTGTGGTCGTGGTCTTTAATAAGCAGCAAAAAATAAATAAATCACCAACTCTCATCAGCATACGTCTTTCTACGAGGATAATAATCTATAGAACTAGCCCTTCCACGAAAAAATAAAGAAACAATGGAACAAAAAATCATGGGAGAGAGTGCACCGCGTAGCTATTACATTTTAAGGGACATAGATTTCATTTCTACGTCTATTGAGCGCCAGTCCAGCTTCCCCTGCCTTTGCGGGGGTGTTTGGGTCAATGGCGGGGGTATAAAACTGCCTCCAGGTGGGGCAAAAAGAAATGAAGGCAGCGCTGATGGCGGCGGAGGTGGTGGCGGCGGAGGTGGGACAGCACCTCCCATCATTCCTGGGAGTAAACCTGCTTTTTGAAGTGATGCTATCAATGATGCCGTATCTCCATTTAATGCCATCGAAAAGTTAGGAAGTTGCGGTAGTCCTGGAGCTACTGGCACTGGCGGTGGAGGTGGCGGCGGTGGGGGAAGATTCATGAATGGCTTCTGCGTCGCAGTCGCCAATAAAGCCGCAAGATCCTGGGACGAAAAGGGCAACTGAACCGGAGGTGGTGGTGGCGGCGGTGGTGGTGGGGGCGGTGGTAGAGCCATCACGGGGGGAGGTGTTGGATTTGCCAACCTTTTAACCTGATCCCTGACTGATGCAAGTTGCGCTGGAGGGAGTTGTTGAGTCTTTAAGATATGCTGTAAGTCAAGTAATGCCTTCAATCTTTTCTGTATATCTTGGTTAAGTGGATCTTCTGCAAAGCGTTTCTGCGATGTTTCAATTAGACCAGATATATCACTATGCAAACTGTCTACACTAGCAACAGGGGGTAGTTGCTGAGACATTCCCGCAGACGGCGTGAGATGGTGATTCGCCGGCGGCTGGGACACATGAGGATGAGAATTTATACTGGAATAATTTTGATGATTGTTGTTTCCACCCACCGTACTTCGACTATATGCTCCTAAACCATTCTGACTATACTCATAAGCTTGTCCATTTGGATACTGTTGGGCAGCACCATTCATGACAGGGGGTGTACCCCGATATTGTGGTGGTGGTGGTGTCGGAACACCTGGGCGATTATAACCTTTTGGGTCCTGGGCCTGCTTCATCTGTTTCTGCTGAGTCTGAAGCGCCACTGTCCGGGCTTTGATTAAAGCATTGTCGATTTTCCGGGTGACTTCCGAAGAGAAAACCGGAGATGTAGATGATGAATTTGGCACTGGCTGCTTCCAAGTATGCAACATTTCCTCAAGTTTGCGTCTGATTTGGGGGTCCACCTTGGAATATGCACCCATAAATGTAGAATACAGATCTCTCTGGAAGAATAGAGTATACGGGGTCCCAACATTCTTTGCTATAGAATCCAACAGATACAGTGCCGGGAGCTTTTTGGCTGGGGCTGCCTATTTTGAGGGGGAAGGAACGTTAGCAATCTAGCTGCGCATCGAATTTATTTACGCAAAAGATCATGCACAATAGATATAATGATAACTATGATCTTGAGTCATAATATTTGTAATCAAGTGAAGGCAAGGGAATGGATCAAGACGCGTCGCATATATCGAGGCAGCAAGCCCGGGAGCGTCGACAAAGAGGGCGCACAATATAGTCCAGACCGCCTTAACTTAAGGAAATTTAGGAGGCTTACTTTATTGATGTGATCTTCGATGGACCGAGCGATTGCCTGCGCCGCGTGAATGTTTTCCTTTGCGATGACCGTGAGATTGCTGATTTCATATCTCGAGTTGAAATGTAAATCCTCCAACGATGACTTATAATCTTCAGCTATCTCCTCGGAAGAGAGTTGTGTGGAAGACATCGGGATAATGGCTGACAAAAAAATGAAAGATTGTAAGGTGGAAAAGGTCGCGCGAAAAGCAGACAGGCAGTCAGGTAGCAGCGCACAACACACTCTCTCTTGAACTTCCTTTTCTCTCTTGATCTTCAAGTCTTTTGGTAGATGTCTCTAACTATTCACTTTCACAAAAAGGAAAAGCAATACGAGACTCCGGAGCCGAATCAAAACACACGCGATTCACTTCTGTTTGTCCCGCTGTTCTCCTTTGTTCCTTGTGGCCTTGAGTACTCCCCTCCTTTTCCGAAGTTTTCTTCTTTTTTCTTTCCCTTGTAACCCCAACCAAATCAAAACCAGTATCACCTTCTTGTATTAATCGGCGAGAGGGAAGAAGAATGTTGATATCGCTTCACTTGCCGAGTGTAGTAACGGACGTGTAGGTTTGGTGTTGAAGAGCTGACGTTGGATGTCGTCGTCGCCGTCGTCGGGAAAGATGAGGAGAGAGGTTGGGACGTGAGCGCTGGCCTCCGCCCAAGGGTTGAAACGGTGATACAAGCCTGTGATTGGTTGCGGTGAGTCAAGGGGAGAAAAAAAGCCTTGCTTGCAATCTGATAAGATTGTCCCAACTCCTCGGATATGGCCACTGAATTATTATGTAACATACATGTACTTACTGAACGCCAGCTGAAACCCCCGGGGGGTTTTTTTTTTTTTTTTCAGGATTTCCCTTGACTAGATAGATGTACCTACTCTTTCTCTACAAAACTTTTTAAAGCGACTACACGCACGTATCTCCGGGTCATTTATGTGACGTTGAGAGGTCTAGAAGCAGCCACCTCGGCTATCGAGGAATGCCGGTTGTCACGACAAGCTGTGAGACATCATTTTACACCTAGATCTTACCGTCCAAATCTCCACAGGGTGATCCGTAACTACATGTATTGCTCTATCAAAGGCCTTCATTTAATGAAACTTAATGGCCCGGTAAGTCCTAAAACATAAGCGTGAGTCCCGCGGGAGTGCGTGGTAGTTGTTTTGCGTCGGACCTCAGAGATTGAACTTGTATCTGGGGAGAACTCTTATCAAGAACGGGATCACTCTCCTTTTTGTGTAATATGTTTTTGGTGAAGCTTTACATCTAACCTTTTTTCTGAAGCCTTAAAATGGGGGAAGCTGTAGATAAATTTATCCACTTTTTTTCTTTTCCAATAATAAAAATGGTAGGGTTGCGGGTTCAAGCTTTCGGCGGGCCGAGTGACGTTCCATGATCCAACTACCGCAATCAATATTACACAAGTAGGCTAGTATTTTATTCCACATATAACTCTAGTCTACTGCAAACCCCTCCCTACTTTATGTCGACTGGTATTTATTCTCCCTGGCCACCACCACCTTGCCTGGCACCCTTAGCACCACATATCTCATCAACACGAAGCAGAAGGCAAGCAGACTATTATAAAATTATTAGCCAAGAATTCTTCAAGACTTCTCAAAAATGCAATTAGAAACTCACTTCAATAGCAGTCTTGATACTCTGTAATTTAACAGCCTCGGGTTCCCAAACACCGTACTCCTTCATATCTACGATTTTACCAGCCTCGCCGTCGATCCCAAAAGTATACTCCTTCTGTGCGTGTTTTGCCCTTAGCTGAGTAAGCACCCTAATTGGAGATGCACCACAGTTCTGAACGAGAGTTCTTGGGATGACTTCCATTGCCTCAGCAACGCTGCGGTAGGGCCACTGCTCAACACCCTCCACCGACTTCCCAAGCTCAGCGAGACGGACAGAGACGGCCATTTCAGTGGCACCTCCGCCGGGAGAGAGACGAGGATGGAAAAAGACGTTGCGGGCAACAGACATGGCATCTTGAAGATTGCGCTCAATCTCGTTGAGGATATCCTTTGAGGGACCGCGGAGAAGGATAGTGCAGGCTTTGGGATCGGCACATTTGGTAATGAAAGTGAAATATCTAGTAATGTTAGATGGAGGGCACTAGTAATAGAATGCGAATTAAATTCATACTCATCACCAATTTTCTCAATCTCGAAGAGACCACAGCCTGTTCCAACATCCGACTCTGCGATATCGTCGACACGGTTGACAATAGTGGCGCCAGTCGCACGAGCGATACGATTGTTGTCAGTCTTTCGGACACGACGGAGAGCAGTAACGTTACCCTTGAGAAGGTAGTGTTGAGCGAGATCTTTGAAGTTATTAGTTCATCTAAAACCATATCTTTCCTGACAATGAGTATTGAGATACATACCAGAGACACCCTTCTCGGTAATGACCAGATCCGGTTTGACAGCTAAAATATGATCACACATAGCCTTGACCTGCTGTTCCTCGATCTCTAAGATTTTGCTCCAGTCCTCCTCCTTTGAGATCTCGATATTCGTTTGTGACTCCCCTTTTTTATATTCCAGAGGGCAATCCAACAATACAACCCTGGGATTCTCGATTCTTCTCCTCATCTTTGGGTGGGTGATATCTTTGTTGACCATGACACCATCAAGCACCCTTGAATCCTCGATTTCTCCACCCGGAACCTTCTCAACCTTGGCATAACGTTTAATATCTACCTCGGTCTTCTCTCCAACTTGTTTTGCCACAGTACGAACAGCCTGGAGGGCAAGGCCGCACATCAATTTTGACCACCTGGAAACAAATTTTGTGCCGATTGAAGACGAAATTAACTGGTACATTGCCTCGTCGTCAGAGGTATCGATAGGAATTGAGACCTCCTCAATGATCTGGAGAGCATCGGCGAGGGCGCGCTTGAATGCGGAGATGATGACAACCGGGTGGATATTGCGTTGAAGATGAGGAAGGGCCTGGGCAAGAATCTCACCAGCAAGGATGATAACAGTTGTGGTCCCATCACCGACCTCTTCATCCTGTAGTATCGGGATAGTGGAGTCAATATTTGCTTAAAAGCTAGGTAAGGGGGATAGCTCTATTGACAGAACCATCATAAATCCCATGAAAATCATCAATAGTAATAACTAACTTGTGTCCTGCTCAACTCAATCATGCTCTTGGCAGCCGGATGCGCAACCTCAATTTCTCTCAGGATAGCATGTCCATCGTTTGTCAACACAATCCCGCCCATTGGATCCAACAGCATCTTTAACATAGCCTTAGGGCCCAGACACGACCGAATAATATCGGCAACGGTTTTGGCGGCCGTAATGTTTGAAATTTGGGCCTTGCGTCCTATTTGCGAAGACCTATCAGTAATTATCATTTCACTGATAGCTAATACACGGTGGTGTTGGGATTAACAAACCAGTTTGACGCTCTCCCGCCCCGGTGTTCACCACCATCACTGGTGCCTGCATCATTCAATTATTTAGGCTACTTTAGCTGAGACTGGGAGATCTTTGATTAGGAAAACGGAAATTCGTGAGAGAACGGCGGTTGTAAAAGGGTTGATGGTGGGGGGACTAAGGTCGCGGGGGGATGCGGGGATGAATAATTTGGATGGTTTTTCCGTATTGTTGGTTGCCGCCAAGGCCATGTGAGTAGGGTCCAAAGGGGCCACGGGGATTCCCAGAGCTCTCTTAAAGCTTCAACCTCACCTACCTCTGTCGTTCATTATTAACCCCACAATGGTGTCTTGGTCCACGATCCAGACGCTCCTTGTCCTCTTTGGGCCTATTTTATATACCAGAGGCAAGGCCTTCTACCAATCCACCAAATCCCGCGGTCCTCCTCAACCACTACCCAAAGCTTCAAGGCGTCTCCTTAATGTCCTTTTCGTTACCGCCCTCATTGCTCTCGCCTCAACATTTGAATACTTCACTCCTGAAAATATCTTCACATTAACAGACTCTCGCCTTCTACAAACTCCAACAGACGTCTTGTTCAACCGTGTGTCTCACATCCGCGAACTTACTCCATCAGATGAAATTCTCCGCCGGCGCCTAAGCAGTAAGGAAGGTCGGCTTCTCTACGCAACATATGGACCTGGCCCGCTCTCCGAATGCGCCTGGTGTAAAGTCGATGATCCGAATACGTTCTTCTTTTATGCACTTCCAATAATGGCGCTACCACACCTTCTCCATATTGCTGTCATTGGGATTGTGACATCATCATTCTTCTCTCGTCATGGCGTCATCTGGAGGACTCAAGCCACTATAGCCGGTGTTGCATTATTTCTGGCTGAAATCTACATGGTCGGCATTTCAACCTCTGCTCATACGCTCAACACTATAGCCAAAACCCAACAGGAAACCAAATGGACACAATGGAGTCTGTTTTTATACCGAGGCGTCGCCATGGCTGCTTTGGATGGAATTCTTGGTTATTTCGTTTTCTTGTCTGGAACAGGCCGCTGGACTCTTGGTCTCGAAGGTGTCCGCATAGAAGAAAGACTTGAAACCCTCACAAAATCAATCGAAATCGTGGCATCTAGACTTCACGCAGACAACCTATTGCGCCAGACCATACTCCGCAATAAAACCCTTCGAGAAAGAATGGTCGATCATTGGACAAACGAAGAGAACGTTGCGCGCGAGATTATGGAGGATGATGAGGTCCAGCAGAGTAGGATAAACTTTGTTACGAATAGATCCAATTTGGATAAACTTGAGGAGGAAGCGGGGAAAAAGAGTGAGGGGGTGGTGGATAGGATCAGTGCATGGAGGGGTTTTCCAGCTGGAAAGGCTTCTTAAGTTTGGGGGATTGCATCTGTACGCCGATTTCTTCAACTTTTAATGGAAGAAAAGCATTTTTGGACAACATCTTAGATCCCCAGATTATTACTCGTGCCTGAAAATAGGACTAGTCCACTTCGGAATGCTTGGCATATAAATTCTGGTTCTATGTACTAGCCCCCGTAGCAACTCGCGGTTGCGTTGTCCCATGATTTTTGAACGAGAATTATACAATGGAGGACTTCCCATAAGCAATAGAGCACGTTCTATCGCGCAATAGACCTTGTTTTGTCTTTCTATCGAATAGAACACTGGTGTCTAAGAAACTGGATAGAGCACCATCTTCGAGGGGGGGGTCTATTGAATAGAACATTTTCTATCCACTTGAATAGAACTTTGTGTACTTTCACCTTCCTTTTTCGGTTAGAATACAGAACTCACTAGGAAACGTCCACTGCTACTATACCCTATCTGCCTTAGTAAATGAATGGAACAAGTCCGGCGAATAGAAACATATGGGAACTGGATCTATCTAAGAACCACCTGCTATTGCAATAGAACGTGCTCTATTGCTTATGGGAAGTCCTCCAATACATACATACATGTAGCGAACCTCAATCACAAAGGATAAAGTGCAATACTTTGCAAAGCTCTGTACATAGTTGATCGGACCCATAAAGCGACCAAGGGTATCGAAAACCCACACCGCAGGCACCTACAGCAATGCACTCAACGTTGAAATTGCTTATAAGATCACATCTACTACTATCGTCAATAGATGGTGACTCCCACTGCGTGATGCTACTTCTGATGGGACTAGGACGGTACTTGGGAGTCTGGCGCCGAATTTTTTTTGGCCATACATGTATGTATAGTTCTTGGACATAAGTCACCGTCCTCGCGCCAAAACACGCCAAAAAACGGCGAAATCAGCCCTTTTAAAATAGCTCCAGCACCCACAATTTTAAGATATAACTTGTACCAATTGGTAGAATACAAATTAACGACTAGGAAAATCATCTGGAAGTTCTTAATCTCAAAAATAAACACTGTAGCATTGTTGGTATAGCATTTTATTCAGTTGTTCTCCGAAACTGTGCCAAAACCTCAAATTTGTATGGGGACTTGGCAAAATTCGACCAAATCCCAAAATCTACAAATTCAAGGCCCCATAACTCTCCACATATTTGATGAAAAGAGCTACAGCTCAGAATATATGTTCCTCTATAGTGTATATTCCTATACTGAAAGTTCTATGGTGATTGATAAAGAATTGAGGGTTCGAGAAGGTGCCCATTTTGGCCAATTTTGGTGTGTTTTGCTTAAGTCGGTGACTTATGTCACGGTACTGTACCTACATACCTAGCTTACTTACTCAGGATTATCCAGTACAAGAACCAGCTTCACTAGAAGTCGAGCGTAGGGTAGTTAGAAATCCGTTCAGGTTTCATATCAAGCAATTGAAACTACACGTATATTTTCGACAGGTAAATTCGACTCAATCCTCATTGGCGCACTCGGTCATTGACATCGTGAGTACATGTATGTACCGTACATGTAGGTATTCTTCCTTATTTGGCGATCAGATGATCCTTGGTGCGTGGGTTAGGGTTGGCGGTAAATGTAGGTACGTAACAGCCGCATAAGTACATATCGCGAGCCTACCGTTTATCCTAAGCTGCCACCCCTCATCTCGCAGGAAATCCCTCCTTCCCCGGTACCGGTACCTACATATTCGTACCCCACATTCGCACTTATAAACACCTGCTGTTATTAGGGTTCTTATCCTCTGATTCAGTCTGTGTTCACTACCCGTCCTCAAGCAATGGATGGACCTACAGTTAATTTCGGCGAAGAGCTGAAGGTATGCCCTCTGCCTCCAGCTCCAAAGCTTATGCCATACGTGTCACACAATGCTAACACTTGAACCTATCGCGCAGGACGCCTTCAAACCTGTCTATGCATGGGTACGTGCTCGACCTGAAACGCCACACATAAATACATCTACTAACGGCTTGTTCCGGGTAGACTGCGAACGGAATCGAATTTTTGGACGATGCTCAAGCCTTTTACCGCGAGCGGGCAGCGTTAGAGAAAGATTATGCTACAAGGATGAGCGCATTAACTAAGAAGTTTCTTGACCGAAAGGCCAAAAAGGCCTCAAGTTTAAGCGTGGGTGATACGCCTCAAATGACACCTGGAAGTTTGGAAAGGTGTGTATATGTGGGTGCTGTAGACTACAACTTATAGCTCTCCCCCCGCGAATCGAGTATCTTAGAAGAACATGCTAAAACAATCCTTCTATCTAGTGCTTCAGTAACTACTTGGTCAACAATACTCACTAGTCACGACTCACTAGCGAAAGAACACGATAGCTTGTCTAATGCCCTCATCACACAGATTTCGGACCCCCTAAAGGCTATTGCAACTCGATACGAGGAATATCGAAAACTGTATAATACCCTAAACATGAAGGTCATGGCCGATAGGGATGGCGTATACAGCGAGTTGAAGAAGAGCAAGGGGAGCTACGATGCGGAGTGTAAGCAAGTTGAGGATAAGAGAGCGAAAGTTGACAAAGCTTTTGACTCAAGTAAAACAAAAGCCGAGAAATCTTATAGCCAAGAGCTGATAGAAATGCACAATATTAAGGTCAGTAAATGTGCTAGATCTCTGAAGAACCCGTAATTTACCAGGGTCCCTAACGCCGAACTCGATGAAATTAGAACACATATTTAATAAAGATCAATGTTGCAAACCGACACAAACAGAAATACTATCACGAGGACATCCCTGATATATTAAACGTTTGTATCTTTCTATTTAAACCTTACAGTGAGCACCAACTGAATTTTACTAGTCTCTCCAAGATCTGAACGAGACTCGTATCACCAAGCTAAATGGCATCTGGACCTTGGGTTGTCAGCTTGACATCAATTGCAGGCAAAACTCTATCACTCTCCTCTCTGACACCGTGAAAGAGATTGCTAGAAACCTCCCAGCCCTTGATTCAGCCATGTTTTCCAGGCATAACATGGGTGGTTGGGTCGAGCCAAACAATTTTGAGTTCGAGCCGAGTCAAATATGGCACGATACTAGTGATATCGTAGTCGATGATCTTGCCACAGTATTCCTGCGGAATATCTTAGGAAAGAGCAGGAAAGAACTGGAGGGGGCAAAGGCTCAAGTAGATGCGAGAAACAGGGAAATCGAAAGCCTAAGAAAAACAAGAGATAGCATTAAACTCAATGAAGAGATGCAACTAAAGGAAGCCGAAGTTACCAGGGTGGGTGCCTGACCTCTCCGCGGTACCACCATTTAGCGGCTAATCATGTTTGGCAGAGTCTATTAATTCATCAAGAGCAACTTGTTCCTCACTCATCTAAACTTACAACCCTTCAGGTTGAAATCAGCACGATTCTCAATGCTGTTGGGGATGTTGAGCGTGGTACCCAAACCCATAAATTTAAATCAAAAACTTTTACGATTCCAACCACCTGTGACCTATGTGGTGAGCGAGCATGGCGTCTTACAGGTGCAGGCTTTTCGTGTCAGGACTGTGGATACACTTGCCATGCGAAATGCGAAATGAAGGTTCCTGCACAATGCCCCGGTGTCTTGGATAAAGCAGGAAAGAAAGCCCTCAAGGAGGAAATGAAATCTACAGCTCCTTCGACCGGAGGTGATAGTGGTGTAGCATTAAGCAGAAGTAATACCATGAACTCACTATCGTCATCTTACGCAGGAGGGGGCGGAGGGGCTACAGCGCCTCAGCGGATGGGATCAACTTTGTCGAGAACGACTTCTCCGGCTGCCAATACACCCGCAGAAACCGCTGTTCCCGCCGCATCAAGCTTGAATGCAGTGGCTGCCGCTGCTTCTCCAGCAGTCCGGAGAAATCGTGTCATCGCCCCGCCGCCAGAACGCTATGTTTCTGCACCGCCCCCAGAGGCGCCTAGGCCATCGGCGGAGAAAGATGAAGTAGTAGGCCGTATGTTATACGCATATTCTGCGAATGGTGCTGGCGAGATCAGTGTTGAAGGCGGACAAGAAGTTGTTATTGTCGAGCCTGATGATGGTTCCGGTTGGATTCAGGTTCAAGTGGGTTCCTTGAGCGGTCTTGTGCCAGCTTCCTATGTTGATGCTTCACCACCACCCTCAACGCCTATAGAGGGCAGGCCTGACAGCAGACATTCCTCCTCCAACGTATCGATTTCAAATTCGATAGTTGGAAGCATGACAGGTAGCGGGACGATAAAAAAGAAGGGGCCAGCTGTAAAGCCAAAGAGGGGTGCAAAGAGGGTGAAGCACGTTGAGGCTTTATATGAGTATTCTGCAAGATCGGATCTTGAATGGGATATGCTGGAGGGCGATCGGTTTGTGTTAGTAAAGGAGGATAGCGGGGATGGATGGTGTGAAGTAGAGAAAGGTGGAGTTACTAAAAGTGTGCCATCGGCCTATGTGCAAGTCATTGATTAGCATAAGATGTGGTATCAGTTGTGGGATTGTCTTGATTTGATTCACTGGATTCTTTGTTGCATGCAATGATTGTGAGATTGCTGAAAGTTAAGTAGATTCTTCTCCGTGTAATTTCCTTTCATTTTTCTATACGATTTCTTCTGTTATGCTATTGGTTTGTCCTTATATTGCTGTTTTTTTCTTCTCCGAATGGGACATTGCCTGTGCTGTACGAAAAGTCCTTTGTTATTTCTTTACGGACTGGCTGTGAGGGTCTTGGTTGACTACTATTCGTGATGTTTATGGAGGCGTTCTTTGTATGTTTTGTATTACAATGCTATTCAGTTATTTTTGTTCGTAACAGCTGTTTAGGACTGATAATTTGAGAGTTCAGTGGTGCGTGTGGTACTTTCTTTCTATCTACTTAGTCGACCTATATTCTACGGCACCCCATCTACTATTAGCCCTATTATTCCCGTGGGGCTGGGCAATTCATTCTACACTTTGCCTCTTGGAATTGGAGAAATGATTAAAAGTCGCTAGCATTTTAGAGTTTATAAGTTGGGAGTTGCAGTGTGCATGCATGTATGCGCCTCCAATATCTTGCTTCCTTGCCAAGCATGTCTAAGTCAATGATTCAGATCCCCGGAAGTAACAATTTTCCAGAAAGAGAGTACAGAACAATCTTTATAGAGGGTTAACAGTATTATGAATGTTTGTCTTGACATGATATACATTTGCACGGCAAAAGTTCGGGAATTAACCTCCCCTCAGCCAAACTCCTCCGATTTTCTTCCCAGCGCAACCACGCCACTCCTTGCAGCAGGCAATCGGCAAGATCGTCCAGCTTCTTCCCAGGTGTTCTCTTTGCTTTCTTCCCATTGACCGTCTCGAGCGGGACAAAGTCATCAACCGTATCTGCTACTTCCTGGTTGAACGATATCACATCTCCATTCTTGATCCATTCGGACACTAGAGATATCTTTGCTTGCTTTATATTCCCGAAAGCCTTCTTCCCCGTGGTCTCTGTATCCACATCTTGGCCTATTTCCCTCAAACCCTTACTTATGTTCATCTTCATCCCCTCCATCTCTCCCGCCCCCCCGTCTTCTACCACTACCCCCTCTACCACCCCCTCGGGGTAGTTATGTGATTTATCACTTTTCTTCTCAAACGTTTTGCCAACTTTGTCGATCCAAAATCCACTGACCCTGCTAGGAGAAACACTCTCCGCTGCTGGGCTCTTTCGCTGTGCATTTTCACCGTCCCCTGCATATCCTACAGAATGGAAAAGAGCGTGAAGCATAGCCTCAAGCATGTTAACCCGGATCGTCCACTGTTGGATTGCGGAAGCCCCTTGTGACCTATATCGTTGTTGTTCTATGATGATGGCATCCGGCGAGAAACGAGATAGTGTTTTACGAACAAAAGTGTTCGCTATAACTGCAAATTTGGAAGGTTCGAAGGACTCTGTGCTTTTCTTCGGTTTTCGAGGTTTTGCTGGAATTACTGATCCGTCCAAATCTGGTTTTGATGATTTCCGGCCTCTCTTTTTTGGAGTGACTGTGGGGCCTGTCTCTGATTCCTCCGATGTAATTGGCTCTACTGGCCGTTCAGAAATAGAAATAGTTTCCCAGGCTATCACGTTCGGGAGTGCTTCCCCAACTGGACTCTTCCCCCCAATGGGAACCTCTATCACACACAATGCCAGGTTCCTAATCCCCATATCAATACTCAGGACTCTTTTTGTCCTCTGCCCCGTTTCCACCCTCCTCATTTCCACCTCTTTTTCCTCTTGAGACCTTTCCTTCTCACAACATTTTAAAGACCTGTCGAAAAATCCAACGTCCTCGCAGCAAGATTTTGCAATTCTGGCCGCAAGCTGCGCTTTCGCACCAGTAGAATTGACACCAACTGCTACGGCAAGAGACCTAAGTGCGCTAGCCTTCAACTGGAGAAGCATGGGGGAGAGGTGAGATGCCATGGTGACTCCATATGTTGATACTAGTATTTTTGCTTGATGTTTGCAAGGAACATTCAAATTGCAAATAGGCTGACTAATCCATGAGCTACATTGATTAGCATGTAGTGGTGTCCGTCCTAACAAAACGATTAGAATAACCCCCTATGATTGTGGTTACCAATCATTGGTAATAAACAGTGATCTGACGCAAGGACCATGGGCCTGTATCATCATAATGTATGTTTTATATCCTGATCATTTCCGGTTTCATTCTACATGGGAATGAACCTAGGACAACGTGCGTACTGTACCTACATGTACTTTACTGTAGGTACAATAACCGTATTGTAGGTGCATCCCTGCTCCATGAAGCACACAATATGGATTGGCGTGATAAATAGCCAAACTCTTGTACTTGACCGTTGTGCCGGTTTTATCCATTTATATTAGCAGAAGTAATAACTGAGTAAAACTACATATGCTCAACGAATCCCATATATATAACATGATTTCTGCGGTATTGCATAAGCATCCCGGTGTGTTATCGGCCGTACAATATATAAAAGTACATGTACTCTAGGTACTTGATATAATCCTTCCTACCAATACATACGTACTTAATACTCTAAGCAGGATCATACACCGCTCTCTGCGGTACATTGGTAGGCACTTTGAATGTGCTTTACTCTGTCTACTACATGTACTAATGATGATAATAGCGGCGAGCCCCCATCGCCAAGGATACTATCAAGTTACACAAAATGGTTGAAGGTGCGAGTGGAGTGGAAGAAAGCGTACGGTAAAGGGGATATATTGCTTTGTTCTGTCCATCAATAGTGAGCGGTCAAGGCTATAAGTAGAGTACACGAGAGAAAACCCCCAGGGTTTGCATCGGCCATAAACTCTTTCTACCCACGATGAAACTTAGCCCGCGAGGTTGAGGTTAAAATATGGTAATCGGAGAATTCGAATCTCCGGATCGACAGCTTGGCAAGATGAGGCTCAGCGGGACCCATATAAGTGTGCAGACTAGCGGTATGTAATGACGTTCCCGTGCCCTTCGGGAATGACATAATTCGGGACCAAATGTGTCTAGGAACATGACGTATGTATTCATGTTTATGATGTTGGAATGGCGCTTTGGTACGTAAACAAGATTTTTCATTACTTGGTATTTCTAAATATCCCCAAAATAGGTTTCTTACACAAAAATCGACATCACGGGCTATCACTCAGTGAGTGCCAGGTATTATGTTGAGTATCCACAAAGAAAGAAAAGAAAATACAGAGGAGCGCAGGATTTTAACAAATAAAACAAGAAACGAAAGTGCGGGTCAACCATCAAAATCCACCTTTTCACCCCCTTTAGGTACACAAACACTTAGATAAATCTCCACCTCTTTGCAAGAAAAAATGAAACCATCACAAAAGTGAAAATCACACCGAGTATTCCAAAGAACCAGTAATAACTATCCTCCTCATGTTGGCCGGGAACATGAACGTTCATTCCGAACAGACCACAAATCAAGTTCAGTGGAACGAGAATAGTCGCAATAGTGGTGATCTTCCCTAGAACTTCGTTGGCACGGCTACTGGCCATGACTGAGTCGACCGAGAGCTGAGCAAGGTAGTTGGAGTGTGACCGAGACAGCATCTTCTCGAAATGGGAAAGATTGCTCATCATAGTGATAACATGATCTAATAATCATTAGTTTTATTCACCTACGACTGGTTTGGGCTGAGACATACCTTGGATATCACCAAGATAGAGACCGATCTCGCCACGAGGTGTAACCTGGTATTGTTCGTTACATCTTTTTGCAAAACCCTTGATGACGTCGGCCTTGCCCCCTAATAGTCTCATGAGACCCATACACTTCTTGCGACATTCGCCGATCTGCTTGAGGAGCTCAGTGTAGTCATCCGTCCGTGCAATAAATACAGCATCCTCAATGGCATCAGACTCTTTCTCAATGTCGTGGATGGATGGACCGAATGAATCAGTGATATCGTCACTACAGGTTTAATTAGCATAGTTCATTAAATTATAAGGACTTTGTTTGGATGAAACCTACATCAAGGCGTAGCAGATCCAGTCAGATGACAAAGCTACATAATCCCTCAGTTGTCGTATACGCTTGCGCACTTGAGCACTGTGCTTGCATGGGTTGAAGTGGAAGCTCAGTACTCCTTCACGGAACACGATGATATAGATATTGACAGGTTCCATAAAGTCCGGGGATTCCCTATCCTGGATAAAAGACCGGAAACACACAAAGTAGTAAGAGTGGAAGAGCTCGACCTTCTCGCGGGTCTCCTGGACACGGATATCCTCGGCCGTCAAAGGGTGAATCGCGAATGCCTTCATGAGCATGCTCAATTCCTCGGTGTTGGGGTTGAAGCAATCGAGCCACCAAACACCCTGGCCACCCCGGAAAAGGTCATGGAAGTTCTCGCCGTCGCAGAGAAGGTCGCCGATTTCAGGAGCATGGATTGTAGAATCCATTTCCGAGGAGAAGAAGCTGAAGCGATCAGGGTTGCTCATTCGCTGATTGCGAGACCCTGGTGTCAAAAGATCGACCTTCTCACCAATAACCGAACACACATCGTTATCCTTGGACACCTGAACCGGGACGTTTGTGTTGGTGGGCGTCAATTTGGTTTTGAAACCCTCAAAGTATCTCTCCGCCTTCAGGGAGGAACAGCTGCTCATCTTTCTCCTCTTGGTTTGGGGCCTCCCTCGGTTTTGGTTAGCCACAAATTCATCCATTTCCTCAAAATCAATACCACCCCGGACCCTGGTCTCTTCAGGTGGGGGGAAGCAGACATCCTCCTCCGCTTTCTGTGAAGCCTCATCGCCGGAATTGACAACGGATCCTTCATCCTGATTGGTGAAAGTTGGGCGACGGGACATCGTCCGCCTAAGTCCCAATACAAGCTCCGAAGGAGCTTGGCTGGTGATCGTTGCAGACCTTTCTTGACGACGGCGATGTTCAGGATTCGCGAATGCATTAACTGAATTTGGGGGGGATGGTGAGCGGGAAGAAGCGCGCGACGGATAGCGAACGCTATATCGACTTGTATCGTTATTAGGGTCGGAAGAACGGGGTGACAAGTTGTCCTGGGCATCGTCATCGATAATTGCGTGTTCGTAGTCCCTGTGGATAGGGCTATGGCCATCTCCAATTATGATTGCAATATCGGGACGATCACGAATATCCTCAACACTTCTGCTTATCGTGTTCGAGCGTGGAAGGGAGTGTGCTTGCAGGCGGTGGTCATCCAGTTCTGCCGCGGGAACTCCGAAAGGAGGCGAGTCGGAGCGTGGGGTTTCCATTTCGGCGAATTTTATTGAGAATCTAGTGTGCTAGAAACTGTACTACTCTTTCTTTTTTCTTAATCTTTTGTGCCTTTTTTTTCGTGGCGATATTAGACGGTGGGTATTTTTTTAAGCGTAACGACAAAAAACGTTTCTAGACAAATTAAAACAGCAAGTCTACCAAAGCACGTAAGTAACCGTCTTGATATCCAAGCATATGTTTTCGGTTCCTTACCTATCAAATAAAACAAGCTAAGTGCGATGCACTATGGCGAGCCGCCCTATGCGCTCACCGCGGTAATTGCAATCAATTTGAATGCCGTTGTGGGGTGAGCATGTACCCCTCAAAGAAAACTATGTTTTCGAGGAGGTGGGAAGCGGATGTAGAAGGAACCGGTGAGAGCGATATCAGGGTACGTTATCCTAAAGAGAGACCGAGCGGTGACAGACAGAACTTGGCAATAACACAGGTGATTAAGTTTTTAAGTTGTTGAACCAAAGGTCAATTATGGGGGTTTCTCGGATACTCCGTAGACCCAGAATGGACCGAGGAGAGGGTAGGCGAAGGAGAACTTGAAGCTGGTGGATCCCGCCAACTTGGTGGTTTCTAGGGAAGAAGGGTGACCAGGTGTTGGAATCTCGTGGTCGACGGGGGTAGCTGAGGGACTGAACAGTGATGAAGCTGTAGGTGATGAGAAGAGTGCGGTGGCTGATGTGGCTGAAGATGAGAGGGTGAAGCTTAGAGTTTGGACTTGTTCAGGGCTGGGCAGTAGGAGGAGGGGGCTAGATAGTCAATGCGAAAGAGGACGTTGAGTTTCCATGTGAGTGAGGGAGGAAGATGGGGGCTAGCGTGTGCAGTGGCCGGAGCAGATAGCTACTACGAGAGAGAGTACGACGACGCCGAGACGGTCCAGGGCAGAAGGACTGCGATAAATGGGCTGTGAGATGTGTGGTTGGAGCAGATAGACACAAACAAAACAGATCCGACAGACTGGCGAGATGGATAGTACCGGTATGTGGGATGTAAGTTGAGAGGAGGACAGGCAGACAAGTCAAGACAAGACGTTAAGTTAAATGTGTTCTCGTGGGAGAGAGGGGGGGGTGGTGTGTGAGTCTGTGTGAGTGTGAGTTGTGTGAGTGTTGGGGAGAGGAGTAGGTAAAGAGGACTGGCGCCGAAGAAGTAGCAAAAAAAGAAAAGCGAAAAAAAAGGGACAGTCCTCTCTCAGTCCAAGGAAAACAAGCCCGCTCACCCCAACCCACACAAGTCCCATTGGTCACAAGCACTGACACAACCCCAATCTCGACTAGGACACTCCCTAACCCTAACCCGTTCATACTCGGCAAATCACTCAGAGCGATTTATGCACGCTCTCCCGCCACCTTGGTCCCTTTTCTGCAACCCCGATTTCCTGTCCAGACCTCTCCTCTTTCCAGTCCTGCTCTGAACAACCCACGGGACCCTCTGCCGCCGAGCTTGATCTGAAGTAATAATATCAGTGTAACATCAGGCTAGTTCAAAAATATCCCGCAATTCATGACCCACGCTGGTTATTCATTCGCTCTGGTTGGGTTTATTCAAAATAAAGAGGTGGAGTTGGCCCTGCCCTACCGTTTCAATATCTCCCTCTCGCTCCGCACAAACGACAGGTGATAGCAAAATGAAGCCAACGCAAAATAAATAAATCCTATCTCTTGTCTAAGTCCTACTACCCATCGCAGACCTGGTAGGTGGAGGGTTATCTATGCCACACTTTCCCACCAATCTCTCTCCTATCCCCTCAGCTGAAAGAAGGACTTTCGATTGATTGAATTTGCGGCACCAGCACTGACATCACTTTCACACCAATGGTCAGGCTTCAACGAAGGAAAGAAAGAAAGAAAAACTTGAAGCGGCTACCTACCTAGAAAGTACGGTCCTGGTCTTGTCTACAGTGGAACCATGCAATCCTTTCTTTATATGTCCCTTTTTCTTTCTAGGAACCGAAATCTCCCACGTAATTTTTTTTCTTAATATCCATGTCCTTGCATATGGGTTCGCTTCAAGGAACGACTAGTTTTTCCGTTATTGCTTGCACCACCCCCCAGTTCCCAGCAGAATTTTTTTTCCTTCCTTGATGGAAATGGAGCGGTTGGATGTTGGCTTTGGGTTTGAAATATCAAATTTACAAGAATCAACGCCGAACAAAACAGCCGCACCTTACCGCCCTGTTTGTTCCTGCGCATCATGGACGCCTGGAACTGGATCTCTACATACACCTTCTCAAGTAGATTGCCTACCTACCCGTACGGTGTACCTACAGACAAGATACTCTAATATATCCGTCCTGCAAAATGCAATGTCATGTAGGCAGAGTACTTACCGGTATCACTCCCTAGCCGCAGCGCAGCCGCATTCTCCAGAGGATGCGCTATACCGGACACGGCAATAGGTCGCGAGGACACTCTCACTCTTCAACCTGAGTAAAACCATCTGCACCATAATAATTGCTACCGCACTTTAAAAAGAAGCTGGTGGAAGGAACAGGGACATTCTGATGGATGTCCTGCATACTCTAAAGTACTCCGTGCGACAGATATTGCATTGCATTACATACACATATCATGGAGCACTCCATTGGACCATCCATTGTATGGTTATTTCTTTTGTGAATGGAGGCAAACAGAGCACAAAATAAATGAATAAAAAAAGACGACCTCTCCTCTCTGTTTTACTTAACCTTAGGGGTGCCTAACTACAGCCGAGAAGGTTGTGTGCAGGCGTCCCTGAACATGCAGGTAGAGTAGCAGGGAAGGGCTGATGCAGAATGTGGATGGCGCGCAGGAGGGAAGTGCATGTATGTAGGCGGCGACATGTATGTAATCATAAGGATTTATATTGGTCCTGGAAAAGCAAGTCAATCAATAACTCACTGTGCACTTGTTACAATACTACCACATGCTTCAAAGACCTTCTGGGTTTCAGGGCTGCAGAACTCAGGAGTTTAAAGTTATTCATCAATTAGCATTTTCTGGGGACAAAGAACACACACGCTGTTGATTGCTGCACGAAGAACTTCAAGGATGAAGGATATAGCCGTTATATGCAACGTTAGTAAGCTTGAGCTTCACCAATTGATAGGACTCAAATTTCTACCCTGAGTCACTTGTCTCCGGTAATGATAAGGTGTGACCTTTTCTTAGACAACCTCATGAAAAGCAACTGAGATCGTAGGCTGGAATATGAATCATAGATTCGTTAGGTGCGTCTTAGAACCGTTATGACTACACCAATCAGGTATCACCAATGCCACACTCATATGGCATTGAAGCTACAGTATGTGATTGAAACAGTGGTACAGACATAATTACAGCAGAGCTTACTACGGTTGCGCCCATAAACTTGACAGCGCCGTGATATCTGCCGTGTATGTATTGAAGGCCTAGGTAGATCCGGAAAATAACTCAGGTCCACCACCAAAATAAAAAAGTAAAGTAAAATAAAAAGTACCTGCTGTTTTCAAAGTTCTGGTGCGCTCAACAACTAACACCCAGCACGCTCAGTATGTAGTATACACCCAGGACAAGAAACGCAACCCTCTCACCCCACCAATCTAAGTTTCGGATAAAAATCTTGGAGACGAGATTCCGAGAGAATGGCTCGGCGCTCCCCTTGTGAGGTATCACAGATAGATAGGACGGGACAGCGCATGGGTGGGTCTTGGGTGGTAGTGATAAGAAGGTCCGGGGGAGGTTCCGAAAGAGGTTGTGCTTTCTTGTGGACCCTGAAGAGAACGCGTGGCTGTAGTAGTTTTGCAATTGGCATGGTCAATTAAGTTATAGTTTCTATCTACATCTTTAAGATTTAAGTGTGGCTGAGTAGCGAGTGAGAATTTGTGACGCGGACAATTGTTGCATTCCACACAGCGTTGCTAATAGCTACAGTACAGGCTACAGAATGTCCAAACATAAAAACTCACAATTCAGAGTGCGCGTATGCTATACTCGATCTACGAATGCTATATCAATCTGACGCCAATTGCGGCCACACATGCCCAAAGATCTCCGGCAAGCCAAGATCTGTTCTATGTACATGTATGCATGTACGTACCCTAGTATCTCTAATTGCAATATCACACATAAAGTAGAGTGGACGGGAGAGTACGTCTGCACCTCAAATTCGGTAATGGGGCTTGGCTATGGGACTCCCGGCGGTGCGATGCACCCACGATATTGGATGCGGTCTGTGATGTTAAATCCACCATATCAAAAAGAGACGTGCTCCAATATAGAGTCATTGAAGTACTCACAGAGCCATCCACTATTACTACAAATATATTGTCATACACTGTATATCAACTGGTAGAACCGGACTAGCCGCTAGTAGGCGAATAAACTCAACTAGCTGACGTAAGACCAGAGAGAAAAAGATAAAACTAGGGCCAATTTTAGCTAGTTTTTGCTGTTTTCGGCCAATGCTACTACTTATGTAGGCTACAGTACGAAAAAACGGGGTGAAATCAGTACTATATGACTACGGGATTCAGTGAAGAGTACGGAATTAAACCGGCATTACAAAAAGAATACCGTAGTAATGCCATATTCTTACTGCGTTACTAGCACATTAATGGGGATAACATAGCGAATCCATACCCTTTTTTGATATTATAGATACATGTATGTTTGATTCAATAACTTAATGAATGCGTAGTGTCTCAAATAAGATTAGATAATTGGTGTGAGTGAGATCTTGTGAAGGAAGGAAGATAAGCAAGAAATGCCGAATACCGAATAAGAAATTGTGATCCGATGGTTCCGTGCCACTTTTTATTCCGTATTGTCATTTCGATTGTAGTAGGTTTCGAGCATCATCACACACAGGTCATCTTTGTCCGTGGCCGCGTGGCCTTCTTCAAAAAACAAACTCATAACTTGAACCATCGTAGTTTTTACGCCCAAGGCACTGCGAAGAATGCATGGGTTAATTTTGGGAAGGAGTAATGTATTGATTGTATGGCGCCATAGTTCAAAAAGGGGGTGAAAAATCGCTAATAGTAGACGGTATGCCGACGTACTGCGCCGGTGTCAATTCCGAGGGAACGTAAGCACGGTTTAGAGAAACAGTCCCATTAGCAACCGGCAAACCGAGAAATTTCTAAATTGAGATTTGGTCCGCCAAACAGCGTTTGGTCTAAGTGTTTTAGAAAAGCGGCTTAGTGCTACATTTTCAAAAACATCGTGCCAATTTTTCTCACACACCTTTTTCAATTTTAACGGAGTTTTTACCCCTGTTAACCTCCGTTTAGGCCGTTCTGAAAAGCATCCTAAATTTAGAGATACTTGACCATCTACTCGCGCGTTAATTAAGTCCTGAGAAATTTTGTGAGGTCGTTGCTACCAAGAATTCTCAGAACTTAATTAACGCGTGAGTACATGTAACTCTAATAGATAAGTTGTGACATGTGAATGATATGATGGTTGTCCGACCCAGTACATATCTTAGCTCACTGGTGATCTAACGAGTGGTAATGGTACTCCAGATGTGTTCTATGTACTTCCGGCTGCATCCAGATAAACTTCATATAACTCGGTAGAAATTCTCACATAAACGTTACACAACTCATAAGATAGCCCTAACCCACTCATCTTAGACTCTTTCCGGTATAGTTCTAAGAACCCCGCAGACCCCCCGCCAACTTCATAATACCACCACACCGCGTCTTCCTGTGATCAACACGTCCATTTTATAAACATCTACAGCCACACCACTCCCCATTTCTCCAATTCAATCCTTTTTCCCCTAAATAATCTACGACCTCTGTATTCATAATGGCAGCACCTAGCGCGTCCCTCGAGTCTCGTATGGGCCCAGTCCCGACAGAAGCAGCTCCTGCTGCTAGTAACGCCACTGCTCCCACCGCCGGTTCCAACATCACAGTCCAAGGTGCTACTCCTGCTCCTACCGACGCGACCCCCGATGAGCCTAGTGACCTTGTAGAGAGCAACTATGAGGTCGCTGTGAAGCTCGTAAATATGCAGGGGGACCCGAACAGTCCCCTATACTCGGTCAAGCGATTCGAGGATCTCGGAATGTACGTAGCTTTTGTCTTATTTTCGTGAGACCGTGTTAGTTTAGTATGAAATCCGGTACTGATGCCTCTTTTCTTAAAGATCGAAAGAGCTTCTTGAGGGAATATATTTCATGAACTTCAAGAAGCCTTCCAAGATCCAGGAGCGCGCGCTTCCACTCCTTCTCTCAAATCCCCCCACAAACATGATTGGACAGTCGCAATCTGGAACTGGAAAGACAGCTGCTTTCGTTCTCACCATGTTGACTCGTGTTGATATGTCCATCAACCAAGTCCAAGCTCTGTGTCTTGCCCCCTCGCGAGAGCTTGCAAGACAGATCATGAGTGTAGTTCAGACCATGGGCCAGTTCACCAACATCAAGACTCAATTCGCCATTCCCAATATGGTAGCTAGGGGGCAGAGGATTGATGCTCAGATTGTTATCGGTACCCCGGGTACGGTTTTGGATTTGGTCAAGAAGAGGCAGCTTCCCGTTGACGGGATCAAGGTTTTCGTTTTGGACGAGGCCGATAACATGCTGGACCAACAGGGACTGGGAGATCAGTGTATCCGTGTTAAAAGGTGAGTTCCGTATCCTATAATGTCGACCATTGATACTAATCCCACCTAGTACTGTCCCACCAACCGCGCAAATCGTTCTCTTCTCCGCAACTTTCCCCGATCAAGTGGTCCAATACGCCAACCGATTCGCTCCAAACGCCAATCAGATTACACTAAAACACGAGGAGCTTACCGTCGATGGAATTAAGCAGCTCTATATGGACTGCGAAAACGAGGAAGACAAATACCGCGTGCTTGTCGAGCTCTACCACATCCTCACAATCGGCTCCTCAATCATCTTCGTTAAGAAGCGTGAAACCGCCTCTGAAATCCAACGCCGCATGGAGGCCGATGGTCACAAGGTTGCTGCTCTTCACAGTGCCTTCGACGGTAATGAACGTGACAGGGTTATCGATGACTTCCGATCAGGAAAATCTAAGGTCCTCATCACAACAAACGTGCTTGCACGTGGTATTGATGTCGCAACCGTCTCTCTGGTCGTCAACTATGACATTCCGCTCGATCAGAACAACAAACCCGATCCACAAACCTACCTTCACCGTATTGGAAGAACCGGGCGATTTGGACGTGTCGGTGTTTCCATATCGTTTGTGCACGATAAGAACAGTTGGGCCGAGTTGAACGAGATATCCAGGTATTTCGGTGTGGAAATGACTCGAGTGCCAACCAATGATATCGATGTAAGCTCACCTCTCACTTCACATCCATCCATCTGGCCTTGATGACTAACAAGAGTACAGGAGGTCGAAATTATCATCAAGAAGGCACTTAAGAGTAAGACTGCAGGTGTTTCAAAGGCCGAGTCGTAATCCAAGGGCACCTCTTTGGATTTGCTTCGTGTTTTTATACCTTATTCCTATTCGCAGAAGTAAAAATTGCGATGCGATTGAACGGATGTATAGATCTATGTCTTCATGAATAACGAAATCTTTACAAGGCATGTGAGATGGGGTGGTCACCTTTATTTCTGTTTTGTTTCCTATTTTCTTTGCTTTCTTTTGAAAGTCTGTATAATATCTTTTTGAGGGGTTAAATTTCTTTTCTGTGGCCCGAGTTTTTTTTTTGGCGGAAAGAACAAGTACTATCAATGTTCTTAGAACATTGGTTGAGATATCGACTAGCTGAAAGGCCGAGGGATGAATGTTAGTCAATCTATCTTCATTCTACTTACACTACCCTAAATGATTGAAACGCCTACTTGGTATGTGATAATATGTGCTCTTTATGACTGATAGATCTGTCCAATGTGTGAGCTCAGTGCTCTGGTATTTGAAAGTCTAAAGTTGCATTATGAAAGTAGAAAGGAGGGAGGGCTGATGCTCTCTGCCTGACTTAAAACCGAGTGATATTCTGTGACTGTCATCTGGCGCATCAGTCAAACATCGAGCTCAAACTGTATGCCCACCACTGGAAAGATATGCTTGACTCAAGATATTCAAGAGAAATTTTTTTGTTGAGCACCAGACTTGTTCCCCCCCCCCCCCTTAATTCTGGCTTTTGTGGGGATTTGAGGATGAATAGGCGCATGAGTTTTCTTTTGTGTTGTGGTTTAGTCGGGAAAGATGAACGTGAATGGTTTTGATAATGTGTCCGTTTGAAATTTTGACCCCCCTTGCTTCGTTGATACTGCAGCGAGATGAAGTATGTTGGAGATGCGGGGGTGGGAGGGGGTAGGGTTGGAGGTGAGGTTGGAGGTGAGGTTGGAGGTGAGGTTGGAGGTGAGGTTGGAGATGAGGTTGGAGGTGAGGTTGGAGGTGAGGTTGGAGTGGGCCTACGCTAAAGTACCGATGATGTCGTTATAAGCCCCCCCTGCCAGGAGGTACAGACAAGGTGTGAACTGCTACATGAAGGCATAGGATGGCTGTTACCCTCGTTTTTAACCTTGTGCTTGTTCCGAGCGCGTGGTGCCGTGCTGCAGCCACTACAAGAGGGGCTGGGATGACATCGAAACAGAAACTTTGATGTTTCTCCTACTCGTGTCAACTTGCACAGCTTTCCTCATGCTATCAGTTTTGTGGGGTTTAGGTTTATGCATTATGGGTGAGATTGTATGCTTCACGACCCCCGTGCTTGTATCGGCCGGGACCTACCAGCGTAGGGTAAGGAGCTCTGATTTGATCCTACACTTGATCCTCCCAAACGTTGACAGATACAGTTTGTGAATCAGCCAGCACCAGTACTCTCGTTCCTAGTCTCGTACCAATAAACTACTAGCAGCAATCTGTTCTCTCATGCCCATCTACGGGTAGAATAATCCGGCACATAAGTGTGGGGTTAGCGCGTGGTTGCTAGTCACAGAATATCACTCGGTGACTTCCCCTCCACCACATACATGTATATGCTCCGAAAGCTTGTTTCACTGACGTCTCATAACCTCAGATAACGGGCGAACAACAATAACTCATGGAACGCGGGCTATAATCTCTCCCTTAGTCGACGCATTTATCTTCTGTCCCAACGCCTGCACTTAAGCTATCACATGATGAGACGGCTCGTTGATGGGCGATAATATCTTCCAGGAGACGCAGCCCAGCTTTCTACCTCAAGTCTCTAGAGGATAGAAGAAGAAAGTTGTGAGACTAACTCTCTTGTAGCAGTAGCTTAAGCGCAAATCATCAACCATTGCTTTCTTCATACTATCCACATACACTGCAGCTATAACTCAGGCCTCTAACTTTAAAAGCAGAGGGCCTGTATGTACAAGACATGTGTCATATCTCATAGCTCATATATTCGGTGCAAGATAGAAAGACCATTCAAGTTATGTTTATGTCATCGAAACTTAGTCTCGTAATATATTTCCTGCTTAGCAGCAAGCTGCTCAAGTGGGAGGGCTAGGTACGAGCCTATAGAAAACTCTGACTTAAAATCAATTGGGTCTATAGATCTATCTGGTCTACAATGGTATAAGGCTGGACCATACTATATATTTTGTTTGTCGGGCCGGTTAGAGAATCACTAGAGGACACACTACTATTGGGATGCTGCTATACGGGATATATACAGCGATCTTTTTTAGTGCCGCGGAATGGAGCTACAGTACCTTATGTCCCGACAGAAATGAATAATTACTACCTTTTATAGATCTCTCAGCCCCACATCGGCCTAATGGGCAATATAAACGGCGAATAGAGCTAGCTTGTATGACCACAATACTATGAGAGACACTGAAAGTACTATAAAAGCTTTGGAAGAAGCTTAATAGCTACATGTATATGTCGACCCTTTGGGGCATTATTAATCCTCAGGTACCGCCAATTGATATATATGCTTTATTGGCATTGTGTAGTGTAGATTAATAATTTAAATAGACCTGAGCTCCTTGGCATAGCAACCACAAATACTAGACTGGGTACGAGGTCAAGATATACCCGCTAACCTTTCGTAGGTATCGTAGGTCTTCTCAAATTGAGCTACTGAGCTAAGCCCGACCAGCTCTCAGCAACTATGACAGCACCAATAACCTTAGATTTTTACATCTGTAATTATTCCATCATTATAAAAGAGTGTATTACGTGATTTGAAAGAATATCGTCTCTTACCCCTCTTTGAAACTTTCTATTCAATCCCCTCGAGCTCCACCAATCCTCCATACTATTTCCACGATATACATGTATCTTTTCTTTTTGTACACAGCAAACCATTGATAGATCGATTTCCAACCTGCATATACGCACGAAAGCTTAGCGATTTCATCAATAACGCAATTCCACGAAACTCGGCTCCGAAGTTTGAATAATTCCGCGGAGTACCAGAGGTTCTGGGCTCAGTCCAATTAAGCACGAGATATCCAATTTGACGATCACCAAAACAAGCACCTGTAAACAGTCCCAGAGCGATTGTAAAGCTTCATAGCTCGCAATCACAAACTTACAGTACATCCCCAGCTCTCCAAATCTCTAGGACTGTGAATTCGAGTAAAAACAATGTATATAGGAAACAGACCAAGAATTCAGCATCAATTGAGGCTTACGGCAAGCTCCGTAGACCCCTGCACGCACCTGCGCTAGCGTCTCCCTCCCGTTCGTTCGTTGTGCCAGCCATCATGTCAGCCCGACAGCCCCAAGCCAATGGACCCATCTCCTCCGCTGAATGTGTTACCAAGAGACCCTCCTCACCGGCACTACCACCAGTGCCACCACCACCACCACCACCACCACCACCTGGTCCACCATCACCACCACCATCACCAGTAGTACACTTACCACAGATACATATTCTACGCCGCGCCCGTTTAAACAGGTACTCCCTATTTACAGAGTCCCTCAAGGCAGTCGAACCTCAAGGACGCGAGGCCAAAGGAGTCTTCAGAACAATGCCTGCCGCTGCACCAACCGTCAAACAGACGGTCGAGGTCGGGAAGCCGGGCGAGTACAAAATCACGATCGGGGAAAGCTTGAGGCGACATGCTGACGCCTCGTCGGACGATGATGCTGCCTCCTCCGGGGATGTGTTTACGAGTGTGAAATGTAGCTATAGCTCTCTCTCACTCTCACTCTCACATACTCTGTTTACAGCTATACTGACTGAACGCCTAACTATAGACAACTATAAACCCAACACCTCATTATCGAATCCTATTCCACCCCAACTCACAAAACACGCCCCGACCGGTCCCGCCCCATACACACTGTCGCTGTCGCCCCCAGGCGCCTCCGCCAAAGCTATTACATACACTGGTAGTCAGCACGTACATCCTCCGCGGAAAACAGAGTGCATACTCCTCTTCGACCACACCACGCAGTCTTTCACCCTCGAGAAGCTCACAAGTACATTTACATTCAACGCCAAAGTCTTCGCCCCTGCGCACCCTGCACTGCCGCTCCGCCCGCCAATCCCGGACGGCGAAGAGACTGACGAGGAGGAGCGAGAGGAGGACAACCCGTTCGATTACCGCCACTTCATCAACAAGAAGCCGACTACAAAATCGCGAGCCGAGCAGAAGAAGGAGCGCGAACAGCGCAGAAAAGAGGCGCTGAAGCGCGCTGGCAAGGATGTGCCGGAAGAAGAGCCAGAGGAGGAGGACGACGAGGAAGACCTTGGCCTCGGAATCTCCTACAATGGCCGTCCGGCGGTCAGCGGTAAAGGATTTTTGGCGTCGCCTGCCATCGGGCCAAGGAGGAATGTTGGCGGGAAGTCGCCATTTGCTGGGAAGAAGCCTGTGGGGATGTCGCCTGGTGTGCGGTTGCCTAGTCCGGGCCGCGAGAGCGAGAGCGACGAGGATGAGTCGGAGGAGGCTGACGATGAGGAAGAGGATGACGAGGAAATGGCGGCGCCACCTATACCATCACCAGCAGCGCCGAAGAGGAAGGCACCCGTGCAGAGGAAGAAGGCTGCGGCGGCGGCCCTCGTGGTTGAGGAGCCGGAGGAATTGGTGTTTCCGGAGCCGATGGCCATTGATGAGCCATCGGAAGAGGAGATCAGCGACGTTGACGAGAGCGATGAGGACGCTCCGCCGCCACCACAGAAGCAGCAGGTGCCGCTTATGGTGGAGGAAGAAGAGGACGACGAAGAGGATGACCTGGCGAAGCTGTTGGAAAAGGAATTGGGTGACGGCGACGGTGATGAGATTATTTTCGATGATGATGGTGAAGTCCGAGGCGGTGGTGCCGCAACAGAGAGCGGGTGGGGTGCGGAGAGCACCTCGGCGGCCACCGGCGGAGGCCCCATCAGTATTGCTGGCATGATGGGCGCTGACGATGATAGTGAGACCAGTGAGGAGGAGTAACCTCCTTGCCTGAGTTTTTATTTACTTTTTTTTTATTAAAAATTCTTCTCCATTTTCACCCATTTTTTTATTTATAAAAGAGTCTTTTTCTATTTGGTTTCTCTTAGTGATATTGGGGGTTTCCTTTCGGTGTTTTCTTTCTCTCTCCTTTTTTCTTATTATTTGGTTCTTTTCTTTAAAGGTTATTTATTTATGTACCCACCCGGGTTGGGTTGGGTTTTGACGGGGCGGGGCCGGCGGGCGCCGGCAGTAGTTACTTGGGACAGGACACGAAAATCTGCAAACAGACCTAGTCATGGCCTATATAGTGGGTTATATGAAAAAATGAACGATCGATGGCTTTCTTGTGTTCTTTTCTTTATTCTATTATTATTATTTGTCGTTTTCTTTTATTCTCTCTTTTGAGATGTATATTAGAAGCTTATATCTTGCCTTGACTATAGGTGATTCAATGAGAGGACATTGATTGATATTATGCTGCTGGCCTGCTTTTGTTCAGGTTGAAGTCGTGATTGGGGATTGGGGGCTGGGGTGAGGTTTTTGATGCCCTGCACCGGATATCACTCGCGTCTGTGCACCAATGGTGTTTAGTTTATCCTCCTCACGCTTTATTATTTATTTCGCTGCTTCCCCTTAGAAATCAGTTCAACCAACAGTGGGCGCGCGGCAAGCGCTGAAAATTGGTGCCTCTATCCGCAGTAGTTTGGGTTATTGTTAGCACACGTTTGGAGACCTGCGTGTAGGTGAAAAAAAAGCTACGGCACCAGACTTCAACCGGTGCGATGCAGATTCTTCTTTTGGGTTAGCTTTTTTTCCCTCTCTTTCCTCTAGTCTCGTGCCCAGCCTGTGTTTGCTTAGATCCATGTATCTACACGCAGTGCGACAACAAAACAGTATGGGAACGAGACTATCTTTTCTCATAACTCCTTTTGATCGTCCCATCCTTTCTTTTTTCCTTGTGATGCAATGACGAATGATGCCTCATGAACAAATTCGGTAGCTAGATGACGAGAACATATCCATGATTCCTCTTCAGTTTAATGTGCCTTCAATTGTCGGTGGCATCTGATCAAATGGCCAGCAATAGTGATAGCCTGGCTATCGCTCTCGATGGCATAACGTTATCTTCCGTGGTAATAAATGTGGGTGTGGATATGTCGCACGAGGATATATCCTCAGTGGTGTCAACACTCAGGAGGCCTCGAGGCCCAGAAAACCACTTCACAGGTCTTTCATCCAAGTTTGGGTTATAAAAGGTCTAGATAAGGACTCTTGACGGCTAATAGGGCAAGATATTATGAAAAGATATTCCCACGGCCTAGAGGGAGCTTTTTGTGGTCCAGACTGGCCGGTATATTTGGTTTGATAACAGATACATGTATATATAACCGAGTGATATCTTGTGATGAGGCTCTGTTGGCTTGGAGTAGTCCCCTTAGGTGATCTATTGTATTATTGATAGTTAGAAACTCACATATTAATACACCTAAACTCTCAGACATTATATTCGCCACGCTCTAGACTCGCTATCTATTATTTATAGAAAAAAGACACAATTAAACCCAATTCGCCCAGTAAAGAACTCCATCCCAAGCACGCTTACCCATTAACGCATTTTCAATAGTGTCTATGTTCTCCCGGCAAGCGTCTCCAGTCTCCCAGCAAGCACCTTATGCTTTGCAACGACGCCGACCCACTCTTCTCCTTCCCCGCCTCCACCTCCACCTCCACCGCCAAAGCACTCAACCACACCCAGCATGGCTCCAAACTCACCGCCCAATCTCCCTAGACTCCCTGCCGCATATAGAACCTGCGTCAACAGGCTCTCCCTGCCAGCTTTATCCTCAACCCCACTGAGATACTCACCCAGCACCCCAGTGAGCAGCCCCACAAGGTGCAAAACAAACGAAGCAAGAGGATCCGGCGGCTGTCCTCCCTCTGGATCATCCTCATCCCTCGCAGAACTCAATGTACTTGATGAGCGCGACCTAAGAGTCTCCGTACGCGAGGTGAATGTAGGCGGCGAGGAGATCGTAGGTGATGCCGATGTAGCAGAAGTCGACTCCGCCGGCAATGAGTTCGGAAAAATGCTCCTGTACATCCCAACAATCGCGAAGCTCTGCTCACGGAACACCTCAATCCAACGCTTAAGGTAGCGTTCTTTCCCAGCCGCACCCGTCGCTAACTCCTTCAATGGCTCAAGGGCATCCAGCAGGCTCGACAGGTATGCAGCGCGGCACACCAGAAATAGGCCTCGTAGCCCGCGTTCGTCAAGAGTCTGTCCGGATGTACACCGGCGCAGGAAACCAATTGTTTTCATTGCTGTAGGAAGTTTCAGGGGGCCGCGAAGCGTTGTGATCAGGTTGGTGACCATAGTTTGTTGGAGGGATGCGCAGGCGGTTGCAACGGAGGCAATAGTAGGTGAGTTGGGGTGGAGCGCGTGTAGACGGCGTACATGCGCGAGAAGATCGAGAGCTGTCGGGTGCGAGGACGACGCAATGAGGGTTTGGAGGTGAGTAGGGAGGTGCAGTATGTCTAGTATGCGGTCAAGGTTGCGGGAGAGTAGATGTGTAGAGGCGCGGGTGGTGAGGTGAGGGCCCTCCCGTGTAAAAGTGGTTGTGAAGTGGGTGATCTGGTCATCAACGGTAGGTAAGGTGGTGGTAAGGGTATCGAGGGAGGCATTCAAGGAGGTAATGGCCCCAGGAACGGAGGAGAGATGGTGCGAGGAGGCGATCAGTTGTTTGTGGGAGCGCGAGGAGAGCTTCTGGAGGTTGAGAGTCAGGCTATGGAGAGAAGCGGAAAGGGACGAGGGTTCGGTTTCGAGTATCGAGGTGAGTGAGAGGGAGCTTAGACGGGGGAGGTAGGTGCTAGACGTGGTGGGGTCTGGCGGGGGTGCCGTAGGCGGCATGTGAGGGAGTAGAAGCTCCAGGAGAGGGTCAGTAGCCGATGTACTTGGTGGAGTCGCCATTGTGGTAGGTGTGAAGCTGTAGAGGGCGCAAGTGATATTCACAGATACCGAGTGCTCAGTGATGTCTGTAACTTCAATTAGATCTTCCGAATAGGTAGGTTGTCGGTGTTGACACCCGTGGCCGTTACCCGGACGAGTAGCGGGGTGAAAGCCTATGTGGTACCTACCTGATCTACTAGACTACATGTAGCCAGCTTCCTGAGCCTGGAGCTTTTGTATGATACGTATACATCTCACCTATATTTATATTATTTTACAATGAGAAATTGGTTTTGAACAGGGACCACAAGTATAAGGCTGAGTCGACTACAGCTTTAATCAATTAAGAGACTTGGAGGCTTTCTGCTTTTTAGTAACGGATAGAACTTATTTATGTTATATAGTACGTCGATAGTTTCGAATACTTGGGTGTAATATCACGAGATGTCTCGCCAGTCTTGGATTATTCGTAGGTTTTATGTGACCGAGTGATATATCATGATTTGTTGGCGTGTACCCCGCTGTCTCGGTCTCCCCCGCTTAGTAAAACCCAAATTTCTGGAACAGAATGGACATCAACACCTGCGTGATACTTTATCTTAGGGCTTTTATAGAGGGAGTAAAAGATATGAAATGAGCGGTCTAGATGAAAAGCTCTTCACATTCTCCCATGATAAGGTTACCTAATAATACCCACCAGCGCCAATTTCCTCCATACACCAATTTTTTATATTTAATCTCTTAGCCCATAGTAATTTCGAAGCTAGGCAAATCCTGCAGACCCATACAATGTACCCGGAGCGTTTGCAGCATGTAGGTAAATGTAGTAGTCTTGGCATTAGCACAACCCCACCAAAAGTGATTCGATCCCAGCTCTAACCCCAACCCACACAACGACCTCACCTCCACAAAAGAAAAGAAACACCCCCCCCTTTCATCACCCTCTATCAATTGCCGGTCTCCCTATTTTGCTTCTGGTGCGAGAAAGCTCAGAGGCCTGAGAGAGAGGTACGGGTGTCCCTTACCCCCCATCAGCAGACTGACCCTCCTCTCCTCCGGTTGGCTACAGACTAATTAAACTTCAGTTATAGTAATACAGTGATTCGCAAGCCCATTGCCCATCATGCCGCAAGCTCCCCTCGCGCCAAAAGACGCAGGTCTTTTCCGACAAGTTCTCAAATGTTATGAAACCAAGCAATACAAGAAGGGCCTCAAAGCCGCCGAAGTCCTCCCCCTCCTTTCCTCGAGCACGCGCACACCAAAACTAACCCCCCTTAGCAAATTCTCAAACGCAACCCACATCATGGTGAAACGCTCGCCATGAAAGGTCTAATCACCAACTCCCTCGGCCGCACAACCGAAGCCTTCGCTATCGCCAAAGAGGCCCTGAAACAGGACATGAAATCACACGTTTGCTGGCACGTCTACGGTCTTCTCTACCGGTCTACTAAGAACTTTGAGGAGTCCATAAAGGCCTATAAAATGGCGCTGCGCTTCGAGCCAGAGTCTCAACAGATCCTACGCGACCTTGCACTCCTCCAGATTCAGATGCGCGACTATGTGGGGTACATTGAATCGCGGCGGCAGATCTTGCAGGGGAGACCACAGCTCCGGCAGAATTGGACCGGTCTGGCGATTGCGCAGCATTTGGCAGGGAGCTATGCGGAAGCTGAAAATGTCATGGTCAAATTTGAGGAAACGCTGAAGGTGCCTGTAGGAAAGGGCGATGTGGAGCATAGTGAAGCAGGACTATACAAGAATATGATTATTGCGGAATCCGGAGATATTGAGCGGGCACTAACGGACCTTGAGAAGATTTCAAAGACTACATTGGACAAGATCTCAGTGTTAGAAAAGCGGGCCGAGTATCTGCTGAAGCTTGAGAGGAAAGAGGAGGCCGTGACAGCTTATAAAGTGCTATTACAGAGGAATGCGGAAAAAAGGGTGTACTACCAGGGTCTAGAGAAGGCTATGGGATGTGAGGAAGATACAGCCGCACGAAAAGCGCTGTATGCCGAATATGCGGAGAAAAACCAAAGGAGCGATGCACCCAGGCGGATCCCTCTGGATTTCTTAAGCGGTGATGAGTTTAGGGAGGCCGCGGATGCTTATCTGACGAAGCTACTCAAGAAGGGTGTGCCATCGACTTTTGCGAATGTTAAGGCCCTCTATGCTGATGCTGAGAAGCGTGCGACCATTCTCGAGCTCGTCCAAGGATACGCTGCATCGCTTGAGAATGAGGAGCCACAGGTAGTCGAAACTCCTACCAACGGAGATGCGAATGGTAACGAACCAGCAAAGGCTACTAAACCGAGCGAATTCAAGCTATGGACTCTCTATTTCCTAGGCCAGCATTACGACCATTATCGCACACGTAACACAGAAAGGTCGCTGGAATACATCAACAAAGCCCTCGAACTTAAACCCGAGCAGGTAGAACTCCACATGACACTTGCACGTATTTATAAACATGCCGGAAATCTGCAAAAAGCCATGGAGAAGATGAACGAGGCCCGTAATTTCGACAAAAAGGACCGCTACATCAACACCAAATGCTCTAAGTACCAACTCCGCAATGACCACAACGAGGAGGCCCTCGAGACCATGAGTCTGTTTACAAGAGTACACTCCTAAACCTCCCAGAACTTTGTAGAAAACTGACAGGAAAACTAACCATCATTTCGTAGAACGATGCACATGGCGGTCCCCTCGGCGATCTCCTCGAAATGCAATGCGTTTGGTTTATCACCGAAGATGGTGAATCCTACCTCCGCCAGGGCAAGTTCGGCCTGGCTTTGAAACGCTTCCACGCCATTTTAAAGATTTTCGAGGACTGGACAGACGACCAGTTCGATTTCCATAGCTTCTCGCTCCGGAAAGGACAGATCCGCTCATATATTGAGATGCTCCGATGGGAAGACTCCCTGCGCTCCCACCCCTTCTTCTCGCGTGCCGCACTCGGAGCCATTAAGGCCTATATAATGCTCTCCGACAGACCCCACCTCGCACATTCGTCCCTCTCTAATGGTAACAATGAGAACGTTGACTTCGAGGGTCTCTCCACTGCAGACCGCAAGAAGGCCCTTAAGAAAGCCAAACGCGAGGCCCAAAAGGCACAGGAAAGAGCCGTCGAGGCCGCTGCCAAAGCAAAAGAAGAAAAGGCCAAAAACGCTCAGGTTGCCAATCTCGACGAGGAGAAGAAGAAAGATGATACCGACCCCTTGGGAACAGAGCTTGCACAAACTAAAGAGCCCCTAGAAGCTGCTCTAAAATTTTTGAACCCACTGCTTGAGTTCTCACCAGGCAAGCTGGAGGTTCAAACGAGTGGCTTTGAGATCCACTCCAGGCGGAAGAAGTGGCTGCTGGCAGTAAAGTGCCTCCGTGCCGCGCAGAAACTTGACCCCGAGAGTCCTGTAGTACACGAGCAGATCATACGCTTCCGAACCATGGTCTCAAAACTTTCTGACGAGGATATCAAAGCCCCGTCCAAGGAAGTACTCATCTCAACGCTTGAGGAGATTCTCCCCGCAGCTACCGACCTTACTGCCTACAATGTCGAGTTTTCGGCTAAGCATTCTCAGAGCGCTCCTCATATCCGTGGAGGTACCTTTCCACTTCCCTGTTCTTTGCTACCCGCCCACTAATACACGATAGCACTACGAGCCCGCAGTTTTTTGAGCGCTGGTGCACCCACTACACCGCTGCTTAATGCGCTGGACCAAGAGGGAATATCTCTTTATGATGTTCTGCAGGGACAGTCACTGCTCCAGGAACTGAAGGCTCCGGAAGAGAAGATTAAGGAATATAACCAGAAGGCTGCTGCGAAGTTCCCGGACGCAGTGGTATTCAAAGAGAAGGCTGGGGCGGAATAAAAAGATTAGATATTTTCAAAGAAGAAAAGAATATAGCCATCAGTTAAAAGTCAGGGTTTGTGGTTTGGCTAGGTTTGGAAAAGAAAATTGCATGTATATTTTTTCTTTCCTTTCTTCCCGTCTGAATAGTGAATTTTAGTTCAGCAAAAGGTAGTCTGGGGTTTTAGAAAAAAGGATTTAAATTTATTGGGGGAATTCCAAGGGCAAAAAGTTTCCTTTTCTTTTGTAAGCTGGAGGGTGATAAGAATGGAAAAGATGGTTTGAACTATTTTTAGTATGTTATACCCCATTTAATTGAGTAGAATACCCTTGAATCAAACCCTGGGTCAACAAATGAGTGTAGAACATTTTAAATATATGGCTAGCGCCCTGTACCTGGTGGAACTCTTCCCGTAAGAACTAAGTTATTGTTGATCGAAATATATAGGATGACGCCGAGGACCCAAAGTCGTTTTACACCCGCCATAGTTACGTACATGTAGGTATATTATGATATTGTTTTTCTTGTCGTGGGGCATTCTCATGATCAGTGTATCGACGAGTCCAGTCTAAACCTGACTATAATCTTATCCTGGTTCAAATACCTAAAGCTACAAGTAGTCAAGTTCTTGCCTCTGTGTCGATCTACCCTAGTCCCGTGGTCAAGCAAGAGTCAAGATTTTTGATATATTAGATTCCATGAACGTAATCTATATAAACGAAAACTTAATAGGGTAACTGATAGGCCTTTATTGAAGACACGACAAACAAGAGTACCCATATTTTCACCCACTATTAGAACAAGAAGAACATCAAATAGAAACGATAATAATACAGCGCACCCAGAACATTGCTGTCACTGAATATTATAAGGCTATTATAGAATGACCTAGTCGGCAAGGACGCAAATTAGAATACTCGCGATTAAGAGAAACATGGGTTTCGGAGGACTTACATGGCATATGCTATCACAATTCTGACAATAATTTGTCACATGTGGCTGGGGTACATTGTATAAGATAGGCCCGGGACTATAACGAGATTCCACTCGCACCTGCAAATGATTTTGGCCTTGATGAGTGGAGTGGCCTCTCACAACAATACTCGTGGGAAGCTGGCCCTGAGTTTGGATCTGAGCTCGACGCCGAGTAGACTGGGCATGAGCTAAGGAAGTCTGAGCATGAGTTAGGGAAGTTTGAGCATGAGTTAAAGTAGTATGAGCCCGAGCCAGAGCAGTATGAGCCTGAACCTCAACAATTTGAGCCCGGGTTCTATCAATCCGAGCCTGAGCCTGCGCATGGGGTTGCTGCAGCAGCTCGGAGTTTCCGGTGGGTGTATACCCTCTTGGGAGGATCGCATGGACTACAACCTGTTGTCCATTCTGTCTCTGGTATTGCTGGCCCCCATGGGTAATGGAGATATGAGATCCTTGGGGTAGCACAAAAGTTCCTATCTGTTGAACAGCACCCGCTAGTACCAGGCCTTGATCTGAGGGAAATGGGTGTATCTCATCAAGTGCATGCTCATGAGAGTGGTGGATTTCCGTGATAGGCATTTTGGTGGTTATAGTTTGATATGACTTTATGGGTAAAGACGATAGGCCTTTTTTTAAAAAAGTAGTTATATATATGTCAAGTTTTAGATTGGCGTAGCAGATAGAGAGGGCGTGGGGGAAAAAAAGTGTGTGGTAATTCTGGTGGCTATTTATTGCTTTCTTCGTGATACCTGATGACTTCATGAATAGAAATGGGTTTTAATCACGGGGGCCTCTAGCTCTATACTCTCTCTATATGTTCTCAATTGTAAATCTAATCGAAGAGTAATTTCAATTTAATAGTGTATGAATCAAACCCTTCTATACACTCATGTTGTTACTGTTCACAAAAACACTATCTTAATGCTGTATAACTTGATCTATTTACCGTATAATAAGAGGCCTAAGGCAGTCACTAATATACACGACAGGAATCCGGAACTGATCCTACACTTCTTTAAGGATGCTGCTTTAGACTACATGTAATAATTCCTCAGTTAGCAATGCTACGCCATTGGTTCAGCATACTTTATGCAATTAGTATCACTAACCCCACAACTTAAAACCCGATAGCCCGTAGTATGGTTTACTAATGACAAGTTAAAAACAAACACTAGCACAGTATTGCCATAACTGTAAGGTTACATGCAATTAATGAGCTAAACAAAAAAAAAAAAAAAAAAAAAAAAACACTAGCACAGTTTATCAGACAGCCGAGTGACAATTTATGACCCTTGCATTTTTAGTAAGGATTGGCGGCGGCGGCCCAACCACACATGTATGTACGCAACGACGTCGCCTCTCGGTTACGGGGGTCAATGATACCCCAGGCAATAACGGTTAACCGCTCAATGTGGTTAGTGTGGTTTCTTGGGAGTGTTATTTCCACACGTTGAAGAATTGAATCATAGACTTGGTATTGAACAAACCACAAAAACGTAATTGAACTACCAAGGAAAACAGCTTCATGCCGTAAAGTTACTAAAACCAGCTCTCGTTCTAAAACAATCTACCATAAAGAAACTCATTACACGTACAGGCCTGCTTGATAGAAAGTCTAAGCTTTGCCCTTACCTTTGCCTTTTCCGAAGTCATTATCATCATCTTCAGCCAATGCCTCCATGATTTCCTTCCTTTCCTCCTCTTCCATCAAACTCAAACGAATTGCCATCTCTATCTCGTTCTCAAAATCTTCCTCTTCCTTGTCGTTGCTCTGATACTTCCCTTTTCCTTTCCCAACAATCGGTCGACCGTCTATTTTATCTAAGGGAAGTCGTTCCCATCCCCGGCTTTTCGAAGTGGACATAAGAGAAGAATGCAATCTTGTTGAGTTGCTATTTTCCGGTCTAGAGGAGGATGAAGATGCTCCTGAATAGGGATAGGGTGAGTAGTGACTAGTAGAGCGGTTGGTGCTTGAACCGAAGTCTGAATAAAGGTAATCGGCATCTTCCCATACCCCATCCTTTGGTTTAGAGCTTCCGCCATCTTCAGGGTTATTTTCCAGGAGGCTTAACCTCAAGGCCTCTGCCAAATCCATATCCACATCTTCATGACCATCTTCCGTTGGAGTCTTGTATTCGTCCGCAGTGCTATAGCTGCTCACCGCATCAGGAGTGACAGTTCTGCTGCTCGTAACGCTCTCCCCCAAACCTATAGGAGCTGAGCCGTTTTCACGCTCGAACGTTTCACGACTAATCATTGTTGCGTATTCGACCATTTCCTCTTCACTTAAAGCTGCCCTGCCACTAGCTATACCATAACGGTTCTTTAAGTCCTCTTTTTCTTTGCGCTCCCGTTCCTTCTGTCTGAGGAGATGTTTCGTTTCCGATTCAATTACTGCCTTTATCGCGCCATTGCCTCTAGAAGGTGCTCCACCAGCTCTAGACCTCGTGCCTTGTTTACGTCGTTTTCTTTCTCCTTCTACGGCTGGTGATGAAAAGCTCCAATAGCGGATGTGGGTACCAAGAGCTACTGCTCCACGAAGAGATGTCGCATCCGGATCGAGAATGATGCATCGTGCGGCAAACTGGTTATCTCCAATACCAAACTCATCTTGAACGCCGGCATCAGCCTGGGCCAATCTACGTCTGGCGCGCAACGTAAACCGAGAATGAATATCGCGTATCCGTGAAAGTGTAGAACCTAGAGGATCCCAAGCCTGGACCAAACCGTCTGTACCACCATGGACCAAATATAGTGACGAGAGCGCCAGACTTGCTATCTGAGGAGAATCGGTGTGTATAACTCTTAACGGTCCATAAACTCCAACACCCGCAACATCCGGGAGTACAGGACTACGAATATTCCAGAGGAAAATAGACCCCATAGAAGTACCGACAGCGAATAGCCTAGCATTTCCTCCGGGCACGTCCGCATCCGTTCCGGGTTCTTCGCGATCGGATAGAAGTGCGAGATTAGAGTTATCCATTGCCGTGGCTGTGATAATATGAAACCCTTTTCCTCCAAGTTCGAGTTGTGTAGCGATCCACCTATCCGTGATGTCCGCAGTCGAATTCGAACTGCTTCCCATTTTAATTTTATTTATAATTTTCTCGGCCGAATCTTCAACATATCCTCCGAAAAGAGAGTTTTCCGAGGCGTCGATCTCCTCCGTGGGACTTATTACCAGTAGTCCATGAACAAAATCACTCTTGGCCCCAGAACGTGATGTGCGGGGAGCTAAATGATACCTATACAGAACCGACTCTGTTACATCATCCTGGGGCCGAGGTCGCCTCTCCATGCTCTGCTTTTTCCCCAAGACTACACTTTGATCTGGCCAGTCCACCTCAATGAACCAATCCATTCCCCAACCTTCCCATATTTCCTTAATCTCTCCATAACTCATTTTCATCAATCTTTCATTCCTTTCCTTTCCCCATTCGGCCTGCTGATCTTTTGTCGGGGACATTATGGGCATCGGGAAAGTTGAGTTGCACAAAACGGTTGTGGTTCGTGCTGTTTGTGGTATTATTTTCCAGATGTCAACTAAGTCCTTAAGGTAGTACACCTCGCCGAGAGCATTAACGACCGCAATCCAGAAATTCTTTTGTTTCATCCTCTTGATTGAATAATCGTCATCCACCTTTATCGATACAATTGGGATGCCGGGAGAAACAACGAATTTCTTGGCGCGTGTCAAACCGTTCTCCTTCCCGAAGCTTAACCCATAGATTGATACGACACCCCGGCTGTTACCAACCACAACCCCCGCACGCCCTTGGGTTGTCTCGAGTACTCCACCCGAACGTCTTTTCGCAATCCAAAGAGCCGTCACAGCAGGACGAAAACCATCAATCTTCTCGTGCTCGGGTCGAATATACAGCCCAGGCGGTGACGCAGCTATATATGGCGATGTATATGGGTGGATATAAACTTTTCCATCCGGTACATTTTCGCCATAAATCCAGCCAATATCCTCTGAAAGATCCATCACTCCGGATGTCCCCATATCCGTTGCTACCTCAAAACCATAAAGCCCTAGCAAAGGTTGGTGGAGGTCGGGCCTTTCCTGAGTGCGTAAGGAAGCCTCCGCTATCGGAGGTCTCTCTATCCTGCCTTTATCAAAATTAGCGAGAGGGGCAAGACACCTGCAGATCATATGTCTTACCAATCGTGGGGTCACTCGCACTAACAACTCCGGGAGTATGAACAGATGCGTGCAATAGCCTAACACCTCTCGGCGTGAAACTGGCTGTTATATGACTTACGCTCCATGCTGCCGCAGGATACGTGATGATAATGCTTCCATGAGAATTCTGATTTGTAGGGCTCGATGCACTTGTAGCAAGGGATGCCTTTCCTTTGCTTAGACTTCGCAAGAGACGTGTGCGCAGGATGTATTCTCTTCTCCATGAATTAATGCCATTATCCGATGCGGATAGACGTGTAAAATGACGCCTATCTTGGGAAGAGGACAAGGCGGGGGATTCGTATATATCACTGGATGATTTATCGAAAATTATAGAAGGAAAGTAACGAGAGAATGCAGATCGCCACGCATCTGGTGAAGTTACGAGAGAATAGAATCGCCGCGATATAAGAGCGGCGGTTAAAAGTGTTTGCGGATCGAGAAAAGATAGTGCATGGATCAAGATCTCTGAATAATAAAGATGTCAGATAAGGTCTTTTGGTTATCGTACATTTTTATTTTAGGAACTGTAATAATACCATTAGGAAACTTGGAGATCGGGCTATCTCTCCTTCCGTCCCAGTTTGTCTTCTTGATACGAAAGGCCGTCTCCGTTGTGGGAAAAACACCCATTTCCTCATACTTTCGGATAGCATCTTTCTTAGAGGGATATTCGCTGCCTCCATCGTCCCGAGGTAGGCCCTCTACCGAGCTGCCTTCGGGTGCGTTCAACCGAGACGTTCGCTCAGGAAACCCCTCCCCCGAGGCAGCATCGTCAATGACGCCACCTGAACCAACAACTGCCTGGGGATCAACGCGGATGGGATGTTCTGTTGATACCGAGACCGGAAAGCCATGTTGAGCTGTTTGGTTATGGATAACTGAGGTTGGCTGGATGATGGCTGTATCAGAGGATCCGTTGATAATATCGGGGTGCATAAAACGGGGAATTCAGGAACCGGGGGAAACAGTAAAAGAAAATCGACCTTTTACAAGGAAGTCGATATTTCAAAGGATCAAGCGAAACAAATCACTTGATGGGTTTGGGAAGCGATAGGGTAGTTGAACTAAATCTCTAATGAAAGGAGGCAGCACGGTAATGTTAATGGTGAGAATGTCTTTTTAGAAGCTGTTTGAGGTTGCACAAAGAGGAGATGAGACGAAGGGCTGATGAAATTTATGCTTGTAAGCGAATTTTACATCCCCGAGTCTGCAATTTGTAACTTTAGTTTGAACTGCCAAACAACCTGAATTGCCACACGCCATGAACAGAGTCGAAATTAAGCAGAGCCCGGTGGATGCTGTCAAGGTGGGTGCGTGTAATGGACGTGTCAAGACAACTTTTTTATTATTGTGGCTGATGATTTTTCATTTATTTCCATCCTCTCTCTCTATTTATAGCTGTGAAAAACATTGTAGCTGTGGAAATAAATGTCTGCTCCCTATGGCTTCAACTCCATAATGAAACCATAGTTCACTAGAGATAGTTCTAGAAAGTGAGATAAAGTGAAATAAAGAATATAATTCCAAAGGAAAATTGCATGATAAAGAAAATAAAGAAACGGAAAACCGGACCCTATGAGTCAGCTTTCTGCCGATGGGAACCTTGTTCCAGCAGACGCTTCACTAATATTATGCAACCAATCCCTTCTCATCTCTCCGATCGCTTCGATGACTGGACGACCTGGATCATACATTCTCACTCGACGCTGTGCTGTGACTGCAATTCACAATTCAGCCGGTCGACGTAAGCCACACCCCCATCCTTGCACATCAACGGGATGCAGGCTCTGCTCAGGCTAGCTAGTAAAACACGATGTCACACAGCCCTAGAGATGGAGATGTTAATCCTGACTCCTGGGGCGCCCCGTAGCTGGCATTTGCGATCCAACGGAAATCAAGTCTGGTACCTACCCGCCCCAGTACTCTGCAGCACGTTCCAGCAGCAAAGAGAAATGATATGCGTGCCTGCCTGCCTGCATGCCTACCTACATGTATGTACTTGCAACACTCATGTCTTCCCCGCGAAATCCCCCCCGGAATATACACCGGGCAAAGCTAGGTACATGCCTACATAGATGTCTACTGTGTGTTTTTGTTACTTTACATAGATACTTCATACTCGTAATTATTGTCCACCCTCGTCAACTCACTAGGAGAGGGAGCCTTTTATTTACCTCTTCTCCAATCTGAGGCAAATCCCGAGACAGGACCCTTTCGTTAATCGAAGCGTGCTTTCCACGTGTGTGCGTGTTAATAATTGATTTTCCCTTTTACATTCCCGAGCAGGTGGGCGGCGAATTAAGTAACACAAGCGGGGAAGATGTGTTTCAGGGTGCGAGGAAACTACTCCACAAGATTGCTACGTTGCCATGGAACTACATGTATCTACGCCAGTCGAGGCGCCGCACCGTATGTACCCTCCTACCTCCATGTTCGTGCTTCCAGAATTGCCGGAAGATGGCCGGTTTATGCAATTACTGAGCCGGCTCCGTACTTCTTCGTTACCTGAATACATGTACACACACTTATTTACCCCCGGGATACTAATTGCTGCTTGCCCCTTGTGTGAGATGTTGGAGAGATGTTGGAGAAGGGTATGTCCTACCCAGGTATACATGTACTACTAGTCGTCGTTTTTTGGCGTCTTTAAGGAACCTCATCGCTCACCCCCCTCCCTACTCCAAAACCACCAGAACACGTCTACCTAGAGTACATAGCTGTGCTGTCTATGTGACGATCATTCTTGTGCCGCGAGCTCTTTACCTACGTCTTTTTGGAGCCCGTGCAATTCCCACTTTCCCGGAACCAGCTTTGTCCTCCAAGCGGCCTACCCCGAAATATCAACTTCGGTGTGGTAATTCCACCTGCTCACAGAATTTAAAAGCTAGACATCCCCACGCACACCTGAATCTTGCCCCACCACCGAGGTTTTCACGGGACTTTTAGATACATAGAGGAGCAAGGAGATAAAGTGGGTGTCCGAGCTTACAGCACATACGGCGTACATTTACATACAGCCAATCTCTGGGACGTTGACACGCCATTCCGCCTTTCGAAGATCGCAGCGCCCAACATACGCTGGTAACAAAGAATTCCGCACGCCTCTTGGCCAATTCCAAGTCACCGCCATAAACGGTGGTCCCCGTCAAAAACGCTTGGGTCCGATTCGATCGCTAAAACCCAAATATACGATTCAAATCCCATCCCAACAATACATTCCCTGTCTTACTTAGGCTCCGTCGAGCTGGATCCCGTCGCCGCGGGTGTCGTCGTGTGTGGAATCGAACCAGCATTCGCCGTCTATAGTTAGGCCGTTTTGTTGACCCCCTTGACTTCCCTCAACCAAGGAAAAGCCTCCGCTGTGCCGCTGCCACAGGGCTCTTTGGGTGCGGCAGATTGATTAAAGATCAGCTACGGCTATCAAGGACCCACCCATTTTGAAATATATATATCTCCAGGCAGTCTCCCATGGAAGGTGGATTTATGGATTTATACGTCCCACCTTACGGGCCTCCTTCTGCATTCATGAGCACTTACGGTTCCTCGTCGTCTCACGACCATCCCACCTCACCTACGAGCACAAAAAAAGCCAGTCAGGTGTCCTTGCCAAAGCCTCCAACTTTTGCATCACGGCATGGTCGACGATTTCATGGCGATGAATCAATACCTTATTACTTGCCCTGTGATGTACAAGAACTGAGCCGACAGTCTTTATTCCATGAGGTCCAACGTGAAGTATATGGGGGGTTATATTGCGCAGAATTTAGCGATAATAACATTCCGTGCAAAGTTCTAGAGCTTTGCTGTGGTACAGCGATATGGAGTGCAAGTGTGGCAGATGAATTTGCAGCCCGGGGAAGACCAGACGTTCAGTTCGTTGGTTTAGATATTGTTCCGGTGCACGCGGATATGAAGGGAGTCAACTTTACATTCGTCAAGCATAATTTTCAAGTGTTACCACTTCCTTTTGCAGACGGAGAGTTTGATTACGTCTTTGGCCGGGAAATTTCAATGGCCACACCCATTAGTGATGCAAAGCAGATGACTGAGTGTGTACGAATCCTCAAACCAGGGGGGACCCTTGAGATTCAGTGTTGTATGTGTCCCGACTTCCTAATGCCGGAAGTCATTTATTGATATAGTTTATTTAAATAGCGGATTATTCCATTCGATCGCTACAGCGATCCCATATTACCTCCTATACTCCTGGTTCCAGTGCATACACGATGGTACCAACCACCCAATTTGCGAGCACCGCCGAAAACGCATACATCCACGCCTGGAACGAGCGGATAACAAAGATGCTGACGAAGAACAATCTATCGCCGGTGCCCTGTACACTTATCGGCCCTCAACTTTTGATGGAAGAGGAAATCGTAGGATTGCAATCGAAACGGGTAGCTCTACCGCTAGACGAGATATGGTGGGAAAGTCCCAACTCGGATTCAAAAGCACCGCATCTCACACGGGAGAAACGGATCAGCGCGGATGCTGCCAGCATCGAAAGTAGATCCGGAATTAACCGAAAAAGTAGTCAGTCGGCCACACGGCGTTCTTCGACATCTTCAGGATCCCTTCAGTCGCCATTGACTGCCTCAGAAAAAGCTGTAAGAAATCTGGCAAAATTGACGTTTGCCCAATTAATTGAGTCACTTGAGCCTGTACTACGAGAAACAAACGGAATCCGGCAGGATGACTGGGATAATTGGTACAAAGAGCTCATGGTTGATTTCTTTGAAAATGGAGGACTGACGGGAGGGGAGTGTATGGAATTTGGGGCCTGGTGGGGAGTAAAATCAAAGTCGAGCTAGCTCGCCGACATTTGCCTTATTTTCTGCGGGAGAATGGTGTTTTTTTTCTTTTTTTTTTTTTTATTGATATCCATTTTATTGTTGAAATTGGAAGCGTGTTTTTGGAAGGATTGGGCGGCGGGTTTGTTTTGGGGATTTTTTTACCTTTTGATGCTTAATGTTAGCGATGTTAGTTTGGTATCTTTGTTTGGTGGGTTGGGTTGAACCGCCAGCAAAGAGTCTTGGTAGGAATAAAGGAAGCAAATTGGAGGAGAAAAGTTTTTCCGGTGTCCGGCAGGTGGTGGTCTTTCTTTTGCGGTCGTGGCTACATGTAGCAAGGGGCGTTAATCTGAGCTTATTTTTTTCTTTCTCGCACCCTCTGGGCAACGCAGTTACCCTAAACATATGTATTTAGCGCTTTCTAATCGAAGGATTACTCGAATGAAGAAAAGAACTTCTTTAAGCAGTTTTTATTTTGGCTAATTTTTCGTTCTGGATCGCATAAATGTTAGCTACATGTATGTACATGTATGTACCTACACTCACACACACAGCTCTAAGCTAATCCCGCACAGTCCAACACGCCAGTGTCGCCTGTTGTCAGATCATTTCATCGACATTTATTTTTTCCCATGGATTCACACCTATCTACTCTACTCTAGGTAATTTCTCAAGGGGAAGGTGACAGCTTTGAGACTCCCCGATCGAATTTGTTTTGGTTCGTTTGACGGTTAATAGGCACATTTTCCAGGCATTTAAGGTCGACCCCTGGATCGGGAATGGCGTTGGAAGCTTACCGTGAGGAGATTAGACCAGGACTTGAACCCTGGGGTAATCCTAGATTGACAATCTACCATGTAGAGTACATAGAGAGTATGTATCCACATGTATGTAACTGAGTACGAAGATGCACCATTGAGGCGTTGGGGCATGACTACCAAACACATGGGAATGTGAAGCAACGAATGCTAGGCGGTATTCGCTGGTGATCTATTGGAGCGGAGAAGTGAACTGGATAATGCGTGCTTATTGGATGAAGGTTAAATAAAGATTATCGGGGCAGCCGTAGATACGGCAGAGTTTTCTGCAGTTCTGCGTGTAGAGAAGAGTATGTAGAGATCCCTAGGCTTGCAATTGGTAGCACACTTTCACTGCTATCCACTCGTTCTCTTAATCACCCCCATGGAAAATTTCGGGCTTTACTTCCTTGCCAAAACTCAAACTGCGGAGGCTATCCGCTGGTAAGCATAAGCCATATCTCAGAATAGGTACTAACTAATTTCACATCGTGACGACTTATGCTAGCAGCCGGTTCAATTCAGAAACAGGGCCATGAAGTTTTTTTGCACGGCGAAGGTATGTAGGAGGGTTCAAACTGACTTTGTGGCTTAAACGAAACTACTGGTAGGCGGCGTCCTTCGTCATCTGAGATCGGTTTTACTTTTAACTGCTGGTGGGTATCCTTACTGGCGGATGACACAGGTCTCAGAGTTTGTGTCGGATTTCAGAAAGCGGGAAACTCCGTCCATCCAATCCTGACATCCTGGCCCACAAGGTCACCAGAATAGGAATAGCAGTCTTGAATTAGGTGAACTGGTCTTGGTGCAGGTTTAGACGATTGTTTAATGTTTAGGGAGGTTCGGGGGTGTTTGGATCGCGGAGGGTTGTTCAGCTGGTAGAAGGTCGGCCACAAATCCCCACTTTCGCTACGATTGTCTAGAGCGAGTGATTGCTTATGATTTACTAAACTAAACATGTTCGCTCAATCCCACTGGGCAGTTGGTGTCACAGGGTTAGAGATCGCGCTCACCTGCATACCCATAAATTCCATCCTCTGTACCATCTATCCGATATTTCTCTCTGTATCCTGCAGATTATTACGCGGTTGTTGTACTCTACTGCAGTTGCAATTGCCTACAACACAACATGCAAGCGTTGGGTACATGTTATGATTGAGGATCTTCATGTAACGTGGGGATGAGATCACCAAGGCCTAGGGCCAACCGTAGGGTTGGTTCGTGGGACAGCCTGTCCGCCTTCTGCTAGCGCAATCTGAAACTACATACATGGCATGCAGTTAATGTATTGCCTAATATGCGTCGTTATCAACAACCATCAATCAACGTTGAATGTAATGAGCTCGTGATGCTCTAGCTCATCATTCTCGCAACAAGAAAAACAGGATTCTGGGTTGAATTGGAAAAGCCTTCAGAACTTAATTATCTGTCGGATAAAACTGACATAGGGTACAATGTCCCTCGCCGGAAACCATCTGCAGGTGATTCAAGGCATAGCTAAAATTCATTAGCTTACTTATACTAACGGACCAATATTTCTCTGTAGATGATAATTAAGCTCCAAAAGCAAATAAAATAAAAATACGTGCTTCAACCTATGTAGAGTAACGTGAGTTGGATTGGTTTAAAACGGCGCTGCCTCGGTTTCTAGAGGCATTGTCCACTGGGTGACCTTTCCCGCAGTGCAGAAATACTCGGGTACAAGGGTTAGAACCAGAACATGCAATGAGGTTATTTGTATGGCAGAGCGGCGCCACTCCATACAAATAATCCCTGTTTTTTCACTTGCATGTTCTGGTTCTTATTGCTACACCCGGGTATACATGCATGCACATATGTTTTGCATTTCAGTTACTACTACCTCATTGGGGGAGGGAACTTTAGGGACTTTACCTGAGTTATGCAGACTCTTTTCACCGAGTGATATCAAATGACTTTGGGACCTTCCTGCACTTCAATCCAGATCGAGGTGATTACTCATCTGCGCCTTTCGGCAGTGATAGTCGCAATATATAGCACAGTCATCTTCATGCAGAATAGCCTCGGATTCCGCTTGAGTCCATTAGGAGGTAACGTAATGCCTCAGCTAAGTGCTCAAGGCGCTTGGGATGCGTCTGTATCACCGAGGGCGATTGCTTGACTACGGTTACTTTCTCAATATCTAGAGTGAGTTGTTCACAACTTGCCTAACCCATCGTGATTAGGGGAGTACGAGTTTGAATTGTGCTGGTAGCATCATGGCTTATACTTACGACCGATATCTCGATGGTTAAGAAAGAGAGAAATGCGTCATCGTATAAACCTTGAGCACATAGAGATAATCCATTAGAAAGCGTTACCCCGCAGTCTACATTGATCTTTTATTAATCACTTTATCACACTCCGCTTTTACTTTGAGTTATTTACATTGGATAAATCATGAGGGTGGCATAGCTCCGCCTTAAGGAAGGTTTATTCTCTAGATAATTCATATATATAGGCGGGGAAGTATACCAGTCTCGTGCCCAGCTTGTGTGATTGCAGTATAACTTTATAGAACGAAGAACGAATTGGCAAAAACCTAGGCATGAGACTAAAGGTATACTTAATATGCCCTACAAGGCTGCGCGATTTCATGGCCTTGTCTCAAAGTTCGATAGAAGTTTACGTAGTGATGATGAGGAACGTGTAAATTCAGAAACGGTTGCATGTGAATGGATTTGTTGCCTTGCAGATGGCTATCATCAATCTCAGAGGAATTAATACTATAGCTCGTGACCCCATAAAGTCTCGTTATCTCCGAACTTATATAGTAATGCCGAGTGAGATATCAGTTGTAGAGATACACCTAGAGAGTATAAAAGGGTATGTCAGGTTTTACTCCCCCTGCATACTCTTACACTTCCACCTGATCGATATTTAGTCGACATCTCTTGTTTTTTTTTTAGGCAACCTTGGTAGCTTGACACACCGAGTGATACCTTGTGAGTAAAATTCATCCTGCCTTCTAAAGTTACAATCCCATAGTTAAGGGGATTAACTATATTTGTACCCGAACTCTTCTATGCGTTCTATTGGTTCATCAAAGTATATTTACAACCCACCTGTTGTACCTACATGTACATGTACCTACGTACATTACATAATCAGAGTAAAAAAAGTTATATTCAGGATTCCCGTAGAAACGATGCCTGTTTGTTCGTTTCGTGATGACTTGAGATAAGTATTGAACCAAGATATTAAACTTCAAATATTTATAGACAGGTCCAAGAAGTGGCTGAATCAGTCAATCAACTGCCATAAAGGTATCATGTAGCAGGAAGACCGAGTGACAAATCATGATCAAAATACGAATTACATCAAGGTATTTTTAGGTTGAAGAAAAGGTTTCTGGGGGGAGGGGAGGGATGATTTAAACTACCTTATAGGGACTTGATATCTCTACGAGATACACTCAGGTATTTAACTATTATAATACACTATAGACTGCCAAGTACTTTACATACTAGTAAATACCTCTAACGAGACCGCCAAGAAAAATTCCAGAGCCTCATTCCACTAGATATCGCACTTTAACCACCACTCCACGCATCAGAAAAGGCCAGCCCCACAGCACCTCGAACAAAGCAATGGAGTCACCAGCGCCCGCACCAGCACTATCATTCCCCCCACAGACCTTCCAGAAGCTCTCACCCTCCTCATACCTTCTGCGCCATCTCCAAGCGACCCCACCAACCCGACCCTCTGGCAGATCCCCGAGTGCATTCCGCGAACCAACAGTGCACACAAACTCATTATCCCATGCGCACGGGTCGGCGGTAGTAAGGACGGGAGATACAGCGGTAGTATGTGGTGTGCGCGCTGAAATTCTGAGTCTCAAGTATGGAGATGGAAAGTCTCAAGGAAGGGTCACGGTCTTGAGGAGTAACGAGGACGAGGAGTTGATGAACGACGAAGAGGACGGTGGTGAGGGCGAGCTTAGATCAAGGAACCTGATTGTAACAAATCTGGAATTGGGTATTTAGTAACCTTCTTGTGCGCAACGAAGCCAATAACTAACAAGAACAGGCACTGGCTGCTCCCGCGACTACCACCCCGGACCCCCCTCAGACTTTGCGCAGACGACCACCTCACGCCTCCACCGCCTCATCTTGTCATCTACTTCCTCGTTAATCTCGCCATCCTCCCTCCGCATTATACACGATGACGAGATCAAAGCCTATTGGGTCCTATACATTGACGTTCTCTGCATCTCCCTCGACGGCAATGTCTTAGACACTGCCTGGGCCTCAATTATTGCCGCCCTACGCTCCACACGACTACCTCGCGCATTCTGGGATGCCGACTCAGAGAGTGTCTTGTGTGATCCTGAAATGAAGCTAGGGCTACAGTTGGGACCGTTGTGCTTTACGGCAAGTTTTGGCGTTGTGAGCACGGGCGCAGAAGAAGATGGCGAAGAGCAAGATGGGAGCAAAGTCGTGATCCTATCGGATCCTGACGAGTTTGAGGAGGGCGTGTGTGAAGAGGCCGTGATGATCTGTATCAGGGAGGGAGGTACCATTGCAAGAATTGAGAAAGGGGGCGGGCTGCTATGTGGAATGGAAGGGTTGGGAGAATGCGTCCGGAGGGCTAGGAGTAGATATGAGACTTGGGAGAAAGCAGTTAGAGACGCAGTATAAACATCTCGATAGTCTCGGTGAGCTAATTATGGGTTTCAAAAGTTATACAGCTAATGAGTTTTACATGTTTAAATAAAAACATAGAATCGGATCAACTTAATATTTATTGCGACCAAATCAGTCAAAATCATCGACAAAAATAGGAGCGGTGAAGAGACCGAGTGATATCCCATGAGGGTCAAATTTGCATTCTAAGTCTAACATGTATGTAGTAGATCCAGTCTTCTTCATCGTCGCCTCAATGCTTTTCAACTCTTTGTTTATCAAATTATTCGTGAATAGAGGATTCCCCGCGCGCCCGAGCTCGGAAAGGATCTAGCGCTATCATCTTTAAATAAATAGGCTCAGTTTCTCAAACCTCAAATATATATAGATGGCCTTCCTAATATCTGCACTAGTTTATTGGTTATTCGTATGTGGTGGTGCGCGGCCCAATGACCCCCGCGGCTCCCAACATACTAGAGGAGGGAGGAGTTGTTCAAAACCACTATTATATTGCCGAATAGTGCTTTTGTTCTTCAAGACAAAAGACTTACGTGCCCCAGATACGCACTGCTTCGAGCTAGTCCAGATCTAACGTGGTGGGGGGTTGAACGAGTGCAGCGGTATAGTCATGATCAAGAGAGCCGTTCAATTGAATCCCAATTTATAATATTTGTTAAATAATTTGATAGCTTTGGTCAAGCTTTAGTTTTAGGACAGCCTAATGTACGGTGTTTACAAGATAATGTCTGGCCCCCGGCCGCTGCCAACTCATACGAATTTTATAAGACCTCCATTCTTAAAATGTGGCAGTGGTCATATGTTGACCCTACATACATCCATCCACAGTTCTAGTCGATATATATCCACTTGCCTACCGTTTTCGGACCCAAATTGTAAGCTGTTTAGGGTTAGGGTTGTCTAACAAAGATTGATAAGCCTTAAACCTCATGAAATTCTTTAACGGTGCTGCACAATACACGATTAAAACGATGACTCGCCTCCAAACACACTACGATATTCTCTCTCTCCCTCCCACCACTCCCTCGACCCCCCTCACACCAAATATTCTCAAAAAGGCTTACCACCGTGCCCTTCTCCTGCACCATCCTGACAAAACCCTGTCCCCAAGTACCAAGGCTGAATTCACGGTCGACCAGATCACAACTGCATACAATGTTCTGTCGACGCCGCATCTGCGAGCTGAGTATGATAAAAAACTTGGTGCAATGAATGAGGAGACGGGTGATGATGGGAAGGTTCTGCAGGTTGTGGACTTGGACGATTTTATAGAGAGGGAGGAGGGAAGGTGGACCAAGAGCTGTAGATGTGGGGAGGAAGAGGGATACGTGGTAACAGAAGAGGACTTAGAGGCCGGTGATGATGTGGTCGGGTGTTGTGGCTGTAGCTTATGGTTGAAAGTGGGGTATGAGATTCTTGAGGACGAAGATGAAAACGTTACGGGGCAGAAATAATGCACTGGTATTTTGATATATAGGGCAATGAATCTTTGGCGGAATAAGATCATGGTTTGTTTCCCCAGTACTCACTTCTAGTGAGGGCTAGAGCCGAGCAGCAGTGAGTGGCAACCATTCACAGGTGGCTCTAGCTACATGTACATATGTAGTTAATAGCTGGGTTGATAATAGGGCTCTATCTCAACGAGGCCCAAGATCTCCGAAATCAGTGCCTATCAAAGTACATGCACGTATGAGTTTGGGATGGAATTTGTAAATGAGGAAAATGCAGGAAAGCCAAATCCAATTGATCCCGCCTAACCTGTTATTTTCATTTTAGCTATTTGTTGATTGGGTGCTTTGAACTGGTTGGCGTTACTAATTTGGTAAGAAATCTATGTTTACATGCCGAGCAGAACCTTCCCACTCCCGCGCGTTGATCTAATCTCTAGGGTTGAGCTTGTCACCTGCCAGGGTTCGAAACAGATAAAGACCTTAAAACGCTGGTAACACCTAACCCTGGGATTATATCAATATTCGGGAGGTCAAGCACTAAATCGATCAACCTATCTAGGTGTGAGTTTTGGAGAGTGATTCGGTTTTGGCTTATGGAGTACCTTACCGTGGACCTGGGCTAGGATAGCAGGGCTACAGGCTATGGGTTAAAGTACAGGACGACTATCGTCGTCCTAGAGTTATTTATATATAGTATGTAAAAGCAATTAACAATTCGAGTTTAATGACTATGCGTAAAACTAGATGGTACGAAAACTTTGTAAAAATCAAAAAAGGAAGGAGGTAGAGGATACTACATGTATCTTTTCAATCCATCTCCTGGCATTTACCCAGATGAACAACCCCATCACTCAGAATCTCCAGCTCATATTGACTTGAATCATTCCCCCCACCAGATGCATCTCCCATCCTTCCCAACACTATCCGATACCCCCAATCCACTTCTACGTCAATATCCCCCGTCCTAACTCCTTGTGGCACGTCTGAATATTCTCCCTCGGGGCTCGAGGCCTTCTGCTCCTTCCCTCTTCTCCCAATCATTTTCTCAACGGAGACCCTTAACATCGGCTGCGCTCTAGAGCTGGCCCATATAGTCCGTGCCTTCACGGACACAACCGTCAGCCTTTCCACTTCAAACGGGTAAGCTACAGCATTTGCTCCATCTTTCCAGATACCCTCCACCGTCTTTCTCATCTTCCCAGCAGACTCGGACGCAATTGGCTCAAAAACAGCATCCGCAGATGTGGTCTCAACACTTAGGGTGAAATCGCCAATCTGGTCAGGTTCGAATGTCGACGCAACTACAGTATATTCACCTGCTTGTAGGTTTGTGGCTTCAGCTATTGCACAGCCACGTCGATACTCTCCGCTTTCGGTGATGATGTCTCGGGTTGTTACTGATGCGATGCGTTTACCTCCTCCCCAGACCAGTTTAACGTGTGCCGATAGGGTCTCGCGAGCTTCGAGAAGAAGAAGAAGATTACAAGGCTTGGAGATTGAGAGTCTGAACTGTGGATTGTTTGAGTAGGTAGGCGACTGAGCATTCCCCCCTGCTGTTTCGGGGAGCCACTGCGACTGCAAAGTACGGTGGTAAGTGTATGGATCTTCAGCGTCGCGTATCTGTAGCGGCGTTAAGGAGAAGGCGGAAAGAGTAAAGGTGTGTGGTGTCCTTGGTAGATCTTGTGAAGAAACGGCCACAGTATACGTAGTTTTGGGGGGCATTTCATCGAGACGTAATAGGGTCTGAGGGGAATCAACATAAGGACCTCGATGAAGCGCTCCTTCAGAGCGATAGGCTCGACGGCCCTGATTATCGAATACATAAAGCGAAATATAACCTTTTTTCTTCTTCGGGTCGTAATCCTCCCCAGTGGTGGTAGAGGTGAGATGTCGTCCAAGTAATAGCCAAATAAGTGCCGATTTCGAGCTGTTATTCGTGACTGAGAACTGAGGGTTTCTACTAATACAGCCTTCCGACCTCTTTGTTGAGAGATCCCAAGCGAAATGCAGATCCTGCCGGTGGGTGAAAAGCGCTGGGTTCCAGTTAAGATATATGCTCGCGAAGTGACGGAAAACACTGTCCAGAGATATCCAGAAAACACCTGGTGAACATGAGTCCGACTTCCGAACCGCTATAGGAAGAGATTCCCGGAGATTTTCTGTTTTAAAAGCAGGCCCTGCCTCGTCTTCGTCGTCATCACCATCTCCATCCTCATCTTCGCAATCCTCATCTTCGCCCTCATCAGAATCTACTCCTGAAACACCCGTATAGGTTGCACCTTCACTCCATGGATTCTTAACCTGTAACCACTTCTCTCCATCTTCGTCCTTCAGACCCAAAACGGCATAGTCATGCTCACCCACGAGTCCTAGTTCACTTTCTTCCCGTCTGCTCATGCTCTCTGTACCTAAAGTGATTAACACATCACCACGGTCCCACGCTTTAAGTATTCTTTTCCACAGATTTCCTTGGTTTATATCATTCGACTGCAAGAACACATGTTCCGGAATCCAACTTGTCAATGCAAGAAGATCCGTTCCCGAGTTAGATCCAGGAAAGTCATAGCCACCCATCACTTTCAAGTACGCTTTTTCGATCAGTGCGGGATAGAATACACTGGGATTATTACGACAAGTTACGTATAGCGAATGTTTGTTATTGGAGGCAGGTAAGAGATCGTCGATGACTACCTGCAGAAATTATAAACGAAAATCTTTTGAATAAAAAAGCCGACTAACTTACCTTTCGATAACAGCCATTAAAATATAGTTTTACAAAATATTTGCCAGAAGGACTAGTTTTCGGATTACCATGTATATCTTGTGGGTAGAGAATATTGGACACAAGCTATTATTTCAATCTGTTAAAAACTTGAGTTTTGAACTTTGGTGCACCCGGGTTAACTAATACCTTTCCAAGGGACCTTTCCTCTCTTGCAATCGCAGAGCAGAGACTAGCGACTACCGAACAATCGGTTATTACATCCTGTGCAAGATCAAATACGGACCCAGTTCCCTCTTCAGGATATATCCTTGCATTGCCTTGATATAATTCGTTCGGGCGCTTCCAGCCTTCCAGCATTGTGAACTGTAAGTCCGAAAGTTCGAGCAAACCGGAGGGGTCTCTCGTAATACCATTAGCCGAAGATAGTGGAGTATAGCTAGAATTAGGAAATCTCACGAGAATGGTATTGATCCAGAAAATTCGGTCGCACCTGGAAGGTTTTCCCAAGGTGGGAAGATGTCATTGTTTACCTTGGAAGATTTTAGGAGAAGGGTCTCTTCCTTAATTGACAATTTCGTTATAGATAACGGGGGCGTTCTGGTGGTGTCGGTTCTCTTTTGAAGCCCATCCTGGGATTTTGTAGCTTCCATGGCCTGAGGGACCGGAAGAGGAGTTGGGGAGTTGTCTCTCCCTTTTCGCAACTCTTGGATATTCACTGCTCCTGCGGTAAACTCTTCGCGTTTTTGTTGAAGCTTTTTTTTATCGGCGCTCTTTTGAGCCCGTTTTCCGAGTTTCATGCAATATTCCGCAGCTTCTATTGAAGCTTTCAACGCATCGTCGTACTTCTCGGCCGCGAGGAATGCGCTTATGCGAGATTCGGCTGCCTAAACCCCATTAATTTACAGCTCTACAAAGGGGCTCACACAGGGGAATATATAACTTACAACTATGCTTTCATCATACGGGCATTTTGCAGCTGGTTTTGCTGAAGAAAGTTTCTCTCTAAGCCTTTGCATCGTCGTCAGTGGCACTTTCAATGATCGGGGTAGGTATGTAGGAGCGCTTTTGTAGTAGCTAGCTGATAGGAGATAAATCACATGATCGATATCGTACATGTAGTTACCAATGACACGTGACAGTCAAAGTATATTTCGAAAGTCCTTAATATTATACTTGGCCACGGACTTAACTGTATCTATTTTATAATGAAAGGCTAATAAGACATAAATGGTTTTTCTAGAATCATCCTTTCATAGTGAACCCCTTCGTTTGTCCCGAAATTTCCCCAAGCAGGAAAGACGAGTACTCAAAGTGGAGATAGCAAAACCTTTAATCCTACTACTCTATAGTAATACTATCGCCCAGCTTGGTTTAAAAAATAGAAAACCTTGAAAACAGCGGAAGGGATACATGTAACTTCATCCCATAAAAATAGGTATAGCCGTGTAATTAATTGTGGTTTAATTACATCAGAAGATTAAGGTCACGGTATTTGAAATCTTGGCGTTGCAGCACCCTTGTCGGTCGAGTCGCATTCTAGATGCTTAAAGGTGAGAGACACCAGCTCGCACCTCCGAAACTACAATTCCCAATATCAACACTCAACAACTTTCAAAAATGTCACGAGGGGGAGCCAGAGGCGGCAGGGGTGGCGGCGGTGGCCGTGGTGGACGAGGAGGCGGCGGTTTCGGCGGTTTCGGTGGCTTTGGCGGTGGTTTCGATGATTTGGTACCCGATTACAGCGTTACTGAACTTTTCCCAGTGAGTCATTTTCCTTATGAATTGTCGCCTTTATTCTTCTTTCTATTATATGCCAGTATTAAAATATAAGGAGTTATAGCCTCAACCGCCGCCAGTACAATCCTCACTTATAAAAGAGGAGCGCGCAATAATCGCCCGATTTCGGAGTCATCGGGAGAAAATTCATAATGGGCCTATGTAAGCTTGCAATTTGCGCACTCCTGTAGTTTCTGGGGAGAACCCTAATCTAATTGTGTATAGGTACACAATAATGTCTAAGAAACGAGGCATGGAAGATCCATTTAACGATGTCTCGAAATACTCGCAAAAGTACAAAAAACAGCGACGAAAAGTCCCACAACTTGATGCACGCCCATATATCCACGAGCTTTTCCCACTGGAACTACATTTGACTCTTGGAATTGACCCAGAGGAAGTAAACGGCAAAAAGAAGGCTATCAAGAAAAAACTGCAGTTTAGCGCATTGGATACACTGGATCCATTAGGGGATCTTGCCGATGGTGCGGGATCAGATATAGAAGAAGGTGCAGAAGGGGCTGATAGGGAGGGCGCAGAAAAGAAAAAGGGTGGCCTCCTGAGAGGGTTATTGGGCGAAGAAGCAGGCGACGATGAAGACGAGGAACAGGAACCAGAAGAAGAGGAAATTGAAGATGACTTCGGAGATGACGAAGAAGGAGATTATAACGCCGAACAGTACTTCGACGATGGAGACGATATAGGCGATGATTGGGGAGACGAAGGGGGCGGTGAAGATTATTACTAAAGAATCTTTCCCTGTTTGAAACTACTTCAATTTCTGTATGATAGACATCCGAGTTGAAAAACTAAAACAAAAACCATTATGGCGATAATACTCCGGATAGTCCCTTGCGTTTGATTAATACTTGGCAAAAAAAAAAGAAAAGAGGATATCCCGCAGAGATTCGCAGGTGGCCTGTTACACTAAGCTTTCAAGTGCGTTTCGACCATCTTCTGAAAGCACCACAGACTCATGCTTCACCCCGTCTCCAGCTTCACCTTCAGCTCCCTGGTGATCTTTACTCCCATGCCCACCGGCCTCCTCAATTCCCCGGCGATCCCTATCTTCTCTCCTCACCCAAACTCTCTCCGGGGGCGCTTCCATACACAAATTCTGAAACAAGGTTTTGCCCCCATCTCTAACTCTGATCAACCAAACCGCTCTCTTGAATTCGTCCTTGATCCTATTAACTCCAGGGCCATTACAAGTCCTACTGACGTTGTGTTCAGTTTCGAAGGGGTCCTCTACAGCAAAAAGGTATCGATTCTTGACCTCCGAGTTTTCTGTTCTCCCCGGTTTAATCACAGCTGCAACCCAACCTTTCTCTTGTTTTGTCATCAGCCCTCCCTTTGTCCGGATAGAGACTACCTCACGACCCCACTGAAAATTGTGGGCGTAGTATTCAAAGAATCCCTTCAGTAATTCACCAATATCCATGGCGTTATCCGACTTTGGTAATTTTTCGATGTCCTTATAGAACCATATTTCGAAAGTATCGTCGGAATCACCTTCAAATATTATCTCGTTTGTTGGTGCACTGTCAGGGACTGGGAAAGTTTGAAGGTTTGGGAGAACCGGTGGTTTAACAACATTGATCAGGTAATGGAGGACTATCAGTGCGTAGCCATATGAAGATAGTGTTCCGCGGTACGGATTATTTATATGGCGTCTTTTGGCCCACCACTATTCAGTTGATTAAAAATACGGAACCTATGTGTCAGCAGTCTGCAAAGGATCATAATCCCGGGAATCCTTCGAGGTTTAAAGCCATACCTTAATAAATATCATCATCTCCTTAACCCTGGGATCACATTTACTGTATGTCAATAACATTTGGGTATTGTACAAGGCTAAATGATTGCTGAAACCGATATCGCATTGCAGCTCATACGGGCTCTGTTCAGTAGCTTTCTGCACAAGCTTGAGAATTGGAACACGGGTTTTTGTAAGTAGAGTAGTGCCGAAGCCTTCTTCTTGAAGCTTTGATTCGAGGAGCATAGGTATTCTGAAGTTGGATGATGGATCATCTGAACTTTCATTGAGAATATCGACTCGATCACCGCCTGTGAAGATAACGTCGAGATCGGAATTGGCGGTTGCGAAGCCAGCTGTGAATAAAAGAAAATAATGAAGGTTAAAGCATATTAGATTATATTTCTAGTATCATGTTTGATCAAAGAATGAGCTAAGTGGTACACGTTTAAAGAAACGAGTATCAAAAGGATTTAAAATAAATTCGAGACTTACTAACTAAACTCCCAAAAGCAATCAATTTTGCGTCTGGAACTATCGTTTTACTGATAGCTTCAAGTCTCTCTAGAAGCGCACGCTTCACCAATATTTCTGACTCTGGGGGAGCTGCTTCGGCTATTACTTTTTTCGAAAGCTCACTCAAATACTGGCATACTTCTGGTCCAATGTCCCGCCGTAGTTGGCGCTGGTTATAATCACCACGAAAATTTCTGCGTCCATGTACCTCGCCCCTAGCGTGATGGGGGTTAGTATTGCGGGTGTCAATTGGCAGTGGCTGATACTGAGTACGCTGCTGGGGTTTTGCTGTTGTTGACTGTTGCTGCTGAGAATAATTTGGCGGAGGCGTCTTTGCTTTAGTAGGTTGGGTTCCCAGAGGCGGAAAGTGGTCTAGCGCATTCAAGGGTAGAGCTCTGGGTGAGTTCTGTGATTTGTTAAAACCCTGACCACGCTGACCACGAGGCGGACTTCGAATATCCCGCCCCGCCGTCATTTGCGGGGGCTGGTTCCGTTGTCTCGGCGGGGTATTTTGCTGTGGTGGTCGGCTCTGCGGTCTGTATTGCTGCCCCATCTGAGGCGGTATATTCCCTATATCACCTGCGGTATTTGACGAGATGTTTATATTCAAGTTTTGAGACTGAAGCCCAGAATATTGACCAGGCGGAAAATGCAATCCAGTTGGTGATACTAAATTTGTGGCTTGCAAGCCTGGTGGTTGCGGTGGTTGGGGTTGTGATACGGGGTATTGTCGTGGATAGTTTTGGAAAGAATTCGTGGGAGTAGATGCACTTGAGAAATCCCCTGGAGAGAAGAAACCACGTGGTAAGCCATGGAAAGTAGGTAAGGCATTTGAGCCCGTTGGATATATAGAAGGTAGCGTAATGGGATAGGGAAACTGGTCAGAATAGGGCAAAGATCCGGCCATATTTCCTGGCAGCATACCAAACAAAGGAACAGACTGTCGCTGTTGGTGCAGTGGAGTTTCATGAGGAAACCCCGGCAATTGTGTAAATGACTGCACTGGTGCAGATAGGCGGGGGTTTACAGCACGATTATTTGTAAGAATCATTCCTCTCAATTGGTTCTCCAAACTCTCCGCTGAGTGAGAACCTGGAGGGGAAGATCCTGCAGGGTGGTTAAACGACATACTGATGCCAAATGTGCCGAGACGTGGAGCGATGCGGTATTGTGAGATTAGAAAGGAATCGTGTGTTGCGGGTCGATTGAATACATAGAATTTGGTGGGGTGGTAGGCTTTTTCTCATGGCGAGGATGAATGGATGCACAGCAGATCTGCAAGCGGGTTCGATGTCATACTTTCAGGCAGCAGCTAGTGCATCACGTGTGGAGCTTGGCTGCATTACAGACAGAGCCTCATGCGTCGAAGTTCTGAACGTCGCAACTTCCACTGCGTGCACGTATTTTATATTCCCACCCCTTAGGTGGTATCAACACCTTGAATCAAACCACTTAAGCCTTTCTGAAACTTCATATAAAGGCCGGTCATATTCTAGAACCGCATCACGTTGCCTACTGTTCTCCTCTTCCAGGTCTCAGCGGTTCGAAAATGCGGAATGGCAGTTATATTCGTGCTTTAGGCCGGCAATCGTTCGAACCATCTCAAGGACCCTCTGTTCCAGATATTGAATCCCCAGATCATGGATCTTCCACCTCAGAACAATCACAGGAGATGCAAAGACGTTTGATCAAAGCCCAGAACGATGTCTTGGCTACGGTTGGTGTCTGTCTACGGGATACCAAGGGGCAGGAGACATCAGAGGCTATAATGCAGGAAAACGAAGTCGGATTGCTTGTCGGTGCTGTGGATCTGACTATCACATATTTGGCTAGTTGGCCATTGGTAGGTATCAGAAACAGACTCCAGGTAAATATCCACTCACCAGAAATCACTCGAGTATCAGGATTGAGTTGGTATAATGGCTGATAATAATAACCTTAGACTTATCGGACTTATGAAGGGTGGCGGTATAAAGATGTTTTAATAATGTCCTGGCGAAGCAATAATATCTTTCAGATGCTATCGGGAATGCCAGCCCACCTGTGCTATCAGCTTGTGAATGTCGGGAGGGACTATCTTCAGGCAAGGTTCTTGAGGTGGTTGAGCCGTAAACCTCTGTTCATAAATAAAAAAACAGGAAAGCCGCGCAGATTTGTTTTAAATTCTCTCGATAAAATGTACATCCGTTTTTCAGCTACAAGATTCTCGGCGATAACATGGCTGACCCGTCCTAGATTTTCTACGTGCTCCTGGTTCCTTGTATATCCACTCTACCAACACTCAATTCTGCAATCGCTCCACCTGATACCTCCCACTCCATTACTTCCTCCTGTCACTTCATTTGTACCATTTTCTGCCCTTTCGCCATTATCGCTTCCTGAGCTCACCACACCCTCATTCTCTCTGGTTACAGTATCAGCTTTGGCTACACAAGCTCTCGGGTCGTATTTCCTGTTTTCTTTTCTTCAACAATCTGTCTGTGCAATGTTGCAATACAATCTTTTTCACCGCCTCCGCCGAGTCTTACCCCGCCCCGATAATCCAGATGGTGCATCAATCTCAGGGGCTCTTGATGATGATGATATCGATAGCTATGGCCGCTGGGACTCTGGACGTCAGCCCCATACTCACCCACGCAGAACAGTCATGGATGAACCTAGCATAGCAGCAATAATGATTGAAGAAACCCGTACTTTCGCTGAATTTGGCGACCGAGAACGAAGTTTCTCGGCCACGGTTCAGATCGAACATCAGCAGAGATCAGGTTCACCTCCTGTCGACGCTACACAATTAGAAGAAGACTTGAATGATTTTGAGGCCAGAGCATTGGAAGCAGCAATACAAACCAACGGAGGTCCTCTACCACACCCCCATCATCACACGCCAGCTGATCCAGCTGCCGTAACCGCTCGTATGAGATCAGCGAGGCAACAGCACCGTGTAACACGTCTATCACAGCACCCTGCAGACGTCGTAGCCTCTCATGCATCAGATGGCATCGCAACTGCCCTCAGTAGCGGGTTTGAAAGTGCTGTTATGAGAACTGTAGCAAGGAGCTTCATGATCCGGCAGATGGGGGTTGATCCAAGCCCTATTTATAAACCAAGCGACGTCTTTGCAAACTGGAAACTGGTAACGAAGGCTTTGGCAGGAGAATGGGCCTTGATGTTCATGTTATTTGAGGGCAGTTATTATGCCACGACTTTTATTGGAATTAGGTGGTTCGGGTGGGTGCAGTATGACATATCGTCCCATGAGGGTTTGTGACTAACCTTTTGAGTGTAGGTATCCGAGGAGCCTTTGAGCATTGTCCCTTATGCACGACCTATTATTTGGCGTTTGTGATATCAATCGTTGTCTTTTAGCGGCTGGCTTAGGTTTTATGTTCGATTTATTCAAGCATCAGGAGGGTCGCCGAGTTTCATCATTGAAACTCATCAATGAAGAAACTTTATAGTTAATTATAAATTAATCTTACTGCAGTCATTCGTAAACCCAAAATGTTTTACTGAGTTTAGATGCTCTGCCTGCTTGGAATGAATGAGTGATGGCATGTGTTTAAGGGCTTGTTTATTAGAGTTGTTTGTTCACAATACGACAAATTGCACGTATATAACTATGTGCAAATACAGAGCCTAAGATTTACATCAACCCTTTGCGTACTGGTCTAATTGTGGATATTATGTAAAACTGTATGTCAACCCAAGGGATAATGAGATCTTACCTATCAGTACCAAGTTGAGCTCTACTGCAGCTTCATTACTTGTACATATAGGTACCGCTATATACTTAAGTATATTTAAGTACAGTTACACCGTGTATATAGGCTCGTCTTACCTCCCCTCTTTACTATATTGCTATATGACGAGGTATAAGCCATACTTAGAAAAGCAATCATGTCTTGCAAGTCGAGCTCTAGGGATTTTTAATCGACTTCTTTATCACAAGGTATAAGTGTAAGCTCAAAGTCCCAAAGAGCCAAATAGATGCTAGGCTTAGATAGACGTCAATCTCGCAAGTCACAACTCTCTTCCTATCGGCACTTCTGAAGTAGGTTGGAGTAGCGATAATTGCAGTACTCACTCACGGCCAACCCTCACAAAGTACATGTCGTAGAACTATTAAACCTCGGAATTATGATATTTACTCTTCAACGACCTGTAACCAACCTCTAATCCCAGTCATCGTCATCGTCACTCTCCACCACCTTGGTTTTGAATATTCCTCCCGTGATTCTACCAGTATCCTCCGTCTTTGCCCGCTGAAGTACTCCGCAAGCAAGCAACCGGTTCTCCAACATAGCAGTGCTGAAGTTATCAGTATTTCCCAACTCTGCGAAGCCCTCGATACGATCTACACTTTTGCCATCAATGAATGAGATAAGGCATGGTAGAACGACAATTTTCAGTCGCTCTACGAGGAAGGGTGCGTTCTCGACATGTATACGAGCGAAACGGGTGTCAAAGTGTTTAGGTGCGAGAGTGGAAAGGTGGGTATCCATGATCTGACAACGCCGGAAATCAGGGTGAAAGAAGTGGATTATTGTGTATTTTGTAGAGCTGGAGGATGGTGAGTGAGATGCTTAACAGGAAGGAGTGGGCTAGATGTAATATACGTGGTGAAATCCATAACCTCCTTCTCTGATGTGGATTCTTCATATCCTCCGTGAGCTTGGTCTCTCATCTGTCGTGCTCTCATCATCCTACAACACGCCCATTATAAGCAATCCATAACTGCAAACAACATGGATTGATAGAAGCTGCTCATACTCATCATGCAACTGTTGCATCCTCTTCTCGCGGAACGCGTCCAATGCCGCCTCGTCTGCCTCAAGCTCGTCCAGAAGCTCATCTTCCTTGTCGTCGTTTTCTTCAGCATCCGGGCGTTCCTTATCGAGGACCTTTGCAACAGTTGGATCGAGCTCAGCACTCATTTTGACAGCAATTGGATTGTAAAATAGCTCGCAACTTCCGTTTGATGGGTTAGGGTTGTTTGCGGGGTTGTGGTGTTCTGCAAGGGCTCTCCTTTCCTGGACTTCCTTCACCCCCCGTCGGGAGTTAACCACGTTGGCGGTAAAGTAGTGGAACGTGCACACGCGAACCTTGGCAAACGTAACCCCAGCTGTCCCTGACCTATCTGGGCCCTTGACCTTACGAGTCTAGAATTATATATATAAACCAGCTCTACAATGGCATCTTCCGCCCCTCCACCTCCTCCGCAATTCCCTCTTCCAGCTGTACATACCGCTCTATCACCGTATATACATCCTCCCCAAGAAACACTTCACATCCGTCAGCTAGCAACACAGCACCTCACCAATCTCTCCGCCGAGAAACGTATCACGGATGGTTCCGGCTCTACCGACGAATTCCGCCGCTTCCTCGACTTTGAGCTCGGCCGGAAGGGGCCAGATTCTAGCGTACGGAAGGAGTATCTAATCGCGCTACGAGAAAACCTCCAAGCGAAGCGGGAATATGAAGATATACTCCGCGAGGGAGATGACGATAGTCCCGGCGATGAAGGGGGAGTGAAAGTTTTGGAGGAGGAGGAGGAGGAAGGGTGGAGGGAACTATATCTCAACACGCTGAAGCTACGCCGGCAGCATGAAAGATTGGAGCTACTCAGAGTTTATCTGAATACTGTATCTAATCCTACCGCTGAAGATCTTGCCGCAGAGGCTGCTGAGAGCTTTAATGAACAGCCGCCTGCACCGCCTATCCAACTTACTGCACAGAGAGGTACAGGCATTGGAAGTGATAGTGAGGAGATAAAGGCAGGGGTGGAGGCAATGATACTGCGACTTGAGAAGGAGGTCGTTGCGGCATATGAAGCCCTTGAGCAGGAGAAAAACAGGATACAGGATCTTCAGGAAGGACTTCACGATGATCCTCAAGGCACAAAAAAGGAAGCTTTAATGCGAGCTCGAGATACACTCATATCGTGGCTTGAAGGCCAACTTGCACGTACCACAGCTGGTGGTGAGCCTGAAGACGCAGATATGATGGATGCTACCTCCGAAGAACAAGCCGAGGGGGGGAGCTCGGCGCAACAAATAGTAGACCGGATTCAAGCAGCTTACAACAACTATCTCAGGTCCCGAACAGAACTAGTACATATCCTTGCCTCTGCATCTTCCATTGACGAAATCGGGCCCCTCTCTATTGATCCTACCGATCCCCCAACTGAGCTCCCGGGCACGATGAAGAAGCCTATACCTGCGCCCCCAATCCTCAGTGTGCTAACAGCGATGGAGCACCTTCTACCACTTACTAAATATGCGAAATCTCTTCTCTATCAACGAACACAGCTCTCAACCTCGCTCTCAGCGCAGCAAAAGCAATTACTCCGCCTTCTAGAGTCTTCCCTCGAAAAGTTCTCAATCCAGCCTCCCCCTATCGCCGCTACCACCGTCTCCCCATCACTCGAGATGGTGACAGCGCTAGCTTCAGCATCAAAGGCCGCGATAGCGAAGAATTGTATAGAGGTTGGCAAAAACGTGACTGAAGCAAAAAAGACGCTTGAGAACGTCGAAAGCGTGCTGGCGGAGGTGGAAGCTTTAGTTATCATGCCAAAGAAGGAAGTGTCCAAAATCCCTATGGCAAGGCGGAAAAAGAAGGGGAGAAGAGAGGAGGAGGAGGAAGCGGACAAGGGCTTGTGGGGAGGACTGGGAGGTGGGGTGGGGGTCATTGGAGATGGGATTTAATGGTGGGGGGTTAGTAACGTAAGAGGGTTTGGTATTCTATGTCATTTTATTTTATTTTTATAGCGCTATTCTAATAATACCTAGCAGTGTGGATATAATGTTTTTTTTTTTAGAAGTATCACTATTGTAGCTTAGACCTTGAATAAGCAGCATGATGGCCTAGAGTATTTACTTTGTTCTAGGATAAGGAATCCCGCGAGAAATACTACGGACGTGCGACCTGGCCGGGACTGTGATAGTACCAGAAAGAGAAAAAAAGTCTTTCCCATCTTAAGCAAACATACATATGTAGCCCAGGAGAGCTTATTCGACACTAGCCGTAGATTCGAGCCATATATTGACGCTAGAGATCCCCGCTTGCAATTGATCTACACTCGTGCTAGCTATGGATGTACCGCGTGGGCTATAGAGCACCGACATAGCAATGGCATGGTAAATTAAATATAAAGTAGACTGTACCTAGCTGCGAGGCATCTTGGTGGGTATGGGTGTGGTTATAACTCTGGGAGGAGCTATAAGGCTCCTTACTGTCCGTTCAATAAAGCTACATAATGTAGCTATAGCTAGGATTGACAGGCTGCATGTAAGAATACCAGGAAGTGGAAAGAACCTCCAACACTAGAGTACGTAGTAGTAGAAATTCACACTTCTGCGCCGGTCTACGAACGCCAAGGAATCACAATCACAATATATCACTCGGTCACTACACACACCACATTATGTAGCACTTCACATTCCAAAGCCCACCCCATGCCCAGTACAACACAGAAGAAACACGGCCAAAGATATGATTGATTTTTCTCAGCCACTACGGTTATCTAATTTGTAGAATTTCTACCAACAAACTAACTACTGCCTCCAGACCCACAACCCCAACCCCAACCCAATCCAGGTTACTAAGAGTCCTCTGGTGAGTGACCCGGCATCGGTATCGTTCTCTGGATATATGTCTAGTGCGCAACCGGGAAGATGACGATTCTCCCATCAACACTGCACACAAACACGCACAAATTAGCCACCCACCCACACCGCCAACATCCCCAGCAAGAAAAGAAGAACCAGCATAACATACCCACTACTACTAAACCTCACCACCGCGCCCTCCGCACCCTCATACGCCCTCAGGCTCGCAATCGAGTTCTGATGGATCGTCTTGAGACTCGCATCATCGCCCGCCCCACTCTTCCCCTTCAGGTCCATCTGCCTAAACATATTGAGCGCCGAGCTCTCCTGCGCCTCGCCCTGCTTCGCCTTATTCGGATCATCCACCGCATACGCCTGCCGCCACCCCTCCTCCGTCCCCTCAAACACCACGGGATGGCAATCATGCCCCGCCGCCACAAGCTGGTCCTCCCGCGTCCAACACAGCGCCACAAACGGCAGCATCTGCGTCGTCACCGTGACAACCGCTCTCGGCGGCGCGTCCGGCGCCGCCGGATACACCACCGTCACACTGGAGTCATGCGCTGCAAAGGCGAGGGCGTTGCCGCTCGGCGAGAACGCAACGGCGTGCACCCACCCGCCCGACGAGTTCATGTACTCGCCGCAGACGGTGTTGAAGGGGATGCGCTCGCCCCACGCCGTGGGCTCGGGCCGCTGGTCGACGCCCTTGATGAATGCGGAGAAGACGCGGGCGTGGGCGTCGGCGGAGCCGGATGCGAGGAGGACGCTGTTGGGGTGCCAGGAGAGGGAGAGGACCGTGCTGCGCAGCGGCTTCTTGAGGTGCTTGGACACCCACCAGTCGTTCTCTTGCTCAAAGTAGCAGACGGCGATGGCGCGCGCGCCGGAGCCGACGGCGAATTTGGATTCGTCCGGGGACCAGCGCACGTGTGTGGCGGCGCGGTTGAGGCGGAGGAGGACGAGGGTGGGTTTCCAGCCCGTGGGGGAGGGCTCCCAGACGAGGGCGTTGCGGTCTGGTGACGTTAGTAGGCGAGTTTACGAGCATTGAAACCTCCCACAACCCATAACCCACAAGCATCCGCATAAACCGCCCTAAACCCAACCAGAAAGGAAGAGAAAAAATCAGAACCCACCCTGCGAGCACGTCACAATCCTCCCACTCCTCGCCGCAATATCGACACTCGTGACGGTCTTATCGTGGCCGACGAGCTCCTCCTTGAACTTGAAGGAGCCGTCGGGCTCGTGGCCGTAGAGCTCGACCTTGATGTCCCTAGAGACGGCGAGCAGGCTCCTGTCGGCCGAGAAGGAGTGGTCTGCGATGGGGGCGTGGAATAGGAGGTGGGCTTCGGGGTGGGGGGCCATTGTTACTGCTGATTAATTGGGGATTGGGTTGGATGAATGGAGGGAGGGGGATGGAGGGGATAGGAGCAGCACTCGACTATCACGATGGGTGGATTGATGCTGCTGTGAGCGTGGAGGTGTGAGGTGAGGTGAGGTGAGGTGAGGTGTTGCAGTGAGGGTGAGGGGAGCTGCTAGGGCTTGGCGGTGCCGTGGAGCAGCACACAGACACGCGGGTCAGACATGGAATATCACTCGCTCTCCTTTTCTTCAACCACGCTCAGTCACCCGCACTTGTACTCTATCGACGGAACCTGTAACATCAATTCCATCCCCCACTCGCGCACCACTAAAATAACACTCATCTACCTATCACGAACGCAGAACGCACGCATTCATACAAACACACAGACAGCTACACAGCTACACAGCTATATAGCCAACCTGCCAAAGGAAATAACTTTATACACACACCGCGCCCAAGAAAGGCATGGCGACAAAAAAAGTAGAAAGAAAAACCAAGAAACAAAACACCCCCCAAGACGAGATGAGATGAAAAACAGCAATAAAAAAAAGGAAACCCTCCTAATTAGATGACAAAACCGCCTAGAGCTCATTCTTAGGGTTCAAATAATTATCCCCCTTCCAGCTATAAAACGCCTCTCTAGGCGCCCTCCCCATCGCGCGATCCCACAGCTGACTCACCTCCGACAGTCCAATGATCATTCTACGTACCGCCAATTCAATTAGCCTTCCTGTCCACTTTTTCACCTCCAGCCACAGAGAAGAGAACGAGAATAAACTTACAGATGCTTCGGCACCTCGTACCAACTCCTAAGGACAAACATAAGCGTCATCCACACGAGCTTTATCTCCTGCACCAGCATCTCCCTAATCGTCAGCTCCACCTCCCCCTCCGTTTTCGGCCCCGCCGCCGCCCTCCTTCCCGCCTCCCTCTTTGCCTCCAGCTCCTCCGCCTGGCGCTGGTCCCACATCGCCTTGAAAGCATCGAGTGCAATGAGGGAGTGCGACACGCGGTGCAGCGTATTGACGAGCGCCACGAGCTCAGTGCGGCGTAGGACCGGGTTCACGCCGGGCTCGGCGTCCTCGTCGAATTCGAAGAGGACCTTAAGGGCGGTTCCGTATCCTTGTGTCTGGACCTTACCCCACAGTCGGCATTTGTCGCAGCCGACGCAGTCCATGAGCCTGGAGACGTTTCTGAAGCGATTGCGGAACTCTTCTTTGAGGCTTGTCATCTCGTTCTTGAACATGAGGGACTCGTCAAAGATTGGCTCGGCGGAGGCAGCGGTCTTGGCGAGCTTTAGAACCTTGGCCCTGGTGATACGGCTCTGGTAGGTGTCGCCGGAGCAGAACGTGTAGTCCTGGAGGTAGTTCTGGAGCTTCGAGACGGCGCGCGCAAGGACGGCGTAGTTGAAGTAGATGTTCTGTACACGCTCCGGGTGTCCCTTGAAGCGGGACATGAAGCACTCGTAGTTGGGGCCCCACTCACCCGTAGACTGGTTCAAGTAGTCCCAGCACAGATGCATCGAGATACTCGCATGCATGCCCGAGATGACCCTATGGAAGACCCTCTTCTCCAGACACATATCGTCCGCATCAAGCTCCACCAGGCCCTGCTTCCCGTCCTTCCCCACGCCAAACTCATGCTTCCCCTTCTCCTGCATCACGCCCGCAAACTCCATCGCCGCCGGGTTCCTCTTCGAGAACCCCGCGAGCCCCCCTTTGTCTCCTCCAGCTCCGGGTGCCTGTCAAAGCAATTCTCCCTATATATCGCCTTCCAGACATTCTGCGCGCCGGCGCCCGCATATCCCGTAAATCTCTCTGGGTTCTCAAGCAGCGACACATAGTCGCCCTTGCTTCCCTCCGTCTCGTCCTCGGGCACACAGTAGTCCCTCTCATCACACTCGTCCTCCTCCACGATGCAGCTCTCCTCCCTCTCCGCGCCCAGTGCGCCCCGCAGCGGCGACGGCTCCGTCGGCTCCCGACTGATGGGGTGCGACGCCTTGGGGCCCGCCAGCTTTCCTAGCTCCTCGGCGCGCCAGATCTCGGGGATGTCCTTCTCGTCGTCGATGGTGGTCACGGCGCAGGCAATGTTGCCGCACATGCCCTCGTCGTCCCAGAAGGGGCACGTGCGCCCAAAGAGGTCGAGCCGGTAGTAGCTGAAGTAGTCCGTGTCGTGGGTGATCTCCTGCAGCAGCGGGTTGAGCTTCCTGTTGAGCGTCTCGATGGTGTCGTAGGAGGCGCAGCCGTCGGGGACGAGCTCGCTCGGGGAGTTCTGTACATGTGAGTAGGCAGTTCCAAGGGGTGAGGGTGGGGGTGGGGGTGGGTGGGTGCGGGAAGTTACATTGCAGACGCTGGGTGGCGGGGCGGCGGCCTCGATGAGGGCTGAGGAGAGCAGTGCTGCCCCGGCTAGGAGCTGGGAGGTGCGGGAGATCCGCATTGTGGGAGCTGGTGGCCTTCTCGGGGGTGTTAATTGCAGAAGTAGTTGTAGTTGTAGTGGGTAGGTGGTAGGTATTCACAGAGTGTTGCACAAGAGGACAAATAGGTACACTCAGGGAGAAGAAGTAGCAGAAGCAGAAGTAGAAGCAGAGAACTATCGAATTCTTCTGGCTAAAGATGTGGTACTAGTAGACAAGACGGGAAAGGAGAGAGAGAAGAAAGAGAGAGAGAAGGGAAAAAAGAGACCCGGATGTGTAAGGAACAGGCCCTGATTATAAAGCTCCCGAAGCAAGGAGAAGCGGGAGAGAGAGCAGACTTGTAGAGTCTCGCAGTGGCCAGCCAGGAGTGCAGCGTGCAGCAGAATGCCAGTAGAGGCCAGATATCCGAGGCCCCGGTCAGTAAATGGAAATATATGAAACCCGCTCACTCACTCACTCACTCACCCGCGCGAATCACCTCAATTTACCTACAGCAGCAGCAGCCCGCCAGCAAGCAGAAATGGGCAGACAAATTGAATTGATATACGGGGGGGTACAGCAGTATCGAGGAGGGAGAAAGGGAGGGAGGGAGGGCAGCCCATATCTGACACCATCAACGGATGTTCCTGACCTTCTTTCCGCCTTCTCATCCATCTTTCCATCTATCCCTTCCACTCCACCCCATCCATCCATCCATCCCTCTGCCTATACATCCATCTTGCACCAGCAGGTGCACTTCCTCCAATTCAGCTCTCTCCACCTGTGACCGTGCGTGCCACACCTCTATGTAAAGACAAAAGGCCACCTTCGACCCAGGACAGGGGTAACTAACTCACAGCACAGCAAACCCCTGTAAGTGGCGCGTGCGTGCGTGTCAGTGGCTATGCAAGGTACAGACAGCACCGCTCGTGTCTTCTGGAAGAGTCGCTAAATGGATCCGCGTCCACCTCCCCACCCAGGGCCCGCCTCCATGGGCCACCTCCGGGGGTATGTATTATATACAGTTCTCAATAGAACAAGCCCATGAAACCACTGCCTACATACTTTACTTGTTTCCGCGAACAAGCAGCTAGCCACATCTTAATCAATAGTAGCTGTGGCGCAGACACATGCCATACCGCACTCGGATGATTTCTGGGGCCATCGTACGCTAGTTACACAAAGTCAGACAGATACGATCACCGTTACCGGGTGGGCGCTATTAATAATTTGCGCGAGATGGCGTGGGCGTGGGCGTGGGCGTGGGATTATGGTTATGGGGTTATGTATGAGCGGGAAGTGATAAAGGACAGCTATCATAAAGGAATACGAGATTGCAACAAAGCCTGAGCAGTGAACCGGCTTTCTTGTATAGGGCAGGATCGAATCTGGTGACTATCGATAACTACATGTACATGTAGGTAAATACGTGGTAGTAAAGTATTCATACTCAAAGTTGGCCCGTTTGAGCTAAACAAATCTTCGATTCTGCCTGTCTATATGTATGTAGCTTCGCCGATAGCACAATGCCATGGTTAGGCATGATATATCGTGTCTGTGCAAACGTAGTAGACAAAAGTCATAGACCGCCGCTATGATACAGACCCAAGCATAAAGCGTGGTGGGCCTTTTTACTAATGCTACTATATGACAGCTTAGTTACATCCCAGGACAGGATCTGCTAGTTATAACCCGCGAATCATAGAATCCGACACAAACAGCCCTTAATGTCATGCATGAGACCTAGCAGTATGTATTTAGATACATGTAGATGTAGTACTCACCCACAATTATATACATACAAACTCTCGATATGAGACTACCTAGAGTATCTACGGGCCTACAACTCAAAGCACCAGTGTGACAAAGGTTGGAATCTAAATCTGCCAATGCTGTCATTACTAGAACAGCGCTATAGACACATGTACATATGGAAATGGCCATACGGGCATGAACCGCACTCCAGCTAAGGCCCTACCCAAGCATCTCAATTTCGACAAAACACAGATATCTATCTTCAACCCCCAGTATAGTGTATTCCACCCGCTAACTACTCCAAACCAATGAAGAAAAAACCAAACATAACATATATTACACCTTAAGCTTAGAAACCCCACAAAACGAAACGAAAAAAACTAAACCCGCTGCCTCTTCGCATCTCTCGGCCCCTCAGTGCCAGGTCCGCCTCTGAGCCGTTTCCGCGCCATATCCTCCCTCATGATGCGTTCGGCAGCGCTCATTGGCCTCTCTGGCGCCGCCGCGGCCTCCTTCTTGGGCTCCTTCTTGGAATCCTTCTTTTTGGCCGCAAAGACGTTCTTCGGTTTATTCACCGCCATCTTGATCGCGATCTTTGGCGGCTGCACCGGGGCCGGGGCCGGGGTCGCTTCCACCTTCGTCTCCGTCACAGCAGACTCCGTGACCTTCTCCATCTCGTCCTTCCCACCACTTTCCGCCGTCTCCACCTTCCTCGAGCCAAACGAGAGCTTAATCTTCTCCCCCTCCCCCCTCTTCAACACCTTCTCCTCCCCCTCCAGGTCCCTCCCAGCAGCCTCCGCATCCCTCCTCGCCCTCTCCACCTGCTCCCTAATCGCGCGCTGCTCCCTCTCCTCATCGCCCCTATCCTGCCTCTCCTTCCGCCTAATCGCCTCCTGCCGCTGCATCGCCTCAGGACTACTATCCACCCAGCTCACAAACAGCCCCTTCTCCCCCTCCTCCACCCGGCAAATCCCCTCGCGCCCCAGGTGCTTCACAAACTCGCTCAGCGAGATCCACCGCGTCGCGTTCATGTGCACGTGCTCCTTGTTGGCGATGTACTCCTGGTAGAAGTGGTTCGCGTTGATCTTCTTCTCGCCGTGGCTCGTCCTGAGCAGTAGTAGAAAGTCGCGCTGGAATTGGGTGGAGTAGTCCGTGATGAACTTTTTGGCGTTGTCGCCGATGACGAGCATTTGGCGAACGTGGGACTCGGATTGGGTGTGGCATTTGAACCCGTTTTCGTCGCGGCATTGCTTTTCGCACACTTGGCAGTACCAGCGGAGGCGTTGGAGGCCCTTGGCTTTCATTTTGTTGTTGAGTGACTTTAGGGAGCCGGCTTCGGCGCGGGGCATGGTGGGCGGTGGGCGGTGGGTTTGGGGGGTGGTTTGGTTTTAGTGTGGTTTGTGCTTTTGGTGTGCTTTGGGGTGGGTGCTGGAGATGGTGGAGAGCTGTTGTTGTTTCAGGGAGAGAAACTTGAAGCTCCAAGCTGACTTGCTGCCACGCCAAGACTGTCCTGTTAGTCAGCTCCCCCTTCCCCGGATTAACCGTTAATCCGCGGGCACCAACGACGTCTCTCAGAACCCAGAAAGAGCAGCACCACAGCACAGCACAGCACAGCACAGCGCAGTGCAATTAAGCACCGCGCAGAGAGAGAGAACACGCCCAGTTCCACATTCTACCCCCAGACACCGCATAATCCCCCCTCCACAGGCCATCACTCGATCCCCCGCCAAGCCCCCACCATCCCAAAAACTTTTGACCCGCAACGCAACGTCTTTCCCACCACGCACACCCCGCCATCCACAACACCCCGCCATCCACAACACCCCCCCGGCCACCCACCACAACCAGCACACCAACCAGCACAATGCGCGAAAAGCTCTTCACCCTCAAACGCCCGGTACCCCCCTCCCCCTCCCCCCTCCCTCCCTCCCTCTCCACACACACTAACACCCCCCACCCTCACCACAGCGCATGCGCCAATCCTGGTCCAAATGGAACCTCTACAACCTCACCCGCCAGCGCCCCCCGCGCCTCGAGCGCCGCACCTTCTTCCAGCAAAAGTGGACCTCCAAGGCCGAGACGCGCGCCTACCACGGCGAGTACCTGACAGCGCGGCAATGGCAGACCATGTTCCGGCGCACACTCAAGGCCGTCGTGCCCATGTACAGCGTGGATCTCGCCGAGCACAGCGGCGCACACATGGCTGCCGGCCGGGGCGCCGGCGTCGGCGCTGACCAAGGGGTCGGGGTGCCCGCTGTGCCCTATATGAGCCAGCTGTATTGGCCCATGGAGAGGAGGCTGGATATTGCGTGCTATCGCGCAATGTTTGCGGCGAGTCCGAGGATGGCGAGGCAGTTTGTGATTCATGGGTTTGTGAAGGTGAATGGGAAGAAGGTGAGTCCTTTTTTGTGTTTGGAGGGTGGAGTGGGGGGAAGGAGGGGAGGGAGGAGGGCTAATGGATGGGTGCGGTGCGGGGGTAGATGACGCATCCAAACTACATGCTTAACCCCGGCGACATGTTCTCCGTCGACCAGACCAAAGTCCTCTACGCCACCGGCGCCCCCAAAGTCGGCACCGGCAAGTCCGCCTCCGAATCCACCGAGTCCGACTCCGAATCCACCGAGACCCCCGAGGCCACCGAAGAAGAAGAAGGCACCTCCGCCGAGGCCTCCGACGAAGCCCCCGACCCCGTCACCCCCGACGAAGCCCTCGCCGCCCTCTCTCTCGACACCCCCTCCAGCAGCAGCAGCACGCACAAGAAAGGCGACCCCAACAACCCGGTCGACTACAGCAAGCCGTACGCGACCCCCTGGCGCCCGCGCGACTACCTCCCGCCCTTCGCCTTCATCCCAAAATACCTCGAGGTCAACCACAACACGTGCCACGCCGTGTATCTGCGCCACCCCGTGGCGCGTCCGGGGCAGACGGAGGTGCCGTCGCCATTTGGGCCCGAGGTCATGCAGTTGGCGTTTAATTGGTTCTTGAGGAGGAGGTAGAGGGGAGTATGATGGGAAGGGGGGGGGGGGGGTGTATATAGGTTGTGGGTTGTGTTAGATTAGATGCTTGTTGGTGGGTAGGATATGGTAGCATATGATGGGATAGGGCAGGGCAGGGGCTGGTCAGGGGCTGGGTAATAGACGGCCGCTGCAATCAATTTGGCATTGGTAGAGCAGTAATCTGGCTCGAGAATCGATCGCGGGGAGATGGGGGTGTGTTTGGAATTGTGTATAGCTCTTTCTTTCTGCGGTGGCGCCCGCCCGCCCGCCTCGTCCATCTATCTATCTATCTATCTAAGCTCGCATCTACATACATACATACATACATACAGGTACATTATACCTACCTGCAGGGCTTAGATCCGGACTACATGTACTGTATCTGCAGCTCCATAACCCTCTTCTATCCCGCCCTTATATATCTAGTGCCCCGAAATATAGCCCTGATACGTTAGTAACTATCGATCAAAAAGAAAGAAAAAATCGCCGTGCCTGGTTTAAGTAAAGTACGTATACATGTAGCTATGCCCAAAACAAAGCCCCCGTGGATGTACTAGCTAGGTAGTTAGACGGGCGAATCAAATAAAAAACAAATCACACTCCCCACTAACCCCCCCCCCCCCCAAACACTGCCATATGCAGTACGAAACACACCTCAGAGAGAGGGGGAGGGGGGAGGGAACAGCCAAAAATGCTGCGGCCCGCTAGAAAAAGTATGGTGGCGTCATGAGCTATCACTCGACTATCACCCACCCCGGCCACCCATACCGATGTGTGGGACGACTGATGGCTATAGGGAGGGGGGATGGTTGAGGAGAGCTAGTGGTTCGTTGTGCTTTACTTGTACTGTGATGTCCATGAATTAGCAGTATATATTGGCGGTGATACAACTGCAATAATAAGATGCAGGTGCTCAGCTGCCTTTCCGCCGGTGTGTGTATGCGTGGGTCGGAGTCCTAGGCCGATATGTAGTTGCCCCCCCCCCCCCCCCCCGCAGCGGAACCCTCGCGCCCAGATCACAGTTGAAGACGGGAGCATCGTTCTATGTACGTACAACATTGACATTTAGTTCGTATTAGTATGTGGTATGTGCCTAAAAAAAAAAAGTACATACACCTAACCCCCCACCCCCACTGCAGCAGCCGGCTCAAGTGGAGGCCGCAAGCTCTCATCTCGCCTGCAGTTATTCAAGTAAACCGAGTGAGTGGAACAACCCCGCCGGTGCGTAGGGTCCGGTCCGTAGCCTGCCTGGTGTGCAAAAGACCGATCGACTGCAGTCCTGCAGTAGATACATACATGTAGTTATTAGATACATGTATCATTATGAATCTAGTTGTAGCCGAAGTTTGTTGTAGTTCTCGTAGAAAAAGAGCTTCGGTGTGGGCGACAGCTGTCACCGTTCTCCTCCAACCGGCTGGTACGTGGCATGGGGAGGAAGGTTGACCTAGGCAGGGGGGAATATTGCGGGGGATATCTAGACACCGGATGCTCGCTCTTGTGGTAGATTACAGCCATGCAGAGTCTTGAGGGGTTGGCATCGTTGGTGCATGCACTTGGGGGATTAATGTTGGGGTTTATATCCTGTTAAGCAAACATATTTGCAACTTGAGAGGTTTTTTAGGTTTTAGACGTAAATACTAGCTATGGGGCCCGTGTCCTACAAAGTCTTGCAATTGGTTTATAGGAGTTGACAGATAGTTGTGCCAGTCTTATATCGGATTCCCATAAGCAAAATGTCAATGGTTGATCTTACACTCTAAACATTCAGACTAGGCGAGCTCTAGATATTGTGTACCTACTAAATCCTGCACATCGGAATATTCTCGTAACAACATTAGAGACATTGTGAAATAAATCATCTTTCATTATTCTAATATAGATAGTGCCATGCGTGAAAATGAAGTCAGCCACTACATGATACCAGGTCATCAACCGCTGCTATAAACCAACCCCTACTCCGCCTTTACTCTGCAGTCTAAAATCATGATAGACCTAGCCCTTTATTAGTAGGCAGAGTAATCATACAAGGATTCGAGATCCTCCGGGCCCCTCTTTCCACATCCTCCATATTATAGGTTCTCGCCTCCACCCCTCGTCTTACTATTTTTTTATAAAAAAAGACCACAAAGGAAACCGAAAAAATTACAACCTACGCACCATTAACCCTCTTCCTCCCGCCCGTCCCTTCCACCACCTCCTCCACCTTCTCGCTCAACTCCGGAAACGAAACCTTGATCTGCTCCGCCAGCACGTCACGAAAGTCCCGGTATGCCTCCATCTTCCCCTTCATGAACTGGTTCTGCTTGACCACAATCTCCACAAACTCTCTCGTGTAGATGTCCGGATTGCGCCCGTCCTCAATGTACTGTATGACCTCGCGCGGGACCGCGACGTCGGGGGGCAGCTTGGAGGCTGCGTTTGCGAGGGTGCCGTACTGCGTCGATAGCTTATTTCTATATGTTTGTCAGCTTCGGCCGCCGCCGCCGCCGCGCAAAGCGGGAGAGGGGGGGGGGGGGGGTGGAGATCGCAGCTAGCGGTACATTTGGTTCGCAAGGACGTCTGCGGATTCTGGGCCTTGGTAGCCGTATACGCCGACGGAAATCTCGTAGAGTGTTTCGATGACGGCACGGAGGTGGCCTACAAGGGTAAGTTAGTCGCGGTAGGGGGCGAAGGACAGGAATAAAAAGGTACCGTCAACGTTCTTGAGGGGCTCATTTACAGGAGGGGGTGCCATCTGCGCAAAGGAGTGTGGGGGGGTGTTGGTGGTGGAGAGGTATGAGGGGGGAGAGCTTTGTGTGTGGAGGAGAGAGCTTTCGCGCGATCGGGTCTGCTGAGATGATCTTGAGATGAGACAAGCTTTTGGCGCTAGGTTAAATCAAGAATAGAATCCACACACAAAACCCTAACCCATTCAATGTCAAGCATGTGGGAAATGTGTGAAACTACATGTATTCGGAAGCCCTTATATTTAATACATGTATGTATACCATAATCCGCCGTTGCTGAGTAGTCGGAAACCCCCATCTTTCTTGATGTGAGAGCCTCGAAATGAGGTTATATCTCTAAGATGTGCCTGGATATACTGGGTACGAAGGTCACAATCCAATACTGAATTTTTTTTTCTTTTTTCCTTTCCTTTTTTTTGTTTAATTTATTAATTGTATGGATTGCAATACTGTAGGGTAAATCGTGCCAACGTAGCACCTCACCATCATCACCAGTTTGGTTCTGAGAATGCCTCATTGAAAGAGAAAAGTCTTACATATTCTACCACAGCTCAAAGAACCCATAATTTGTACATGGGAATAAGATAGCTCAATATTCAGCACCCCCACCCACCCCGCGCTCATGAATTGGATCCGCATTCCTCTACAGCATGATATAGACAAGACAAGCCCACTCCTACCACCACCGCATACTTTTCCCCCACGCAGCAAAGGAAAAAAAAAGAAAAGAAAAGAAAATGAAAAAAAAAAATGGGCCATGCTAATAACCCGGAGAAAAAAAGAAAGAAAATGAAAGAAAAAGAAAAGCACAAAAACGCAAAACCGCCTCCCCCATACACGGGCCAGTTTTATAAACAAAACTACACTAGGCCCTCAACCCGCATGCTCGACAATCTCACTCTTCAACAGCCCGCCCTTCACCGTGTGTCTCAACTGCTCGGGCACGGGCTTCTCCACATAGTCCCACTCATCACTCCCCTCTGCCGCGTGCGGGATGTCGATGTTGATTGCAGTACTCTTACTTGTCAACACCTCAATGTCGGGGTTTGTTTTGCTCAGGTATATCGTGCCACCATCGCACTGGTCGACCTGGACCGTGGGCGCGCTGCCGTTGATCTGAAGCGAGAACGAGTTGGACTTGATGATGTCGATCGAGGACACGAGGTTGTCGACGATCACACCCGTCTTGGTGCACTCGTTGATGGACACCGCATTAATTTTGCCGTTGATCTGGATTACAGTGTTTTTACAGCGGAAGATAAAGACGGATTGGTTAATTTCGACGTCCTCGAGTACGAGAGCGCTTTCATTTTCGTAGTTCTCCTAATGCAGCGTTAATAATAGCTAAAAATGTAGCAGCAGTATATGCAGGGTGGGAGGGCATACAATCATCCACTTATTCCCATCCAACTCCTTCTTTGGTGGCTTCTTCATTGTCAGCCCTGCTGGCTTCGCTCTCGTCGGCGGTGCTGGGGACTTCCCGCGCAGGCTTCCTGAGGACCCCGGCCTCGCGGCAGGAACCACAGAACTGGCGCGCAGCGACGGGTTCTTGTGCGTCATGTCTTCCTTGCTCACCTTCCTCAAGCCCGCCGTGACATCTGCACCACGGTTGATCGCCGCAAACACCGAGCTGACAGGGTCTGCCTTAGGTGAACTGCTCCCATCAAGTGCCGCCAAATTCGGTAGTGGCGGAGGAGGTGGGGGTGGCGCCCCGCCCGAGAACCCAACAGGATTAGAACTGGAAACATCGTCCAGAGCCAACAGAGCTTCCCTTGCATCAATACCCTTAGCGTTCCATGTCAGCCCCGCAGGATACCACTTCTTCGTGTACGCCTGCAACGCGGTGATCCAGTTATATATGGAGCGCACCCACTCGGCGCCCGCAGGGTGCTTCGTCGTCAGGATGCGGTTTCCCCAAAACTGCGCTCCACCGAGGGTCTCTCCAACATGTTTTGCGGGGGCCATTTTTGCGGGGGCCATTTCGGTTGCAACCCAGGTGAGACTGGTGATACCCTCGCTAATAGTCTGTAAATAGTTAATGTGAGGTGAGCCGCGGTTGGACTCGCAAATATTGGAGGCGTTTGCCCATTCACGCTGCATCGATGTCAAGAGGTCCATGAACTGTGTGGACCCCTCAGGCTTGCGCGCTTTGGTCGTGATCAGGAGGAATTTGCGTTGTGCGGCGAAGCATTTTTCGACAGCTTTGCTCTGCAAACTAAGTTAGTGGAGCTCCTCATGGAGGGGTGTATGTGTGTGTATGTGTGTGTGTGAGATGAGAGTGGGCCATACCTGCTCAATGATGAGCGGTTCGTCAAGAGCTTTACTCTTCTCGACATAGGCCGCTACAGGGCCCGCAATGAGCTCATCAAACTCTTCAACGCACGGAGGAAGCTCCTCTTGGACAACGGGGGGCTGCAGCAGTGGGACGTTCCTGATTGTCGATGCCGCGCTCTCGGTGCTCTGGATCTGCTGCGTGGTGGTGCTGGACGCCGGGTAGCTTGGGATTGAAGCAATATCTTCGAGACGAGACGTTGCGGCCTCGAGCCTAGCTTCTAGTGTCAACAGAGCTATCTAAGAACCGGAGAAGAAGTAAGAGGGGACAAACCTCTTGATGAGGGTCGTTAGGTTGTGCATTTGTGTAGGATGGGCAGCCATGGTCGTGATGAAGTGTGGGAGTATTGAGGAGTGAGGGAGAGTAGAAACTCGGTGGTGGCTTTCAGGGGGGAAGATGGGGTGAGGGGTGAGCTTGGGTGTGTAGGGCTGGGTACTTGGAGGGGGCTGGTTACCCGGGCGAGGCCGAGTGAGCTGTGGTGAGCTTGTGGGACGTGAGGTTACAAAGTTCCATACATGTATCTAATGCATAGCACGCAGTGGGTAGTAGTACAGCGTCTCAGGAAGTGAGCACTGGATCCAATCCCCATCATGCGCTGAAGATCCCCAACTCCAGCAAATACAGAAACAACTGTGAAACCACCTTCGCATTACGACAATGCCCTTAAACATGCGATAGGGATCAATATTATTACTATCATATCACCCCCACCCCCCATATCTGCATTAGCACAGCATGTATGTACCTACATGTAGCAGTAGAGCAAAGCTTCTCATAGAACATGTTACACAATTAGTATCCCTCTCAACCCCAACCCACTCCCGCAGAGCCTCACCACCATCAAACCAAACCGACTAGGGCAAACCCTACCCACACACAACGACCCAGTCCACCCTCCGCCCTCTCCGCCAAAGCACGCATCACGAAAAAAAAAAAAGATAATACCCACTTCGCAACCACCCACCTCACACTACCCTCCCAAAACCTAATTTTCGAACTTCCCTCTTCGTCAAAAATCCTCAAATCGTACGTCTTTTTTTTCTCTTTCGCCCCCAGATGGAAACGGCTGGGAAAAAATTGATGACAGGGACAAAATTGGCTGACTGGGTGAGGAGGGAATTATAGATCAAAAAATGGATTCCGGAAAGGCTGCCGTTAAGCTCGTCAAGGTCGTCAAGGTCCTCGGGCGCACTGGTCCGTAACCTCCTCCTCTCTACCAACTTTCCAGCGATACAACCTCCCCCCCCCCCCCCCCAACCCAGAATCCAAAAACCCTAACCAATATAAACAGGATCCCGTGGAGGCGTTACCCAGGTCCGCGTCGAGTTTATGGATGACACCACCCGTTCCATCATCCGTAACGTCAAGGGCCCCGTCCGTGAGAACGACATTCTCTGCCTCCTCGAGTCCGAGCGTGAGGCCAGGAGACTGAGATAAGCGGTTTCGTGTGTTCGTTGGGGTTCTCTTTTTTCAATGTTTTTCGCTACAATATAAAAAAAATGGAATTGGGCTTCCCTTTTTTGAGTCCGGATGGAAAAAGGATTTAGGGGTGGAATGTACCGGTAGGATTTTTTTTTTTTTTACAAAAAAACAAAACTATCGGGGATTTCAACGTTTTTGGCCAATTTCTTCTCTCTGTTTTCTGGGTGTGGTTGGGAATAATGGAGTGTGGGACTTGTTGATATATCGGCGTTCAATGATTCATATTCGACTTTACGAATCGGTACTCGGGGAACCTTCAAGATTATGGATATTGGGGATATTTGAAGATTTTGGAAGAATCAGCAAGAACCGGAACTAGGTTATATATTTGCCAACTCCCAAACGCAGCAAGTCTCGAACATTCCCCCATACACGACAATTTCGTAACATATCCAATGTTTGTCGAATCCAAAAGAAGCTGCTATTATACCATGAAATGCGAAAAGAAAAAGGATGCAAAAAAGTAGAAAATAAAAGAGAAGGGACAAATTAAACAAGTGATATCAATTACCCACCTATAGCTGTGCCAACATAGTCTCCAACGAGTGCCGATCATACTTAACATATTTGTCCCTCATTAAGTCCTTATACTTATCGTAAAATCTCCCATAAAGTGGGCCAATAAACCCAATCTCTTTGGCCAGCATGGTACGTACTTCCTTATCAGGAAATGTGTACTGCTTATGTCTCTGCACAAGGTCCTCAAACGCCGTATTGAAGTTCTATCCCAAATCAGTCCTATACCACACCAAAGCTATGAGCATTGAAACTTACCTTGAACTTTTCTTTGACGCCCTCCTTCTCCTTGCTAGTTAGTGTGACCTTCCCCCCTGAGTGCTGCTTCGTGTATGTGACGTCCATCAGGTATGCTGCACATTCCTTCCACTGCTCCATATACATCTTTACGGCGTCTTTTCTCCACTTTTCGACCTTCTGCTGCGCTTCCCGGGACATAATATTCGCCAGGTCGCTCTTCCGGATATTGCTCTCGATATAGTGAACATTGTTTACCATAAAGACCGCAACCGTGGATGTCTTCTTGATCATCACCCTCGCCTTCTGCTCCAGCTCATGTATCAACTGATCAATGGCATCAAGACAGAACTGCGATAGCAGCTGCGCTCCATCCGCACCAACGTCAAAGGCCGACATTGTAGGTGCAGTATATGGCTTGTTACCATGCCAATTTCCCTCTCCCAAAGAGACCAAAAGACCTGATATCGCATTAGGATAATCTGACATTCTTCTGAGTCGGGCCATGACATTCGTAGTCAGCTCTGCGACAGTATTGTCCAATGGCAGAGCAACTGTGCTTGACCCACTTTTCTTGATGTCCTCAAGAAAGTGCGAGAAACTACTTTGCGCGGTGAGCCGCAGCGGTTTCAGGGCCTCCGTGAACTCGCGCTGCTCGCCTGTTTTTGTCTTTAGACGCAGACTGGCGGGCTGGACGTTCTCAATAACGTCGTATGCGAGGAAACAGTCTGTCACCATGTTTGCCTTGACGAATGCATTTAAATCTGCCAGGGTCTTTTTGAAGACGCCCATAGGCTGCAGCGTCGTATTACTGTACACCGTTGGCCACTCAGATGACGGGAAGAGATGGCAGATATTGTCGTACTCGGCCTCGAAGATTGCCTCGAGGGCGTTTGTGTACATCGATATACCATTCGAACCCTTATCGTACGGTGCGACAGTGACGCGGCGAGTAGTATTTACCGTTGCAAGGGCTAGAGAGGCCAAGGAGTTGGTCATGTAGGGACCACGGACTTCGGCATATATTGTGTTTGCATTGGATTGGATACCGGAGGACTGGGCGAGTGTTGACGAGAGAAAATCATTGAGCACCGCAAGCATGTTGACCTTCTCAGAACTAAAAGTCGGGAACGGCAGTTCCTTTGTGATGTAATGGAGTGGTTCGACAGACTTGGACTCTTCTGCCAATGCTTGCCTGAATAGGTCTTCCAGCTGCAAGCTTCCGGCTTTGAGCAGGCCGGTCTTAATTCCGGGTTAGCCAAAAGTGCTCTCTATTTTTTTTTCCAAGTTGTGGGGACATGGATGTGAATGCAGACCATCTGCCCGACCGCTTTCTGGGAGCTTCTCAAGTTAGACTTTTTTAAAGTCCCCATTGCCTCGTTGATCCTCTTGAGAGCAGCAAGATACTCGGTCAATCCGGTCGCCTTAGGTCTATTGAACGGATGAACAAACAGAGTAAGCTATCCATCGTATTGTGTATTATAAAAAAAAAAAAAAGTTGAAGGGTAAAACAGAAAACATTGCCATCGAATGACAAGCTGCAAGAGAACCCACCCCCGACGAATGACGCCTTCCTCTTGAGAAACGACATCTGCAGGTTGTCGTATCTTATCGATTGCGGCTATGGCATCATCGATATCTGTCAAAAGTGTCCAGTTCATCAGCCTCCGTCATCGCGCCGCCCCACAAAGAATTTTTTCCCCCATCCCGCCAGCGAATAGAATCTGCTCACTCCCAGCAAGGGCCGTCAGGGACTGTGTCTTGCTGTAAATCGGTTTCACAGCCTGTTCGACATTCTGGGCGCTAGCTGACAGCTTCTTCAAGCTTAACGAAATCTTGGTAGTGAGATCTGCGGTCTTCAATAGCTTCCTGTGGGGAGGGAGGCAGGTAACGAGAGGTGAACCCTGGGGTCAGGAAATGAATTGCTTCTAGAATGCTCGCGGGGGGGGGGGGGGGGGATGGATGGGGTGGATGAGACTCACGACTCGAGAACCTCTACCTCAGCAGACAGCTCGTCCATCCGAAGGCCGTTCATGATGGACGTCAAGGGGGGTATGTTAAGGGACTTGTGGGGTGGACTGTGGGGGAGAGAACTACAAAGACTTTGACCCTGGGGGTGGGTGGGTGTGAACGGGTGAGCGAGCGAAAAGCTGTAAGGGGGGGGGGGTAAAATGGTAGTTTAGTTTGGTACGTAGGATAGGTAGCTGTGTTGAGTGGTTTGTTTCCGACGAAGAGAGCGTTGTCGTTGGACCGTCGGTGAGATGTCTCACCCCTGTTTGGTGGTTTCAAGCGTGCATATCTATCTTACGAGGGGACGCGGCGGGAATTGAGTTCCCCCAACCAAGAACCTTTTCGCAGTGTTCTAGAAAACGACACACTGCATGCCAAGTCTAGACCAAGACCCAGTCGGATCCCCCCACGGTTCGGAGCCTCTCAATACCCGGATCTGTCTTCCTTGGAAGGGGAAATAATAACTTTATTCATTGTGTTACTATTACTCTCTCCATGCACCTACACATGTGCAGTCTTTTGATCTTCAGAACTCGGCAATAGTTGGGAGAATGATGGCTAGCCAGGGAACACCGATTTTCAGTATTTTTATACGAAAATCCTCTCTTCATGCTGGCACAAGCTTATTGCTCAACCCATTGTGTACCTTGGACATGCATCGTCTGGGCCCTCGTCAGTCAGGACCCTACTCGTCAGACTCTCCAGGCGCTCGGGCTTTGTGCCATGCCTAGAGAGAGCGAGGTGATGTAGGTCCCAGCCTACCACCAAACAACACACGCAACAAGGGTTTTAGATCTCGAGTCATAGATCTCCTCATCCAAGCTTTTTCCTTGTCATCTCGCCTAAGAAGGGCCTACTATGCAACAAGCCTTCGACAAGAAAAGTAAAAAATAAAAAAAAAGAAGAAAAAAAGGGTTCAGCTTACATAGTTTAGTCCATTTCACAAGCTGGTGGTGGGGTTGGTTGCAGGAAAGGGACCTTTCCACGGGCTGGACTGGCCAGTAGGGAACCATCAGGATGATTGGAAGCGGGCTAAGGTATAATGACATCAGGGCGCGTGCTCTACCAGTAAGGCGAAACAGAGCCGCACGTTTTTTACCCTCCCTCCACACCGGAACCAGCCGCAAGTTCCAATGCAATGAGAAACACCCCTTCACCACCCCATCTGCGGCTATTTGCTCTCTCGTCCGACTCTTTCCTCCCCCTGTCCGGGGGTGCCTACATATATGTGCATATATCTACTCATAATGGGGGTTGTATCTCTCCCCCCCACACCTTGTCCTTCGTTCAATTCCCGTCCTAATAATCATTCACCTACTACTATTACTACATCTCCACTACTACGTCTGCTGCTACTACTTCTGGCTAAGATAAGTTAGTATCTAGCGTGTGCTCCACAACCGACACAAATATCATTACCAGCATTATTAAGCATCACATATCACGAACCTGTTAAATCCGCCATCCGCTCAACGCCTTTTTACGAATAAACATCACTACCTTTTTACTATTTCCACCTGAACGAATATCAGCTCTTGTATATTTCTTACAAAAGATTTAAAAGAAATTATATATACATTCATAAAATACACCCTCAAATGCCACACTCCGAAGCCGATATCGATGGAGCCTATTCCACTACCGGCTTCACCTGTACATCCTGTGATGTGACATTTGGTGATCCTGATGACCTCAAATCTCATTACACTAAGCATCCCAAGCACCACTACTGTGACCGATGCCAAATGCACTTCTCCACGTACGAGCACTTGCTCCAACATCTCCTCGACTCACCCAATCACAACATTTGCATCACCTGCCGCCTCGACTTCCGCACGCCCACCTCCCGCAACCAGCACTTCCGCACATCCCCTAAACACATCTTCTGCGGTCGTTGCAACGAACACTATAGTACCGCCGCCGCCCTTTCCTCCCACCAGGAGCGGTCCCCGCACCACCACCACTGCCGCGCCTGTGCCCTCGACCTCCCATCCCACAAGGAGCTCCTCCGCCACTATAAAGCTGACCCTACAAAACACCTCTACTGTATCCCCTGCAATGAACTCTTTCCCACAGTAAAGCACCTTCGTGCTCACATCAAGGGCAAAAAATGTAACCATTTCTGTGACCGCTGCAACACCCACCATCACACAACCACCTCCTATAAATCTCACATTGCCACTTCGCCCCACCACCATCCGTGCGACCGCTGCAGCGCCGACCTCCTCTCCGCTGATGACCTCGCCGCACATCAACGCCACGCCCACCCGTTTAAAAAGGTCTCCTGCAAATCACCGGCGTGCATGCGCTCTTTCGAGACAAGAGAGCAGATGCTAGCCCACCATGCTAAGATGCACAAGCAGTTCCATACCTGCCCTGTTGCGAGCTGTCGTGAGAATTTCATGAGTGAGGGCACGATGCTGTCACATTTTCAGCGAGCACACAAGAACCAGGTGCGCTGCAAGGCGGCAGCCTGCGTGGACTCGTTCGAATCGATCGAGGACATGCTTTCTCACTACAGCAAGTGTCACCGACTGCTGAAAGGGTTCCCATGCTTTAATTCACGGTGTACGAAGATCTTTAAGACACTACCAGAGGCAACGAGACACTCGAAGGAGCCACATTTGGCGTGCGCGGTGAGGGAGTGTAGGGAGGTGTTTCCGAATAGGCAGGGGATGGTTACACATATGTTTGGGAAGCACTCGGCGTGTGGTGTGTGTAAGGAGAAGGGCGGAGAGAGGTGGGTGTTTGGGGACCGCTGGGAGTGTGAGGAGCATTTTAGGGAGAGCGCGCATTTGTATTGTTGGCTGTGCGCGGAAATGTTTTTAGAGAGGGGGATGTTTGAGAGGCATCATGAGGAGAAACATAGGGATGGGAGGAAAGAGACCGTGGAGGAGGTTGAGTAGTTGTGGATAAGTTCAATCCCCTTTGTTTTTTGCTTCCTTTGGTGGTGGCTTTTTAACTTGTATATAATGATGTGTTGGTACATATTTTAGTTTTAGTTTATAGCGTCTAGTCTACTTTTCTCTTTATTTTTTTATATTTCTCTTCTTTACTTTACGGCCTGGTTTTACCCGTTACATGCATTCACGACATTTACGACGACATTCATTATCCTATATTTTCTTTGTATGTACCCATACCCTCCTTTATACCCTTTTCCTTTTCTCAGACCAAAAGTCACATCTGGACATGAGCGTACGGCGTTGGTGGGCAAAAATAATATCTACAGTTGTTAATAAAAGTATATCTGTCAAATGAGTGGACCAATCAATCAGTCAATGAGTAATTTTATCAATCGTCAGATCAGGCTAGTGGTTGTCGCGCGAGTGATATTCTATGCATACTAGTGCGTGGTAAGCTAGAGTCTTGCTAGGCTCGTCCCCAACCCGTCTTCTTTCATGCTTCCATCGGACGGGGCAGCTTGCTACAAGTACGGGACGGGCACGAGACTAGGGTCTTGCCACTTCAGAGGTCCAATTAGTAGAGTACATGTAGTGGTCGACACACTAGCACCCAACCTAATTTGTTTGCAGAGTCCTGGTAATCGACCCCTGTCAAACCTTATTTTTATTTCAGGGCAATGTTTCAAAATGGCAATTGAAACATTATCGAGGAGATGACTACTTCCTTTGTATCTTAGAAACGATGACACTTGGCACCACGCCCATGGGCCCACCCTGTACACGGGATGCTACATGTAGTTGAGTTCGGAGCCAGGGCTAGATGACCCCACGTTTTCTTACGGTTGGCTACATGTACATACATGTAGGTCATAGTTGGCACAGCGAGTTAAAGTACAGATATCACTTAGACTTGGAGTATCAATGAGAAGAACCCATCCCATCTTCTCCCTTCAATCAACACCCTATCCCGTATACCTCCCTGGATTTGTCACTGGATTCACGGATCGTCTCTCGCCAATCACACAAGTCCCTCATCCCAGGTGCCCAAGACTCATCAGATGAGCTCCCCCTGACAAGTTACCAGTATGTACATATGTACCATGAAAGTCGAGTTAGTTGTAGATAGAAACAGAAACTAACTACATGTATAGATTACCCAGACCCCTCATAGTTGAGGCTTGTAACTTCACAGTTTCTCACTCGGACTCGGTGAACTTATAGCCCCGCCAAGCGTACGGGCCGGGATCGATACACAATCGAATCAACTCTGCCACTCTCTATCCATTTGCTTCGCAACCCGTAAACGATACATGATAGATCTACTTAAATCTACATACAAATCTCTCGAACGTGGGATTAGAGTTCATCTCGCGTAGCACGGGACGATCCAGTACGGGGATAGTCGGTGCCAAGACCTGTCATGTTACCGTCCGTACCTGCATGTGCTGTGCTGTGCTGTGCGTGTCTCCCCGCCATCCTCATCCCCCACTACATTAGGGAGTTGAACATCACCACCACGGTCAATGATTTTTTGTTGATTGACAGCAGCAAACATTCAGGATACCCACCACCGCTCTGAAGAACCGTCTCCTCTACTCCACAACCCACAATGTCCTTCTGCTACACCTGCAACCGCTCCTTCACTGGCCCCCGCTCCCTCCGCCAACACCACAAAACCTCTCCTAACCACTTCTTCTGCAACCGCTGCCACGCCGTCTTTGACAGTCGCACCGCACTCACCCAACATCTCAACAATTCTCAGCTGCACAACATCTGCCCTCTCTGCCCTCTCATGGACTTTCACACGCCCTCCGCCCTCATTGCACATTTTGTGCACTCCACCCGCAAGCACTTCTACTGCGAACGCTGCACCCGCCATTTCCCCACAAAGACCGCTCTTAATTTTCACAAAACCGACTCGCACAAGCACCACCTTTGCCGTCCGTGCGGGCTTGACTTTGCCACCTGGGACGGGTTGCGCACGCACTACATCCAACAACCGTCCGCGCACAATTACTGCGCGCGCCATAACCTCCACTTCACTGACGCCCGCACAATTAGACAGCATTACCAAGAATCGCCCGAGCATAATCAGTGCGAGGGGTGTCGCCGTGACTTTGTGAATGCTAGGGGCCTGAGAGAGCATTGGGTGCAGAGCCCACTGCACCATTATTGTCAGCGCTGTGATCGACACTTTTCCGATACAGGGGCGTTAGGGCAACATGTTGAGAACTCGGGGAGCCATCATGTGTGTGCGGTGTGTGATATGGATTTTGAAACTGTGAGGGGGCTGAGGGAGCATTATGTCCAGTCGGAGAAGCACCATTATTGTCACAGGTGTGATCTGATGTTTCTCACCGCTTGGGCGCTGCAGAAGCATTATGGTGACAGCTGGGAGCACCATATTTGCAACCTCTGTGGGAAGGATTTGAAGACGAAGGATGGCCTCATTAGTCATGAGGATCAGGTGCACTATTGAGGGAGTGGGACTGGGTAATGTTTTCTTCTTTTTTTATGCCTCCATTATGGGTCTTATGTGGCGGGCTAACAACCATTTGGGTTATTATTCTTGCTTTCTTTGCTTTGATTCTATGAGCTTTATTTTATTTTAATTTTTCTAGCCTAGACGATATGTAGGGTGGGCGTTCGGTAACCTTATATGGACTTGCTCTTTGTTTTTAGTGGGGCAGATATTCCTGGCTGGATGCATGGTTTCAAGCCCATCAAATAACAAGTATCATGCACTAGTAAGGGCGGTCAAGTTTGCGTCTAAAGGAACCCCTGATAGAGAGGAGTGGACTGCAGCTGGACTGACTCTTTTATTATACGGTAAAACACAGTCAGGGCCTGTTGAAGATTCGCATAGATATCACTCAGTCCCAAGATCGTGGGTAAATTCTCGCGCTGCTTGTTTTATCCATCATGTCTACACTTGAATGAAAGATGTTATGATATTTATCGAAAATTGGCTCCCAAAAAGAAAGTATCGTACAAATTAAGCTAAGGACCACAGTCTGTCATCCATCAGTACACCCTGCCAAGGATCGACAAATATATATATTTATATATATGTATGTGTGTGTGTGTGTGTGTTGGAATGGCAGGTCCCTTTATGTATGTTAGGGAAATGGCTTTGTAGAATGCTAAGGTCCTGCAGCGCCGACTATCTTCAATCCCAATGGATCACCCGAATAAGCCAACCAGTACTTGTTCGGGTGCCAGGCGACATTAGGGACTGGATGGCTTGTAGGGACCGTATACACATGTTCACCAGTGTCCAGATTTGCCTATTTTTGTTATTAGTTGTTTAGTATATATAGATATACAGAAATTGAGGTTATAAACTCACGATATCAATATTAACGGCCCCCGGTTCATCGCTTCCAGCGCAGATATACGCACCGTCAAATGAAATACTTAGATTTCTGACAGGGCTTTCCATGTTTCTTAACGTGCGTTGGCAGATCCATTCTTTGGTATCCCAAACGCTCACAACAGCATCACTTCCACCAACTGCTAAAGTAGATCCACGAGGGTCAAGCTCCAGGCAGAAAGCACCAGACGAATGCGCTTCTACCGTATAAACGTGTTCTAGAGATGGCCAGTCGCGGAGCACAACATGTCCCTGGCCAGTGGTAAGAAGTAGAGTATCTCCAGAATGTGAGAATATAATTTGGTTTGTTTGTGTTCCTTCTTTATGTGTTTTAAGAATTTGCGATGTATTGCGTGGATCAATAAAGTGTATTTTGTCATCCTAATCAAAACCTTAGTAAGGTGGCTTGTTGTCAAGGGTCTGGAATGGTTATTACTTTTGTTCCTACTGCAACAACGGAGCCTTCGGGATGATATGCCAAGCTGATATTCTCGCCGCTAGTTGAAGTGATTCCCAGGCACTTGTTACCTAACAAATGCTCGCTTTAGCGTCTCGTTCGTTGAGGGATAGATTAAATGCGCTGCTATCACTTACTTCTGTAGTCCCAGAACCTAACAATTCCGTCTCCTCCACAGCTTACTAGCTTATCTGCATGGGTTGGGTCCCATGCGACTCTATCTACACCCATAGAATGACCTTTAAGTTCGGTGCTGTTACGGATTTCCGGCTTTTCAGGATTCCACACCCGTACCAGCTTATCGGTCAGCCCGCAGGCTATTCGGTTCCCCAAGATATTCCATGCGATTGAGCGGATAGAAGTGTGTGAATGGTTGCTCGATCTATGCTCGCGATACTCTCTGGTTTTCAGACCCGCAAAGAATTGGGGAGCTGGGATGGATTTCATCATCAGCTCTGATGCACTATCGTTCTTTTGACGATTATTGGAAGATGGATTTGACGAGGACACGGCTGGTTGTACATGGGAATTCAAGGCAATACGAGGGACTGGTGGGGAAGACACACCCTCTGCCGGAATGGCAGCAGGAGAGCGTGTGATGGAGGATGATCGAGCGCCGCCCTTAGGGTAGTAATGGTGACTGTTCATCCGCAGCTGATTTGAAGTACGAGAGCGGGAGTGGGAAGCATCGTTCATTGTAAAAGAGGAATAAAGGAGGCCCAGGAAGTGAGTGGTGTAATTGATGGATGAGGGGGACGAGACGGGTGGATGCGGGGGGATATGAGAAGGATGGAGGGATAAAAGCAGGAGATGGTGGTGGTGACGATGCGAAAGATAAAGAAAGTTGAATGTTTTCAGGCGTACCTCTCTCTTTGGGCCATAATTTGCGTGGAGGAGGTGGAGGAGCCATTGCGTATGGTGTGGATACAAGAAAGAAAGACGTGTAATATCGTGCTAACTAGTGGGTAGCCGATGCGAGGTCTGCACGAGCTCAGGCTACTTTTCCCTATGATGTTAGACTCTGTAGTTCTTGAAAGGTTGCGGCTCTTAGGGCTTCGCGTCTTCGCGTTGCGGCCCAGCGTTGTTGTTGGTTGCTAGGGTGGCGCAAGCCAAGCATTGTGAACGCAACTGCCAAATACGAACAACAAATATTGCATTTGTCTAAATGGATCTAGTCAGCTGATTCCTGTATTCCTACCGCATTTTTCATTGATCCCTCTCACAGCAGATTTATCAAAGCTCCCAACAAACGATCAGTGCATGCACATGTCACAACCTACATGTTCTACACGTACTCGCACGTCAATTATGTATTTGCCCAACCAGCAAAACACACCAAAAATCGAGGTTTTCAACAACTCATAAAAAGCCCCACACCTAAACCAAAATATCAACGACCAAGCATAGTATAATTTTGATAAAGGAGGTCCATGCTTCAAATTCTTGGCCCAATTGAGATACTGGTAAAGGTGCCATAAAAGGACCCTTTTAGACACATTTCACCTTCAGGGCTTGTTCTTTGTAGATATGGCCTAAAAGTGGCCTGTAGAGTCTTTCAGGTGTCTAGATAGAAGACACATAATTTCAGGGGAGATGGAAAAGCTCTCTGGATTCTGTGTGTGTTTTGCTGGTTGCGCAAATACATACTTGATATGCGAGTACATGTATGAATATCTTAATTGCCATACTTAAACTACATGTACATACATATACTTGCAATTGTATATTTCGGAGGGGTTTAGGTCATACGGTACCAAAAAGGGGATGTAATAGGTACTTGACTATACCAATACGGAATTATGCAAAACTTCCGAATTAAATCGGAATCCTAACTATTATACGTATAGCAATACCGTAGCAATACCACGTAACCTTATGATATTTTGCCATATATGGTACCGCAAAGGCTCGATAGCTGTGCCCGGGCTCACCTATCGAATTCGAGCTCTCTGTTTGGTTCCTTTACGTTTCTCCATTATTATTCACCCTGTATTTTTGGTTTAAGCCCGGGCTAGTCACCTATCGGGTTTTACGGTACTGGATCCGCCCGCTTTTTAGTACTGTAGGTAAAACTACATGTACAAGTAGCAGATACTTTTAGCGGATATACTGCGCCAGTCAGTGAAGTTTGTATAGGCAAAACTTGCTGGCACTTTTTCCCTTTGCATTTTCACTCGCTGACCGGCGACACCCCTGTGCTGATGGGATTTGGCTATTGCAAAATGGGGTTCTGTATAGGAAGATATACCTGTAGGAATTAACTCATCCAGCTCTCTGCCGGCTTTGGGAGAAGCGGAAAAATACAGTCACGAACTTCCTTATTTCGAACTAGATTCCTGTAAAGGGTAGATTCTTCTCACGGGAACTGACCAACGCCCACTCTGTATAGCACTTTTTCCCCTACCAACACTGACAAAAAAATACTCTTCTATTGTACTCTCACAAACACTAACAAACGGCCTTTTTTCATATTAGATACATGTAAGTACAACTGACCGCTGACATCCAGACTTCACTAACCGGCGCAGTACATATGTATGTAAATTACATGTAGATAACACTGTACTATAAGTATGTGACCTGCACGCAAATACATGTGCATGTATTCCACCGCTAATTTATGAACGATTGATATGTACAATATGCACTTAAGTGTACTTGTTTATAGGGTACGGTAATGCTAGGGGGAGGGGGAAACTTACATACCAAGTACATGTATCTATACCAATACGGTGATCTGTTTCATTTTTCTATTAATGACACTATCGAGATCATACATGCATGAAGACTCAGAAGACCTATCTCAGCCGAGTGACATACTGTGACTAACGCCAAGCCTATGCGGAAGCACCCGTCCCCACCAAAAAGTCTTCAACATTGAAAGTTCATCTACCATTCAGCGCACGTATTCCTCACAATGCCACCAAGATACAGCATATTCGCCGCCTTTCCGGCCCCTTCGGCTTTTCTTCGACACACGGGGGCCCGTAAAATTACTATAAACCCTTCGCCCCCTCGTGGTAGCTTCCCCCGCTTTGCTGATGCCATGGAACGCAATGGCAAGCCCTTCAGCGAAGGGTTAGACGCTCGATTACAGCTGTTAAGGCCTCAACAGCCCACTGGACAGCCTGGAGCGGCAGAAGAAGATAAGAGGGTTGCTGATAACGAACTCATCATGACGAACTACAGGTTTGCACAAGGTGATACCTATGCGCCGCATGATCTGAGTTTCCAAGAGCAAAGGAAGAGGAGGGCAAGGAAGACACCGGCCTTTGATGCGATGGACCTGTTGGGAATCAACCCCATCAAAGAGTACAGGGTAAGTGAATTGGAAGTGAACGGGAGAAAGTGAAATGGAAGCTAATGACAAATAGAACTTTTCGATGATGTCGGAATATGTCACTGAGTTGGGTCGTATCAAACACAGTAGTGTGACAGGACTGCGACCGGTAAACCAGAGGAGAATGGCCAAAGCGATTCGAAGGGCGATTGGGTTGGGTCTTATGCCGGCGGTTCATAGACACCCTGAGGTTATGGGGTATGCTAAACCGGATAGGAAATTTATACCTAAGGATTGGTAAGGGGGGGGGGGGGGGGCTTGTGTAAATAACTGTATGTGTGTTGGTATATATCACTTTCTTCTCTGTCTCCGATCGATTTTACATAGTGGGGAAGGAATAAGTGTTTCCAACTACATGTAATTGCATACGATAACAAATGCCTAAACAGCTCGCTGCCCCTAGATATGAGGAATGGTGTTAGAACGAGGAGCAGCTAATGGAATATCTGTGAAAGTGGGGCTATAGTGTTGGGCACACAAAAGAAATCCCGTTAAATACTGGGAAGCATGACCGAGTCATTTAATCCGACTACTCACATGTAGAAATATACCTAATTGACACGTAATCGAGCGTAACTGCGGTGCCATACTCATAGAATATATGTAGGTACTTACACATACCTGAGATTATATGATCACTAACCGCAACTAGGTCTTCTGTTTATGCCATAGTCTAAGACTGCATGCAGAGTTTTGTACCTAGAATCAATTAAACTACATGATTTAAAAAAAAAAAAAAAAAAAAAAAACTAGGTCTTCTGTAATCTAGACCATGCGCTGAATTTAGAGTTGGGAAGTTTAGGTCCTCAGAGAGTACATCTGCGGGTACATACCTGTCTTAATCTGCTGGAACACGGAACGGTCGAAGTATTAGGTTTCGCGGCGCAGAATTCAGAACGTTCCGGATGCAGGGATCTGGTCAGGAACGGCACGTGCCAAAATCTTCCGGAACATTGCCAAGCAGGCTACCATGCACAGTAAAGCGGCGGAGCAGCGTAAATATAAGGAGGTGGGTTCCCTCCCTCCCTCCTGTGAGTGGGAAGGGACGAAGTCCTTCAACCTCATGACTCGATATACGGATACAGAACAGAGTAGCGACAAAGACGAGAGATTCGAGCACAGATTGGCCATCACGACGAGAGTGTATTCCTTTCTTTTCCTGCAAAGTTCACGGCACAGCAGCGAGCAGGCAGCGACCAGCACAACCACGACTCGACTGTATTCAGCGAGTCTGTTTAATGTCACGAGAACACAGTAACTATTTCCCAAGTAACCTAGCAGGGAAACCACCGACAATCCAACCTGTTGCGCTAGCGGCTCAACTCAACCTGTTGTCCTGACCTAAGTCAATCTGGCACGTTGAGCCACATTGTCATAAAGTAGAACGAGAATACGGTGTAACTCTAGATCTAGACTATACAGACTATACAACTAGACTAGACCTCCTAGACTTCTAATAAACCATCCTCGCTTCGTTCTGCCTCTTGGGTCTTTAGTGTGACCTGAGAGAACAGAACACCCCCCACAATGTTGAGCAAACCTGCTACTAGGACTGTTCCTCACTTCCATCGTGTGATTCCGAGGATCCCTTTGCTTGGACACCAGATCTCTTTTATCCAACGCCGCCACACGAGCACCTCAGGAAACGAGGGGGCAAAGAGTCCGGGAGAGGACAGAGCAAGCAACACCGGGAATGAGGCGGATGGGAGTCTTTCATAGAGAGTATCCCTATTGGAGGGGTAAGATTTGTTACCATGAATCTCCTTGGCCATAGTCTGAGTGTTTGTGAGAACGTGAACGAGAAACTCGGAGAAGTGAACGAGGGTTTGAAAGAGATTAGAGGATGGTTCAAGTGGACTTGGGGACTCTTTTTTACGGGAGTAATTTATAAGTGGATTCTTTCTACCCTTGTACTGACAAATTTGCTAGCTTGGAGCAAAGGTATTCTTTGACCGTGACACGGAGTTTAGGATGGAAGAGAAGATAAAGGAATAGATGGACGGTCTGGACACGAGAATCGAAAAGAAGATGGACGAGCAGGAGGCAAGAATGAAAGAATATATAGGGATTGGTCTGATTCAGCTTCGATTCGGCTGGAAATGAATAATGATCCTTTAAACGATCAGGTGAATTCCAAGAGGAAAGGGTGGTTTAGTTGATCGTGTCTTTTTATTTTTTCCACGAGGTGTTCGTTCATTGGTTAAAAAAATACAATTTAGGTGGGGCAGTTGTTTGTTAAATAGATTTCTATTGATTCATTTGGGGGGACCCCCTGAGCGCAGCGAACAACGAACTGAGTGAGGCGATAGGTGAACGAACTGAGGAGCCTGGGCGACGAGAATAGCGGTGCGCCGCTATGGTGAACGCAAGCGTTCCCAGCAGATTAAGACAAAAAGCTGACTACATATGTAATAAGTCTGTTTTCCCGACAATGAAAAATTCCATTGTTTATTTCCTGTTGCAACGAATATCACGATATTCGACCGTCTTGGCACAATATGTGAGATTCTTGTCATCCAATTAGAGCCCCAATATCACGATCTAAAATACTCAGACCAAAATATCACCATGCTAGCACCAAATTCACAACCAAATTCACCAGCCACAACTGTTGTATTGCCAGAGCTCTCATTTATATGAATTTATACTCATCGAGACACCATTGTGGCTTGCGAAGGCTTGTTGTATTATGGATAGCAGAACACGCCCTAAATTGGCAGGTCTTGACCTCACAATATCTGAAGTGGACGCGGCCTTAGTCATTTCCAATTCAGGAAATTCTTTATTCATTTCATTAATTCTTTACGAAAATTATTTTCATTTTCACAAAAGGGCAGCATAATTTCACTTTGGGGAACTCTCTCTAGTAGTCTGAAGGAAAAGTTTCACTACTATTATAAATAGAAGGGCCCCAAAGTAGAGAGTAGAGCAAGGGTCGTCCGCCATAAAAGATACCAGGATTGGAAACTGGGAGGGCCGAGGTCATAAACAGGCATTTCGTTGGGGTGGCAGTGATTGGCGGGAAACGATCTAACGCTTCGTCACCTCTCCTATCCCTCCCCTCTCCCTCTTCTTCTTCTCTACCCCCATCCCCACTCCCCCCCCTTGAACCTGTCCGTAATTCAATCTCATCAACCCTCTTTCATTCATTCGCTCAACCTTACTCTCTCGCTCATTCACAAGCCTACCAGTAAGCTTGTAAGCTTGTAAGCTCGCCATGTACAATGCGACGGGCTTCCTGGGTGCGAACGGCCAACAGGCTGGTCAAGGCCAGTATCAGCAACAACCGCAGCAGACTGGTTTCCCAGGTCAACAGCAAATGATGCCACAGCAGACTGGTTTCCCAGGCCAGCAACAGCAAATGATGCCACAGCCAACGGGATTTATGCAATTCCAACAAACAGGATTCCCAGGCCAGCAAGCTCAGCAGCAACAATTTCAAAACCAGCAACAGCAGCAACAACCGCTTCAACAACAATACACGGGGTTTCCAAATGCTCTTCAGGGATTTCCAAGTCAGCAGGGAATTCCTCCGGTACCCCAGTTGCCGAATATGACTACGTTTTCACCACCACCGCAACAACAAAACCAACCACCACCACCGCCTCAGCAATCTACTACTCCAACCCCCAAGAACCTCGCAAAGATCCCGAATATAAGGCTGAGTTTCATTACTGTCGCCGATCAAGCGAAATTTGAGCAGCTGTTTAAGGCTGCAGTAGGTGATGGGCAAGCACTACCAGGTAAGTAGCCCATCCGAGCGCTATTACTAGAAACTAGGTCTAACACCTGGAAATAGGCGATACCGCGAGAGATATCCTTTTGCGATCTAAGCTCCCGGCACAAGATCTGCATCAAATTTGGCAGCTTGCAGATACCACCAAGTCCGGGCAGTTACTCTTCCCCGAGTTTGCTTTGGCAATGTATCTCTGTAATATGAAGCGTAACGGGAGAACATTACCTTCAACACTCCCCGAAGTTGTCAAGAATGAGGTTAGCGGTATGGTCGACATTATTTCGTTCGGTATTCCAGATTCCGCGCCGGCCGCTCCTGCGAGGTCGAACGTTCCCAGCTTTGAGGTCAGCGCCCCAAGCCAGCAACCACCTGCGAGACAGAATACAATCCCCCCTGCAGGGTTTGGTCAAAACCAGACGAACAACTCACAACTCTTGGGAATGAATATGAGCACGCAACCAACCGGCTTTCAACAAACCGGATTCCAGCAGCCTCAACAGACTGGATTTCAACAGCAACCAACCGGATTCCAACCACAGCAGACCGGATTTCAAGGGGGTCTTCAATCCCAACAAACAGGATATCCAGGCCTTCAATCTCAACAGACGGGGTTTCCCGGGCTTCAAAACCAGCAGACTGGGTTCCAGACTCCATCGTTACTGACATCTCAAGCAACTGGATATCAGTCTAGTATTGGTTCTTATAGTGGGTCGATACCCCCCCCTCCCCCGATTCCAACCGGTATGTCTTCACTGTCTGTCGGGGGGCCGCTCCAAGCCCAGCCTACGGGACGTCCAGGACAATGGGGTTTCGTTAATGCTCCTACGAATATTCTTGGTGGTATTGAGGCTCTGCAGCAGCGTATGATGCCACAGAAAGGCCGGGAGGGTGGATTTAGTATGCAAGGACTACAGGGAAATGCAGTGATTCCATGGTCAATCACAAAAGTTGAGAAAGAAAAGTATGATATTGTCTTTGAAGGCTGGGATGGCTTTCATAAGGGATTTATCACCGGTGACACCGCAATCGAGGTTTTTGGGCAGAGTGGATTGCCAAAAGAGGATTTAATGTCCATCTGGACCTTGGCAGATACAGGAAATAAGGGAAAGCTTAATAAGGACGAGTTTGCTGTGGCAATGCATTTGGTACTTGCGATTTGTGGTTATTCATACATGCTGTCAGATTACTAACTTTACTAGATCTTCCGTAAGCTCAACGGATACGATATCCCCGCCCGCCTCCCCCCCGAATTGATCCCACCATCTACCAAGAAATTTTCAGAGTCTCTTAATACTGTAAAGTCATATCTTCAAAAAGGACAGACAGCAAACGCTCTTCAATCCCAATCAACCGGCGTCAGTTACATGAAGAGTCGTTCTTTCCATAGTGACACTAATACCAATGCTGGCAAGAAAGACGGAACAGTATACCGTTTTGATGACAATGAAGTTGCCTACACATCTAACGCCCGCCATCGTGCACGTGGCGGTAGATCACCATCCCCAATGCCGGGCACTTCTGCATCTCCTGCACCCGAAGAAATGTCCCTTGACCAGCTCCGTAAGAAAGTACGAGAAAAACAAATTCTTCTCGAGGCTGTCGATATAAAAGATGAGGCCGAAGGCGAGAACGATGAGATTCTTGATAGGCGTGATCGTAGGGACGCGGACGACCTCTACCGGAGGATCAGAAGGGTTCAGGAGGACATCGATTCACATCCCAATGCTGGACTTACTGGTGGGGATTCTGAGGCCGAGAGAAGGCAACTAAGGAGGCAGTTGCAGAACCTTACAGATCGCCTTCCAGATCTTGCAAGCAAAGTGAGAAAGACAGAAAGAAACATTGCAGACACTAAGTTGGAATTATTTAGACTACGAGATGCAAAGGCTCACCCAGGATCTGCTGCCTCTATTATAGGAACTGGACCTGGAGGCTCAATAACCGAATCCGATAGGATCAAGGCGAAATCCAGGGCCATGATGCAGCAAAGACTCGCGGCATTGACAGGGAAGCCAGTTGCACCGAGTGGTGACGATGACGAGGGTGGCTCCAGGAGACTGGCTGAAGAGACTCAAAAAGTGAATTCCGAAAAGGAAAGGAATGAGAAGATGATTAGGGATGTGGAAGAGAGTTTGGATGACTTTAAAAAGAATCTAGAGGATAGCATTAGGGACATACCTGCGGAGAGTGGAAGTAGTGCCATTACTGACCACGAGAGAAGGAGGTGGGATGAGGCTTTGGGCGTCGAGGACGAAGTCAAAGAATTCATTTTTGATTTACAAAGGCAAAGCCGTGTTGCTAGGGACAAACGTGAAGAGTATGCTAACCCCTGATTTTATTTCCGGGAGATTTACTGATATCTTTCAGCGACCGTCGTTATAATGATCGCCCAAGAACAAACTCTTCTAGAGCAGCTGAGGAGCCGACAAAGACTTTATCATCGCCTCCTCGCTCCTCAACTCCTGCTTCTAGCACTGCCTCATATTCATCCTTTAAATCTTCAGAAGAGCGTGCAACGTTCATTAAGCAACAGGCCGAGAGGAAGATGGCCGAACGACTAGCGGCTCTCGGCTTGCAACCACCCAATCGATCCACCATGGGTGAAACTACCCAGCAACGCATGGAGCGTGAACGCAAGGAGAAAGAAGACCGCCTTAGACAAGCCGAAGCGGAAGAATCTCAACGTGAGCAGCAGAGACAACAGAGGCTTGCTGACGAAGGGATTAAACCTCCGTCGCCTATTGCTTCTAAAAAGCCGCCACCACCTGCGCCAAGGAAGGCTAATAATTCTAGGATCGAGGATGAGAGAAAGAAAGCCGAGGAAGATGCAAAGGCCGAGCAGGAGGAGAACTTAAGGAGGGAGCAGGAGGCTCAGGAGGCTAAAATACACGAGTTGGAGTAAATCCCCCCCCCCCAAATATACTTGAGAAATGACTTTTGATGTTAATTTTGTTCGATAGGGATGAGACACGACAAGAAGAAGAGGAACTCATGAGAGCACAGGAAGCTGCCAAGGCCAGACTACAGGCACTCGAGGAAGGCGTTAAACAGGGTAAGCTGAGAAAGGAGGAAGAGAAGCAAAAGAAGAAAGCAGCACTCCAAGCATCAAAGGAAAAGGAGGCTAGACTTGCAGCAATGCGTGCCGAGATTGAGAAAGCTAAGGAAGAAGAGGAGTAAGTTATTGCTCTATAAATAAACCATTGACTCGACATGCTAACTTACGTTCTAGACGCTTGAGACGTTTGCAAATGGAACTGGAGGAGGATTCATCTTCGGATGACGAAGAGCCAGAGACCGTGGGTAAAAAAACACCCACCCAAGAAACAGCAGTCGAGGAGTTTGTCCTTGCGCCCTCAACACCATCAAGCCCTCCAGCACCAACACCACCACCGCCGCCCCCAGCACCCCCCCTTCCACCAAGCACTCAGGTATCCTCTCCTACTCCTGGGACCCCAGCTGCCGATAAGCCAAGCAACAACCCCTTCTTCAAGAGTTTCGGCCCAGTTCCTACCGAGAGTGCTGCTGCTGCTATAACCTCGCCTCCTTCGACTGCTTCCGCAGCTAGCAAAAACCCATTCTACAACTTTGGGAACGATGCCGCCACTAGTGCGCCTCCGGCAACCCAATCTCCTCCACGAACTTATCGTCACCGCCCCTTAGACGAAGATGACTGGAGCGTAGTCGATGATGACAACTCTGATAGTGACGACGATGATCCTCTAAACCGCCAAAGTACCAAGGAACTTGCGGAAAAATTCTTTGCGAACATGGCCCCTCCAAGGCCGTTGAGTAGTATGGGCAATGAAGAGTCCTCCTCAAGTCCGGTACAAACTGGTGCGCCACCACCACCGCCGCCGCCACCACCACCACCACCACCACCACCACCACCTCCAATGCCCGGAATGCCTGGAATGCCCGGGATGGCGGCCAATCCAGTTAACTTGCCTGCCGCACCACCACCAGATGTTGCGAGTAGTAGGGGTGATTTACTAAGTCAAATCGCTATGGGGAGACAATTGAGGAAGACTCAGACAAAGGATAGGAGCGCACCGCCCTCTGGTGGAAAGGTCCTAGGATAATTTGTGAAGATGGTCTTGGGGCTAATAGAGGGCCCGAAATGTGAGATATTGGAATTTCCACCATTCTTTAGTCGGAAAAACTGGACCTTCGTTAGCTATCTTATTTGTTTTTTTTTAATTCTGTTTGTCTTTTGCGAATAACCCATATACACACATCGATTCTCGAAATCTTTTTTATGTATGAAATAAATTGTTGGGGAGTAGTCGTAGTCTTAGTCGTAGATTGTGTTCCTAATGAAATTACCACATCGGTATACTTTACATAGTTAACTCCCAATTGTTTTTGGAGTTTTTAGGGGTGTTTTTCTCTACCAATGTTTCCAGAATTGCCAAACACGAATCGATCTCGAGCCCAAAACTTAAGCAAGGCGTGGGCGGGAGTCGCTGCCCTGGATAGTGTGGCATTCTGTCAGTACTGTGACCTATAGTTATACCACGGATTCTCAGTCAAAATTTATGCTACAGCGTCTATTTAAAAATGTGTTTTTCCCGAGAAATCAGTGCCCAGAATTAAGGCACATGTATGTATATCATGTCCCTAGAATGTTAGACTCAAACCCTGGACCTCAGTGAGTGTTAACGTCAGTGGAGCATGCGCCTTGGCAACGCACACGCCTCGCTAGCTACTGTAACTGCATGTAGTTATTAAGCAGTAACACAATTTAGCTGCAGCCAAGCAGTCGCGATCTTTAAACCTTTACGCGTCTTTGACATCAATCATCCCAGCAGCCAATTTTTTTTCCCAAGATGGCCACTTCAAAACGACGAAGAAATCCAGCTGAGACAGATGAGGAGAGCGAACACGAAGATGTAACCCCTCCACCTAGGAGACATTCGGTACTGTTCATCCCCTCCTAAGAACAAGGCTGGATATATACTAACCAAGTGCTTTGTTAGACATCCAAACGGGCACGTACAAATAGCGATGATAATAATGCAGATGAACAGGACTGGAGAGCGCTCGAGGATGCATCCACTCAACGGGCGGCTATTGCCATTAAGAAGAAGATGAGCGAGGTGGTTGAGAACGTATATACCGAGCTTTAAAGCATCAACGGCCCTTGATAGTTTATTGATCTTTGTAGGTGCCAGCAGATCATGGGATCATACTCGCCGTTATTTGCGAAAACTTTATGGTTCGTGTGCCCTATATGGAGGGAGAAGAGAGGCTAATAAGCCATAGTGCCACAAATTTCTGGAGATTAAATTTGGACCTTTCATAAACTTCGTTATCGGACATAACGGGAGTGGAAAAAGTGCAATTCTTACGGCAATTACACTGGCGCTTGGTGGGAAGGCGGCCAGTACAAACCGAGGGAATGCTATGAAGAGTTTCATCAAGGAAGGCGAGGAGTGAGGATAATCCGATCACAATAGCTTCCCCTTCCTTGCACAGTTCTAATAATAGCGAGTAATAGACAGGCTAGAATTACAATCAAGCTCAAGAATGGCGGCGAAGGTTTCAAACGAGATCAATATGATGATGTCATTATTGTCGAAAGAAACTTTAGTCGAGAGGGAAGTAGTGGATACAAACTCAAGTCGAAGCAGGGGAAGATAATATCTTCGAAACGGGATGAATTAGATGAGATCTGTGATTGGTTTGGGTTGCAAGTCGATAATCCCATGAACGTACTGACACAGGATCTGGCCCGTGCGTTTTTGAGCACCTCAACAAATCAGGACAAATATAAATTTTTTGCGAGAGGGGTACAGTTGGAGCAACTGGATCAAGATTATTCTCTCATCAAGAACGGGATTGATAGTACGGAGGCAATCCTGGAAACGAAAGTCGGCGATATAACGGAACTAAAGGCCACTATGGATCAGTGGGCTGAAAAACAGCGGCAATTGGAGAGCCACGATACCCTGAGAGACCGCATTCAAACAATGAGCCATCAAATGGCCTGGGCACAGGTTAGAGAGGCTGAGTTGCACCTAGGGTTCTTCGGGAAAGGCTTCAAACATCGCAGAGCAAAGTAACTAGGGCTGAAGAAGAGCGCGAACAAGCGTCTTCGCAATTCGAAAATGCAAATCACGTCCACGAAGAACTAATTAAACAGGTCAGAATCGAAGAAGAAAAATTGACTCCCCTAGAGGAAGCGAAGGACGCAGCAAAGGCACAAATGGATCACATCAAAAAGGAACTTCAGACCTTAATAGTATGTGTCTTCAATCTCTGATTGTTATGTTAGTTATTAATGGGTTCAAAACGATAGGGATCAGAACGTGAAACAAGGAGTAATGTTCTCGGTGCAACTAAAAAGATCACCGAGACCGAGCAAGAGATCATGGATGAAGAGAACAGACTAGAAGGAGTTAATGGCGGAAGCAATATTCAGCTGATGGAGGACCAGCGAAGCGCTGAAAATGATGTTATTAGGATTAAGGCGGACATGGAAAGCCACGATCAAAAGAACAAGGACGATAACACAAAACTCCAGGAAGCAAAGCAGGAATTCGATCAAGCTATAAAGCTCGTCCAAGCAAAAAAAGCTGAGATCGCAAGCAAACAGACAGCTCTCAAGCAAATTAGTGCTGCGGAGGGCGATTTCATAAAGGTATTTGGCGCAAAGTTACGCCCTCTTCTTGATGCCATCCAAAGTGAGCGTAGTTTTCGTGTCAAGCCCGTCGGTCCCGTGGGAATGTATGTCACGCTTCGAGAGCCGAAATGGTGGAGCATCATCGAACGGATCTTGGGTAATAATCTATTGACTTTTGTCGTCACTTGTTATGAAGACAGTGAAATTCTAAAACGATTGATGAAATCTATCAACTGGTACGGATACACCTTATCTTTATTACTCTAAAACATCACTAACATCTTATAAGTCAATATCCATTAAGCATTACCCAGGTGAAGCCGTTGAATCTTGTTGAGCCTGATCCTCGATTCAAGACTATTTACAGGATCTTGGAGGTATTTAACCACTCATCCAGGAGACACCTACTCCAGTCTCTGACCTTCTCTAGATCAGTGACGAAAATGTAAAGAGGCAACTCGTTATCGGCAACTCCATCGAGCAGGTTATCTTGGTTGAAGATTTGGAAGATGCAAATCGTATCATGGAAAGAAGGACTCAAAATGACCATATAAATTCATGTTATGCTCTTAACTTGAATCGTCAAGGGTGGGGATTGAAAGTTGGTGGAAAGTAAGTAGATTCCAATATTAAGTATGAATTTATATTAATTTATTCACGTCTAGCAACGGAGCCAGTGGCGTGACTCCTGTCAATGCTTTCACGAGCCAGGCTCGTATGAGGACAGATGTTGGGGCACAGACAAAGTAACATCCTTTTTCACAATACATCCTGTCATTCATTGATTGACAATTCGCTAATCATTGGGGAAAAAAGATTTATCGAACAAGATATACAACGCCTTAAGAATGAGCTTGCTGACCTCGAGCAATCTGCTCACGACAAAAAACGTGTTAGTGATGGGCTAAATTCCGATATTCAAAACTATAATGTATGTAATGAACCCTCGTTATTATTATTAAGGGCTATCTTAACATTACCTTAGCGTCGCAAGAGGGATTTTGAATTAAAGCTTCACCGGGCCGAGGATAAGATTGAGGAGTGCAAATCTAGGTTAGAGGAGGCTGCGCAGGACGGTAAGCTTGGCGCTTTACAAGAGAAGCTAAAGGCAGGTTGTCCAATTGCCATATAAAGTGCCAACTGCTTACATTTCCTGCAGGTTTTTAAAGAGAGAGAACGCATGGCTACTGCCTCGTTCGAAGAGCTGGTCGTCAAAAAGGATGAGTTTAGTGCTGAAGGTGATAAACTATATGCACAACTGAAATCGACCGAGCAAGACCTAGCCCTTGCTCAACAACAGGTCGAAGACCTAAAGGTAATTGTGCTTTCTTTTTCGCTGTAAAAATCTCTAACACCTATCAAGGCTATGCTTTACAAGTCTGACCGAAAACGGTCGCAATGTCTTGCAAACAAGAATCATTGGTATGAACAACTTGAGAAGTACCAACAAGAAACAGCCCGCCTAGAGGACCAAATCGCAACGCAACAGGCAACAGTTGATAACTATACCGGAATGGCTTCACGGATTTGTGAACGTGTTGAAATACCTAATGACGAGACATGCGATGCTCTGGAAAGGAAGTTAGCCGCACTCCATGAAGAGCTGAAACGTGCTGAGGCTTCGTACATTATCCTCTCCTTTTAACTTATCTGAGCCATCTAATGTTATTATAGGCTTGGTGGAACTGCGGAATATATCCATGCAAAGTCTGCTGAAGCAGCACAAACCTATATTGATGCGAGGGATCAGAGGAATGAATTTCAAAGACTTCTTGGCGTGGGTCTATAATCAATCAGCGTTTACTTAGTACATTTTTAACGCATTTATGTGCTTAGACGCAAACTAGAGTTTACATGGAACGCATACGCCGCTGGAAGGAGTTCCAACGCTACATCAGTGCCCGGGCACGGGCTCAGTTTAACTGGATGATGAGCGAACGCGCATTCAAGGGGCGCTTGCGCCTTGAGCACACACGAAAACCTCCCGAACTTATCCTCGAAGTTCAACCTGGTCAGGAAGAAACCGGCAACCGTGGACCAAAGACCCTTTCTGGTGGTGAAAAGTCTTTTTCGACAATTTGTCTACTTCTTTCTTTGTGGGAGGCAATGGGCTCCCCAATTAGATGTCTTGATGAATTTGATGTCTTTATGGACGCGGTCAACCGTACTATCAGTGTGAATATGATGGTATGTTTCCTCTGACGTTTTATTCTGTTCTGGGCTAATGCTGTTTATAGATAAAAGCTGCTGAACGTTCGATTGGCAAACAATTCATATTGATCACACCTCAGGCGATGAATAGTACGGCTGCATCAAACCAAGTCAAGATCATCCGGTACGCAAACACCGACGGAGTCGTATCCCCCAAGTAAAATGGTACTAACAGTTCCCAAAATAGAATGGCCGATCCCGAGAGAAATAATAATAACCAAACACGAATTGCTTGAATTCAGCAGTCTCTCGGCTACTGTAATGAACTATACTTTTTTTCCTTTGGAGTTTGAAATCTTGTGATCATGTGGCGCTTTTGAATGGTGGATACTATTTTCATGCCCCCCTCGGAAACATCAGCAGGTTATCCTCTCGCCGCTTATTATTACCATGGGCCTTGAAGATGATGAATATAAATATTTGCGCTATCTTAAAAATATCTTAATATAACCGGGCCCGTGAACAATCTTTTGCGCAGGGCCATGGTCACACTGAGCCAATCAATCAAAGGTCTAAGGCAATGGGATATCTAGGCTATTTTTCTATGCCGTAATGGGGGTAAAGCTCTTACTACTGAGGGAATCGAACAAGTTAAAACGATCGGCGCTTAAGTAAACATCAACGATCTCTGTCGAGTGATTTACCATGATCCCAAGTGGCAGTTCAAGCAGGACATCAACCGAATCCCAAGCTTTCGATTTCCAGAGCTTAGATCTTGAACACCCTCTTTCCAGTAATAATGTGTGGCCCGATTATATTAATTGTTTTTCTCTGATCAAGATACAACCAATTTCAGCTGACACGCCATACATATCACGATATTCTACTTCTTTATGAAACTACGGGCACACGTGTACAACATGCGTTTAGATCGAGCCCAAATAGAATCTAGGCTTAGTTTGAATGAATTACTCACGTTCCCATATCTAGATCCCAAGAAGTGAAGTCATATTCCCAGATCCTCCTACAGGTGGTTCCGCGGACTTTCCTTTTGAGAAGCTATAGGACAGCGATGATACGTATCTCTAGCTCAAGGGTGCGAACATAGTGCGCAGTCAAGGGTCTAGTTAACCAACAAGTTAGTACCCGGAAGATCTAGGCGCATTTCCTCGCTCTTCATGCAAGACAACTGTACTGCATCATCATGAGAATTTTTTTGATAGAAAACGGAATTATCGATGCCATACAAGAAACCAATGGTAGCGGTAGATGTAACTGACCAGTGTGGTATCAGGTGGCAGTAAAATTCATTCATTAATTCATGACTGGGTGAATAACTAACGCACTAAACTCCCATCTCAGTTTCTGGAGGGAGGTGAAGAGAATTCCATCGATATCGATCAGTGTACGTGTGTCAATAGTCATGATCCTGCAACAAAGCCTTTTTGGACAGAGGACCTAGCCCCGGCAACTAAAAGAGAGAAAAAGAAAAACTGACAAAAAGATACTTGGCTGTCAGATGAGCTTCAAGCGCATTTTGACGCGCGTCTCTGGGAAGTGAGTGTATGGGATGTGTGTGTATATTGGGTGGGAAGGATATTGAAACGAAACATTGAGACGGTTTTTATTGCTTCTGCCCGCTCATCCCCTAGTACCATCCACTGTCCACGAGGGAAACACGTGGTGCAGTGTGGGGCGGAAACAGCAAGAAAAAGTTTTCCCCGCCAAAGGACATACCCCATCTCCAATATATCGTACATAGGCAAACTAGGATTCTTTATTTCCCTTTCTCAGATTTAGATATATACCTATCATCCATAAGTCCCTAGTCGATGTGAAACCTCAGGTTTGTCTTATATGGTCATCGTTATCGCCACGTGGGGGGAGACAGCTGCAGTGCAGCCCTTCTTCAAACCTTACATACATACCGTGTTGATAACAGCAGATAATGCGTTGACCGTTCGGCAGAGAGGCCACTTCCGGAAAAACCAGAGTGCTGCACGTAGCTAACTATTGGGGTTGGAATGTCGACTGGATTCCAACCACGTTTTGATGCTTCGCAATCCCAATCCGAACCAGCACCATACCCCTCGGGGTGGGGATTCATATATAGACTTCGTCCGTCTCTTAAATGATAAAATATAGGGAGAGTATATTATTTTAGAGTATTTTACATACTTCATGCACGTGCACGAATTCAGTGATCTGGATCTCAGAGATAAAAGGCCGGGTAACCTAAAAACACTTGGACGATTTTCCATGTTCTGATGCATGATAAGAAACGGCGTGTTTCCCCCAATCGGTAAAATTAAGCTATAGGGGACCGCAGGACTAACCTGGGTTTCAGAATATGTCATGTACACGCTTACCAGCGTAAGAACCAGAAAATGCAGTTGCTCAGGGCAAGGATAATTTGTATGGAGTGGCGTCGTTCTCTCATACAAATAATCCCTGTTTCCGTCAGTTGCATTTTCTGGTTCTTTTGAGGGTAAGCTGTAGGCTAAGTATTGATAAACCTTCCTTATTCTATGGTATGTGCGTCAATGAATTTGCAACGTTTATTCGGGGATGGTATGGCTTCACCTTATTTACATGCAAACAACTGCAGTCCAGATATACCTATTTATTTAGTGATCAAATAATAGGCTTAAGACAAGGAATATATAGATGGAAGAAAAGAAAATAAGTCGCAATAACCAAGTGTTGCTGTGAAACCGACACAGATTGAATCGAAGTCAAAGCCAATCATAAGTGCAGGAATTTGATCATGCATGAACTTCCGCTTTGCAGATAAGGTTCATCTCAACAACGACAACCATAATGTATCGAATTTTAAACCTACCTAATAGGTTAGGAATTATTGTAAGAGCCTTAAATGAGAACTGGTACTAAACCAGTGCTCTGTTAAATTACCTTTGGAAAAGTTGGATCTTATAGATGAACAACAGCCCCGGAGCATCATATAATCTCACTCGGTTCCTCCGAAACGGAAATTTACTGGAAATATGTTCAGAAAATGCCCACAGCTTGATAGATGGTAAATTTATCTCACTTTAAAGTATTTAAAAAATTCCACGGGATTATTTGGCAATATTTTGAGAGATGGACATATGCTGTGCCTTGATGAATCTTTGTATGACGTCGACTTATTGGTGGACCATGCTTTTGAGGCCAGGCGGGGCTGTTTATGCCCACTGTAAGCTTAGATAATACAAAACCGTTCAGCTGAAGGCAGCCCCTTACTTGCCCCATCATCTATCTTGCAAGTTTCTGTTGTATGAACTATCAACCTTTCACCTAATAAGCTGCATTTGTCGAACATCTCCGAGCGACATTATGTAAATGCGATGAATATTGCCGCAGCTTTTACTTAAACCCCCGCAGCACATGATGTAGAATAAGGAAATTTTTTGATGCGGGAGTTGGCACCGGGGAGGATTATTTGCTTGATCACGGCGAGAGCGTCTCTATCCGGAAGCCCCGCCTAGAAACCTACCCCTCAAGAGGAAAGGTGTCAGGAACGGGAACGTGGGAGCCAGGAGAACCACGTTGCGAGGAAGCGTGGCATGCGCGTGCTAATTTTGCCATGCGTTTCTGCTTATTTTACGCGCTTGAATAACAGCAGGGATAACTTAGGTGCCGCTTATCACACCTAATCCGTCAAAATATTATTACTGCAACCCTAAGATCGTCCAAAATCATCCCAATTTCGATTCATTGTTTTCCACAAGAGCCTGCGATCTATAGAAAACCAGCTGGTGGGGTTTACGGGATTGTCTGTCAGTATGCATCACCTCTAACCCAGAAGCAAAACAATGGCATCTGCAGTCCAGCAGGCCACGCTTGTGGAATTGCTATTTACCAACGATAATTTTTGCCTAGGGCTGAGAGCGGCCAAAATCTTTAAAGTTTGCAAAGACATTACCAGGTATAGTACCGGTTTATCCAAATGGAAGTACTGGGGTAGGGAAAACGCAGCCGTGGTGATTTTTTTATAGCATACGAACATCGCATGTTAAAGGATTGAAGAACCTATAGCAGGCCTAAAGCCTCCCTTACTTTTACCATGGTTTCCTCGGCACTATTTGCTGCCTTCGCAGAACCCTCTCTAACTACCTTTTCCAAAAACCCATCCCCTTCCGTCTCCGTAATTCTCGTGTATTCACTCCTGATACTCTCTAAACTCTCGTTGATACAATCGGCCACCCTCTCTTTGAAAACTTTCTTCGTCAAACCCTCAAACTCACTTGCCACGTGTTCAAAATCTTCCCGGCCTTGTATATGCGCATATATTTCTATCAAATTCGATAGGCCAGGCCGTTTTTGTGGGTCATAAGTGATCCCGTAGGTTTCGAGAGAATCCGTTAGAGCCACTTTAATCTTTCCTTGCACTGAAGTGGGACTATCCGTAAGTAGGATCCGGGACTTCGGATCCGGGGCTGACTTTGACATCTTTTGGGTCGGGTCGCTTAATGACATGACACGTTTGGCAGGAGCTGACACAAATCAATATTATTGCCTGAAGAAATCAGAGGGTAAATTGCTTACACAGCAGCGTGGCCGGTAGCGGAAAGACTTTGCCATAGTTATGATGAAAGGCACCGACAATATCTCTTGTCAACTCCAGGTGTTGCGCTTGGTCTTCACCTACAGGAACATGGGTGGCTCTATCAAACATCAGCTAATTTAAAAGAATAAAGTAAGAAGTAAGGGGAGGCTTCGAACCTATGCACCAGTATATCAGCAGCTTGAAGCACGGGATAAGAGAACAATCCCAGTTTAAGTGTTTCTGTAGATTTATCTTCCAGGGAATGATGTTCTTCCGAAATACCTAATTTGCTCTATTGCCCCACCGCATTAGAACCACCCCACTCTGATATGAAAGAAAGCAAACCTTCCACTGAGTCATCCGTGAAAGTCGCCCTGTACTTGATATGCAGCTTAAAATCCACATCAATTCTGAATGAGCCGGAACTCGGCTTTGCTCAAATATGATGCACCTATCAGGGTTCAGCCCAATCGCCAGGAGTGTTGTGAGCATTTCCTTCTTCCATTGTCGAAGATTGGATGCCTTTTGAGGTGACGTAATTGCATGAAGATCGACGATGCAAAAAATTAATTTTGTTGATTCTGTTTCCGTATTTTGGAAGCTTGTCCATTGTTTGAGAGCACCGAGATAATTTCCCAGATGAGGGACGCCAGTGGGTTGAATGCCAGAGAAGATAGTTTTAGGTGTAAACGATGTAGATGTCTGGAGACCTCGGGGTAGATAACGTGGAGAATACCACTGGGATTGCAGGCTCCGGTGCGGGAGCGAGTCTAAAACTTTAGAGCCACGTTTCATGTTTGTTTACTACTGGGGTCGTTGAAGTGAAGACACAAAAAATGTGGGTTGAGGCTCCCCCAAAAAAAAAAAAGACGGCGCTCGGATCACCAACAGCCCTGCGCACAAGCGGGGGACAAGTCCAAACCCCGTCTTGGCTTAATACTAGCTACATGTATACATGTACCTAACCCATCTCAACTGATACATAGAAGTAATCTTACACCGACACGCCTCCCACCATACCGGGTCTATAAATCTTACACGAGGCGTTAATTTATTCTAAATCTACTACGGTTTTGATTATTGCTCTTACCTTTGTTTTTTTCCTCTAAGTAGCAAACGATTGTTATTTTGGTTGTGCGGAATTTAGAAAGACAATCAGATTTCCTATGGATACAGAGATAAGAATATCGTATCGATTAACAAATGACATAGATCGACTGTTTCTGTTTAGAAATATCAGTTACCATTATCGGCATAAAATCAATATTGATATCTCACGATGTCCGTTCCGGATCGGCGTTTAGCCCGAATTGACAAAGTTGTATGGGACCTCAAATTTCCCACAATCAGCTGAAAGAGTTTGACACAGTTCACCAACTACTCCGCGGTCAACGATGTGGGTGTCCCACGCGAGAAATTCTAGGAACTTATGGCGCGAGAAGGCCTAGAGGGCGGGTGTGTCAACTTCAGAGGAATTTCGTTTGTATGGGAATCTGAGAAAATGCCAGGGTTAGTCTAGGCGCTAGTACCATTATGGCCAATTTCTATAGGTTTGATTGGCTGATTCTTTAAAAAAACGCCGAAGTTTACACACCTACCCCCCATAGCTTCTCGAGCCATAGTTTGGCCAAATTAGTGATCATTTGTACTGATAGAGTTGAAGAAATTTATGGAACATAAAACTCAAGAGCGGGGTTGAGGCGTTTAGTACATACATCCTACACATGCCAAAGCATCTAGATCTCCCCAACCCCCATCGAGTACAGTCGTTCACAGGGTGAGGACGAACACTGGGTGAAGACGAACCAGGGTTCTCAATATGGCAAGAAACAGCCAAGCTGCCCAAGTGATCTTTCTATTTGTCCAAAAATCCTTGTTCGTCTACTTGTTTACCACGAAAAGAACCAGAAAATGCAGTTGCTCAGGGCAAGGATTATTTGTATGGAGTGGCGGTGATCTCTCATACAAACTATCCCTGTTTCCGTCACTTGCATTTTCTGGTTCTTTTCGTGGTAAACGAGTACACCCAGTGTTCGTCCTCACCCTGTGAACGACTGTACTACTACATACATATGTCGCCGATCACTGCGAAAGGAGTTACACCACAGCCGTTCCGAGAAATTAAATCGGTAAGTTCTTTATACATTAGGCATAACATTGATGATAATTCAGCTGGGAAGATAGTCGTACTATACTTCGCTGCTCAAAGGCTGGAAAATAAAGATATATTTACACATGTATGATGTTTATGGTGTCTGTTTAACTCTTCGATTGTCCACTGTATGCGATAGGTCTTTTGTTATTATTAGGAGGTCCTATCGCTTGAGTATCTCCAACAGAAGCATGCGCAACACAGCAGTAGTAAGTATGTGCGCACCACACCGCCTCCTTGGGCCAACTGCAACACACGCGGTAGAGGGAGTGTTCTGTAGAAGAATAACAAAGGGAGCTGTTATCCGTCTCCAATGAGGCCCAGCAGCGACTGTCTATGGGTGGACTATCTTATCAAGAGTTCCCTCTTTTCTGGAGACGAAGCCCACCACTATCGGGTCCTTCGATTCTTTTCTTTTTTTCCAACCATTTCTTACATGCATAACGATGTAGGTTCACTCTCCTCTTGAATCAATAGGACAATCCCTTCAAAGCATGTCAGTCTACCAAAAAGGTATGAGTTACCGAAGAAGTTTCGTTTCTTTTTTCTTGTCTCGCCGGTCCTGAATTCCTCTTGCGTGTAGTTAGGTACATGTAGTCTCGCGGATAACTTCACAGTCCATGAGAGGCATACATATTATTACAGGAAACGGCATCGTCACGATTGGAAGCATTTGTCTGCATCGGCATCGACTTTGGTACCAGCAGAGTACTCTAGGTATTTATGATGGTGAAATCAAACCATATGCGACGTGTACTAGTCAGTTTAATTAATAGAGGGGTATATGATGTATGTACAATACAATACATACTTGTTTCACCGGGTAGATCCTTTAGATGTGATCAATATCTACATGTATCGTGCAGCATCTTCTTTGTTTTTGTAAGGTACATCCAGAAAGCGAGCATTTTCGGTAGGGAATTTTCTATTAAAATAAGCGACTTCAACTCTCAAAAACCGAGAATTCACAACGCGGCTCGTTCATTCAAGCCAGCCGCGTTGAGGAGCGTTTTTTTGAAAGTAGTGATGGTCGCCGACGCACCAACCCTGGACACAAGGCCATCATATCATCCTACAGTTCCCCGGAACCCTAGAACGGTTTCGCGTTCTAGTATGTATCTTAAATCCAGACAGCCGTTGGGACTTGAGATAGAGAATTTCGCCCTATTATCAAAAGTCCACTGATGATTCTTGCATGAAGGTATCTTATGGCTCAGAAGAACAGGATTGCCCCAGTTATTTAACCGGAGTGAAGCTGATAATCCGGTGGGGTGGTCTTCTATCAACCGGAGAAGAAAAGCTCCTCGAAGATCGACAGCCGAATTCTTGTATTCATGGACTTCAAATTCATGGGTTTTCGCTACTCAGAAAGCTTTCAATTGAAACAATGCCAGGAGTTTTGCTTTTCTTCGATCTCTTGGACATTTCTTTCGAAACATTTTGGCCATGCGGTGTAGGTGCATCGAGAACACGTTTTGCTCACGTCTCTGCCAAACCGGACCAGTCCGAAAAGCACGTTGCGCGAACCCTGTTAATAGGCGTGCCGCCATAACTCGAAAAATTGGCTAGCTTCCAGAGATCAAAATTACTTGTATGGGAAACTTCTGATGCAGATCGATGCCATTCAGCCAATCACTCGAGTGATAATCCCTGGCCGGAGATAGCCAATTTTTCGAGTTTTGGCGGTGTTTCGGCAAGTCTGAAAATTGGTGGGCCCAACAAGATCCACTCGGTAAAGATGTTCCCGGTTTTGTTCTTATGCCCTACTCCTAGAGTGCAAGGCATGATTCCCTTCGACGGGGCGAAAGATCACTCGACGACAACTGCATTGCGCCGACATGGACACTTGTCCCCGGAGTGGGAGTCTACGGGCCCGCCGTTGGAAGTACCTACATGATTCTTCGACCTTACCTGCAAATTGGATTTGTGTATTTGGAAGATAAACAGGCAGCTTTCAAAGCCACTTGCGTAAATAAACATTCCTTACTGCCAACCCGATTTCTTTTTAGACTAGAATTTTGAGTCGCACGAGCACGTGTTAGGGCCTGTCCATCACTCGCAGATTCGCTGGGATCTTTCCTCCTAAAGCCATGCCTACTACGCTTAAGTGCCTTCTGTGCCTATAGTACTATTTACCGATGTAGGTACATGTACTTACTAGGTGGATATTTTAGGACCTTACTTTAAAGTAACATCCTAGGTTCACTTCTGCATAAACAGCAGAGTAGGCTTTTTTTTCGTTTTATGCCTGGACCCTGGGCTGGTTTGGCGGTTATCGGTTCATCCGGTATGAGAACTATGTAGCTTTATGTATGCACATATCTCTAACAAGCTGGGCACTCTACTTACTATAGCTACCCCCACTGAAATAAGCATATAATATCAATTCAAATCATGGCGTCAGGATAAAGTTGACTATATAAACAGAGATGATCATCAGGGGGAGATGGAACTTTGGGGGGGAGGGGGATATCCAAGCATGTGAGGGCGAGACGCATATAATAATTGAAAGGGAAATCGCAATCACAATCGCAATGCTATTTCGTTCGTATCAATATTGTCTATCATAATTATTCGAAACCTTATGTATGTACCTACATTATACCGGTACTATGATAGGTATGTAACGTACCTACGTATGCACATACATACTGATTGGCCATGGGTTTTCCTCCGGATTGGCCCAGACGCGTCTCCAGCCACATATCCCCCGAAATCGTGACTTTCTGAGTATGCGATGTCGATATATATCAAAACCTGGGTGGTGACGACCGCAGATGTTTTCTTTCAATGGGGTATCCGAGAAGGAAGGAAAGACGCTGTGCGCTGCTTTCGAGACGAGACATGTACATACACACATATGTATAACAAAGTCTCGTTAAGTTATTATCTCCAACCAGGCGATTGGCAGCCATGGAACTCCTTTAGATCTCCACGATCCAGTGGGCCGGTCGTGACACACAGTCGACAATTTTGCTTTTTACTCCAAATAATAATCAGGGTACCAACTCTCTAAAGCACCGGACAATTCTGGGAAGAAAATGAAAATACAAAAAGCCAGTGGACGATTGAACTTGTAAGGTATATTTAGGTAGACGTGGGTGGAGTATCGTTTTATGTGATACATGTTGTTTTGCAGATCGAGATGGTTGTCCGTACCTATTTTGCCCTTCCCAACAACTACGAATAGTAAGTGCCCGTGCCTAGAGAGGACTTGATCCCGAGTCTCCTAATGCAAATTTGTACGACACGAACTAGAAACCAAATGAGACCGGTTTCTCTTTTATATAGTTCGCCAACTTATGAATGGTCTATAAGAGAAGGATAAAGACTACCTATGTGATCATGATCATATGAATATAACTACTTCCTATAATCAACTTACCTCCTGCCAAAACATGGAGAATCAGGTAGGGACATGCACATGCAGAGACAGTACCTACGGCTTAAATTAGGATTATATGTACTTGTGGTGGTATGGGAAGATCTAGAGGCCTCGCAATTTGTACATGTATGCCTCGGAGGGTGGCAGCACAACACACATGTGCATAAATACGTATATCTGTACGTACTGTTTTTGAAAGAAAGAAAAAAAAACATCACCGTCACCAGTATCAAGAACTCACCTAGTACATAGAAATAATGTGAGGTACATGAGCCTAAAACTCTCTCTGGCAAGAAAACACCTGTTAAGTAGGCAAGACATGTATCTAAGTAGGATTAGGTACGGTTATATATATGTGCTCTAACTGAGGCCCCGCAGATACAAGTACATCTTATAGCTACATGTACATACATACATTAATAGCAGGGCGCACGTGTGGGTACGTATAGTGATGATCATGAACTCCATGTATGTCACCCCTTAGACTACATGTACGATTAATACATGTAGATGTACATATATTTTAATGATGTATTTCCATACATCATAAGCCAGATCAGACGCCCCCTAGATTAAATTTATTCAGCACTAGCAACTAAAACACCTAACATGATCATTAAATGGTAAGTAGTATAGGCGCGCTATTTATTAACTACCTTTACAATTTTTGAGGGGGAATAAGTAAAGGCATTGCTTTTCCCATTCACTCCGTCTTTCTTTTTGTTTATCCATCAACTTTCCAGAACACTCTGATCACACTCTCTCCAAAATTTGAAAGATCTCCGGAGTGTGACAGAGCTCAGTGCAGTGACCAACGTCTCGGTTCCAGGGTGGTGTTGAGTATTTGAACCAGCCATCCGACCCTCTCCCTCTCCCTCTCCCTCTCCTGTGCATGTCTCTCTATACAAGGTAGCCTTTGTCATCGCAGGCAAATATACTTACACTTACATTACATAGTATTTATTTAAATTACAGCGGCAGCCGACGAGCAGGACCAGCAGAAACATCGGTGCAGTTGCAGTCTTCGCACGTTGCTCTGTTAGTTAGGCGGATCAGATAGGAGTGACTGTCTGCAAGGGTAGGTAATGTAGTACCCATTGCCACCCCCCCCCCCCCCCTCCCCCAGCCAGCTGCCACTAGCTGCTGCCACCCTCTCGCGGGGGGCTGTTCCACATTTCTGAGCGAGCCTGTAGTAACCTTGCGGCAGCCAAGTGGAGAACTACTTCCACATCCTAGAGACAACAGACATATCATTCCGTACTTCCCACACACACCACACTGAGCTGCTGCAACCGTTCGGTTGATTTGCCTCGTGGAACCTAGACCCTCCTCTCCACTCCAACTACTCCTCGTCAAAAAATCTCCCCAGAACAAAACTCCTACCAACCCCCTTCCCTTCGTTTTTCTTGCTCTTTGATCGACTCAGTCTTTCCGTCTAGAAACGAAACATTAAATAAACAAAACGAGGCCCAGAGTCGGCTTCTATCACCAGCCGGCCTCTACCATCTCTACAGAAAAGCCGTTCAAGAAACTCCTCAGGCCTTCCCGAATTCAACTCTAACAAAAAACGATTTCTACTCCCCTTCTCCCTTGCTCACCTTTGTCGCTCTTTCATTTAGTCACTCGTTAAACCCCACCCCCCGAAATTATGGAGACAAATAGTCTGCCCTGGGATCGACGGTCATCCGTTTCCACTGCTCAAACCCTACCTCCGTTGGCAAACATCACGGGCAAGCCATCGTCTGCAAACAGTCACTCACCTTCCCTCAGTCAGCAGTCTGGAGACCTTCGAGATTCCGGCAACTGGTCGATGGCCTCAACGAGAGTCAGCAATAGTAAAGCCTCCCCCCTCTCTTTTTCTTTTTTGCGTACTCCCGGAGCAGCTGTAATACTGTCTGGAGGTGGCCAAGCTAACTGAATCAAGTTTCCGAATCATTTTCACCACAATTGACACTCCCTCCAATTGATGCCCATGGCCCCTCGCGTCAACATTCACAAGAGAATAATGGCGCTCCTTCATTCAGTTACAACCACTCCCCGACCGGTAGCACGTTTACCACCTCAAACACTAGTTTGCACCACACAACCCCCCCTGGTACAATGTCGCAAGATGGGGCACTCCCTACACCTTCGCCGTCTGCCTCGCGACGAAGTAGCTTCGATAGTCGACTAAGCAACCTTCAGCTTTCGTCTCCAATAAACGGTACGCCTGCAGCTAGCCAGGTCAGTTTGGCGAGCACTTTACAGCGCGAAAGAGGAATTCAAAGTAATTCCCCGGCACCGCACAGGATGGATAATGGGCCTTCAGATGGCACAAATGGAGTTCCCTACAGCAATCCCTACAGATACAGTGTAGTTAGCAACAGCGATTCGATTAATGGATATAATGGAAACTCACCAAAGACCGGTGGTGTAGCTCGAACTGCTCCTCCAATCGGCGCATCGAGGTTTTCTTACAACCAAGGCCAAGTCCCTCACCCAAACGCTCCATCACCAACAAAGGGTTTCCCATATGCTTTCCCCGATCCTGACCTTGCGCCACCAGGCCGAACTACAAGTCGTGAGGGGATTACCCCGGGAAGAATCAGCACTGGAAGTTTGCCTGGTTCTGCGGCAAGTAGCATCTATAGCTCAAACTCATTACGCCCTGGCCATCATTCCCATATGAGTACGGACAATAGCTCCACAGCTATCGCATATTCCAACAACCAATATCAGACAGGTATGAATGGCAACCATCACCACCATCATCATCTTCAGCAAGATCGGAAATCAAGCCTAGGTCCAAGTGAGGCCGGCTCCTTGACCGCTACACCATATTCAAGGACGCCCGAATTGAGGGTCAGCCACAAGTTGGCGGAACGGAAGCGAAGAAAGGAAATGAAAGACTTGTTTGACGAATTGCGGGATCAGTTGCCTGCAGAAAGGGGTGGGAAAAGTAGCAAGTGGGAGGTTCTAACAAAAGGTTTTATCCCATTAAATCTCAACCTCCGATATTTTCTAACAGATAATTCTAGCGATTGAATATATCAATCAATTAAAGCAAAACCAGGATAATATGGGTCGCACCATTGAGCAGCTTCAGCACGAAGTTGAAACACTTCGAAATGAAAACCACATGCGCCTCGAAATGCAGGAGAACCTTCGGATTGAATCGGCCCAAAGTTTTCATCACCCATCACAGCCCAATGCATACCATCCGCAAACTCACCATGCAGCACACAATAGTGTCAGTAATGGACCAGGGCGAATGCAAGGCATTGAACGATGCTAAAAAATATTTATATCATTTCTCAACTCATGTTAATGTTTTTCCTAATTCACCTGCTGCGAGAATGTGTTCTCGCGGATTGCAACCTAAATTTGCATGGCTTGGCGCGACTACTTTCTTGCAACAATTCCTACTCTATTTCTGTCATGTATGTTGACGGTGGCCTGGATGTCCCTTCTTCAACGAGTTATCAACAATCGTGGTATTTCTTTTCCCGGATATCTTTTGCTTTTTCTTTTTGCGGGGGCGGTAGTTTGAAAAAAAAAAACTTTTTTGGGGGGTACGGCTTATTCTCGGGTTTGTGCTGTGGGCGGGACACGGTAATTTGACCGAATGTTCACTTCGATCATGTTTTGAGTAAATATCCCACACGATTTAGGTAATATCGAAGGACCAGGCAGGTTTTCGATATAGTGGCTCATCTTACGTCTTGCGATATTTCTCATTCAATTGACCGATCTTTTCTTACATCATGTTTTTCTTTTTGGATTTATCTATTCATCTTGTCTGAGTCGAGGGAGGTATCTTTTGAAACTATCTTATGGGACAGGGTGTGCAAAGGACAGGAAATGGGTCGATATGGATGGGTCATGGCGGCGGGTCACAGGTGTTCTTTTTCTTGGGAGGGCTTTTTCATCTTTTACTATCTTGTCTACTCATCTTTTTATATTTTTCTTTGTAAGCCCTCATCATGGTTGTATTTACTCTATGGGCCTATTCTCACAGGCTGAATGGTGTGTTGGAATCTATCGGAATGGATTTCGTATTAATTATTGAAAAACGAATGGCATAGGTCTCTGCATTTCTGATTGACTGGCCAAGTAATTGATTGATTGATTGATTGGCAGTCGATTCCCGTGGCCGCACCAGCTAACCGGCGAATCCTTTACAGCAATGCCGTGAAAGCAAATATTGGGCCAAATGACATCACACTGTATCACTCGTTTGTCTAAGATTGATGAATAGCTATTCCAAATTAATCTGTTTTAGGATAAGATTTACACAAGGCCCGGCTTATCACTAGAAGATCTAGGCTCGGCTTAGGTTCATGTAGTGTCGTCCCGGGTACTGCGACTACTTTAGCAGGCATGTACGTAACTATGGGTACTACCTGAAATCAGGCCTCATTACTTATAGAGCGAAGTATATACCTCCTCGTGCATTCTTATATATCGCAATATTTTTATTGTGTGATCCGTCCATTCTCAAAATCTCATACAGTATTTATACGTATATATATGGGAAAACAGGATGATATTACCGATATTACTAGCTGCAGGAGTTTAGTGGTGGAAGATACATGTATGTACCATATCTGTTTATGTAATTATATACGATACGAATATATCGATTGTATTCGATCGAGTAATGCCCATATAACGAACGTCGACTCCAACAATATCCCCTTCCCCACAGTGCAAACACTTACGTACGATGGGTATTCAGTATAAAGTATCTACGTAGAAACATCAGCGTAACTAGGTGGCCATGGGCGTACTAAATATACATGTAGTAAGCATTCCACAGCATTTTGTAGACATGCATGGGCGCGAATAAAAGAATACATAATCCAATCAGCTGTAGCTCTAGTACTCAATACAGCAAAGTGTTAAGAGTTGATTTTTTGTGTCCACTGCAATGGGTCGTTTCTTACGCGTAGTACTGTGTTCGGACAAAGGATTCGGCCTAACAAAGGGCCAACCAGCAACCGTTTGTAGACCAACAAGAGTAACATGCATACGTAAAGCAGAGTGTAAAAGAAGCACATAGGCTGGATCATAGCAGGAGGATCATGTCTGCAGATAACGAAACGTAAATAAACAGGCATTGTGCACGTGTCATGTGGCCAACATATAATGTGGCCTGAATTGTCTCCTATATATTTATCATATTATATAAAAGAAAAAATTTACAAATTGCGAGAGTTAATTGGACCGGGCTCAAACATGCAGGATAAAGAACCCCGACAATCCACTAATAAAATTAAAACTTCCCGGTATTCTCATGTATTATAGTCTGGCCAAGCTTGCTAGATATCTCTAAATGAAGTGTCAATAGGTATATATAAACGGACTTCGAACACATTCCATATGGGAAGGGGTGGTTAATTAGACGAATCTGCTATATAGTCTTTTGATTGCTTTTTATAGCACATTGAGTACTCCCATTGGCATAGACCATAACCGTAATTGAGTGGAACATGTACGTACAGCAGGCAATAAACTTGACATTTGACATTCACTACTCCGTCTTATCTAGACTTAGCTAGCTCTATACTAAACTTAAGCCTTACCAGCTTAATATATTATACCCGCCCTTGCACTTACTCTAAGAGCGGCCAATTTTCTTATCCTACATGTAATTAGCTATAGCACAGTCTTCCTCCTACCATATATAAATTCAATCTCTTTTTACATGAAATTATACTCAGCTACAACACTTTTTTGTGTCCCTCTCTCTAGGAGCCGTGGAAATGTGTACCTGAAAATATCAAATAATATTCAGTAAAGTCGTCGGTAAAGTCGTTTTTCGAGCTTGGATTTACGTGGGTAATGTCAATATTTTGGTAGAGGGAAAGTGGTTTTAAGGGAAATCGGGCGACTTTACAGACGACTTTACAGACGACTTTACTGATGCTTTTACCCGTCACGCTTCTGTCACACATTTTTGGGCGTATACACAGGGGGGATAAGTTTTGGCCACTGGTGATGCTTCACATGATTGACAAAGGCCATCGGCAATGAAACGAATCATCACCGAGCATCCTACTATTATACCAGGAGCATTAAGCAAGAATTGCCTGCATGTATATGCCAAACAATGGATCCACCAAAATGAAATTGTATTCCCCAACTGTTACAAGCCCATTGATGTTAGATACCATTTGATGACCCTATTGAAATATTCTACTTGGGGACTCAACTATCTCGAGATCTAAAGGAGGAGCTTCATAGGAAAACATTGATTTTCCGGCGGAAAACGGGAAACACCGGAAACCATCATTTTTTTTGCATTTAACATACCTTTAACATGCCTTTAACGGGGAATGTCGTCAGTAAAGTCGTATCTTATTGCCTTTAACATGTCTTTAACAGGTAAATGCATCAGTAAAGGTGTCGGTAAAGTGTCGGTAATGGGACAGGAATGCCTTTAATACAGAGTAGGTCGATTAATGCATCAAATAATGTGTATCTCGCAACTTTTTGTATGGGAAACGTCAAAATTGATGCATTTCCACGGCTACTAGAGTCTGTCCGCACCCAATTCTTTTTTTCGAATTGGGAACAAGTATATATATAGCTTTCGAATTTCTTAATTACCGGTTTCTCACTTTATCTCTAAAACGGGAACTGCGAAGCTCCGGCTGCAGCACTCTTTGGAGGGCTAGCGTTTCTTTGTTCCCATTTTTTTATTTTCATTTTTAAATGTATAGTTCGTACGCGTTCGTTTTTTCTTTCTTTTCTTCTTTTCTTTTTCTTAACTAATTATAAAGGTACACGGGGCACATAGAGGTAAGGTGAAAATTAAGAGCGTATCGACTGACCTCTGCATGCCTCGATCGAGATGAGGAGGCTGTATACTAGTTTATCGAAATGTGTCGATCTTGTGGGGGTATATATACATGTATATATATGCTTCGGGCTACCCCTCTCAACGCGTATATACCGACCTCATGGACTAAACATGACATGACTGATGATCCGGTCTTAATATTTATGGATATATATATATATACAGCATTTTTGGACGGACCACAACGTATTTGAAACTCAGACCGTGCCGATATATATTGCAATAGAAGGAATGACTTCTAGGTATAAAATCTCAGAATGAACTTTTGTATTGGTATCGGCACATTGATAGATTTTCCCGCTTGTTGAATGATTGATTAAACCCATACATTGCCACCTTTGCTTCGTGACGAGGTTTGTTCACTTCAAATCTCCAGGGTTGTATGGTAGCATTTCAGTACTGATCTATAATTTTTATCATACATAAATGCTGGGGGGGTGGGCATATAAATAAACAAAGTATTGTCGGGTTACAAAAATAACTACGCACCAACGACAACCAACAACCATCAAAATAAGTATATTTCGACGACCGGCACAATAGGTATGAAAAAGATGATTCTATATCCATGAATCTAGAGAGTTACTCTTCTCCATGGCCGGAATGAAACGGATTGAGAATCGTGTCTTGTTGCTATGCGGGGTGCGTAGTTATTTTTGTAACCTGACAATGCTTACATTCTGGGCTTATAATTAGTACTCAAGAATACTTGAGACCGCTGTTATATATTTCTGAATAGTCCATATACTGATATATCAACTGTTGATCTGAAACCCATTATACCACGAATGTTTTTGACATTCAGTGCACTTGAACTTAATTACCTATGTCATGTTCAAACATCTAAAACTCAACCCTTTGTGTTGAGCCCAATGAAAATTAATCCTATGGGGGTCAGACCTCATTAAATATAAACCACTTTGCGCTCAACCAACAATACGAGACTGGAACTTCTAGTCAAATCATCGAGCAGTAACCTTGACACAGCCTGAGATTTACTTTTTACCCCTAGTATAGTACCGGATACCCATTTAAGGCTTCGGGAGCTCGAGAAGGTACTTATTGGCTTAGGCCTAAGCACTTGAAGATTGATTATCATGATGGGTCGATATTTCGGGATCGGGGCAATATTGTACGAATAGACCCAAGGTATATATATTTCGATAACTTGGAATTTCTTGCGGATATGATATCACTGCTTAATGTTCAAATACTAGTGCCAAGAACCATCCAAATAAGCAGTTGCGAGGCTTGGCATAGTTACTGTTTGTGGGAATAGTAACTAATAGGACACAATGTTGACTTTATAACCCTAACCCAAATCGAGTGATGATACATGAATAAATATCATACTTGCGCGGCCGGTTTGAAGCCGCTCAAAGAACTGTGGCAAGCAGTATTCAGATTAATTACATTTTTTGTCTGGGCGGCTTCAATCCGGCAGCGCGAATACATATCCATATTGTAATGGAGACACTCGCAGGCCTAGGAACGACATTAAGGGACTTAACCAATTAATCATGAACAAATTTACAGCCCTCGACCATCTCATGTGATAGAGAACCATTTTTCCTGGGGCCAAAAGCGAGAGAAAAACGATGGTTACATACGTAGTCCTAGTAAGTTCTTGATCTACGTCACGGCAATCTCTCATAGCCAGTCGTCACACTCCTGTCGGTTTGTGATGTCTCATTTCCTCATGAAAAGGGTCAATAGTTGATAGTCTAAGGGACAAAGGCTAAGCACCACAAAGTTTAATTATGCTTAGAATAAAGCTACATACAGTACGAAAAAATGGGGGTGAAATCAGTACTGTATGACCATGGGATTTAGTGAACAGTACGGAATTAAACCGGCACTATAAAAGAATGCCGTAGTAATGCCATATTCCTGCTGCATTACTAGCGCATCAAGGGGAATAACGTAGCGAACTCATACCATTTTTTGGTATTGTACTTATGTACGTAAGAGTACAAGTCCGTAGCGCATATATTTGGAATGAAATTACATATACATATTTATATATACATAAGTATATAGTTAGGCCATGGCCAGCTTGCTTGATCACTTGTACATGTGCATTACCGTCGAAATGGGTAAAGTAATAAGGCTTCCTGTATGCTTAGAGTAGTAGAGGGTCCGGCGAGACGGATTCGGAGGGTCATGTAGATCTTTTAGTTGGAATTCCGGTTCATGGGCTATTGCCTCGTTATACCCTCCGTCTCGCCCGACCCTCCACCGCTCTAAGCCTTTTTTGGAGGTACATATATCTATATATAGGTCTATCGGATACCTTATCTTGTTTAGACAGCAGCAGAAAATAATCTTCTGTCACTGCCGGCCTTTACCTTACTTTCTCGGGACTGACAGTACTTTAAGGTTCGGAAACAACTAATTTACTGTATTCTCAAATTATCGTTATTTCAGCTGAGTACTTGCTCAGTTGCATGCAGGAGTCACATAAAACCCTAGCCAATGAAAGTAGTTCTGACTTGAAAATAATATTCAAATGTACCCAGTAATGACTCTCTTTGATCATAGACTATTAAAAAAAGCGTCAATATATACCGCCTCCAAAAAATTGAAATCACAATTTAAAAAAAAGAAAAGAAAAAAGCGAGATAGAAAATATAATAGAGACGAAATTAAAAACCTCGCTGGATATCTATAAAAATTCCCCCAAACAGAAAGAAACCCCTCTAAACTACATGTAAATAGGTATCATTTCCCTTTCGTCATAAGTCATCACTCGGAAAACTCATGGACTGCACCCTTTTGGCACAACTACTCTTCCCTTCACATCCTCTTCTGCGCATTCCCAAATGACCTCTTTAACGCCTTTGAAAACCTTCTCCACCGCGTCCATCGCCCAAATGACATCGAGATGTTCGTATTCCTCAATAACGGATCTGTGAACAAGCCTCACATCCGGCTCCTTACCCTTATCAAATCTCCGCAGCAGTCTCGCTCCGTCAACAAGGTCATCGTTGCCCGCTATCCAAAGTGCGATTGGAGGGCAACGCGAATCATACCACGCACCGCCTCCGACTGAGGATGATGATGAAGAAGCAGAGGGCGCTGGAGAATGTTCGTCCCCCCCATCGTCGTTAGGTCTTTCCCCGTTCGCAAGGGCGGATTGACGCTTTTGTTCTTCTTCTGCTTCTTCAAGAGCAGCTTCTTCTTCTTCAGTGTGAGTAGAGAGAATACACCTGTGGCGAGCAAATCCGCCCAACCACCAGCGAAGTGTCTCAGACGAGACATAAACAGGCGCAAATTGGAAGAAACGGCTACGAAGCCCACGGTCCCAGAGTCGATCACTCCAGCCAAACAGGAACCAAAACACGCGATAGCCGAGAGCGCCGTAGATACTCGCGGGGACGGTGGAATGCATCGTCAACATGAACGGAATGAATGCATGTATCCCAAAAACTATGCGGAACATACTTGGTGGGATGATCTTCATGAACTTGAAGTAGAACTTGTCAATAAGTGGGCCTGCGTAGACCGCAGGGGCGAGAGCACAGAATACAGTTATCTTTTCGCCGATATCGGGACGTTGTTGCTTGGCAAGAGCTACAAAGGTTTGTGTTGTTCCCTGCGAGTGACAGACGAGGCCTAGCTTCTTGAAGTGCGTACGGGCTAGAATATGATTGATGAATGCAGGGAGGTCAAGAATGCCCATTTGCCTAATATTCCATGCCCACATACGGGGGTCGCTATATTTCAAGACAGTATGTGATGGGTTGAAACCGCAACGGTTGTTACCAAGCCAGACATCATAACCACTGGGAGAAACGAGTGAGTAAGAATGCAATATTGGAGAGGCTTGATGGAAAGAGCAGACCTTTTACAGAGGTAAAACGCCAAACTATCTTCATCATTAACACAAAATGATCCTGAGCTCTGCAAAAGTCCATGCATAAGCAACACTGGATACTTCTTTCTCCCTACCCTCGCACCGCCCTCGCCGACCTCGCCAGGATAGTACGGTGGATCATCGGGGTCAAATATGTGTTGCAGGTCAATAAGAAAACCATCCTCTGTTTCTACCTGGAACTCTTCAAGCTCGAGCCCAACTCTTCTAGCATAATATCCGACATCACATAACAGCTTATCCTTGCCGCCTGTACGCTGTCTATTCATTGCTCCTCTCCCGCCGATCTCGGCCTCGCCAAGGGTGTCTAGTGAGTTTTTCTTCTGGCTCCTCCACACCGCTTCTTCAAGCCGCCGTTTCTCGGCGCGCTCCTTTTCAATTTCGTTGAATGGGCGTGATGCGTCCGGATCTACTCCCTTTAAGTTTTTGATTGCGTTTGATACAAAGACCGGTATTGACTTTGCGATAGACCCTGCCACAATAACACCAAGAAAAGAAAGTGATAAAGCGCCGCTCGTAACGCGAAAAAACATACACTGCAGTCTTCTCAGGGGCGTAGCAGGTCCGTAAACCGGCAAAGGTGGAAACAATGGATTGGTTGATGCTGGCGCACGTTCTATATTCGTATGTGTTTCATCTTCCTCCCCACCTATGCCAGCTGTTCGTTTGATTTTACCTTTCGCCGCGTCAATAACCACGTGCGGAGACGTCTCATCCATACGTGGCGAACTCGACAATAACCCATGCTTCCCTTCCCGTTCTTCTTCTTTCTTTGATCTCAGAGCGTTGAGCTTGCGCGCCTCGCACAGTGGGACTCCCGGGAGCCTGTGACGGTCCTCGGTCTCTATTACGGTATCGTTTGGGGTGATCTCGATTGCCCTGTACGCGGAACCTTCATTTTCGCCCACGCCGAGAGAAACAGATTTGCCTTTAAGTGAATCATCGTCAGAACTCGAGATGAAGGAAGAGGTAGATGTAACGGAGGAGGGCGACATGATTCAGTTGTTTAGGGAGATCGATGTCGTGTGTGGGTACTAGTTTATATAAGAGAGAGCAAAATCAGTACACAACAAACGGCAGCCGCGCCGTTGAAGGTCCTCCTGAGACAGGGAGGCAGGAAGGAGATGCTCTGAGTCGCTGTCGCTAACTAAGTAGGGGGTGGGGGATGGCACATGATGTCAGCGGCTGAAGAGCTACGTGCCAACCTGATTGCTTGTCTTTGGGGGCAGGCATGTGAAATCCAATGCACCCTGTCAATCGAGTGACGGGAATATCGTTGGTGGTTAGTAACTGATCGCAGACATGAGAAAAATTCTTCTGCTTTGAACTGATCGTTATTGTTGAATCTTATTCGTCTAAAAGCGCTGCCGATGTGTTTGTAAAGACGTAATGGAGTGTGGGCGATTGAAGGATAAACTCGCCATGTGGTTACAGCGAACGTGGAGTCCAGGAGCTCCAAGGGATCACCTATCTATTTGAATTCAGTCCTCTAAGAACTCTATGCAACAGCACGAGAAAGCTCCACGTCAGGCTTCTTCTTAAAATCGCCGATATATATATATATATATATATCAACTATAATCAAGCTAAGGTTATGTAGGTACATGATCACGTTCAGCTGCCCAATCAACAGCTACATGTCGAGCACTCTTAAATACATGGACCACCTGTAAGTCACTGCTTTTGGGAATTTTGGTGTAATACTACATGTGTAATACCTAAAATATCCACTTCTCTCTATGTTTATCGAATTCCATTTAAGGGTTTGTCTTTATTTATTATTGAATGTATTTAAGAGGTTTCAAGTGGGCTTCCCAGTACTGTGAATGTCGTCCTCACCTTACTGTCTATTCCGGTCTTACGTTAAGACCTTGCCTTGAAAGCACATAAAATATGCACGCTTACATCCAAAGGTCGCAGTAGGTATCCCATAATCCGGTGCTTAGATGCTGTCTATTTGACAGAATATTATAATTACTAAAAGAGGAAGGGTGGCAGCCGAATATGTGTGTGATCCAGACACAAGCCACAGCTGAAAATACGCCGCTCGAATCAATAGGCAGCTTTAACGGACTATGGGATACTCTACAGAGGTGTTGCCAAGGAGATAATTTACAGAGAGAAGGATCCATCCTATCAACCACAGGTGATTATTACGGAGAGTTCCGTGTTCGGATAAGAATTGTACGACCTAGTACTCCTTCATGATCGGTCACTCGAGGGTCCTGAAGGCACATGAGGCCGACTAATTCAGGGGAGAGCGACGCGCTTGGAGAAATAAAAATGACTTCCGCAAAGCACGGCTTTCTGGCACCGAGTCATATGCGATATCATCAGACACCTTAGGTAAAGGGGCCAAACTCATTACCAAGCGGCTGCCTGCAGATGTCCACAAAAAGCTTGAACGCGTCTTGACTCGTGATGCGTCTTGAGTAACGTACTAGTACATACTACGAAGTACGCAAGCAAATGATTGTGGCACATCAGGGACAAGTGTGGCTAGTGTAGGGTTAACCGTATGTTGCCCTAGCAGACAGTCCCGTCTTGGCGCCACGCACACAATGGCCCGCAATGCTCTGGCGCATACACACATCGAAATTCTCAGGACCTACAGCAACAAAATAAACGACAACCCCCCGCCGACGAACCCCCCCAGCGCACCGACTTCTCCGCCATACTACGGCCGTAACAAACTAAAGTCGCCGCAATCATGAAGTTGAATATCGTGAGTTTCCCAGGCCGTCCTTTTGAGTTCTAGCTGTTCTGGACGTAATTTCTATCATTATCATATAATCGGATGACAGTCAACTAACGATAAGCTTTTATAACTAGGCGTAAGTTCTCCCCTGGTCAACTTCAATTTTCTTCAATCGCAACTCCCTTCCCCGAGCATAAAGAATGAAAGGTTGGGATAAGATTGGAGAGCTGGAAAGGAATGGATAGGGGGAGGGAGCGGAGGGAGACGGGAGCTCAAAGCACAGAAAGCGAAGAATCAGGGACTGACTCGAAACCTCAACAATAGCTACCCCGCCCAGGGCACTCAGAAGTTGATTGAGATTGAAGATGAGCGTCTTCTCCGTGTTTTCATGGAGAAGCGTATGGGTCAGGAAGTTCCTGGTGACAGCGTCGGTCCCGAGTTCGCTGGATACATCTTCAAGATCACCGGTGGAAACGACAAGCAGGGTTTCCCCATGAAACAGGGTGTTATGCACCCTACTCGTGTTCGTCTTCTTCTTTCTGCCGGCCACTCTTGCTACCGCCCAAGAAGGACTGGTGAGAGGAAGAGAAAGTCCGTTAGAGGATGTATCGTCGGAATGGACTTAGCCGTCTTGTCTCTGGTCGTCGTCAAGCAAGGTGAGGCCGACATTGCCGGTCTTACCGATATCACCCACCCCAAGCGTCTCGGACCCAAGAGGGCTACCAAGATTAGGAGGTTCTTCGGTCTGTCTAAGGATGACGATGTATGCTATTTCCTCCGCTGTTTGCTCGCCCTTTTATATATTGGATGCGGGCATAAGATATTTCAACGTGGTCTTCTAACATATCTACTTTGAATACAGCTCCGCAAATTCGTCATTCGTCGTGAGGTCCAGCCCAAGGGTGAAGGAAAGAAGCCCTACACCAAGGCCCCCAGAATCCAGAGGCTCATCACTCCTCAGCGTCTCCAGCACAAGCGCCACAGGATCGCTCTCAAGAAGAGGAGGTCAGAGGCCTCTAAGGAGGCTGCTGTACGTCCCCCCCCCCAAACCCAATTCTTGGTCTAACACCAAACTAATATAAAACAGGCCGAGTACAACAACCTTCTTGCCAAGCGCCTTAACGAAGAGAAGTCCAAGCGCTCTGAGGTTCGCAAGCGCCGTGCTTCATCAATGAGGACTGGTGCCGCCAAGACCTCCGCTTAAATTCCTCAAACAAATGCAAATAGAAAAATATCAAAACAAAAAAAGTTTGTAATTTCTTTTTCCGGGCATGTCGCTAGGGATCAGGTGTGGTCGGGCTGGAAAGCGTTGGGAGCAAAACTGTGATGAATTTGAAGAATAAAAATAAATTCTTTTTTGTTCCTCTTTTGTGTATAAAAACATCACCGGAAAACCACACCCCTTCATATCCCCCCACGACTGACCTGACAAGACAATATACAAAATTCGGGCTTTTTTTTATCCTTTCTTTCTATCTTTTTATTCTGGCTATGGTTTGTGGCTGGTGGTGCGGTATGGGATTGATATTATTATGGATTGGGGTGTTCAAAATTTGTAGATTCTGCTCAATTAAGTTGGCGTGTTTTTGTTTTTCAGATTGATGATCGCATGTGAGTACAATTGAACATCCTTCTCCATATGGTCTCAAATCTCGACAGAGAAGCTTCTACGTTCTTATATCTACATGTATTTTCTTGTCACGGAAATAGGTTTCAAAGCTGCGGCGGAAACTTACTCTCACAGCAGGCAGTGATTAATTATCAATCAAGTCTCAATCAATTAAACAGTATGATTCAAATCGATCAACCAAACAGTATGATTTTTTTTTTTATATTTGCCTCCGAGTGATCGCCTGTGACGAAGCAATCCAACTGCATTCAGATCGGCGTTGCGATTGGATGATGTACTTGGAGTACGTATACAGACATACACAGAGATCGTGAGTCGAACTTCCGATCATAGGTTTCTCTGTAGGTGGCAAAATCAACTTCAGCTTCACGGTGGTGATGTGGATACTTGGTATGTTATGAGTACCGGGTGTTGAGGGTAAGTGATCAGAATCTGATAAGTGAATGTTGCGGTGAATACATGTATTTGTCTTATCAGATTCTGATCACTTTTCGCTACACCCTAATACATGTACAGCGGTAGGTAATAAGTGATGGAACACAGCGATACCTGTTGTGGTAAAACGCCACCAACATTAAATGTTTGTACTCTCAGAGCGTTCCATCACTTATTACTTGTCGCTGTACATGTATGTACATGTAGTAGGTTTAAATCACATGAGTTACTACACTACATGTACATTGTATCACGCGATTTGAGTCCAATTCAAGTTTTCTTAGACTTTACGCTCAGCTTCTGTGACTGCTCGGTATGAGCTGAGGAGTATCAGCTATACATCATAACACTTTAAGGGGTACAAGATACAAGTATCTCTAGAAAACGTGTAGATAGGCACGATTTGGATCAATGGTATCTATCGTTCATCTGGGTATCGATGACACGTTATGATAGGATCCCGCGGGTGGTAGCCTGGTTCCCAGGCCTTTTACATGCAGAAAATGCACAACTTGTGCACAAGACCACGCACTATCGAAGTGTATACATTATTCTACTCTAGGCCTTGCGCTTCTGGCTTCTCTCATCTACTGGTATCTAAGGTAGGCCTGAAGGGGGCATTGGGTGTATGGCTGTTGCTGGCAGGCTAGCTACTACTCTACATCATCAGGAGCGAATACAATACCGATTCTCCCTAGTTCTAAAGCTAGAGTTACAAAGAAATCTTCCCTTATCCAAACTGTAGGTACCATTTCTTATATACATGTATCATCTTCCCCCCGTCGTGCCGTCAAATTCACAGGAGATCACACGGCATGGTTTCGCCTATAAAAATCCCTTGGTATTGGTTTTTTGGCCTATCTTTCTTTCAAAGGTATTGTTTTAAGGGAAATCAACCCCCACTCTTGAGTTCTGGCATAGTTATTGATATGTCTCAACCAGCGTCGATCTATCCGTGCACGAGCCTTCAGCTAGGGACATCCGAATGCGTAACGCATATCATGTAGGATGTATGTATGTATAAATGTACATATGGACATGCCGCCTCAAACCCTACCGTCGTTTTAGAATTTCCAACAACATGCGTACTTATCAACGGACCTTGGGCCTGTTAAGTCAATTCTTGCCAACATGGTGATTTCAATAAACCCCACTCTACTTGCCTTGAAAGAAAACAAGGCAGAATAATTAGATTATGACCTGACAGCTGGGAGAATTCGGACTGTTAGGCATCGAAACGTCTTGTCTCAAATAATGAGAATTAAACATCGAAGCGCTCTCTGGTGGATCAATCGGCAAAATGGTCACGAGTCTCTTGCATTGACACCCCACCGAGCCGTGGAAGGTATAACTGCTGTATACTTAGCGGCCTGAGGTTCAAGGCCTCTCCCCTTAAATTATCATTTTTGTGTCAGGTTATTCGGCGGTGAAAAGTGTCAAGTGTTGCGTTACTGGTTAACTGGATCGTCTCAATAGCTTCTGTCCCCAAGCCGTGGGTACTCTATGTTTTATCTCCGTTATCCAACTTTCAATAATAGTTTGTATCAACGGCAGCTTATCCGATATGAGAAAAGTCTCAATCTTTTGATTATTATCGCCGACGTTTGGATATGTTGTTTTGACCTCTGGATGTTTTGCACTGTTGGGTTGGCTTGCCAAGACCCCCTTAAAGTGCACCATGATGGTCATATCATGCTGTTTAAGGTGACATTGACTTTCCCTATCATGATGCTTAACAGTTGGCACTATTACTACCTAACTGACCCCGGGTTAATTTTTAGGATATCATTTTTACCTACGGAATCACAACACATCTATTGGAAATGGGTTATAAGAAACCCTTCACGCCTTTAAGACACTGCGGCCCTCGAAATAATTTAAGGATAAAGATTATCAGAGGACGAAATATACAGTCCCGATAGCATTTTTATATGGGACACGGTGACAAAAACCACAATATTCTGCGACAAAAATTTGATGGGAATGACGTCCGACATTACAGCTCGGTACAGTATCGTTTTTGTGTCTGTTCGATACCATACACTGTCTCCATACGGGTCATGAGCTGTGTATCATGAGACAATCATTACAATCTGTTCGATCTGTGGAGAAACAACCCAACAACAGATCAACGCCTCTCAATGATTATAATCTAAAGTCAATCGTTATAAATACTCTCGGCAGGGGATGAATACTGGATAATACAATTTTTATTATTATTGGAGTCTATCATCATATATATCATCAATAACCGTGTGGATTGGTAAGAGACGCCGAATACATACGACAACTAATAAATTTACCAACTGTGTATTTCGTTTAAAACAGATCAATTCGTCCTAATAGTTATCGAGGGAACCCTAGTTTTGATTGCTAGGTATTGGTGTCCAAAGCTCCGACAAAAGACAGGGCATCCAAATGCTCGTGCTCTACGGCTTGGACCACCTTTCATCGTTATCTGGCAGAAATGATTTACAATGAATGGATGATCGCCCGGTAAATCCTACCATTTAGCAAGACTGGCCAATTATCCGCGAGACGTCGATGCCCGGCCAGGCACATTTAATATAGATGCACACAGTAAAACAACCAGGGTGATGGAAATTCCTCAACACTAATAAGATCTACTTTTATAGAGCTACAATTCGTTCCCTAACCCCAATATGCCCACCCCTTTTCTAACAGTGGTTAGAGATAAAGCACATGGTTGCAATAAAAAGAATAGCCGATACGATACCCCCCAAAATACGCACTTCAAGAATGAGTGACATTCCATGATCTGAGTTTAATCGCTAATTCCCCGAGCTCGGGAAAGACGGGTGGCGACAGAACCCTCAGGAGATGGGAGTCCTTGTAACGTCGATTATCTATGATAACTCGGATAGAAACCCTCCGTGACGCGTCACAGAGGGCTTGAACTTGCAACTTTCCACGATTCTGTGGCCGTGATTATTTCCTTTTAATCATCTGCCAGCACTCGGAAACAGAAAGGTCCACATTCACTTATCCTATGGATATCATAGCTCAGAGTGGCAACAATTTTAAGAGCTCCAAGGTTATTCACAGGCTTGATAGTTGTCGATTCGAGCTGGAAATATGTGAGAGTAAAATTTGGCCCAAGCCCACAACTGCAGCTACGGATTAAACTGCGCAGGAAAATATTCCTACATAACTCGATCCTAGGAACTTCAAAGATCTACCTAAACTATCATACGAAGGGATCTTGGTTTCCACCTCCATCCCCAGTGCCACCGATATCCTGAGCTCACTCAACCCAAATGCCTATCTACACACGCGATATTGGTATATTCGTGCCCACATAATTCCGACCCGTGCTCCGAATTGCGCAATGACCCTGATAGCTGGAATTTGGAAGGGTTGCTCGAGCCCCTCTGTTAACGTATGTCGATCATCCCAATATTTTGTTTAAAGTTTTCTCTAGTACGGCCGACCTCTGAGCGTTAATTTGTGTGTTCAATCACTGATACATGGCTCAGCCAGTAGCAAATGTATCGTCTTGCGCATGAACACACTCTGCTAAAATTCCATACATTTAGCTAGCCAGTAGGACGTATTCTTTCCAAGCCCACTATTGCTCAGGGAAGGAGAGAACGGACTGCATGTTTCCATCGAAAGAAAAGCCTTCGATTTACACTATTAATGCCACTCTCTTTTGAACATAAATGAGTGTGCGATCAGACTTGTATTGTTTTTCTCTGGGAGCATGCCGCCATATTGCGTGGTTGTTGAAACATATGGGTGAAACACCTAGTAGATCTAGGATGGCGAAACCACAGAGACTCTGATAAACCAAAAATGACGAATCCAAGCGTGCAGCAGTAAGCCACATTTGCCAGACTCATTCATTAACTCGCTCATACCCCACCACCGGTTTTCTCGCCGCCGCCGCCGCCGTGCTCCATTCTTATGCGCAAAGAATGAAATGGGGTGTGCCCCGAACAAACTTTTACTGCAGTTTTCATTGGATGAAACAAACCTGCATGGTAATCAGAGGTGTCTCAGACCTTCTTTTTCTTGAGACCCTGACAAGACGAGACGTCAATGAAGCGTACCAAGTACCGGGTTGCTACTTGCTCGCACGTTATGTCTGTCTATCTGCCCGTCTATTCAGTTGACGTGTAGGTAGTCAAGGAAAGTGACCGAGGGCAATTCCCTGGACAGACACTCAAGGCCAGGTTAATCCGCTAGGTAGGCCCCCGAAGAAATCGCAATTTACTGTGCTCCAGGCCGTTGAATGTTACGGTGGACTTCAGCTGCTCATGTATACAGTTCTTGCCTTTCTATCTTTACTTACATGTACCAGGGAGCTATTAGTCCCAGGAAACCAACCAACGTCCCGCTTTCTTCGCAAGATCCTAGCCACACGATGAAGATCACCAATATAAATCCATCTCCATTTTTTCGGAATTGGGTTTTCTTCTATGATATGAGGTTGATCCTCGTAACAAAAATAGGGAGCTGGGTATATCCATGGGCCTCTGGTTGGCATACCGTGTGACTGTTGACAGGCTACATCCGGCGCGGGGAGAAACCGGAGTTAGGTAACTAATGTCGAAGGCGTGAATATGACGAGCAGAGAAATTGCACAAAATAAACGGCAATAATTAGAAAAAGCGTCTAGTTAAGCGAGATACGTGTGTACATACTTATGTACGCATGCAAGATAGGGGGGTTGATTATGGGACGAGATGGGACGAGATTACTACATGTACTAGTGTTGAAGCCATCCAGCTAACCACTTTGTGCTCTAGCTAGAGATACAAGGATCTTCGGGCAGAGTACCGGCACCATATCTGTACTACCAACATAACAACTTCACGATACTTGCCTACATGAAGTATTTTATCTACTAATGTCCAAGGTGCGGGGTACGCGAGAATAGTAGAGCTAGAGCTGTGTCCGGAGAGATCTCAGTGAATAGTAGAGTAACATATATGTGAGTGAACCCTTGTGATTGAAGCCTAGACTTCGCTATTCCTGGGGTACTTGATTGAAAGATCGGAATTATTACCAGTAGTAGCGAGCAGTGGCTCTACTAACGCTCTCGGAGACTTATTGCCCAATCACATCGCTTTCTTACAAACAAGGCGTCGGGAAGTTAGGTTAAAGTACTACAATCTACATGTGTCTGCTCTATCTTTTGCCGAATGCCGACACCCTGCTAGATAGTACTCCAGAGTTTCTCCATGCACATGTGTACCTACTCTACTCTACTGGAACATGATATTCTCGATCCAACAGGAGAGGAGGTAGAGTAGTTGGATATTCTATTTACTGATCTACTAGGATAAGACTTACCTATTGAATGATCGCCTCCAATGGAAAAGGCTAATAACTTTGCCGGGTTTTCCTGTACAACTTTTATGAGACCACTATGGACCGCCTGCTATTGGTCACGGCCGCACACGTCCTAACCGTACTGATTTATTTTGATTTCCAAATAATAAATAAAGGGCCTCAAATATATCCTACATACTGGGTTTTGAGGACTAAAGAATCACTTTTATCGCTCACCCCTTCCTCTTATACCTAGACACGCGCAGCAGACACGCACCCCCATCCATGGCCGTGGCAATCCCCAGATTCCGAGAAGCCGCGCCCAGAGGGCACCATTTGCATCCAAGCTGGCTGCTGGTCTCTCTGTAGGGAACCGTTCTATCGGAAACTCTTGTACCTCGAATCATATCACATTGATATCTTGCTCCTAACTACTTGGGGATATGTATGTAATCACACATATAGGGTGCTTATTGCACTGGAAGGAGAGGAGGCCCAGATCTTTGCGCCGCAGACCTGCCTGCGCAAGATGTAGCACCGGTAGTATGCAGGGCCTTTTCGACCTGAGTGACGGGTTCTCTGGTGGTACGAGTGCTCGTCATTCCTTCCCACTTCTGGTGATCTGGATGAATGTGTTTCACGCCGGTGCAGCGAACGCGCTGCAGGTAGAGTGGCCGAGGCTACTCTCTACTTTATTTTTCTGTTCTATGTATGGTGCTCTGCTCTAGTCTCTACTCGCGGCAGGCAAAAAGTACCGGACAATGCAGATTTTTGGTTCACCAATGGGTGTGCGTGCTAGGCGTGAACTACTGCAAAAAAGCCCAGAGACAAAACTTGCATTGTCCGGTACTTTTTGCCTGCCGCGAGTGTGTACTCTACTCACTACTCACTACTAGTAACTAGAGGGCTACTGGCTGGATGATCGTGAGTGAAACCTCGTGTTTTTATGTGTGTGTGTATGTAAATATGGCATCTGATAGTCTACCGTACTTGCATGCACGCCCACGGAAATTATAATACGAACCGAACGAGCGCGGCTCCGACTGTGGTTAGCTTGGCTATGATACTCGCGATGATGTAGTTAACGTCGCGTACATACTTGGGTGCTGCCCTGCTTGCAGATGTTGGGGTGAGAGCAGTGTCTGTACTCCGATGGGGCATAGGAATTTACGGTACCTACTAAGGGACGGATTAATTGTCCTTCGGCGTTCAGGGGCCAAGTAACTTTGTGATTCACAGTGAACACAAACTGCGCCGGTGGAGGAGAGTAGAGTCCATACTAGCATGTACTAGCAGAGATAGTAGAAATTGTAGAGATTTGTAAGAGCTCTAAGTACTAGTACTCTGAAATCTAGTTCCTCTACTCTACGGTCTCTACCTGCAAGGAATCGGGACTCTAGAGTAGAGTAGTAACTAATGTTACTACATGCTCCAACTAAGCTAGCAGCTCGCTCCCGCCAATGTCAACTCTACTCTTACTCTGCCGGCGTTCATCTGGATCGGACGGAAGCGACACTCCCCTACCCTTCTGTCTGCCTTCCTCCTCTTTTCTCGTCCTCGGCCATCCCACTTACCACTAGCGCTGTCGCGCGTCTGTCTTGTCTTGTCTTGTCGCCTGTCATCTAGCTACATATAGCTGCTGGAATCTAGCTTCGTCACATATATATCACTCAGCTAGAATAGAGGAAAAAAGGGGCTCAAGCGACCACAAGCTGGAGAGTTTTTTTTCCCTTTCTTAACAGCTTCCGGAAGGATCGTTTTTTTACTTTTTTTTTATCCTTCTTTCCCTTTTCCTGACCATGGCTTTCGGCCGTTCGGTTATTTAACTAAAGCAAATTACTCCACTCTAGCTTAGCTGCTCTCTATTCTAGAGTAGAGTACATGTACGGCTCTCGCTTTGACCCCCATGGCCGTGGCTGGAGGGCGGGATTTCGTAAGCTAAAGTTGGAGAGGAGGTAATTTAACTTTGGGTTTTTGCTATGTAGCTGGCGAAAATGGGGATTAGCTTGGTGGTCGGTAATAAGCGATGGGTAGTAGTTGTGGACCCTGACTTAGGTTTAGCTTAGCTTGGGATAGGATGGGAGTAGTGAAGTAGGTACATTGTCTGCTATGTAGGTTGTGGGCTTGGTTGCGGCCGTATTCGAGGACAGGTACTTAGGTACATATGAGAACATATCTACCTACATGTACTCGTGAGCACGTTTGTAGAACGGCGATACGAGATACGATACAGACAAGACATGTGCGTTCATTTTGACAGATACATACTGTACCTACTCCAGAGTAAGTGGGTCTAACTGCCAAACGTTAACGCACGCTGTGTAGAGTAGAGTGCAGCTCTCTACCTGCCCTGGCACATATTCTACAGAAACACTTTTTTCCAGAAGGTCTGTGGATTGTTTCACCAAGGTTGGCTGACTGGCCCACGTTTTGCCCATGGCGTAATCTGCCGACATCCGCAGAGGATGTTTTGTATGTTTGTCTGGTTGATTGGTTGCGGTTGGTTGGGGGCCAGATACCTTCTGAGCTAGGTGGATTGGGCTTGGAGAGCTAAGACAATGAATGCACTGCAGTGCAGTACAAAGAAAGAGGGAAGAAATGAAATAAAGAATGGGGTGTGGTGTGGTGTGGTGTGGTGTAGGTGGCGTGCGAAATGTAGGCACTGAAGTGAAGTGAAAGATACGGTCAAGGGTCTCGGTGGTAATGATATATATCGTGCCGTAATATATATCATGATGATTATATAATTATGGCAATACTGATATTGCGGGCTCGGGGGAATATTCCTTCTCTCTTCCATTCCACCCTCCGGCGGGATTGAGGATCCGACGCCGCATTTCGAAAGCGGACGATCTTGAACGAGGCGACTTGGCTTGTGTATGGCGGGATTGATCGTAATGGTTAATTGTGGTGGGTGGGTTGGCCGCAAGAGAGTAGAGAGCTTCCTTCCTCCACACCCTCCAGATAAATGCACAAGCAAAAAAGAAAGCATGTACTCTAGAAAAATGAGACCTGCACATCATCACCCCCGCCTTTATTCCACTCCAGCTTCTTTGCAGCTTCTAGGTATTTCTAGACGATGCCTTTTCTGGTGGGTGGTGGGTGGTTGCGGTTGTGGTTATGGTTGCAGGAAGGCAGCCTCATCTCGTTGCTCACGCTGCTGCTGCATGATGTTCTTTTGGTGGTGTGCGTCCGTCGCTTACTTGCAGGGCGGTGATCAATGATGATACTGTATTTCTACTTGTCTACTTTACGTCTCTCTACATATGCCCTCTATGTACCTACATGATCCCTCCACACCAGCTGCCTCCGGAGTACGCTTTGCTTAAAAAGATTCTCCGAGCTGTAGCCAGGTCCACACCATGAAAAGGACGCACGCCGGTAGAGTTGAAGGAACAAGGCTGCAGAGGATGTGTGTGTATGTGCGTGTGTGTGCGTGTCTCCGTATAAACTATCATGGAGAAAGAAAGAAAAATGCTTGCAAGCTAAAGTGTTTAACACAACCCCACACAAGACAGGCAGTTTGTTTGATCTCTAGCTAGCCTATGCTCGGATTTCTTTTCTTTTCAATCTCAATCACGATTCAACTCCGTCATTCTGTTTCTTGAGTGTTGAGATATTCCGTCTGCTCATCGTCATATTACTACTTCATAGGTCTCAGGGGAAACAGGCAAAAGAAAGGAAAGAGCGAAAAAAAAAAAAAAAGGAAAGGGGACCCCTTGCAACCCCAGCCAGCTCGTGTGTAAAAAAAAAATAGAGAGGGGAAAGAAAGAAGGAGACAGAGACAGAGAACGTATCAGTTCACACCGAGACACTCTCTAAGGGAGCCTTTTCCCCACCGGACTGGTAGCAGTAAACCTGCTTATCAGGGCGCTGGTGCGCTCGGAGATATTTCAATATCAATCCTCATATATTTTTTTGGCCCCCATTCTGGCTTCTTACTTTATTCGATATATCAATTCGGCGGGACAAAGGGGAGGTTTAGAGAGAGAGAGCGCTGCTACTACTCTACTAAGTTCTAACTACTCTTATTCTGATATCCTGGTCGTTTTTTTTTCCTCCTCAGCGCTCTAGCTTCTTGAGAACGAGAAGGACCCCCCCCCCCCCCCCCCGGTCGAGAGCGGTCCCACACAATATCACCCTCGTCGTATACTTTTTTCTGACGAATCTGGTCCTCTCAAATGAGACAGCCTCCACCACCTTTGATACGTCTGAGCACAGGCGCAGGTGCAGTGGTAGGTGGACCTGCTGCTGCTGCTGCTCGCGACGATTCAAGAGACGAACGGCAACAGGCTCCGTGGGTGGCCCAATATACGCCTTCCGTGCAAACCTCATCTATCCCGCCTGTCACGCCCCACTGTTCTCCACAAAGCAATAACACCACCCCGTCTCCTCAAAGTGAGCCTGCTGCTGCCGTTACTATTGCTACTCTTGATCCGTCGTCCCCCTATACCCCCCGTCAGATCAAGTCGACCGTTGTTACTGTTGCTGCCACTACTGGTGATAATACAATTATTACTGCTGCTACTACTGCCAGTGTTTTCCCCTCTCCTGGTGCCCCTTTGTTTGCATCAGTGGTCAACAATATGATGTTCAGGATGGGAACGAAATCTAGGTCTCCTCGGCGGGCGGCCTCGTCCTCGTCGTCGTCCGCGCTGTCCACAATATCGGCACCCACGTCCGCACCGTCGATAATAACCTCGAAACCAGGTTCACCCACTAGCTCCTACTCCGCTTCCATGGTGGTCCCGGATCCCCTGCAACGGCCATTCTCACCCTGGGGTTCTTCCGATTCCCAATCATCAACGTCCCCTCGCAATTCTACAAGGATGTCAAGGGGGACGTTTATTAATAAGAGGTCGGGCTCGCCCACGGCGAGCGTGGGCACAAGCAACACCTCAATCATGGCGAGCCGTTCAAAAAGTTTCCTGGGCCGAAATCGCAAGCAGCAGCAGCAACAGCAGGCGGACACAGAGTTCGACCCAACCACATTCAGGAAGAACCGCACAAGGCCGGCGAGGAAGGGGCAGGACGCGTTGTATGGGGAGTATGAGGATCTGTTTGACGACTCTCTGGACGAGGATCTGAATGAGGACTCTCTGCCCTCCGATGGCGGCGGCGACACGGACGAGGATGGGTACCTAATGTTGCGACGCAAGAATGGCAATGGTGGTGGTAGTGGTGGTGGTGGTGAAGGTTGTGGTGGTGAGGAGAGTCCTGTCAGCCCAAGATCGAGAGTGACGCCGAGGAGTGTGCCAATGCAGGATGATATGCGATATAATGGATCACTGTCTCCCCCTCCACCTGCGCCGCCGCCAAAGAACTGGACGCAGAAGAGGTCGTTGGTCGTTGTTACTACTCCTCCTCGAAGTGCTCCTGCGTCTGTAGACGAACCTCTCACCATATCTGTCACATCCCTTCCCTCTGCCCCTCCAACACCCCCGCCAAAGCCCATACTCTTTGCCCTCGACACCAAGAACCTTACCATCACCACAATCCACAATGGTAATAGTAACAACAGCAACCACAACCACAACTACAACACCCTCACTCCATCATCACTATCATCTGCCAGAGAGCCAGAAGAAACAAATGGCACATCCCCTGCATCATCAAACCCACCTCCACACCGTCCTCCACCCGATGCCCCAACCAGTGCTGCTGCTGTCGGGAAGAACCGTAGTAAGCGATTAAGCAGACAGTTCCTCGAGCAGGCAGAGAAAAATGATGGCCTGGGGATCATCAGAATACCTTCCCCAACACTATTCCACTCGTTGTTTACACCCAGCGCTTCCTCGTCCAGCTGGTCGGAGTTGCCCGGTCACGCGACAAGGAGCCCGGCGCTTACACACAGTCCATCCTCTTATACACCACGGCAACCCCCCCCACTTACAACCGCCTATGAGACGCTCCCGTCCGACGACGACTTCATCCCAACCGGAATCCTGTTTGACGAAGCCCCCGACGGCCTCGGTGTCTTACCGCTCTTCTCAAGCAGAAGCGAGAACTTCTCACCACGGCACCACAATAATAATCATCACTACAATAACAATTCCGACTCGTACTTTCCCCCACAGACTCCGCAAATGACGCAAGTCATCCTAAACGAGCTCCCGCCGGAGAGCCCGGGTGACGTTTCAGCCTCAACAAGCAAATCCATCGAGACGCTGATGGATACCTACATGGAGACCACCGACACTTATAAGGAAGTGCAGATCCGCGTTGCCGAGGATGACAAGGACGCAAAGGAGGCTATCCTGCAGTCGTTGGCTCCGGAGGTTGTGACGGCGTCGATGATGCCAACCCCTGCCGAGGAGAAGATCCTTCTACTGGATGAACAGCAGGACGATGCCACGAAGGACTCTTCGTATCTTCGCGCGTTCAGGACGTTCGTGAAGAGCGCGGGCGAGAATGACTCGTTTGTGCATAGGATGCCTCGCTTCGATGCACTGCAGGCGCAGCGCATCTGCTCCCATCTGAGACAAGACTACCCGCTGATTGCAGGCGGATCGAAGCGAAGGTCTGCGGGCGGAAAGGCGGCGGGCGGGAATGTGTTTGCCAAGCACAGGGAGGTCGGAGAGGAGATACTGACGAGCTTGTGGGCGCTGATGGCCCTGAGATGGATGAATTTCGGAAGGGTCATCATCAGCCCGGGACACGAGACTTTGTTGGCGGCGTCGGCAAAGAGGCTAACGAGGCGGGCGACGGTCAAGATGGATCAGAGAGCGACGCAGATGCTGGAGAATGTCGTGGTCGAGGGGTCGGTTCCGGACCATGAGAGGAGGCGGGTGCTGGATTTGGGCGGGTTGCCTATCGGTATGCATTCATTCACTACTGCTTATTTACTATGTATCTACAATATGGGGTTTTCGTTCGACGGTTTCTAATGGTTCTATCTAGCGGACTGGGGCTGGCATTGCGCCTACGATTATCCAAAGGCAAAGGTCTACACTGTCACCACTCGCACTCACGGCAAATCCTCGGCAGAGGACCCCGAGTCCCAGGATACCCCACTTTCGGCGGATAAATACCGGGGCCCGAAGAACCACCGTCATCTGGTGGTTTCGAACCTCTGGAAGCTCCCGTTCCCGTCCAACCACTTTGACGTGGTTTCGGCACGTACGCTGTACTTGAACCTGAAGACCACCGTCCCCTCTCGCTTGCAAAACGACCAGAACATGGATGAGTATGACCTGTGCCTAGAAGAGTGTCTACGTGTGCTGAAGCCTGGTGGGCACCTGGAGTTTACCTTGTTTGATAACGACATTATCAACCCAGGCCCACTGGGGAGCGAACTTTCAGAGAAGTTTGGAAAGAGCCTTCAGGCGAAGGGTTATGATCCTGAGCCGACAAAGAAGTGGATCTCAAGACTAAACCGAGCGGGGTATGGGGAGATCAAACGTAGTTGGATGTTCTTGCCAATGGCCCCGCCGTGCTCGAAGCCAAAGGTTCCGTCGAAGGACGGGAACCTCCCCGCTCACGAGTCACAGGATCTGGATCTGGCTAAGGAGGAGGTGCGGAAGAAGATTGAAGCGTGGGAAGAGGGCAGCACCAAAAAGGGCAGTCTGGAAAATGCTTCCCCCATCACAGGATTGGTGGGCAGCTGGATCTGGGAAAAATGGATGCTGAAGACTAGTAATGAGTCTGGAGAGGGCGAGTGGTCCTTGGCGTCAGATACAGTGGGGAGCGTCCTCAATGAGGCCAAGGAAAGAGGCTCGGGATGGAGGACATTGGTTGGTTGGGCTAGAAAGCCACTTCGCGTTGGGCAGCATTAGGGAGAGGCGTCTTGATTTTTTTTTTTTTTTTTGTCATAGGGGTTCATTTGGTTATTTTTTGTTATCTTTTTACTGCGTATCTTCGTTTATTCAGGGCTTATGGGATCATGGCGATAGCGTTTTTTTTTTATTCCGGAAAATTGATTGCAATTTGGTTTCTGGGGGGGTATTTTTCACGGCCACCGCTCATTAATGTTTTGTATCTAGAAACTTCTTCTTCCCTTTTACTACCCCCCACCCAACTGGATTGCATTTTGATGGTTCGTTTTTATATCTTTCTCTATGGGTGTTTTCCTTTGGAATGAGCGTCTTATTTTCTTTCTTTTTAGTCATACCCTTTTTTCTCTTTTCACGTCATTGCTTTTTTATTGTGTTTTCTGGGATGTTTGGGCAACGGATTAACATTTTTTTATTTCAATGTTTTTATGGGTGGGTGGTTCAATTGGGCTGTTGTCATTTACTCCAAAAAAATTGGGTCTCTTTTTTGTTTCTTTTCTAGTGGGTATAAAAGGGAAATTCTTTGGGGTTGGGAGGGGGGGGGGGGGGGTGTGGTTTGGGGCTGGAAGGGACCTTTCTTTTCTTGAAGACGCAGCGCTGGATGCTGGCGGGCGAGCGGAACGGGGCGGGGGCGGGGATCCATAGCTGCTGCTTTATATAGCGGGAAAGAAAGAGAATAAAGAGCTTTGCGTACTACATAGTGACTCCGCTGTTGTGACTTGACTTGCAGATTTTTTATTTTTTTTTTCTGTTTTTGAAACGGGCGCGGAGATTTATGGCAGGTAGTGGTTAGGTTAAGGGGTGGATGGCCATTGGGGGGAGAAGGATGCAGGTACGACAATATGGCAGCGGGAGACTAACTACTTATAACCTAGCTGGTTATATATACAATTAAGGATTGGTATGTACGTGGGTGGGTGTACGTTTACCCGATAAACTCCCTTCACATTCCCCTTCATCATTCGAATCCCGTAGATTTGGAATTCGATGCTGCCATGTTGGGTGCCTTACATGATGTTTAGAGTACATGTACTTAGGCTGGTACTCTACTTTTCGACGTACAGGACCTTCCTATGTGCCGAACCTCTCGCCTTACTCTCGCACTGGCCTCGGCTATGCATGCATGCAACATCAACGGCTGTCAGTGTCAGACCGTTGGAGCAAGAGAAAGAGGGGGGGTATGTGCGCCTCGGTGCTGGGTGGTAGATATGGTTAGGGGGAGGGACGTTCAAATCTCATATGCAGTTATGGTCCCACTTTTTTTTTTTTTTGCTTTCTTGCTTTCCTCTCCCTTCCTTCTACGTCCCTCCATCCCTTCATCCTTCCCCTTCCCCTGGCCCGGAAAAGCTGGTGGGGGTTGAAGTTTATTTTACGTAGGGAGGTAGCGAATTAAGGGAGGCTTGGGGATCTGTCGGTGGGACGGACGCACAATGTGTGTAAGCCATTGGCTTCCAAACCCCACGCGTGAGTAATACTGAGGGTCTGGGTCGTGCTGGATAGAAGAGGACTGGACTGGGCTGGGCAGGATAGGGTATGTTCGAATTTTGGTCTAGTCTGTATGAATTATACTAACTACTCTGATATAGTTAGGGTTTCAATGGGGAACACCTACCTGCCAGGCCTCGAATCATGCCATATCACCCGGTTTGCAATGGAAATATACACATCTCAAGGGGGCGAGGTACGATGGTAATTTGAGGAAATGCATACTGGGACGGCACTTTTTGGGAGAGAAATCCCACGGTCCTGGTTTCGGTGCTGACGCGTAGGATGGGATGAGGTGGGACCCGGATGGGCTGGGAAATTCGATATTGTGGTAAAGGTCGAGAAGAAGGTACATACGTAAGGTAAAATGGAGATGTGCAATACGGCATGTTGGCCCCTTCCCCCTCCCCTTTTATTCTCGCTACCGGCGGTGGTAGTACTGGGTTCCGGCGGTGTGTTTGTTTGTTTGCATGGGTGGGCTCGGTGGGTGGTGCTAAGATTAAATTTTGGGGTGCAGATCGAGCTCAAGGGCGATCGATACTGGTTTGCGGTAGGTAGGTGCATCATCGACTCTCACTCGACAGGAGAATTTTGCCCTGAGTTCGAAGTCAGTTTGGCATGGTGGGCTGCCTGCTGGTGACGACTCACGCCGCGCTCTGCTTAGAGACGGGACGGGGCGAGTTTGGAGTGTAGTGGGGTCTGAGCTTTTCAGGGTCGCCGTTTGGAGAAGATATGCAGGATGTGGCTTTGTAAAACTCCCTTACTGCTAGTAAGTGTAGATAGAATAGGCTCTCATACATATTCCAGAAGTTACGACTGATGATTGGCTAATATGAAATTAGTGTATTCTCCTACGGCATCGAATCTGCAGAGAGAGTCAGAGATAGAAGAACTCCGTAAGGACCCGTTCCGTCTGGCGTGCCTATGGAAAGCGCGGGAATGCCTGATGCCCCAGCAGGTCGGCTAAGCTCTTCATATTTGTTGGGTCGTTGGAGATGTTCGTGCAGGTATGTAGGTACCTACATACATGTACTTTACACGCACATATTTTAGCGTGGATATAGGCCTGATCGATTTTTGGGGTTATAAATGGTTGGGAGCGGTCTGAGAATGAATGTTTTAGACCTGATGCGAAACCCGAAATTCAACTGTACCTACGTGATAGTACAGTAATAGCAGATGTGTTTTTTCTCTTTGAAAGGGTGGCCATTATATGCACCTACTGTGATGATTTGTACTTTACACAAACACGTATGTTCTCCCATATGGCCATCCGGATTTGTGGTTGGCTCGATAGATATTAAATCCGTAAGATTTATGAACTGCATGTATTGCGGGTTGTCAAAAATAATGGGCAACGAATACAGCAACGACAACCCAACCCCGCCACCAACGAACGACAATACTAACGAAAATACATTTTGGGTCTCCAGTAGTTCTTATTATCACTTATCCTGTTTGTGGTCTCTTTGTGGTCGGTCGTGGTTGAGAGATTATTACATTGCAATGAAGCCTGTTGCGTCCCATTATTTTTGACAACCCACAATACTTACATGTACGTACCTACATACCACCACGTGTCCTGCGAGTATCCTCTACAATACTGGACGACTTCTCATAAGCAATAGAGCGCGTTCTATCGACCAATAGACCTGATTTTGTCTTTCTAAGAAATTTGATAGAGCACCATCTTCGAGGCGGGGGTCTATGGGATAGAACATTTCTATCCACTTGAATACTTTGAGTACTTTCACCTTCCTTCTTCGGTTAGAACAGTAAACTAACTAGGAAAAGTGCACTGCTACTCTATTCATTTACCAAGGCAGATAAGGTATATATAAAAATAAAAAAAAAAGTGCACTGCTACTACCGCAGAATCTCAGGAATAACGAATCGAACTGGGCTGGAATACCACTTACCCATTGGTCAAGACGACCAAAAGTTACGCTTTGGGTTTGTCGGATTGAGGCTCAACAAGCATTTGACCAATCCGAAGCAAAATATTCCAGTCCAGTTCGATTCGTTATTCCTGAGATTTTGCGGTATACCTTATCTGCCTTAGTAAATGAATAGAACAAGTCTGGCGAATAGAAAAAATCTTACTTGCTCATGGGAACTGGATCTATCTAAGAATCACCTGCTATTGTAATAGAACGCGCTCTATTGCTTATGGGAAGTCGTCCACTCTGTGGTTTGCATGTGGCAATAAGCGCCAGACTTGTGTAACTACATGTACTCTACGTTGTCTAAAGAAAAGTGTCCGCTCATGCACCGACTGATTGAATGAACGAGTGAATTCTATATCGTTGGCACGAGCTACAGGATTTGAAACAGTATAAACAACTCTGTGCGCATTGCGCGTTTCCCTTGGATGATTAGACATGCACATTTTGCCTTCGGCCAGACGGGTTGGCAAAAGGGCATTAATTGGCGCTGCATGAATAAAAAATGCTCAGTCACGACTGGAGGTCTTTCTGATTACACGCGGTCGCTTCAGAGTCCACAACTGGATTTCTTGAATTCATATGTACGGCGTTGGAAGTTGTAAGGCGTGATAAGCTTTTGATCAAAGTTGTGTCTTACTCTCGAATTGTGTTTTGAAGCTTATACCATGGTCATGAGTCGGTATATGTAGAAAGTAGAAATGTGATGAGTGAAATGTCTCAAATTGTGCAGAAAAAATCTGCTCGCGAGACGGGCTTGCTAGTAATTAAAAAGCAACCCTTATTTCTTCTCAGAGTATTTCTCCGATCACAAAGAAAATATATGCCAAAAACGCAAGAATTCATCGCTCCCACATACCAAATCTCGTACCTTTTCAATAGTCCCATTCATCGACATATTTGGCACATGCACAGGTTAGAACTATCTGCTCATAGATATATCGATCAGCTAGCTAGTATTGCACGTACTGGTAGTCGCAGTACTAGGACTAAAATTGGAAGTTATTGGAGGCATTAAGCTACATATAGTTATACATTAGACCTCTGTCTACTATTGGGAAGAGGCTTTGTAAAAAGATATATATATAGAATGCCTTACTAGAGTATGATGATGATGCTGACTTTTTTGCTACTACATGTAGGGATTTTGGTATTCGGAACTTGACTTAAGCTTGGGGCCTCATATTCTTCTTCACCTTTGAATTTGAGTACGGAGTCACATAACCATTCTCTTCAAAGTAAGCATATTTTATATTTTATTATCATTTGTATGTAATTTATTTTAGTTTTATAGTACATAGGCTAACTACAGGTATAGATTATTCAAAGGAAATAAAAATTACTCGACCCGCGGTTAGTTACATAAGATCGATGGGGCCACCATATGCGGTCTTCCCTCTCGTCAACCTTAGGAGCAACCTCCTCATGGGATATAATATATTTATTGCTTTCCTATACTTCCCCGGTTATGCCCTTGCCGCATGTGTAGGCTCTGCTTGCGACCCAGCGGGAGGATGGGATGATTTCGCCAATAACCTTGGGAGCGATTTGGCACCATTACTCGCGCTCTTCGGCGAACAAGTCACCAAGCAGTACATGAGTGAGGCGTTGAGTTGGGTTGATAATCTAATATTTTGTCTTGCTTCTTTAGGTGTCATCACCGCTATAGTGTCCGCGATCCGTGTTGGAGGCAGCCCGAAATTGAGGTCGCTGGTTGGCAGAGCAAAGGAAAGTCATGGTCAGGTGGAGGCCGATTTGATGTCCTCCACATCTTCAGACGTCTGCGAGCTATGGAATGGTGAAGGCGTCGTTAGGGTTCTTGGCCGCCCAGTACTATTGCAATTGGTTTACGAAAAGTCAAGTGGGGGTGGTTCGGAGCCGGGTGTTGGGAATCAATCGAAAATCTACACCTTCCAGGATGCAATCTCTAGAGGCCGATACAATGAGAAGGGGAAAGACACCCAGGGCACTGAGAAGCCTAGCAGACCTCTCGATCCAGAGATCGAAGAATACCGAAAACGTCAAAATCCCCCCAATCTTTCACTGAACGTCAGCATGGTACCTGTACCAAAATGGGTTTTAATCCTTTTCATTGTAATTGGGGTTATTGTTCAGGGTGGCGTTCTTGTGTATGCCGCAATTACTCAGTATATTTTAAAGTTAGAAAAGAACGATGCCCCGCCGATAGGTTATGGTTTCCCGCTCTTTCTAGCAGGCACAGTAGTGCTTGCCATTGGAATGTTTCTGTGCGCGCAGGTTGTGGAGTTGAGCACTGAAGAAAAGACTTGGGTCCCAGCCGAAAATGCTGATACAGATACATATAGCATGATCTGGCTCTAATAAGGAGGGTAAACTGTCGGCGATCAACGGTTCGAATCATTCGCACGCAAAACTTCTGGCGAAACGATTATAACATCGCATAAGAATAAAGCGAGGACAATTCTGCCTTTTCTGGTTACAGTTGGCGTTTCCCTAGTCGGCTTTATCGCGCAATTTGTCGCAATGCGCGCATTGCACTCATCAGTAACTGCGGCACAATTGGGAGCTATTTTGATCATGACTGCTATACGATCCTGTGCACACATCCAGAGAAAGAGCGACAATGATACCAAGGAGCCAGATGATGTAGAGGGACATGAGCTAGACTGGCTCGCAAAGCACTTGAAGGGCTGTGAGATATGGGTGGTTATTTCAGGGCCCGAAATATCCCCGATTCCTCTCAAAGATAACGAGAACTCTGGAGTATCCATACCAGAAAACCATCCTTCAAATATCGGAACAGAAGTCATGGCCATCCGAACCAGTCTTGCAGAGTTATCCAAAAACTGGAAATTAGAAGACAGAGTCCATGTTCGCAACCTCGAGAAAGCGATAGAGGCAGCAATGAACACTATTTACCTTCATATGGTATTGCTTGATAATATAAGGATGAACCGAGCTTCGAGTGGGTTCTTTGGGTGAAGGTGAAGGAAGTAGAGAAGAGCCAGTCGCAAAGATCAAAGGTGAAGATGACTATCGAGAGAGAGAGAGACCAGAATAACAAGTGGAAGCCATGGAGAGTTAAGGGAGGAGAGCCTGAAGCTATCCTCTGTCTTTGGATATCTTCTCTTACGGAGGAATCCAGGGAAAGAGCTAGGAATGGATTAGATCCACGCTCAAATGTTCGTTGTTTATCCCTCGCATCTTTCGAATGTACGATCGACTATAAAATATGGGCCTACCGCGGGACAAATCCGGTGCAGCAACCGTGCTCGTCTGATCATGATAAAATCAGATACTTTGGTCGGGCGAGTGGCGAAGGAGATTTTTGGTGTGTCGATGCTGGATCGGATCTCAAAACACTTTGTGTTCAGGAGTTATACGCGGCATTCATGTTTGCGGTGGTGGAAGTTATCAAGGGAGTTGGTGGAACAACCACGCAGCGCACCATTACTAGTGAACCCAACAATGGGTCAGAGGTTGATGAGGAAGGCGACCTCTGGAATAAATGTGGCTTGACAAACACGGGCGTAGATTTACTCGCATCCAGCTTTGATGAATCTTATCTTGGTTCAATTGAAGAGGCCTACATGATTATCATTCCTGCGTTACGCGCCGTCAGAAGATTGCTTTCCGTTCACGATGTTCACGAACAGCTGAGAAGCGTGGCAACCTTTTTAGAGAGTAAAAAACGTTGGAACGAATCACTTCAAATTGATAAATATATACTTTCCAATCTAAGGGTAGTCCCTGATAGACCGGCTATCGTGGCCGGCATAAATCGGCGTCGTTTAAGACGAACTACAAGGATTTTGAGGCTATCTTTTAGTGCGGAGTCGACAGAAGAGTGGAATTCGGCTTTCGTGGAATTTCGAGATGACATGGATCGCACTTTTGTTCGGGCAGAAGGTCTGGTGAACCTATGCATTAGTCAAAAAAAGCTCAATCCCACAATGGATTTCAGCGAGATATTCCAAGTCACATTTACGGCTTTGAAGGATTGGAAAATTCATCAGAAATCTGGATCCTGGATAATCTTGCAATTTGCTTGGTTTGTGCTACATAAAGGAAAGGAAGAAGAGGCTGGAGAGCTTGCAAGGCAAATATGGGATCAAAATGTCTCAGCTCGTGACACGATATCACATAAATTAAAATTTGAAGCAGCACAAATTGTAATAATCGTCCGTCGGAAGAATGGGACTTTTATGCATAAGGATCAACTGGGTTCATATCTTCAACGTCAGAACTCGGGACTACATCTTGATCAAATGCGTCGCAAAACTCTCAGTACAGATTCCCTGGAGGACGACCAAGTACCTCTTGATCTTATGCTAATACACCAGTGGAGGACTCCGATACAGGCGGCAGCAGGTGCTGGTAATTTAGAACTTGTGGAATTACTTTCGAATCTTAACGCTGATATTAATGCAAAGCCTGTGGCTGCCTGTTTACAGGGGCAGGGCGACAGTTTGAATATGCTGGAAAAATCATAAATGATATTCGGGGGCGATCTTGTGGCATGTTAAATGGCGGTTTGGCTGGAGTAAGTAGACGGATACAGAAATTCTCGGGAATGACAGCGCTACAAGCAGCGGCAGAGGGGGGGTCATTTAGAAACAGTGGATTTACTCTTGGATAAGAAGGGAGACGTCAACGCCCCGGGAGGAAAGTATGGACGTACAGTACTGCAGGCGGCAGCGGGAGCAGGACACCTTGATATAGTGGAGCGACTGCTACAGGAGAAGGCAGACGTTAATGCCGAGGCAGTATAGTAGAGCGACTACTATAGGAGAAGGCAAACGTCAACGCCCCGGCAGGAAGCAACAACGGACGCACAGCACTGCGGGCGGCAACCGAAGAAGGTCACAAGAAAATAGTAGAATTGCTAGAAAAAGAGTTAGAAAGGATTCGTATCCAAGAGGAAGGGGGTCAACGCAATACCGCAACCGCAGGAGACCTGGAACCTATCGAAGAGTGAGTATTTTACCCCTAACATCACCCTCCACCCCCTCCTCTCGCTCCAAACTCGGCGGGTAGCATCCAAATAACTAAACGGAACACAGTGACCTAAAAGAAGACGAACCGGGTTATGAGCTTTTTGATTGGTGAACGCCAATACCACGAACATATGCAGCAAAACGATATATAGAGCCCCCCCCTCTTCAGATAGATGGATCTGTGGGCGAATTTCTTCTTTTTTTCTCTTTCTGTTTCATTTCTCGTTCTCATTTCCGTTCTTGTTTTTCTTTTCTTTTTTTTTTGTTTCCGAGTTTCCAATTTCCGTTTTTTATTTCCGTTTCCGTTTCCTTCCTCGTCAAGGGCCAAGGTTGCAGGGGATTCCTGGACCAGTATACACGCATTTGGGGGGGGGGGGATTAGTTACTCTAGTTTAATTTTATATACACGCAATACGTTAGCTACACCCATTCTCGCCACACCTGTTTGATTGGGCCAAGAAGGAAGACAACTTACATATACATATACATATAGTCACCCACAGCGCGCCGGGCGAACCATAAAGAACACAATACAGTCATCAAACTCCGCTGGAAGGCCAGCGGGATTGAGGCAGCGACGAAGATATGGAAACAGTTTACAAGGTGGAGATATGAGAGAAATGGACAGGACGAGAGCGCGGAAGAGGAAAGAAGAGAACTAGGATATATATGGGTGGGGGGCACTTTGAAGGATGCTAGAGACGAGGACTATTATATGTGCTTTCATTTTCATTTGTCTAAATACTGTGTGAGCGGCGGTGGATGAGATAGGGTAGTTCAGGGGACATTGCCATAGCTGTAAGGTTGCATGCAATTAATGAATTAAAAAAAAAAAAAAAAAAAAAAAAAAACCACAGCGCAGGGGCCGAACCACCGAGTGACACCTCATGATTGCACTTATCATTGACACGCGTTCGTCACCCGATGGCAACCGAGTGATACACCATGATCGAAGATGAGCGGTGTGTGTGATCATTGACACCGCGGTGTGGTGTGATGTGGTTGTTGAATCATTGACAGGGGCAGGCCGGCGTGTATACCCCACCCCGCCCACTCACTACCTATAGCGGTTATTGGTAGTGGAGGGGAAAGAGTGCTGCTACTTATAGGGCAGCTGGTGGTGGTGGTGGTGGTGTGGGGATGTGGATAAGCTGGCCGCTAGCTAGGTAGGCTAGAGATAGGTGTACCGCAGTTTCCCCCCGCCCCCCGCCCGCACCCGCACCCGAACCTCCATGAAGAACACAACCACGACCTGTCTCTATGAAAATCACAAGCAACCCAAAAATCACAAGATGCCAAAAGAAAAGGAGGAAGACAAAGAAAGAAAATAGAGAAAACGGGCGAAACTTTTTATTTCTGCGCAGATGGGGGTTAGTTACTAGTATACACTCCTCCCCCCTCCCCCCTCCCACCACCCATCTAGCACGACAAGACAAAAAAACCCAAACCAACCCCTACTCCTCCTCCTCCTCCTCATCATCATCATCAATCCCCGCCCACTCCTCCCCTTCCCCCTCTTCCCCCTCCCCCTCCCCCTCCCCCTCCCCTTCCCCCTCCTCACTACCCTCCCCTCCTCCCCATCCTCAGCAACCCCCCACTCCCCAACAACATCCCACCGATCGCCCCTCGCGCTTTGCGAAACATACTTGACAAACTTCAGCACGCCCGCGTCGCGCAGCACAATGCTGAACCTGTTCCACGCGGCCGGCATCGTGAACAGCACGCTGTCGTCGTCGTCGGCCTTGGCCGTCTTGTAGATTGCCGGATCCGACTTTTTGCTCTTCTTCTTCTTGGCGCCCGCGTTTTCGTCGTCGTCGTCGTCATCGGAAGAGGTGTCGCTGTCGGAGTCGTCGCCGGCCATGTACCTGTTTTTACTACGATCAGCCTATTACCCACTGTGCGGGGAGGGGAGGTGTGAGAACGCACATCTCATAACCACCAACACTCCTCTCCGAGTCATCAAATTTACTCGGCCTGGGCACCTTCATCTTCGCCTTCCCCTTCTTCTTCGCGCCCCCCGCCGTCTTCCCCCCCTCCCCCTCCCTACCGTCGTCATCCTCCTCCTCGCCGCCCCACCCCCTCGACGGCGTAACACCCAAACACACCTCGACGCGCATCGCCGCCGCAGCAGCCTCCCCATCGCCCTCGCCGTTCTCGTCAATCTCGCCAGCGCCCGCGCCCCCGTAGCCCGTCGCAAGCGTGTAGTCGAGGCCGCGGCGGAATCGGCGCGCGAGGAGGTTGCCCGCGGGCGTTAGCTGCGTGTCCGTGGCGAGCTGGAGGAGCTTTCGGAATGGGCGCGAGGGGAAGAGGATGGTGAGGAGCTCGTCGATGGGGGTGGTGGGTGCGCGGCTGCTGCCCTGCTGCTGGAGGTAGAGGTAGCGGTGCTTGTGTGGTGGGGTGGCGACGCGCCATGGCGGCGTGGGGGCGGCGTGCAGGGCGCTGTCGAGGGGGTCGAGGTGCGCTTTGAGTTTGGCGGAGAAGGACTTTGAGAGGAAGTGCGTGATCTGCACGGAGGAGTCTTCGCGGAAGGCGTCGCGGAGCTCTTCTAGTGTGTCGGGCGTCAGATAGGTGGGCGCGATGTACTGCAGCAGGAAGGTGAGGTCTGCTTCTGTCAGGATTGTGTCGTCGCTGGCTTCGTCGTCTTCTTCGTTGTTGTTGTTGTTGTCTGCTTGGGGTTTGACTTCCTCGGTGACTGCTTGGGGCTTTGGAAAGTCGAAGGTGTCGCTCTTACTCTGTAGCTGCTGTAGGGAGCTCTTCTCGGCGAGCTCCTCCTCGAGACCAGGGATGTAGCCCTCCTCGCCCTCCTGCGGGATATGGAACCACCCACTGATAGCCATGCGGATGCGCTCCTCGTCGTCGCCGCACTCATACACCTCCTCCACATCATGGAAGCTCAATCCAGGCTGCACCTCAAAGAAACTCAGCTGGTTCCACGCCGGCGGGATCACCTTCTCCCACATTGGCTCCGGCACCCTCGTAACGCCGTCGTCGGCCACCACCGTCGGATACAGGCGCAGCGCGCCGCCCCAGCTCTCCTGCCACGGGCTGTCCGGGGACGTGAGGTACAGGATGTACGAGACCCTGCGGGAGCCAATGACGTCGTCGTGCGTCAGCAGGTGCGAGCCGGGCGTGTAGACGTTGATTGCCATGTCTGTCTTTGTGCCGCTGAGGGCGCCGCAGCCGGTGACGGCGCAGACGTAGTCGCGGAAGGTCTTTGAGTAGAGGGCGTCGCGGAGCTGGCGCAGCGAGGGAGCAGCCTCTGCATGGCGCGCGGGAGGCCGTCGAGGTTGGCGAGGTCGCCGGATTGGTGGATGCGGTAGATGTCGGTTTCTTTGGGCGTGAAGTGTAGTGAGGTGAGGGCCTCGGTGCGGACAGAGCGCAGGAGGGCGTCGTCTATTAGCGAGTGGATCACGGCGTGTTTGTAGCTATGGGCCGAGAGAGAGAAGGGGGAAACGTTAATTCAAACTGTGTAGCTATAGATGTGTGTATTTTTCCCCAACCGGGATTGCAATGGGTATGGGCGGGGCGGGGCGGGGCGGGGCGGGGCGGGGTGGGAGTTGGACAGTGTCCAGGCAGCATACGGGGTGGAGGAAGCATATTCTTCTCGGTACTGGGCTTGCACGGCCTTGTCGAAGAGGCCCTTCCGGAACGAGGATTTGACGTCCACGGGGGCCGGGGCCGGAGCTGGCGAGGAGGCCTTTGACGGTTTTCCCTTCTTTACGGGAGAGCTGGGGGCAGCTGTTCCTTCAGCCTTTCGCTTGGCCATTGTGGAGGGAGGAAGGGTTGGGAATTGTGGTTGTTGATGTCTATGAGAGTGGGAATGTAAGGAGGAGAGGAGAGAAGAGAGATTGCGAGAGGAGAAAGTTGGGATGAAACTTTTTTCTTCTTCGCACCGTCAGACCATATCGGCCCATGCGTGAGGCTGCCAAATAGCGTTTGTGTGTGCGTGTTACCCGGACGGGGCACGGACCACGTGGGGTGGAAGAGCCGCAGTGCGGCTTGTTCCGGTAGCGGCGTCAAAAGAGTCCCCACAACAGAGTCCCCACCGCCAGCTGCGGGCGGTCAGCAAGAAAGACGTGTGTTTGGCTTGGGTCTCTAAGCGTTTTGGAGAACAGGAGTTCCGTATAGATCTTTTTGTACGTATCACAGGAGAAGAATGTTCCAGGAATACACACGGCAGTCACTGTGATCTGCCCTCACCCGAGAGTGTGCGTACGTGTATTTCCATGCAACATGTTCGATCCATCCCGTTCCACTGCTCCACCAGAAGCCTCCCACCCTTCCCCGACATCTCGATGCATCTGCACAGCTATATCTTATCATGGCGGTGCACATACAGCAGAAGGTGCAGCCAGGATGCAGTTAAGCTTCTCCACCAAGTAGATAAGATTAGATCTTACCTTCGGTTCTCCAAATATCACTCGTCTCTAGGGTTAGGTTTTCACCTGCTGTCAACGGTAGGAACAGCAAGCTACCACGGTATTCCTCTGACACGTCCTACACTCAGCACCAAACTAAATGCCTATAGCTATCGTGTCTTCCTCTACAATTGATACACATCCCCCCACAGTGAAACCACGGTTTCCCATCTCCGTCTACTTACCTTGCGATAAAACTCACCCCCATCCCCCCAACCTCCAAACCTCCAAACCACAATTACTATCATTACAACCCCCGGGCCCATCTACTATTACCCCCCGTGCTGTACCATATATAATCCACCCATCTAGCCCCCACCCAGCAAATGATGCACCGCAGAAGAAAATCCACCCGCCGAGAAGGCAACACCTACGCCCCTCCTCACACCCCGCCCCACCCCCACCCCCACCTCCCCTACGGCTGGACCGCCCGCTTCGACGCCTGCTACCAGCGGTTCTACTATGTTGATCTCGCCACCAAGCGGACACAGTGGGAGATGCCGCTTGTGGTTGTTAACGCTCCCATTCAAGGTCGAGGTGAGTCTTTATCTTTGATCTGCCTTGCTCCATATAAGTGGTTGATTTGACGATATGTATTAACGTGTTTCACCGGGAACGCAATCGTCACCGGGAAAGCAACCAAGCATGACATGAACGGGATCGCGAATTACTACAAAAATTCAAAATCACCCAGAATTACAGAACTAAATACACTAAAGTCATTTTGAGATATCTTCGAATATTTCTGATGATTGTTACTAATAGGTAGCGAGCATATAGCTGTGGGTGGGTCACCAAGGCTTGATGACAGCTGATGACTCTCCCACAGCTATATACTCGCTATGATCATAAGAAATAGTCAAAAACACCAAAAGAACTCTCCTATACATGTATGGTTTCATAGGTATTGTTTTGGTGCTCGTAATGCCCTTCTGTGAGCTTCGGTTTCTTTCCCGGTGATGATCGCTTTCCCGGTGAAACACATTATATAAAGCGTCGGGCGAGTACCGTCGGCCTGCGTCGTTTCCGGATGACATTGAGACCCGGAGCCACGAGAGCATGACGCAGACGGCGGAGGCGAGCAGAGGCTGCTTATCTGTGCTGCTGGCGAGGGTGGCTCCGGCGAGAACCGAGGTGGCGCCGGTGCCAGTGGTTGTGCACATGCCGGTTGTGCTAGTTGCGGTAACTATAGCGGTGGTAGATGTGCCGCTGATCATAGAGAGTTCTCAGGCTGTGGGGCCGCAATGGTAATAGTATAGAGATCCGGGCGACCTCCCACGAGTCGGGTCCCAGGACTAGCTGCAGTGCTCTACGCCGAGAGGAGGCACATCGAGCTGATGGCTGTGGTCATCGATCAGCACATTACTCGCAACGGCCTCATGATCAGCCGGGTTATGCTCGGGAAGATAATACTATATCTACCCATACCTGCGGAGGTCACGGAGCAGTTGGAGAAGCTGCATGCTCGAGAGATGTAGTCGACAGCTGCAGAGGTTGCAGCAGGCCCGCAGGCCTAGACACCATATTGGACTCTGGACTCTCTTGTAGCAGATACTGGGGCTGGCTTGGTTCACGCGGGGGCCGGCTTTGTCCGCGGGGGCGCCGAACTTGTCCGTGACACGACCGACTTGGCTGTTTACACAGGTGCTGACATAGTACGCGAAGGGGCCGACCTACTGCACAGTGCGGCCGACGTAGTCGCGGGAGACGAGCACAGGCACAGATGTTCTGACTGCCCACGGTGTGGCGCCGGCACGGCCCGTGTGTCTAACGGGCCTGCGTTGATGGGCGGAGCGGCTGGTGTCAACCAGATTGTTGGGGCTGGGATGATTGGCTTAGCGAACAGAGGGGACCTTGTGCACGGGGTTGACTATCCTACCGTGGGACTGGGGTGGTTACGGTTCCTGGTGGTGCTGAGCTGGTTTATAGAACGGCTGGTGTCAATCGTGTGACTGCAGCCGATAGGAAGACTGGCTCTAGATCTGCGAGTAGGGACAGGTGTGGAGGCGGGGAATTGACGCATAGGAATACCCACCTGCTTATGAGACTTGTGGATTGGTGGATTTCTTTGGGAGGGCCTTTAGGGGCTTTTGGATGTTTATAAGAGAGGTTACGAGAACTTAGTCTTGTTGAGGAGGTGCTATGTATGTGGCAGCACTTTGGCGGGAGCTGGGTTAGGGCGGGGAGGACTTCGGGCATGGGGAAAAGTAGCAGCACAAGCAGGCGCTGCTGGTTCGGCACATACTAGTGGGTTGGGGGTTTGGTACATGGTGCTTGGGGAGGCGGGGGTACTCTAGAAGTCGGTAGTTAGATTAGCTCGCGCTCGACGCTTCTGGTGGGTTAATGAATGGAGTTTGACCTTGATACACGGGTTGTGAAATGAGGACGTGCAATTGCTTGACTGCTTGTTTTTTTATTAGCTATGTGGGCGTGGGCCTTGGGGATTGGAATATTGGGGTATCCAAAGTCTCGTTCCTAGACCCATTCGGTGTTTTTTGTGGTGGTGGTTGGTTATTTTTATAGATATTTCGAGTCCTTTTTGATCTGGTTGCTATGCTAGAAATTCTGGTTGCTATGCTAAAAGACCGGTTGCTAGGGAAAGTTAGCTACTCTACTGATGCCCACTACAATACAATATACCCAACCCAACCGTATCACACAGTACAAACCCTGTGCACGCAACTAGGAAAATGACGTAGGGTCAGTAGCGTACGAGGCTGCAATATCTCTCCCTGGCCCTGCCTGCCTGCCTGCAGTGGATGGTCGTCGTCAAATACCCGCAGTAGTTTAGTAGTGGCTTGGTAGCTTAGTTAATACCCCTGCTAAAATTAAAAACCTGTAGTGGTGATCATTGATAGCAACCACCCACGACAACCAGGCTGAGCAGGGAAGATGCTTCATGGGGTGTCACTCGGTCGGTGGGTGTGTGCTTGTGGTGTGGTGTGGTGTGGTGTGGTGTGGTGGGGGCTTGCGAGGGGAGGTATGGGGGTTTGGGTGGTTTGTATTAATTGGCTTGTTTGAGTGTTTGGCGTAGGTGGAGAGATACATGTACATGTGGTTACTTGTAAGCTTAGCTGGAGATATAGAGGGAGGGGAGTGTAGTATAATAATAATGTCTAAAAGTATATCTACAGGATTTTGAAAGCACTGCATGTCATAGCCAGCTGTGTGGCTATGTATGTAACCTAATTTATAATCCCAGCCTAATAAAGACCCCAACACTATATGTACTACACTCGATCTCTATCGTCCATCTATGGATTATATGGGGGGGAGTCGGTGAGGTCGTGGGGATGTATGGAGAGAGTGTGTATACGTATGGAGAGAGAGAGAGAGATGCGATGTTTATATAATAATAAAAATAATCTAAAACCATATCTACAGAAATACTTTAAGTACTCATATCATAACCAAAAAAAAGAACTATATAACCTAACTACATACATGTAACTAACCCAAGCCCGACCCACGCCACACTCTATCTATCCATCTACCCATCTATATACCATCCCACCCCCCCACCCCCCTCTTTATATACCCTACCCCCTCCCCTCCCCTCCCCTCCCCTCCCCGCCCGCACAACATCACAACCTCACAACACTCCACACCCCCACCCCCAGCCCCCTCGCCGCCATCACCCCCAACGCACACCGCAGCCCACGGTCATTCCGTACCGCCACGCCGTCGCTGTCCAGGATCACGTACTCGCCACACTCCCACGGCAGCCCGTCCTCGCGCAGACACTCGTGCAGCCTCCGCAGCGTCGGGTTGGTGGATGTGGAGTCGGTGAGGTCGCAGAGCTGCACACGGCAGCAGTCGCGCGGCGTGAGCGGGTGTGGGAGGGGGATGAGGATTGTCGGCGGTGTTGGTCCGGTTTGGGATGCTGGGGGTGTGGGTGTGGAGGTGGAGGTGGAGGTAGGCAGTTGTGACGACGCCGCGGAACTCGAGGTGGGCGGTGTCGGTAGTGCTGTGGGTGGCGGCGTGTCTCCAACCGCCAGCGGCGTCAGCGGCGTCTGCATCTGCAGCTGTGACGTCACCGCCATCTGCAGCGGCGGCGGTGGCGACGGCGACGGCGTATTCCTCCTCCCCGCCGCACCTCCACCTCCACCACCACCTGCACCTGCACCTCTCCCCACCGCCGCCGACATCGCCTCCTCCGCCGTCACCGTTACCGTCACCGCACCCGCGCCTGCACCCCTCCGCCGCTTCATCCGCCGCTTCGCCACATCCATCGTCAGCGTCAGCAGGGCATAACTCGTGTTTTTCCTCATCTCGTACGTCCTCTCCCCTCCTGCCCCCGTCCCCATCCCCGTCCCCGCCGCCGTTCCGGCGGCAAAGACCTCCGGGTGCAGTTTCTCGAGCTCGTGCGCGACCTGGCGCTTGCGGATCTGCACGGCCTGGTCGTTTGCGCTGGCGAGGAGGATGCCGGCGTCGGTGAGGAGGGTGTGGGCTGTTGCGCGGAGGGCGGTGAAGAGGGCGTCGTTGTGGGTGAGGTTTAGGTGGGATTGGATGCTTCGGAGGACGGGGGAGTTGGATGCTGTGAGGGGGGAGGGGGGGGGGGTTAGTGTGTGTTTGGGGGGGTAAGGGGGGGGAGGAGGGGGAGCAGGGGGAGCTTACTGGAGTGTGCGGGCTTGGTGAGCGGTGTTGCAGCGGGTGTGGGTGTGGAGGCCGGTGTGGGGGAGGGCGTGGTTGTGGGGGAGGGTGTTTTCGGCGGCATGGTGAGTGAGTGTGTATATGTAATTTAATATAGTGGATATCTTTATAGCGTCCAGTAATATATATCACCAGTAACCAAAGTCCCAGCCAAACTCTACAAAAAATACTCACGACCAAAGGGGGGAGGTGCGAAAAGGCATCGATTTTATATTCCACTCCCCACTGCAGGAGTACGTCCTTATCAAACGCCCCCCCCCCCCCCTCTCTCTCTCTCCCTCCCTCCGCGACCGGCCACCCGTAACCAACGCACCACGGACACACCCATCCGAGCATGAGCACGAGCCCGAACCCGTAGCCCGGGGGACTGGGCTCGTTCGGGGTGAGACACAGTAGAGCTAGTAGTGTGTCCGTGCAGAGCAGAAAAAGCTGTTATCCGTCAATAACCCTAAATCAGGGGAGAGAGAGACGGTGGAATTAGAGTAGATCACTAGTCTATATAACCCTATAGAGCTAAATCAGGGGAACGCGGCAGATCTGTGCGGGATGCCACCACCACCAAATTTGGGTTTGGGTTTGGTTTTTTTTTTTTTTTTTTGACAGTGACAGGTACCGACTGATCAATTAAGTTGTTGTTTGTTGTCTCTGGGATATTGGGGATTTGGTTTTTTTTTTTTTGGGGGGGGGGGATCGATGATGGATCATGGAGTGGATCCGGGGTGGGTCATGAAATGAGGCCGAGGACTAGGAGTTGCCTTGATGTCTTGGTTATTTTTTTTTCTTTGATGGGTTAAATCTTCCTCATATCACTTTCCCTTCGATCCCACCCTGATCTCCCTTTTTATTCCTCCCTGGAACAGTAGAGGAGGTCGCAGATCAACCACCCACCACCTCATCCCCATCCCATCCCATCCCACTGCATCCCTCCACATGCAAAAAAGCAAAGCCCCACGATCCATTCCGCTTGGGCCTCCCTCGTCCACTCCTCTCAAGTCTTGGCCTTAAGCTTAACTACCTACAACTAGAGTACAACTACATGTCCACACCTCATGGTCGCTATAATTACAAGGCTAGCTCTCTATAGCTACGTGTACTCTAGCTATAACCAACCACTTTAACAGCTAACATTTAATACCCCATCAATTATACCCACTCTGTCTCAACCTCACTAATCCGGACTGCCCCTACGCCTACGGACCACCGCGCCGGAGATGCCCGGGTGATATGCAGGGGTGTGGGGGGTACACGGCACGTGCTTGCTCGAGACAGAACAGAACTGATAGACAGGAAGAGACGGACCGAGTGAGACAGTGTGATTGAGATGAGGAAGTGTGAGATGTTGTGATGTGGTTTGCCGGGTAGCGGCTGTGTGTGTATGAGTGTGGGTGGGCGGGTGCCGGGTAGGGTGTGGGTGCCTTAATATGGCCATGGATGGGTACATGTAAGTAAGCAGGATGAGATGAGCGCCTGCATTGACATGATGGACGTGAGCTCTGCATGGTAAAACACAGAATTGAATCATATCGTCCCCACCAGTTCATCAGAGACACAACATTAACGCCCGGATTAGTGATAATTGTAATCAACACGAGAAACAAACGAAAACACTAGCTTGCACGCTCCTGATATGTTAATTCCCAATGTCCCCCGTATAAAAATAGTTGAGTGGAGTAAAAAATAATAGTAATACCAGGCTGACCAGAATATATAAATAAAAAAAAAGAATAATAATAATAATAACCGGTATCCAAACCCAATACCCATATCCCCCCCCCCCCCCCCCCCCGAAAAGAAAAGAAAGAAAAAACCCGCAAGCAGGAATCGAAGCATTAGTTGAAATAAACCATACATCACATATCCCCGCGCACGTCGTACGTACACATACATATTTTTCTTTTCAACATCAATTCGTAACCGGATTCGTAAAAAAAAAAGTAAGAAATCTGAGCTACTCCACGCTATGAAATGGGATATTTGCCACAGTGGTAAAGAAAAAATATAGATAGAGAAGAAAGAAGAGAGAAAAACAGACATAGCAAATGCTTCCAGCGCTGGTGTGTGCAAAAAAACTAACAAGTAACCCCTAACGATCGAACGCAGCCATAAAATCATTTCCCAAGCCAACAAAAAATGCATCCCAAGATAATGCAATTCATAAAACAAAAATATCCATCAATCATTCCACACATAAAGAACCCATAAAAATAAGACAAAAAAAGGAAATACGCCCTAAAACTTCAGAAACTTACTAAAGGTCCTCCTCATCAAACCGACCTTGGCGTCCTCTCCATCCGTCATATTCCCCGCCTGCCACGGCTGCTGCGAAGCGTTTCCGTAGCCCTCAGGGTACCCCACCTCCATCTCTCTCATCATGTCCTTCTCGCGGCTCCTCTCGCTGTTACTCCTGAGTCTTCCGCCCTCCCTGTGCTTGCTCTTCTTTTCCTTCACATCCCGCACCTCGTTTCCATTCAATGCCGCCAACCGCCTCGCCTCCCGCCTCTCTTCCTTTCGACGCCGTCTCTCCTCCTCGTCTTCGGGGCCCGCAGGGCGAGATCGGGAGCGTGTGCGATCGCCCTTGTCGCGGCTCTTATGGTGGTGGTGTTCGCGCTCCCGCTTTCCCTCAGATGAGAGGGAATGGCCGGAATCCTTCGGGTGGTCTGGGTTCTCCCCATCGGTCTGTCGTGCCTCGCGCTCCTTCCGTGCGCGGCGTTCAGCGCGCCGGGCCGCTTTCTCGGCCTTTGCCAGGTCATCAGATGCAGCGAACGAGCGGGGTGAGAATGGCGCCTCTGGGTTCGGAGCGTTCAGGTCTTGCTGGTCGCGGTGGGGCTGGCCCTGGAGGTATTGGTCACCGCCGTAGACACTCGGCGAGACCTCGGGCTGGTTGTCGGGGTTCTGGATCGGGAGGTTGAGATCGTCCGTAAAGCGAGGCGTAGCAAGCGGGGGAGGGATACCCTCGAGCTCTTCAGCTTTCGCTTTGGCGGCTTTTTGGAGGGCCCTTTCAAGCTTTCGCTTCTCTTTGTTTCCATTGTAAAGGTGGTTTTCTGGCCTATGTTAGCTTAATCCTAAATAATCGTCTGGTTTCGCGGGCACATACCGAGTTCTCGGCCCTCTCGAAGCGCCTTGTCGTCTTCATGTTTCCGCCTCCTCTTCTCTCTCTCCTCGGGGGTCAAATGCGCAGAATCCTTCTTCTTGTGGCTGTGCTTCTTTTCTCCGGACCCAGAGCTCCCATTGAGTCCTGGGATTGGGTTTTTCAAAGAGTCGGAGCGGGACCTTCTGTTGGATCCAGCTGGCGGCGGCCGGGCATCAGGTTCATAAAGCACCTGGACAGGCTCGGCGCCGATATCAGGTGGCGGTGATTTCTTGGAAGACTTTTTCCGCTTGGGATGCTCTATTGGTCCATCAATGTATGGTGACATCGGGGGTTCGTTCATGATGACAGATTCACCAAGAATGGCTGCCGCTTTCTTCGACGACTTCCTGCGCTTCAGTTGATCCTCTTGTTGCTGCTCATACTGTTGCTGCGTCGATTCGGTATCAATCGGTGGCGGGCGAGATTTCTTGGATTTCTTCTTTTCCCTCCGCTCCTCCTCATATGGCATTTCCGCACCGCCTACGATCTGAGGTTCTACAAATTCTCCCGCAACAATACCGTTACGTCTGGAGGCTTTCTTCGGCTTGCGCCTGTCCTCTTCGTACTGTTGATCATACTGCTGGTCGTACTGATCGTAAGGCGCTGCGGCGATATCTGCGTATACGGGCGTTGGCGCGGTCAGGCCCTTCTTCGCAGCCTTTCGTGCCTCGCGTTCGGCTTTTTCTTCGGGGGTCCTGTGCTTCTTTTCCTTCTCCTTCTCTCTAGGGTCCCGATCTCGTGATTTACCGTCATCTCGTAGACGGTCACGCGACTTTGCTCGGCGTTCGCCAATCCCGAGTTCGCTCTTGTCCCTTTTTCTCTCGCCTCTGTCTCTACTTTTAGCCCTTTCCCGGTCGCCCCTATCACCCTTATCTCTGTGCTTCCTTTCCTTTTCGGTTCCGTCACCAGAAGACCTATCCTTCTTTCTATGAGACTTGTCTTTCTTGGGCCTCCTGGAGCCGTCCGGTATGCCAACCGCAGACATGGCGAGCGCCGCGGCGCCGGCAGCAGCAGCAGCCTCGTCATCCAGCGGGCCGGCGGCGAAGCTCGTTTCGAAGCGATTTTCCGTAAATGGTTGCTGCAGGGTGGGCGGCGTGGCATCCTTATAGGAGCCAGTGCCATTGGACAGTGCAGATACTTCAGACATTATGGGGGGCGCGGTTACGATTGGGTCCTGTGGGTCTTTTTCGGGTTCTGTGGGGGTATAAGCTGGCGGGGGAACCTCGACAGATACTGCTTCTTCGGCAGCTGTTGGGGAGGGTTCTACTTCACCAGGAAGCTCCTCGTTGTCAGTCTTTGATGGGTCGTTGGGATTGGCCTCTTCCTGCTGCGGCTCTAGCACCGGAAAGTGCTGTGGTTCGTCGTCGTCGGCGGTGTTGGCGGTGGGGACAGCGCCTACGTCTTCTGCTTCTTCAACAACTTCAGTGCTAACGTGTTCTTTTTGCTCTGCGACAGGAGGAGGAGGAGCTGGGTGGGTTATGGCTGTTTGATATCCAGCAGGGGGCAGCGGGAGCGGTTCGTTAATGTCGTAAATTACAGTGATTATTATGTTATTGTTGTTATTATTATCTCTCCTTAGCTGATGGGTTGAATCGAGTGGTGGTTGTTCCGCGAAATCAGTATCAAGGATCTTCTCTTGATCGCGATCCTGTACCAGAACCTGCTCTCCCTCTTGATCGCTTTCTTCTTTTTCTTGTTCTTCTCCCGAGTTGGCGTTCTGTTCTTGATATTCTAGGATGGGGTCAATGGAATCGGGAGCGGAAATGGGAGCAACAGAAGCAGAAGCAGCAGAATCTTCAGCTGAGGTGTCGGCGGGGTTGGGGTTGTTTTCTTTGCCTGCTGTCTCGAACGGTGGGTCAGGAGCCTCGTCACGGCCTATGGGACGACGCTCGCTTATTAGCTTGTGTACACACTAATGGGGCGAAAGCTGAGTGGATGGCCGAGGCGGTCGCACCCCGCAGCAAGGCGCGCTTGGCAGAGACAGGGAAGGGAGCGATATCCTGATTCTTGAAACAGAGAGCTCCAGCCTTCAACCACTCAGAGAGTGTGTAGACCTGCAGGTTGCTGCTACTGCGCAAGGGTGTGGGCAGCGGAGAGAAGGGAGGAAGGGTGCTCAGTGATTGATGGATTGGGGTTCTCACCAGTATTATCGTCAGTTTTATTATCTTCGTCGTCTAAGACTAAGTCACCGTCCGCACTCGGTGGATCTGATGGAGCCGATGGCTGATCCTCTGGCAGCAGCTCAGTGGACTCTGGAACGTCGTTTGGAGAAGGTGCCTCCACCTCTGTAGGCTGTGGCGGTGGAGAGCCTGACCGTGAGGGTGGATGTGAGGAGGGAGGGGAGGAGGGATCTTTGACCGCTTCTGTACAGTTTTCAACATCATCATCCTGGCTTGGTTCTATTGCAACTGCTGCTGCTGTGTCTGGTGTGATTATTACCTCTTCCTCCGGAAAAGGCTGTTGGGTGTCATCCTCTGCATCTTTTGGTTGTGAGTTCTCTTCGGCCTGTACGACGTCTACTTCTCTAGGTACCACTTCTTCTTCTCGTTCGTCCTCTTCAATTTCTTCATCGCTATCACTTAGATCGTCATCTTCATCATCACCTTCTTCTTCATCGTCTCCCTCAACTTCGACTAGTTCCCCTTCCTCCACCTCTTCCGTTTCTTCCGTATCTTGAGGTGGTGGAGGGCTAGGAGGCTGTGGCTGTTCATCACAACCTTTTTCTGATATCCCCTCCACCCCACCTACATGCCCATTCTGATCCCCGTCCCCGTCCCCGTCCGCTCCCTCTGCCTCCCCTTCCTCGTCGTCTTCGTGGTGTACCTTCACACCGCCGTCCTCTTCCTCACCTGCGTGGTTGTCGTGGCCTTCTTGCTGTTGTTCCTCCTGCTCCTGCTGCTCCTGCTGCCCGTTGCTGTCCCCTTCCTCTTCAGACTGCAACGAGTCTACCACCTGTGGGGCAGATCGAGATTCGTCGTTCGCATCTTGCGTGCTGTCCGAATCCCCCGAATCCCCCTCTAGCACTGATTGAACAGTTTCTTCTTCTTCCTCTGCCGCTACTACCACTTCTTCTACTGCTGGTGCTGTCCCTTCGTTGTCGCTGCTCATGATTGATTTGCTTTTATTTGTTGAATCTGATTGCTCAATAATAACCAATCCTTCCTTTTTTTTTCCCTTCTCTTCTCCGGTAGGTCAAGCTCAGGATCGTAAAAACAAAAGAGGATAAAAAAAGATCAAATCGGTAAATTCGCTCGCTCAAACGTGGATATCTCTCGCTCCAGGCACCGCAAACCCACACCTCATCTGAATGCGCAAAGAACTATTGTAGGATAAAAAAAAAGAGAAAGGGAATGCAAAAAAATATAACTCTACCTACATATGACGGGCCAGATAAGACAGGATAACCTACCTGCTTTACCTACCTAGGGGATAGGAGGACATACTCACCTACATCCTTTTTTTTTTCCTTCTCTCCCCTTCTGTCCTGTCCTGTCCTGGAAGAGGTCTATTTTTCGCACCCCACCATGACGGGTTTACTCATGGTCGGGAGCGTCTCGCCATTGAACTGCTTGGTTGATCCTACATATCCAACCGCCCAGTAGCCAACCAACCCGGGTGTCCCTACCGGTAGGCAGCTTTTCAATTGGAGCCACGTTCACCCAGGGTCTCCGAATGGCCGGTCGCTGAGCCAGAGCAGGTACATACATCTATCTAGTTTATGTGCTGCGTCCCTGGCGTCCCTGGCGTCCCTAACGTCCCTTACACCATTATTCACACCTTTACGCATGGCTTACCTACAGTAGGTAGCAGGCAGGTGCAGTAGGTAGAGTAGGTGTGTAGTGTAGTTCTGATACCTACAAGTGGAGTATGTAGCCCGGGTGCTTTTCGCCTTAACCCTTTACTGGTTTGTATTTTTTCCCTTCGCGGAGACCCGCGCCGCAGAAGGAGCAAACCTTTGGTGCAGCTACACTTTTGTGGGACCTGCGCGACGGCGGGAGGTCGAGACGTCCCGAACGAGACGGGTGCAGACGACGTGCGTGGATCGACTCTTCGATAACTGGGGCTGAGGCTGGGTTGGGGACGTTGGGGTTGGGGTTGGGTTGGGTTGGGGTTATGATGACCTACTCTACTCTACGCAGACTGGCTGGGACGCTTTTAAACATCTGCCTGTCAAGTAACGGTTTTGCCCGGCTTGGATGACACCGAATAGTGCAAACAGCTCATGCTCACCTCACCTCACCCCAGCTAAACAAGAGTACGTACGCAGAGGAAGTGAGTATCTACACAGCCAGCTATCGAAATCTCGATATTAGGTGCGCAAAAAAGAAATATCATGGCAGGCAAAGAGAATGTTTCCCGCAGCTCGCGGCGGTAGCCCAGTGTGAGCACTTGTTCCTCCTCATGCGTGCACGCATGCGTGAGTGTGTGCGTGCGTGCGTGACATGCCAAAAACCCACTCAACAACCACCACCCGGCCGTCTCAACCAATCCTCCGGGTCCATCCAATACCTCACAAAAAAAATGTCGACGAGAAGAAAAAAAACACCGATCGAATCGCAGCAATCAATATGAGATGCCGTCACTTGCACCCGGCATTTTGCTCTATGTGTAACGGCCGTTAAACAATGTGAGTGCTACGGTCTACTCTACGGCTGTAGGTATGTGACACCCTCTCTATTTCTCTCAGGGTCCAGTCACTGTGCAAATCTGTATGCGTGTGAGGAATGGAAAGAAAAAGCTTCCTTGTATGTAGGGATTGCATGAACATGCAGCCAACCAGAAGATTTTACCACTCCCGCTTATCTACTCTACACTCTATGGACGATTGGATTTTTTGCTTTCCCGTGCGGACAGCGGGCGAGCCGGTTGGGATGGCAACTCATAAAAGCGCAGATAGAGGCGCACCGTCGCTGTTGCGCGCTGACAGCTGTACTCGTTTACCACGAAAAGAACCAGAAAATGCAAGTATGAGAGATCACCACCACTCCATACAAATAATCCTGAGCAACTGCATTTTCTGGTTCTTTTCGTGGTAAACAAGTAGAGCCCGAGAGAACAAAAGCGGGGATTTCGTCGTCCTCCCGGGAAATATACACTTTGCTGGGTTATTTCGACTTTACATAGCGGGGTTTGTTTGAACCTGGAATTCGCCTTTGCTGCTATGCAGCATAATAAACGCAAACTGCATACATATATGTAGCAGTCGAGTAGAATTAAAGCAAGTGCCGGGTGGGGTGGTTTTGTTCCAAAATGCTGTTAGGGTTAGGGTTCACAGGCATTGGATGTTTGTATCGTGATGAGGATCAGACAGACACGCATATCGCACTCTGGAATTACTCTGTATTACCGGCACGATGAGGCTTCCTCTTCAAGTCTTCCTGATCCTCTCTACGATTACTTGAGCGATGCTCACTCTACACCCATAGGGTCTAAATGCAGTTTTAAGGTTGGACACGGTATTCATAGTCACATATGTTCCCATCGGAACTTTTACTTCTGGGGGAGTTAGAGTGGCGGGTTTAAATTGGTTTGGGTGGCCCGGCCTTCTCGATCCTGCGGCACGACCACGTGCCCGGCCCCACAGTTTCCCATAGGAGCTGTCAGTGTCAGTACTGTCACTGCTGTCAGTAACTCATTCGTTTCGGCCTCGGGAGAGCGCGCGAGGAGGAAGGGCCAACCTCCTTCTACTCGCGCCGCAGCGTATGGGTGACCAGCACAACCCGCTCAAGTTGGAGAGAATTACCCATCCATGTCCCTATCCCACTCTTCGTAGAGAAGGGGGGGAGGTTGGTACTTCCGTTTGGATAGACCTACGATATGGTCGCTAGGTACCTTCATGACCGTGACTTGTCAACACTAGCCACGGATATACCCAGGGTCTTGCTGGCGGTGTGTGGTGGGTGGTAGGCCAGCCACTTCAGCGTCATGATCTGTTGGCTGGGATTAGGCCGGGTCGTGCAGCTGTCACGGGCTAGATGCGGTATGTGCAGCCGAGTGAGATCATGAATGGTCACTCGCTAGTGAAGGAGATGGGTTTTGGGGGTTTGATCCGTAATGGACGAGTTTGGTGCTGTGGTGGATAGGGGATTGGAGGTGAGATAGGCTAGCGAAAGGGCGGGATTTGAGAGGTGGGTTTGGCGCGGTTAAATGGGTGGGTCATCAGATGTCACTCGGACTTGTGGTTTTGGCGGTTAAGAATCGTCATTAATTGAGAGCGCCCGGTTAGAGCGTAAAGTAGTATATTTTATCTAGCTATCTTAGTTAGCCGCGTCCCGGCTAAACATGGAATACACTCTCTACTCCGTACACTCGCACCCACTTGTTTATATGGGATATGAGGATTACATATACATTAGTTCAAATATTCTCATGAATTTCGAGTCAAGCCTGTCACTTTGAGAGCTAATGGCTCTGTCCGTCGCCTTTATCAAAGAAGCGACGGGACCTGTTGCGCGTAATAATAGGAATCTTACCAAAGCCCGCATACGGCCCCTCTTTTATTATGCCGACGCTTTGGGATAGGCAAGTCTAATAAATATTATTAGTCGACTCCCGAAAAGGCTTAGTTAGCTAAAGTTTAATTTCCTATCGCGAATAAAACTCTAAACTAGCAAGATCGTTACAGACAACGTTACAATCATGATCATCCTAGGAATACGTTACTGCTGGTGAGAATTGAACACTCCGCAGGAGCGGAGGTTATAAACAACAAGCACGTCTTCGAAGTCTTTAACACAGTTTTATCACATCTCACCAGCTCACAAGACCGCGGCCAAGCCAATCCTTGATTAGCCCCCACAAATCCCAACAGAGACTAGCCCTAACCCTGACATTGAGCCGCAGCCAAGATCGTTTAACGACACCTCACCTCACACCCATGCTCGGCGCAAACTCAAAACTCACAACACGCGTCCTTAGCCGCAAAAGACAGACAGCCATATATATATGGAGTCCTTCAATATGTCAAACATCGACGTTCTTGATGCCTCAGGCCCAGGGCCATTCCCTCCCCTCCAGAAGGCTATCGACCTGCGTCCTGAACTGAGGACGCTGACCATTGCACGTGGGGGCCGTGAAAACCCTGCTATGTTTGAGGGTTTCTTGATGGTTATGCGACAGACAAAGCCTTTATACTACAGACTTGTTCAGTGCAACGTAGCAAAGGACGACGGCAACGAGATGTTCAAGGCGGGCAAATTTCCCGAGGCAAGGGCAAAGTATGTTGAGGCCGCAAAAAAGATTCTGGGAGAGGACTTTGTCTTCCCCGTCGATGCTCGCAAGGTAAAGAGTGAGAAATACATGAAATTGGTGTGGCAGGAGATGATGGATGTGGTTGCGTGCTTCAATAATATGGCGCAGTGCTACATCAGGGAAGGAAATTCGGAACAGGTTGGTCAATCTCTTATCGTTTTCTTTTCCAAGGCTGGGTTTTATTTCCGTGATAGGCATGTCACGTGAGTTGCATACGAGGGGCGAAGGATGGTCAGGCCTTGGGCATGCATGAGGCTAATAAGTAGTAACTGAATCTCAAATAGGCTCTGGAATGGCTACAAGAGGTTGCCGTAATCTACATGAATCAATCCTTCGCGCAGAAGACACCGCTATTCTGTAGCCCTCCCCACCCACACCCCAACTTTTCCTCGCCCAGCCTAACAACTACCCTAAAATATTTTATAAAAATTCTCCTATTAACGACCTCCTATTTTCTTGTGTTTTTGTGTTTGTCAACAATTGCTAACGTGATGCCCACGACCTTCTTTTGTCCCTTCATCGCATTTATTCAGATTGGAAGAACACAAATCTCCTGATTGAGGAATACTATCTCAATCAGCAAAAATACCACCTCCGCCTGTCGCAGGTATTCCTCAAACTTTTAAACACCTCATGCGCGGTCCACCATTCCTGGGCCGTCGCCTCAATCTCCGGCTCCATTGCAACCCCACAGAAGCCTCCTCGCGTCACCAAAATGCTCGATGATGCGAATGTGATGAAATTTGCGCAGTACCGCCATCCTGATATTAACCTCCCCGACAGGCTCAAAGTTTCCTACCCCAATCTGCAGATTCGAGGGAAATGGGAGAGACTGGTGACAAAGAGTCGACCTCCAGCACCACGACTCGGAATGGCTACGTGGATTTGGAGAAGGAAGCTGTATGTTGCGGGTGGCCAAAGTGCAATGCAGGATCGTGTTAGGGATATGTGGTGCTTGAATCTTTCCACGAAGCCGGAGGAGAGGAAATGGCATAGACTTGTTGATATCCCACACCATACCCAAGGAGGCCCACAAGAGCACAGCACCGCTGGGATTGTGATGAAAGTGTGGGAAGACAAAGCTTGGCTTTTCTTTGGGTCTAGAACTGTTTGGGCATTTGACTTGGTTGAAGAAACGTGGGAAAAAAAAACGACGGTTCTCAAGAGGAAAAAGAAATGGCCCTACGAGAAAAATGACTTATCAGAGTATGCGATGGAGATCTATAAGGGCAAAATGTACGTTTTTGGCGGACAAGATGGTCGTATGCAATTAGGCTGCAACCTGTTTATGGCATTGGATCTCAGGGATTTAACATGGGAACTGATCTCCGGGACCTCCGAACCGGTGGCAACACACGACTCTCCAATGCTCAGAGTTCACCCTGAGGCTTGGGTCGTCCCAAAAGAAAACAAGCTGTTTATCATGTACGGAAACGCAAACCGTATGGGGGAGAGCCTTGGCGGCCGAGAAGGAACCCATGGCGCCGAGTGTGACTATACATATGAGGATATCTGGGCGTTCAGCTTTAGCACCAAGACATGGACTCGCGAGAAAACTCGAGGAAACTACCCATGCCCACGGACTGAGTTTTCATGCGCATACAACCCAAGACTCGATAGAACTGTTGTGTTCGGAGGATATTGTGGAACCACCAATACGTATTTCCCGGATCGAGGTGTGAACTTCACGTTTGCCTATTATGCGGACACATATATCTGGAACCCTGCAGACCGAAAGTGGAGCCAAGTCCTCACCCGCGGATTCCCAACATACCGCGCACAGGCCCGTTTGATTATTGATGAACAGAGCGGAAAATCATACTTGTTTGGCGGCTACACTAACTCAGACTTTGTGCCGTCTAACCACGTTGTTTCACGTGCTTTTAACGATCTATGGGAGCTCAAGATTGACTTTGAGGATGGGCGAGGAGGGATTGTGGACCGAGTGTTGGAACTCGGTAAAGACGAGAAAAGGACCGCTGTGATGGGCCCGTGGGGAACTTGTTTCTGTTGTGGCGCTGTGGGGCAGTGGAAGATGTGTGGTGGTAGCTGTGGCGGAGTTGTCCGGTATTGTTCGAACGATTGTGGGAGGGAGGCGTGGACAGAGCATAAGAAGATTCATCAGTGCAAGGTGAAAGAGGCTGCGCGCAAAAAGACCCAACCTTGAGGTGTAGGATTGAAGGATTCAAACTTGCGGAGATATCCCTTTGAGAGAGATTATCGATTATGATAAGAGAGTGTAGTGAATTGTTTCAGTAGTTTTGGGGAATGAGTGAATAAAGCAAGGATCTCTTCTCTTGCTTGGCCTAGGGCATCGTACTCAATTAGCTCTTGGGCCGAGAACTTCACTGTTTTTAGTCCTGGGTTTTCTGGTCGGATACACCGCCTGCGAGATTCTCGTTGTACTAGTCTATCCAGGGATACGGTTCAAGAAGATTATCGCGGACTAATTGATCCAGGAAGATCGGGCTAATGAATTCCATAAGAGTAGAGAAAGTACTAATAACGTCGCCGTTCCGTTGCGTATTAGTTGATAGATATTACACTACTAACTGTAGCAGCTCATGGTTTCCAAAAGCTCCCAAGGCAAGAGCCCAATAGAAAGGTAGTGCTTCACCCTGTCTTACAGGGACTGTGAAGCTGGATATTTTTCGCAATGAAAATCAAAGAGTTAATCATAGATAATCACTCGCGAGAATTCCTTGGCAAAACCAGGGATGTGAAATTGCCAAGGCCTGTATCCATACTGGTACAACTGATAGTATTTACGATGATTTGGGTTTTGTACCGTTGTGCAGCTTATTTGCACAGCTTAATGGTACATGTACTGACGCAGTGGTGGTAGTGTTTAAGCGCCAGAGGAACTGCCGTTGGAGGGCGAGATGTCACCGCGATACCAACCGCCTGTAGTGATAGCTTCGGAGTGGTATATAGCTGTAGCAGCTAGATTAGTTGGGGGCGGTTCCTTGCTTGGTGTGACGTAAATGTAGTGAATTTAGTAGTCATGTGGTTCACGGACTCTTGCGTCGTCTGACTAGAGGTACTACCGACGACTATATAAGCACATGTAGAGTGCAGTGCGCTATAAATGAACCTTTTTTGCCTCGCAGTACGTAGATTAAACATTCCCGCGTTATCTCGTTATATCCTTTCTCATCTCCAACTCTATATACAAGTATTCCAGGGTCTAGAAAGGCTCCGCAGAAGAGGTAGCCAAGGCCGAGGGAAAAGAAAGAAAAAACCATCCAGAAAAGACGACGCAAAGGAAAATAAACTCAAAAGTAAAAACCCAATACCATATAGAGAAAGAAAAAATATTGATAGATAAAATTCTATCCAATATAAAATGGTACTTTTAAGGTATTAAGCTAGAAATTATTAAATTACGCCCACTTGCCCAAAACACCCATCAAGATCATTCCGCACAGTAAGCTGGTCATGGCTACGGTAGTAAGGGCAACGCCTGCTCTTTTGAGGTAACCGTGGATCCAGTCACCAGCCCACATTTCGACAAAACCAACCCACATCAAGATGCCGGCACTCAAAGAGTTCAAAGTACCGAGGACAATGAGAGTGGCTTTGTCGGATCCGTTGAACTGCTGAAGAACACCAATACCAATGCCCATGCCAAGGGGAGTGATGCAGGCAAAAGCACCAGCCATAAGCAATTTCGACAGGCTGGAGACGCTGGTCAAGGCGGCAATCCGAGAGCCAAGAGCAAGACCTTCAAACATCTGGTGGAAGACGATGACAACCAAAAGCCTCCAGAAGCCCGAGTCGCCAGATACGACGGTTGTGATTCCGATCACTATATTTCATCGAGTTAGTTATCGCTCCGGGTAAAAAGAAATTGGGTTAAATATACAGATAGAGTGGAAGATAATTCCAGCCTCCATGACCCAGACACTGAGATTGTCGTCTGTGGGATCGATGCAGTGAACATGTCCATGCCCTTGACCTTCTCGCGCATGGGTTATTTCGGGATCTGATGATTGATGCTTAATCTCGGATTCCTCCCTTAGAGACGAAGCCGCGGATTCTCTCTGCCCGCGCCTGTGCATAACGTAACGTCCACCAAAGTACTCGATCAAAAAAGCGAGAAATGCCCCAGCCATGGCGATGGCCATAACTGTACCCTCATATTCCAACTCTCCCATGCACTCGCTTGCAAACAATAGGTTCGCATGAGTAAGGAGGTGCACGAAAGCTGTCGCGATGATCACACCGGTACCGAATTGTTTGATTATAGTGAAGCGGATTCCGGTGGTTGAAATGCCCTTGGCTATCTTGCGAAGTACGAGAGGCCCGAATACAGCGAAAGAGGAGGTGGTAAGAACAATGAAGAGCGAGCCAATGCGGATGTTGAGATTGTATTCGCGGTCAGGTCGTTCGCAGGTCGCTTCTTGCTGAGCCGCCGTACCGCCAGTGCAGTGTTCAACTCCAGCATGGAAATGGCAATTCTGAGCTTCCGCTTCCTCCTCATGATCATGACCCTCATGACTCTCCTCACCCTCCTCCTCATGGCCATGCCCCTCGTGCTCATCATGCTCCTCTTCCAAGTGGGAGTCTTCATCGAGAGCGTGGATAGCCACATCCTCACCATCTTCATTCACACAGTAGCTAGGGTATATTAGTGAATTAATCGATATATAATAGATAGAATATGCCTTACAATTCACCATCATGATTGTGGCAGTCACTATACGTTGTGGGGAGGGATTCCCTGGAGGAAGTTTGGGTAGCCACAGCAATCTCTGTCCCGGAGGGAGCAGGTGTACAGTACCTATCAATTGATATCAATTAGTATCTTGCAATTAAACATATCACGGAGATAGATTAGCTAACTGAACATTGTCGTGCATATGGCATCCTGTCAGGGCAGTAATCTCTACCCCCACTGTCGAAGAAGCTGCCGCTGATGTAACTGGAGCAGCTGTAATGGAGACCGGAGAAGCGACAGATGACGTAGTGAGGGCGGCGGCAGCAGTTGTGGAAGATGCCCTCGTGCTTACAGCAACAAACTGGCCATCGCTATTCTCGCAAAATCTAGTAGCAAGAAGGATTAGCATTGTTGGAGCAAGAAAACGTGGACATCAAAAGGAAGGGTTTAGTATACTGGACGTCCCCTTCAAAGCGACAGCTCTGCTGAGAAACAACAACTTGGGCCGAGGACAGCCCAAGCAATAGTAGAAGAGATAAACTGCTTTTGGGAATCGGAACCATTTCGAAGTGATTTTATCGGACCTGCAAATCGATTAGCATATCTCCCCCCTCGAAGATTGATGAACCAAAAGCTCACAATTGATGGTATCTCCTCTGTATGTGAATCTCCGGTGAGGTGATGTTGTACGGTTGGCTGTTGTACCAAAGGAAGAGCAAAACCCCGCAGCCAAAAAAACGACTATTGAGCTAAAGGGAGGGGGTTCTTCAAAAAATAACACAACAAAATTAAACGGAACGGAGGTCGAGATCAGTTATTTCACGGCGCAGGAGGTGCAAGATATATGACGGAGAGAAGTGTGTGAGGACCTTGATGATTCCACAGGGCGGGAAATGGTCACTACCTGCCATCCCAAGCATATGGACAGCAAGGTTCCTCTCGGCAGCCAAACTCTGCATCTTGGCAGCTGGGCAAGTTGTCACCGCTGGACCGTGGGTGGACGCTTTCTACAGTTTAGGACCTTTAGGAACCGTTTAAGAACTCCAAGGAGCGCCAACCGCACGGCGTTGGTTTGACATCTCCCGCCTTGGTAACATTGGATGGGTTATAACCACCAAGGTGTCCATGCCAAGTAAAACTCTAGCCATTTCGATCCCCTCTAGCCGTTTTACGAAGAGGGGAAATACATGCTTATCGCGGCGAGTAGGATATCTCGCTCAGTTGATGTTGTTCTGAGCTTTTGCTTGAGGTCAAAAGAGCTATGATACTCTACCCCTCCCTTTACACAGGAAGTAAAAAGGCTCTTTTAATATTGAAATCTAGGCCACTCCCCGCAATTACATAGTAAATGATGCATCATATAAGGTATATATATAACCTACATGTACTAAGTACGTGTCGGAGTCCGTATATTGGGAACAAATTGTCACAACATTCTCTAGAATGATACTATAATTGAAATGAGAATTACGAGCTAGAAAATTCGGTTTTGGAATGCCTGTCATTTGCTTTTTTTTCGTAAAAAGTTGTAAGTATTGATATATCTATCATATCTTCCTATTGGCATACTGGTCGGCCGCAGTCCTCTCTCAAAGTACATGTATCTTGAGGGTACTTTGATTTCCCTTTAATCTTGTTATTTGACATATGATAATTTACATATAATAGCAATACTTAGAAGAGACATGCAGAAGGTCATCGGATGTCTAGGTTCGCTTGTAAATGCTGCCCCTATCCATAGATATGGGTTTTACAAGACGGGCATTTCCGTACTTCAATAAAAAAAAACGGAAACCTTATTATATAGGTGACTGTAACCCTCACAGATTTATTACTAGACAAATCACTCCAAAGCCCTCTTCTCAGCTTGAGTTCTTTCTAATGATGGAGGCGATATGAAAGCTTTGTCTCTGTGTATCGTTTCGTTCCCATAAGGGGATTGATCGTCATATATCTTTTAAATGCATATAGGCGTTACTTGGATGTACGTCAAGATCTAGAAACTGCAATGCCATGTGCGGTGATGTTGTATAACGGCGCGCGCGTGCACCATGGCCATGCTATAGTAGCACTGCAATATATTAGTGGTTATAGATATACACAATTAACAGTAGAAACAAAATAATACATGTATTTTACCTTCGGCCAGAGTCTCCAAAACCATTCTTATAGTAGGGAAGCAAAGCAAAAACGGCAAGGGTGCTGATTCCAAGAACAACCTTCCCTATGCTGCTTTAACTTTTGGTTTTTTAGCCAAGCAGTTGGATTAACCGGATATGCACATTTGCCGCTAAGGTACGGCAGATATCTATAGTGAATTCTTTAAATTGCGAGAAGCTTCCTGCTTTACCCGCAAGACATTTTCGTCATTTTTGGTTCTCAAACGAGACAAACTTGACCTTGGCTGATCATTCACGAACATCGAAGTAGTATTCCTCTAGTAACTCCTTAAGATAAAGACGATCATGCGAAGAAATCGAAAAAGACAAGAAAACAAAAGAAAAGCAGCAAAATCTCAAAATGTAAAAAGTGGCAAAAAAATAAAACTGTCCAATCTTCCCCAGATCCACAAGAGCAGAATGTTCCCCAACATCAGCAACTGTTCACAGAGTAAGAAAGAACAATGCACCACCATACTGCTAGTACTCATAAACAAAAGAAATACCGTAAGCCAAGTTACATGTCCACTCCAAACAGTTCATTGCCTTTCCCCAAAGACGTTAGATATGTTTGCAGTCATTACCCAACCGTTCTAAAAAGAGACAAAAGAGACAAGAGAGAGAAAAAGAGAAAAGAGAAAAATATAGAAATAAATAATAAAAAAAAAAAAACCACCCAGTCTATCCCGATCCCGATAAAATATTGCATTCATTTAACCTAAGCTCCCAGCATCCGGCATGCCTTATTGATGCTTTCCGAGACAGCAGCCACCTATTACAATTAGTATCTTTATGAAAAGGTATTAAAGAATCGGAAGGGGCTTACATTATTCTGGTCAAATGGCTCAAAGTGGTTACCAGGGATATCAATAACTGGTATTTTGGCACCAACAAGAGCTTCCCATCCCCCGGTTGCAAGAGTAACGTCACTCCTATTAGATAGCCATTCATGCGGAGCACAATTCAGGCCTGCTGTAGAGAACCCTTCTCGACTCCTTAAAAGGACCATCTTGGGGTTGGGGCCAGAACTAGCAGGCCGGTAGTTAACAAGGTTCCGGGTATTGTTCTCAAATTGCGTTCTGATCAAAGACTCGATCTTTTGACGAGATGCGTTACCCCCCGAGGACCTCTTGGAAACCGCTGCGATAACCTCTGCCGGAAGTCCCTGATGGTTGACAGGGGGCGGAGAATCAATCAAGACTACACCAGTGACAGGCTTTCCAGACCTAAGAAGCTGACGGGCAGCTTCAAATGCAACAACTCCACCATAAGACCACCCTAGAGGTAACGTGTTAGATATCACTTAGCGAAAGGGGGTGGGTTAGGGGCAGCTTACCACCGAGAATGTAAGGACCAGGACTTGTCTCTTGGATATCCTTAGCATAGGCCGAGGCCATATCTGCAAGCCCACCAGACCATTGCTCCATCTCAAAGAAACGTGGGTTGTAGAATCCCCAAGTGTTTCGCTCGAGCGGGCTCAGACGTTGGTAGTAGTTACACATGCCGCTGCCGTCGTGAACAAGGAACAGGGGCGCACCCGAACCAGCTCTTGTCTGAAGAGAAACTGGATTGGAGGTCATTTGCAGCATTTTCTTCAGTTCGGCGGTGTCATCTTTGGCCGGCGATACGTCTTTTGGCGCTGGAGCGGATGGGCGAGGCATAGATTTCGTAATCAAAGACTCGAAATCGTAAATTGTCTTGCACTCGTTCATGGTATCCGGCGAAATATCGATTCCAATGCTTTGCTTCAATGAATGAAGAACCTCAATAGAAGTCAAAGAATCCAGACCGAGCGACTCAAGATCAGTGTCAGGTTGCATATCACTAGCGGAAACTCCAAGTATGGACTCCAGGAAACCCTTGATATCAAGAAGAGCGGGACCCGATGGAGGACTAGGTGGTGGTGTATCAATGAGCACAGGAGCTGCTTTAGGGACCGGGGCTGGAGGAGGAGCAGAAGGAGGAGGTGCTGCACTCTGAGCAGGCATGTGCTTGGAGATAGCGTCCTCGAGATCTTTGACAGTGTGGCAGGCGGCCAATTCAGAAGAATCAATGGTAATCTGACTGAAAGTGGCCTTCAACTTATCCGCAATTTCAAAAATCATGAGGGAATCAACTCCAAGAGCTTCCATCTCGGTACCGGACGTGACATTATCAAGGGAAACACCGCAAACCTCTGCAATAACCCTGGCGACCTGACCCACGACATCAATAGCTGGAGCCACGGCAACAGCCTGAGGGGCGGCCTGTGGCGCAACATGCTGGATGACAGGAGCAGAGATAGCCTTGGGTGCTTGAGGAGTTGGAGCCTTCTTCCCAAGAGTATGGGCAAGATGCTTCCTGAACTTCGCAAGATTGACCTTCTTGAATTGCATGCCCTTGAGTCCACCGACAATCTTTCCGGCCGAGTTCGCAGCGTAGGCATCAGCAATAAAAGTGCTTTCCTTGGCTAGGTAGACAACGCTGCAGAAGACACCAAAAGTATCATCGTAGTCGATCTCATCGTAGAGAATCCTTGCTTGGCCGGTCTCGTTGCAGATACATGCTTCCTCAGCGGTGACAGAGCTGTTCGCAATGAAGCCTGCAGCATGAAGTAATGTATCCATAAATACTGGGTTGACGACATGCTTCCCACTCTTGTACCCAGTCGGCATCTGGACGATGGCATAGCCCTCAGTACCAGTCTGGTCGATTGTCATAGATTTGATGGTCTGGTAGGGCTTGGAGTATGAGACAACACGAGGAAAGATCGTCTCATACAACATGCGGGTATGAATTGTCTCCGGACCCTGACGACCATTCGAGGTGAAGATAGAGATCTTTGTACGCTCAAGCTTGAGGCCTCGGTGGTTAAACTTGTGCTCAATACTTGCCTTTGGAATCTGCTTGAGTTCACCCGCGCAATGAAGCTGAGATGAATTTGGGTTGTCAGTATAGGAAGATACGGTGAAGCTGCTATCTCCAGTGAGGCTATCAAGCTTCAGGGTGACGCGGACAATCTTTTTGGAGCCATCTTCATAGACCAAAGGATGTGAATACTTGATCTTGCTCAAAGTATGCAGGGCAGCTGTTGTAGAATGAACACCAAACGCCGCAGAAGACATGGCAAGCTCATGATAAATAGAAGCCGGGCAAAGTGCCGCTCCACCAACTTGATGCCCCATGATAGAGGAGGCGAGTTGAGATATCGGAGTCTCAAAGATTCCATCAACACCATCACCTGGAAGCTGGACGCAAGAAGCAAGCATCGCATATCCAGTTGCCATGCCACTCGATGGCTCGGGAGCAATATCCTTGACCTCGGTTGCCTTGTTGTGTTCCTTGTAGTCAACCCAAAACTCTTTATCCTCGAAGGGATACGATGGAATGTCCACACATTTTGCCAAAGAGCCAGCATATACCTCACGCCATTGGGCTGGGAACCCGGAGAGGAAAAGACCTGCAAGGGAGTCGGAGAGACTAACCCAAGGGTCCTTTGTCTTATGCATTGATGGAATAAACTCCGCATTACTGGCAGTAGATCCAAGAGTGGATCTAACCATGGGCAAAGAGATAGGATGGGGCCCAATCTCGATATACCGGACATTTCCTGAGAACTCTGGGAGACATGTGATTTCCTGAATTTCCTCGGCAAAGTGGACAGTGTGACGCGCATGTTTTGCGAAGTACTCGGCGTTGATATCTGATGACCCGATGATCTTTCCAAGAACGTTGGAACCAGTAATGATCCGAGGGGCAGAAAATTTGACAGATCCAGCAAGCGCAGTGAGTGGTTCAAGGATGGGGTCCATGGCAGATGAGTGATACCCGTAAGGAACATCGAGTTTGATACACTTGGCAATGGAGTTGTCCTTGAGATGGGCCCGAAGGATGTCAACCTGCTGAAGATCACCGGCAACGACACAGTCTGCAGTGCTATTACGGCAAGCGATGGTCAAGTTGGAGAGATCTGGCCGGGACTTCAAGAGTTCCTCAATCTTTTCCGGAGGAGCGTTAACGGCCAACATCCCACTAGCAGATGGCTTGCAAAGATTGGCCATCATGCGTGCACGGTTGGCAACCATTTTAAGACCATCAGAGAAAGTGATAACCTCAGATATAGCAAGAGCAGCATATTCTCCGAGACTGTAGGGAGAGAGTTAGTAAATTCTATAAGATTCAGATGTGAGAGTGATTACCTGTGACCCAAAACTGCATCAGGCTGAAGACCAAAAGAAATCCACAATTTAGCCAAAGCATACTCCAACACGAAGATAGTGCATTGGAAGGCCTCAACTCGTTGCTTAGGTGTCAAGTTCGGTTCAACTCCGTCAGCGGCTTCCATGATGGGTAGCACACCAACAAATCCAAGACCCACAAGGCTGGAATGGGCTTGAAGAACGATCTCACGGAATACCGGAGAGGTTTGCATCAAGCTTCTTCCCATACCAAGATACTGGCTCCCTTGTCCAGAGAACACAAACACGGTCTTTGACTCCTCAGTTCTCGCTGGGATCTGCTTAGGAACTGCCTTTTCCAGCTCAGAGATAAGCGCATCAAAAGAGCTAGCAGTTACTGCAATGCGGTGGGCGAATGGTTGACGGCGGGCAGTGGCAGTGTAGCATACATCCTCAAGGCAGAGAGTATCTTTGTTCTCCCTAAGGTATTTGATGTACTTATGGCGTAGGTTCTCGAGTGCCTTCTTGCTTTTTGCGGTCAAGGCGAATAAGTGTGCGGCCCGGGTAAGCTCAGCAGGTTTCTCGATGAGCTCAGGAGCCTCTTCAAGAAGAAGAACACCATTAGATCCAGCAGCGCCAAAGTTGTTGAGTAATGCAAGACGACGAGCGCCCTCCCTGTGGGAAACCCACGGAAGATTACTGCGTGCAATTTCGACACCATCAGTTCCTAGTGGGGCGATTTTGGGGTTAAGTTTCTTGAGTGAGATTTGCTTGGGAATGGTCTTGTGTTTCAACATGAGCAACAATTTTGAAAGACCGGCTGCACCAGATGCGGCTTCACAATGGCCGATATTTGCCTTGACAGAGGTGATATGCAGGGGCTTATCAGGGGTTCTTGTCTGGGCAAAAGTTCCACGAAGGGAAGCAAGCTCGGCGGGGTCACCAGCTTGAGTACCCGTGCCGTGAGCCTCAATAACACTAATGTCCAAAGGATCAACACCAGTCTCCTTGAGAAGCCGTTTGAAAAGGACCTGTTGTGTAGCAGCGTGGGGATGAGTGATAGAGTGTGCTTCACCGGATTGGTTGACTTGCACACCACGGATAACACCAAGGATTTGGTCATTCTCGGCAATAGCGTCAGAGAGTCGCTTGAGGACAAACATCCCGCAACCCTCGGAACGACAGTATCCATCCGCAGACTCATCAAACGCTTTACATTGCCCGGTAGGAGACAGAAAATGAGCACGGTCAAGGCCAAGGTACATCTAGTAAATCACGAGTTAGGAGATTGTCAGAAGTAATTTACAGTTGGAATGACTTACATCAGGGCTGGTAATAACGTTCACACCACCAGCAACGGCAGCGTTACAGTCGCCAGCTTCAAGAGCACGGCAAGCTTGGTAGATGGCAATCAAAGATGAAGAGCATGCCGTGTCTACAACAAGCGAGGGACCGCTGAGTTTCAATGCGTACGAGATACGTCCGCTCAAGAAAGCTTTGAGGTTACCGGTACTATAGTACACGTCGATGTCGTCCCTCAGGTTTTCGCTGTAGTCGCCCGTCGCAACGCCAACATAACAGCCGAAGGACTCTCGAGCGAAAGTGTCGGTAGAGTCTGCAACATATCCTGCATTTTCAATGGCGGTATACGCCGTTTGAAGGAGAACACGCTGTTGTGGATCGAGTGACTTTGCCTCACGAGGAGAAATGTTGAAGAAAGTATTGTCAAAAGCAGCAGGATTTTTCAAGAAGTTGCCAAACTTGGTGCCCATTGATCTGACTGGCTTGGTACCGCTTGAAGTGTCGTAATAGTTTGACACGTCGAACCGGGAGAAAGGGATCTACAACTGTCAGCAGGTTTAATCATAAAATATCACTCGCGTCGTAGAGACAAACCTCAGATACAGTGTTGAGTCCTTCTTCAAGGACTCTCCACAAACCGGAAACATCGGTTGCACCAGGCATATTAACACCCATACCAACAATTGCGATGCCATCTTCTGGCTTGAACCTGAGTGGCTTCTGGCTTGCAAATGTCGCTGCAGCATCCGAAGTATGCGACAGGTCAATCAAGTTAATATTCTGGTGAGGAGGCCTCTGGGCCTGGAAAACCGATCCAGTTCCCGGACCAAAGTTGATAAAAGACGTCTGTGTATCGTTCGCAACTTTAATAGCATCCGAAACCATTCCCTCGACAGCTCTATCCCAGTTGACACATTCAATGAGGATCATATCTAGCACGAGCTCAAGTAGAGATTTGCTAGAGGTAGCGGGCGAAAGCAGTTTGCCATTAATTGTGGAGCGTAGGGGGATCTTTGTTTCTGCCAGGGTGGGGAACTTGAGGTTACGTCGAATCAGATGTGATTGGACTCTTTCTTTAACAGATTGCATGACACTCCCGCCGTGGTACAGAGTGTGCACATTGGTAAATCTAGTGCTGAATTTCCCAGCAACTTCCTCAATCTGGAATCGAGCGAGAATATCGCCACGACCAGAGATAGAAACAACTTTCTCTGAAGAGACAGCAGTGAGGTGTAGAGGTCCAGTGGACTGATAATTTCCATATTGCATTATGTGAGCAACGAGATCGAGCAGCAAAGACAAAAACACCTCCCAAGAAGACGCTTTAGGCGATGACGCCAGCGAGATAGAGTGCGACGAGGGAGAGGGAGGAGGTGGGGGCCGACTAACCGTTTTGTTGAAGGCGGCAATGCGTTCGAGTGCGACTTCTCGAGTCCAACCGAAAACCACTAAACCCCAGGACAGCAGTTCTTTCTCACCCTCCTGTCTTTCAGATATCCTGTATAGCTCTGTCTCATATCCAATCCACACCGCCAGCTTAAAGGCCTCGACGGTATTAGAGAGAAAATCAACAGTAGTATGTGAGCTTGCGACAACTGCAGCAGCCAAGGATCCTGAACAGAATCCAGCAACTTCAGAGAATGAAGCTGCGGCAGTTTCAAGCGAAACACCGGGAGTGGTTTCGATGTATGAGAGATATCGAAGGAGTTGAAAGAGTGTCAAACTTGTACCTTGAATGATACATGAGGATTGATACTTTTCCTTTGGTTCAAGTAGACTCCCTGGACTGGGGAAATCTGCAAGGTCAATGCCAATAACTGCGCGCTCTTCATCAGTCAAGCTGGAGAGTTCGGCGGTAAATGCATGGTGGGCAGCCTTAAGCAGTAGGGATCCGGAGGCGGTTGAAGCATCTTTGGTAGCAACAGTTCGGGCCTTGGGTGAAAAGATTGAGAGGGAGCCTTGGCCTGCAAAAATTGGAATACTTGTGGTCTTCATCGTGAAGCTGTATGTTTTCTTTGGGGGAAGAATATCAGAATTTGCAATTGGGGTAGGTGGGGGAGACGATCGTGGGTCAAGTGGAGTCGTAGGGACAGAAAGAACTTCCAAGATACTGGGGAATATCTTGTCTGTATGGGAGGGGGATTTGAGGGTATCTCTTTCCGGAGAAAGATGGTGTGAAGAAGGGGAGCAAGGAGGATCTCGGCTCAGAAGCCGATTGTCTGGAAGTATGATATCGGACGTCTCGTTATGTGGAAGACTCTAGAGGAGATATGGGGGTATCTCGTCTCAAAGAGTCAATTGATATGGAGGATACTTTAAGAGATATTGAGGATATCTATTTCCTTGGAATCGGGAAGCTTGGAGATATGGGGAGTATCTCTTTAACTTTTGAGGATGAGAATGGAGGTGATTTTTGAGTTGGGAACGAGAGTAGATATGAGGAAGAATGTCTCTGGGTGAGATGAAGAATTGAAAAGTAGTGCAGAAGGTCTGAAGTATCTATAGTGGGATGGTTCAATTCTTACCACATCGTCATTATCACGGGCCTGTCTCTGAAGTTTGGGGACTTAGCAGGTGGACCGCCTACCACAGCCTGACAGCCTCAAAGCTGCTCACAATCTGACAGACCAAGGACCTGGAAGGCTCTACTGGAGAGTTATTCCTGGCCACTACAAAGGCTTCAGACAGAGTTGCAGACACCTATTAAGGTTACTCCGAACTCGGTGCATATCGCCGAAGTCAGAAAACCACCACAACTTTTGGCCGCCGCCAGGGTCGAGTCCCAGATAATCTTCCAAGAACTTTGCTTCTTCTGGGGCACAACTTAGCACTCGTCCAGTCTGCCCAGAACGGCGACCATGAAGGATAGGTATCAATCAGATTAGGAAATAGAGAAACGAGAGATTTAGTTTTCTGGAGTATAATGGCGAAAGTTGACCCTGCCTTGCTTACAGGTAGTTTAATCCATCTGCATTTACTTTTTCGTTCAATGAATTGTGTTCATACTTCATCCAGGTCCGATTTGTTGTAGCGTCGATTCGCTGGGCGGCGGGCAGGCAGTGCGATATGTCTTGGCATGTTAATAGATCCGAGTAATTTGAACTACCTAGCTACACCACAAGCACTACGCACTAGAATCTCAACCACCCCTCAATTTTCCTTTGGTTAATCCTCAACCGAGTTCTATTCTCGGTTCGAATAACCCTTTTGATTCTATGGGTTTCCCTTTTCCTAAAGACTCAGCATACCTTTCTTTAGTACTGATAGGTTATCTCTGGCTAGATTCGAACCTCGCCTCCTTGGTTTTCGTATTTGAAGCTTAAGGGCCCTTACTGTATGTATTTCCGTCGAGTTTAATGATTCGACCAATTGTAGTCTGACAGTGTTTAGTAATACATGTACATGTAGATAAATTTAGTCACATCTGAATCTTCCGCTGTACGTGCAAAGTACACGTTACACATTCTGGTCCCATCGAAGTATATGTTTTATAACTACACTAAAACCAAAGTGCAGCTGAAGCTGAAGGTATGATCAAGCAACCAGAACATATCCCACCCGCGGGTAATCCGCTGTAATTAGGTACTGATGCAGAAACGATTGACAAGAACATTATCCATGTGCACCAAGGCGACCCCCAAAACCCGGCTTACAACATTATCCACGCGCACTAATGATGTCGAAATCATCCCACTAGCATCGTAGAGCAAAAATCAAGTACATGATTATTGCCCTAGGCTATTTTGATATTTAGCCTCTTGCCCCGTGATAAGCTTCTGTCTTTTCAGGGACCGAATGCACGATCACTCGATCCATATCTGCACCCTGGATGCGGTACTACATGACGAAAGATTAGCGAAGATTGGAACACCTCATATGGCCATACGGAGGTCCCATTCAACTTTACCATGTCCCCTGTGCTGGGATGCTTATTACTCCATGCCACACCACACAATTGACGCTACCATATAAAGATCTTAAGAGTTTTCTAGAAGAAGCAGTAGAGATACTCTACAGCTCTTGATGCATGCTTTCCCCCTTGCCTTTCTCTTCGTTCGTGTACTGTACCCCGGGTTGTACCCAGTCATTAGCTGTAGGCGCGAACCGTGATTGGTTGGCGCAAGGTAAACGATCAGTAAAGTACGTAGTAGCCCATCCTTTCTCGGGCAAAGATATTATTATGATACCACTTGAAGAAACCGGGCCCATCGCCGGAAAAGGAAAAGGAAAGAAGGATGCATGTGTATGTACATGATTGAAGATTCAATCGATGAAAAACAAGCTCGATACGAGAGGCAGTAAGACTCATCAAATCATAGCCACCATTATCTTACCTGGCTGTGTACATGTACGTACCTATTTTTTGCCTAAATACATGAGAAAATTGAATACGGATGTATCCATTACCTCGACAGGAGAACAGCCTATGAGTAACTCCCATTACTCCGGATACAGACTCTGACCCGGATTCGAAGATGTAGGCAGGTACAATTGTAGGCACTCTCTACAGTTGTAACCAAAGCCGATGGACTAGTGAAAAGCCCCACTTTACCTACAGGTACCAAGACTAATGGCATACATTCTCGACTAAGAGAGTAGTAGCATTTAATCCAGTATAGCGACTGCAGGATAAAAGTACAAAACACATTTCTACTAGTTTAATTCACATTTACCTGGATCCTCTTATAATATTAGTAACCCGAACTAGTTAGTAATGGCTAGGGTAAAAGCGTGCACTCTACATGTACATATGCCGTCGGGAGTCTCTGAAGTTGGCGGATATATATATATACCCAAGATCAGTCTCACTCATTTTATGTTAAGATCTTAAACCACGTGCTGTATTCGGGTCCTAGCTGTGCCTTGGACATAAAAGCTCTACTTCAGTAACTGAACTTGAATTCCTCCAGATCACCACCCTGGCATCCAACAATTCAAAAACCCACAAGACAGAATTTCTGTTGCAAAAAACTTCTTATAAAAAACTTCAAATCTTGGTCAGAACTCTCGAAATTCGTATGACCAGTTTCTTAAAGAAGTTTTTCAAGCGAAACTCATCTACAACAATGTCTTTTCGCCGGCCCAACTTCGAGCTTCTTCACCCGCTCGCTGCCACCAAGAATGACAACATAAGAACTTTCCCCGAGCTGCTCGCCTTCAATGCTAAGCATAACGGATCCTCTCTCTTTTGTCTTCAAGGCGTCAAAGATTCTAGCGAGCCACCAGTCCCAGTTACTTTCGAACAGTTGCAGAAAGCAGTCGATCGCTGCAAGGCATGGCTCACTTCTAACGTCGCCGGAATTGAACTTCCCAAGGTCGACGCAGATGGGAGGGTTACAAAATCCCCCGCAGTTGGGATACTGATGGGCAGTGATGTGGGGATTATTATCTACATGATGGCGCTTTTGGCGCTTGGCGTACCTGTGAGTGAAACATCTGCTAGGCGCAAAGTGCGGTGGTTGTCTAACATTATGTTAGGTTGTTCTTCTTTCGGCACGGCTTACACCAGTCGCGATTGCGCATCTCTTGAAAGCCACATCGGCAGGAGCCGTACTAGTCTCAGCCCGCTGCACACGTGCGGCAACCGATGCACTGTCATCCTATGATGAAGGTGAAAAGCCACCCACAGTCTATGAACCCATCTCGTATGAACGTTATCTCGATGACTCCGATCCAATCGGATGGGCTTCGCTGGAGGTACCCTCAACCTACAACGTCGTCGATGAGATGGATCGTAATGTAGTCATTATGCATTCCTCCGGCACCACCGGCTTGCCGAAACCAATTTATCACCCGCACAAATATCTTTTGGGATATGCAAACAACCATTTGTTTGGCCCTGAAGAAAAGGTGGACGGTGTCAGTTGCTCTACACTTCCACTCTTCCATGTGAGTTATCGTATTAGTACTCAGGAAATAAAAGTATATTTTCTAATTTTTATAGGGCTTTGGCCTTCTCGCAATATCACTCTCATTATCGATTGGCAAGCCCTTCTGCATCCCTGCAGCTTCTGTAATTCCAACAGCAACGTCTACTCTTGCCCTGATACGCAGCTGTAATGCCCGTTCCCTTATGTCTGTTCCCTCCATTCTTGAGGACATCGAGAAGCTACCCAACAACGAAGGCCTAGATGTCCTGAAACAACTAGATTATGTGGTTGTTGGTGGAGGACCGATCAAGTCCGGTAATGCAGAGGCACTTGTTGCAGCAGGTGTAAAGCTTTTGAATCATATGGGGTGTACCGAAATCGGTGCAATTGCTCCCATATTCATTCCCGGTCCAGACTACGACTGGCATTATATCCAGCTCCGTAAAGACATCGGTCTGCGGGTAGAACCGGCTGAAGATGGCCTCTTCAAGCTCATAGGTTACCCGTTCGGATGGGGTGTTGAGTTTCCAGTATCCGACTTGCTTCAATGCAACCCCCTCCAACCGGAAACACAGTTCAGGGTCCTTGGTCGTGCAGATGACTTACTTGTTCTTGCAACTGGAGAGAAGATTCTGCCAAGGATGATGGAATCGACTGTTTCGAATGATAGTAAGGTGAAGGATGCAATCGCTTTCGGAGATGGGAGATTCAACATTGGATTGATCGTTGAGGCCAATATCGAAATTGATCCAACAGATGAAGCTCAAGTCAAATCATACATTGACTCCATCTGGCCTTCTGTCGAGGCCGGAAATGAGTTCACCGATGCACATGGCAAGATCACCTCCAAGAGCATGATAGTTGTGACAGCTCCATCTTACAAACCACTTGCTCGAACCGACAAGGGTAGTTTGATCCGGAAAACCATTGTGAAAGACTTCACAGACAAGATCGAGGAAGCGTACAAGAAGTCCGAGCACGAGGGGATTGAAGCTATGCCTCCTGCAGGGCAGACCGAAGATATTAGAACATGGTTGAGAAACATGGTGGAGAGAGGCTTGGGTCTCGGGAGTGACGGCGGGTGGGCCGACCAAGACGACTTTTTTGAACTCGGCATGGATTCTCTCCAAGCAACAGTCCTTAGGCGCAAAATAGTCGCGGGAATGAACAAGTCCGGAGGTGATGGGGACAGCCTCCAACCAGATCTAATTTTCGCCTATCCGACTATTGAAAAGATGGTTGGTATTCTAGCCGGGAAAGCTGTCGTGGCGGTTGACCGAGAGGACCGTGTGAAAAACATGGCACAAAAATACATCAACATTGTTAACTCGCTCGACTCAAACTCTGGTGCAGTTGTACTCATCACTGGATCTACCGGTAGTCTTGGTGCCTTCCTTCTAGCCCAGCTTTCGGGTCTTCCTAATGTTTCAAAGGTAATTTGCCTCAACCGCCGCACCGGTGCTGCAATCCGCGATTTCAGCCTACGACAACAGAAAGCCCTCGAAAGAGGTGGGATTGAGATTCCAAAATCCCATTGGGAGAAGATAACTGTTCATGAAGTCGATCTCAAGTCCGCACAGTTTGGCCTTTCTTCTGCAGATTACAACTCTCTAAAGAGTGTCACACATATCATTCATAATGCATGGCCAATGGATTTCAATCGCTCTCTCGAGTCCTTTGAACCCCATTTCCAAGGAACTAAAAACATCATTGAGCTTGCACTTGCGGCAAACACACTGAGGCCGGAAAATGTTCCACGAATTCTTTTCACATCCTCTGTGGCTGTTGTGGGACGATATCCTTCTCTCAACGGAACACCTCTGATTCCCGAAATTCCTATGCCTGACCCAAGCGTAACAGACCATTTCGGTTATCCCGAAGCAAAATGGGTGTGCGAACAGATGCTCGAGGAAGCAGGCCGTACCTATGCCGGACGAGTCGAGACCATAATCACCCGTGTTGGCCAGCTTACAGGATCGGAGAGCAGTGGTGCTTGGAGTCCCAAAGAGCATTTCCCATCGATTCTCAAATCTTCACAGACAATTGGTAGTCTTCCAGCTGTCCAAGGAGTAAGTTTAATCCACTCCTTCACTTCCACACTTACTGTACATTATTTGGATCAGCACTAAAGCATATATGAGACAGACACTGTCTTGGATCCCAGTAGACCGGGCAGCTAAAGTTGTTATCGAGCTCCTTCTTCAGCCCACCAAGCCTGCCCCTGTTTATCACCTTGAGAATCCCATGCGTCAACCTTGGATGGACATCTTGACTTTGCTTTCTCGAGCCCTCGATCTCAAATCCTCGGAGGAGGGCAAGCCTGCAGTGATCCCCTTCGATCAATGGCTTGACAAGGTCCGCTCAATCGACGACTATGAGAAAAATCCTGCTGGCAATGTTGTGAAATTCTTAGAAGAGGAATTTACATCAATGGCCAGTGGAGCAGTAATTTTGGATACCCAAAAGGCGCGGGGTGCATCGGATACCTTGGCAAATTCAGGTGGTATTGAAAAGAAGCATATCGACTTGTACGTCAACTATTGGAGAAGTATCGGTCATTTGGGGTAGATTTGAGACTTGTTTTGGGGCCCGGGTAAGAGTAGGAAAAGCATCGACTGACATTCCTTTTTCTTTTTCTTTGTAATTAAAGACTATCTTTTGATCATTTTCCTAGATTCAGCTCGTCAGTTTAGAATCGATTATACTTCAACTTCATTTATCCGTATGATCGTAAAGTGCAACTCTGATTTTCGGCTGTTCTAGGACCTAAGTAATATATTCCCTGACTTACCTTCTGCTTTTAGGTATTGGAATTTCAATTCCTATTCTGGAAAATAATTCCAGAATATGACTGATCTTTCGGATAACCACATGGTTGGCTTGATGATAGCGATACCGAGAAACCAATAATATCCTGTGTGCTCCAACTATTGTCTTACAGCATCTCAACTATCTCAACGGATCTCATCCACGATTAGATCTATGAAAACGCGAACAGAAGATACCCCGGTCCAGGTACTAGCATGTGAAAGGCATGCCCGGAGCAATGATAGCACGCCGTGGGCGCACCATTCAGAGAAATCACAAAATGATCCCAGACGATTGGGATTGGTTATGCACCCGCTCTTCTGGATCCCGAGTCCAAGTGACTCTAAGGCACCCCGCAATCTATGTAGGTCAACGCTATGTCTGACCCAAGGTTGCAAAGTAGGGTAGGTAGAGTACATGGGGCTGGATCTACCCTCGAGCCACTCACTGCATGCTGGTGACGCGAGCTGAAACGATGATTCAGCAGGCTGGAACTGATTAGTAAATTAGAAGTATACATGTACGTATGTATGTACATACATGGTAGGATACGAGCGTTCCAGCACACAAAGAATGTCCCAGGGCCTCCTTAGAAGCGGAGCCCAAGGCCTGGATGGTAAGCGTAGGTACATTAAATACGTTAGGTGAGTTCTAAGCAAAGAATGTTGTTGAAAAACACTTTCTGGGAGGTGGTAAGCTTTGTCTTGGCGCCCGGATCAACCTAAATTCCCCTTTTGGGACACCCCCGACTTGGAATCCAATGGGGGGTTAAGCATTCGTCCGGAACTTATTTTTTCCTGTCCTATCGTGTGGAGAATACATGTCCTCTGTGCTTTTGCCTCGCCTCCAAACTCTAGAGGGGAAAAAAAAAGTAAACAGACCCAGAGGAGCTCTTGTTCCACGGAGCATCCGAGGGACTTCTACCTGGCAACACCTCAGGTATCTTACGGTACAGGCCACATAAAATCCACCCAGAACCGTGCAGCTGCAGCTAGCTGCAGCAATGTACATGACCCGTGTTGCCGTTTTTTGCTGCCCACTTGAAGTATTCATTGACGTAGAGAATACCTAATAATAAATGCACCTGTCCAGTGCATATGGCGCACCAGTGCGCTTCTTGTGTCTCTGGGACCGAGTTTTTTTTCATGAATGAATCGTGGAAACAAGTCATGATTGACATATCGAATCCGTCACTTTATCAAAAAAGAAATCTAGCCTTCACCGCGGTTCTCGGTGCCGGTGCCACTGATATACAGATTCGGATGTGTGCGGGGGTCACCAGTTACGACCTTATTTACATCAGGTCTAATCCATGACGGAGTGCCATTTCCAATTGGCGTAAACATTCTTGAGGCTCGGGGTATGCATGTAAGCACTAGATTAGTCTCTGTTCAGCTCGTGTTTTGCACTTTCATGAGGTTTCTGAATAAAGATCTGCGACATCGGCTGCTCCCGCTTGAGTATCGTAAAGTGGTGTGTTGTAAACAAGTGTTCAACAAACCAGTTTCAAAACTTGTTATCGAGAATCCTGCATAGATTATCACTCGAATGATTTTCTCGATTTGTGCACAAACTTCGCCTTGCATGTATGTACGTGTATGCAGAATATCAGAATATCATGATCACAAAACCAAACAGAAGATAAAAATCAATTTGCTCTTAAGCGAACTGAACTTTGAGATGAACAAGCTCAATCTGGCTCCAATCAGATAGACCCGATCGATTATTTCCCTTGGTAGAAAACTCGACTGGCGGTAGCCTAGTTTGGAAACCATATTGCTTATCTTGAGAAGATACGGTGCAATGATCGGGAGTGATGTAACTTGGCGGATTCCCCATAGAGGCATTATCCGTCGCACAAGCTCATGGGATATCACTCGAAATCCAAATCACGTGCGTTTTTTTTCTTGGTGTATCTACCCTAACCCCTCGTATCTCCATCGATCATTGATCCTCCAAGCATGCAGTACCAGACTACATGACTCCCATCCAAGGTCAAACAGTGCAGTAACTACTGGGGTAAATGCAGCAATAAGTAGTGCGCAATCAAGGAAAGATACTTATTGCAGTTTCGGGCTCGTTTTCTTGGCCGAAAATCCTTCTTCAACCGTAGATCCTTTTTGATAGAATTTCTTTTGTTTGGTGTGCCAGTTACGGGGGCCAAAAATTTATCTCAAAGAGCACTTGTACCTGGGACCGATTTTTATCCAAAACGAAGTATAAGGGGGCCGTTGTAACGCTAAAGTCTACTGTGCCTTTAACCCCGCTAGTGAAGTTTTCATTTCAAGAAGTTTCGCTAACGGAATTTTCGAGTCACCAATAACCTAAACACACATTTAAGCGATACACATGAGTCATTGAAAAGAAATGAATCTTCTCTGGCGTCATTAAAGAGCTAGGGCTTCAAACTGGTGCGAGTTCTGTTCGAGCCTTAAGCGAGTGATAGCCTGTGATTCTCAAATGCGCCTACCTCTGCCCTTATGGGCATCATCTCCAGTTTTTACCAATAGTACTATTCTATAATAATAATGCATTAATAGTGCTAAACGGAGGTGCAGATTTGAGATCTTCAAATATTTGGTTATTAATCTACTCTACTGGTAGGAGAATTTTATCCAATGTGAGATCATGTTATCGGAACAAGGGCTGTTTACCAATCCTTGGGAGTCTCGTGCCTAATTAGGGGTGATATGGAGCTGGCTTGCATGTCGCTCTCATGGGTTCGGGCCTGTTTTCTCGAGAAGACATCATGACCCGGCTCGTCTCACGAGGAGTCGTAGCACAGCATCACAAGTCCGGAAATGGAAGGAGTAGAGTTATCTATTTAGCGAGGAGACCTCCGAAAAGTATCTATGTACATCTACATTTATGTACTCAGAAGTCCATATACACACCGTGTCCATCCCACAAACCCTAATTGCCAAGCCACATTACGCGTTTCCATAGATCTTCTCAAACCCCTCATTATGTTCCCCAACGTGCGCTAAACAAAGCTTTACATCCTCTTCTTTCTTCAAAAATCGGTCTATTCTTTCCAAATTCAGTCTCGCATCATCTTCATCCAAGTGCATAACATAACTCATATTCCCGCCCTTCTGGAACGACGTGAGGTGAGCACAGTGATGGCAAGAGTCACCGCCTAACAATAGCCTCCCCCTTTCCGTCCTTACTAGAGCAACCTGGTGTCCTGGAAGATGCCCCGGCGCATCTATCAATAGCACACTCCCATCATCAAAAAGGTCATGCGCCTTCGGCCACGGACCCACAGATGTCGCATAATCGGCATCCTCGAGCTCCCGTACACGACCATCTGGGAAGTTCTCCTCCACAAACCCTGAGTCAGGGCTTATGGGCCATGCCGGGCGGCAATAAGCCTGTGTTCCTTTTCCGAGGATCATCATCGCGTTGGGAAACTTTGAAGGATCCCCGATATGGTCTACGTGGGGGTGGGATATGAGGAGATAGTTGATGTCGGCAGGCGAAATCCCGTTACTGGTAAGAATCTCTGCAGCGTCTTGGGTGATTGTTGGTTTCATGACAGCTGCCATGGCCTCTTGAATGGATGGTGAGATCTTGCTGGAGTCCTAATTTTTTTTCTTGTTAACTGAGGCCAGTGAATGATTCTGACGAACGGTCTGGTACCTTGGCTATACCCAAGTCCCACAATGCCTGGATTTTCTTCCCGGGGTGATAGATATAGAACGCCCATACTGGGAGCGGTACCGACTCATCTCCATTCTCAGGAGTCGCATCGGCGAAGAGATATTTTCGGGTTAAGAACCCCGTCGCTGTGAGGAGCGGTCTGACTTCGACGGTTGTAACCATTATATCAAATTTTTTTTGAGATGTATTTCTTGATGTTCTATGAAACTGTGGGTTGGAGTGGATTGAAACATACTCTTTCAGAGGAGGAGAATCCATTTATATATAGCAAATATTTCTCGGCACTGATAGATAATCGCACGGTCTATTCAGTGACTCAGGATCTCTTTCAAAACACTATAGGGAAGTACCTCCTCGAACTTTTCCAGAACCTCAAAGTTTTGATGTTGCTAACATTTGATATTTCCTACAAGGATTGACGTCACACGAAGTCAGGGGGTTGACTCATTATTGATAATATAATCTAACAATTCGATAGACAATATCGAATCCGGTTAATCTAGTACTGTTTACTACCCAATTCCGTCCTAATATCTATCCTAGGCTATGTAAGCGTACAACCTCTCCGGCGGCCACGGGTGATTAATTGATCAGGGTATATGACTCCATCTTCGGAACTCGATCTTCCCACAATGAAATCCGGGTTTGATTAGTATAACGGCCGAGACACTATTCATCACGAAGACTTTATACGAGAGTTACATATATACAGGGACGTACATGGATCTCTGTTTATCCGTCGTGAATAAAATTTACGAAACGGGATGGCGAGTGTAGGGCGTTCGGTAAATCCATTGAGTGACGGAAAGCGCTTAAGACCAGTTTTAGCGGGGGAGGGTTTGTTTGGGTAGTTTTTTGAACATCCTCAAATGGCATAACCCAGTGACAACCTTTTTCAGAATCAAAGCAATTACCGCGTTTATAAGTGGAGTTGGGCCACGCAACAGCATTAATGCTGGAAAGATGTTTGAAATGTCGGGATTGATCTCGAAGATGATGGATTCGGACGAAACTCGGGCACTAAAAGTAATTGCACATAAAAGTGGAATTCATCCAATTTCAGTAGTTTGATGAAGAATTTTCCTTGGGGATATGAGATTAACCTAACCACGTACTCATAGAATATGGTAAAGTCGATATATTACATGTAGTTAACATCAGTTGTGATATAGGAGGACGTTTAATTTACCGTTGCACAAATCGATCCTGCTAGCTGCAGGAACATACATGTAGATTAGCGCGATAAGGATATCCCATATGTTATCACCTAGAGTAGCTCCATTGTTTTATTTGGCAAGCACATATTGATATAGCATGAACAATCATTGCCATGTGAATACCCCACCTGACGATAAAAATATTGAATAAGGCCCCACATTATCTGCATGCATATCTCTCCACTTTTCCAAAATACAACCTTACCGACATGTGTGTAGCTCAAGAATTATTACATGATATTTCTCGGTTGCTGGTGCCGGCCAAGATTCGGCATTGCTTTTTCGCAAAACACGCGCTTGGTATGCATTCCTGCGGTACATGAGCCACCAGATCTTATAAGGGATGTCTCGGAGGAAACGCTACATCTAGATCTTAAGAGCCTAATAGCGCAAGGACATCAACATTATTGGTAAATTCTTACTTCATGTCTACCTACTAGCACGCGTACATGCCAGAGACTTTTACATACCCACCAGCTTACTCTACAGAGTTTCGCCGACTCGATCGGGCTATTGCGCTCCGAGACAGATATATATCTGGAATAATTACGCTTACACTGGCCTGGTGATTGCATTGATTTGCTTACGCATAAATTCCACAGCCTTGGGGCAGTTGATGAAAAGTACACACATGCTCCATCCACGAGCTCGAGCCTCGAGGAACGGAGGAGAGTAACGCGATAGAGCTACATCGTGCATTTCATACTGAGTGGGGCTGGGGGGTATATATAAGGTTCTTTTGAGATTTTCTTTTACGTATTGTGTTTGGGAATGGGTTTATGATACTCCTAGAGGGCTAATTGGTTTCCAGTAGAGATTTTAATCGCAATGCTGTCAGCTGGCGGAGAAAGAGTTTTGCTTTTCGAGAAGAGAATTTCTTTTTGAGGGAATTGTCTTGACCTCTAGACCTACCCAATCACTTTGAATTGAGGTCAGTTCCGGGTAGAGCGGAATGGGAGACCTGAGGGCCGGGAGGATATTGGTGCGTGAAGGGAAAGGCAGGCGTACGTACCCCGCTGCTGAAAGAAATTTAACTTAATTACAACTACAGTGAGATATTTAAACTTAAAGGCTTGCTAAATATAAAGCGCAATTATGTTTAGCAATTGCTAAGCTCTTGGTATGGATGTTCATTTCCTCTTTGCGCTCATGAAAGACTTGAACTGACCGTAATTATAGTTTTAGTACATACCAGGGACCGAGCGGCACTATCGTGGCCGAAATAATACTTTCGAGAGCTAGAGGATTTTAGTTCGAGGGCGCATGTGAATAGCCTTTAGTTTGAATTTTCAAATCCAGGTTATAGCAATATCAGGTCTCCCTTGCCAAGTAAGCTAGGAAACCCTGATTCCAGGAACCGGACGCCGAACTAGGAATTCGAATTTTAGAGTCCAAATACTTGCAGTGGCAGGTCATTGCGCCGGTGGTGGATGTTGTTAACAACTACATTGTTAAATGTTTTATCAATTATGTATACGTAGTTTAGACGTTGTTCTAAGCTATCTGTACTTTGAATTAGAGGTAATTTGGCCTCGAAACTGTCACTATAAAGAGCGAGCTTTCGTTCTCTCTCCTTGTTTCACTCATCAATTCACATTATATTCTCTACGTTCGAATTCTCGGTTCTTTATTTTGCTAATTCACAAAGATCATCTCAGAAAAAAATCTATTTCAATAAGTGGAGAGAGTACTTACGTTCTGACGGTAAAAGTTGGTATTGCGCTAAATTAAGTACTAGAACATTTTGCTAACTTGTGGGTTGCCAATTCATTTGTCTCCCATTCTGGTATTTGATCATATTATATTGCATGGAGGAGACGTTTCAAACAAAACAAAGGAATCACCGCACATAGATAATTCGCCGTCCTCGATAATCCTGCATGAAATTTTGCCCGAGTTCAAGATATTATATATGGGATAGAAACTTTGAAAACATTATAAAAGCCGTTTGACAGCTAACTAACTACATATTATAGTTAGCAACACCAATTGGAGTTTGTACAAATACGCCACCAAACACACAACATACATGTATCACTCGACACCTGAAGAAGTCTTCCCAGGCCGTTATATATATTACAGCCAACACAATATCAATATCAATAAAACTACCTGAAATCCCTCCCCATCGGGAACGACACCTCGGGCCACTCCTCATTCAACTCATTCGACAACAACACACTCTTCACCCCAGTAAACAAAAAGTCGAAAAATGCCGCCACAAACGTTTTCACCACTAGCGCACTCCTTGCCGCCTCCGCCGCGCCATACAAGTCCTCGTATACATCCTCCGGTATCTCTTGCGCTAGCCCCAACAACTCTATCAACATTGGGAAATCCGAATAACCCATATGTCGCAGCCCGCTCACCCTCACATGCCTCCTCCAACTCCGCAGTCTCTCCCACACCTCCACCTGTGCTGGACTCCGTATAACATCATCTCCGTGCGCGGAATCCATGTACATAAACGGCTTATTCAATCCCTTGCCCACAACTTCGCCGTAGAAGTCCCCGTCCATGTTCAGCCCGCCTAACACCCGCCCATCAAGCCAACAAACTTCGGCCGCTGCTGCCCCGCCAAACGAGTGCCCAAACACCGCCAGCCCGCCGATATCGACAAAGTCAGTGAAACCCGGCACGTGCGCCATAATCTCCCGCACTTCGTTAAGCACATACACCACGTCCTCTGTGCGCGCAGTAAATGCCTGCGCTACTTCACTCAGGTCTAGATCTGCCTCGGGCACGCCCACAAAACGTCCCGTGGCCACAGAGCCATCGGCCATCTCGACCGCCTCGGCGTCGTAAGTGTGGTCGATGGCAACCACTACATACCCTTTTGACGCAAGGTCCTCTAAGATACTGGTATAGAACACGCGTGAGATTTGGAACCCCGGTGAGAAGACGATGATGTTTGTGAGGTTGCCGTCGGCGACGTAGAGGGTCGCGCCGGGGAGCGAGTTACTCTGCAGGGCGCTGAGGGTACCAGCCTGTAGACCCTTGGCAGCTTCGTAGGCAAGGGCTGCGTGCTGCTTGATGTACGGGACGGCGTAGTAGAGGGTGTGAAGTGTGCTGTATTTGGCGGGGTAGAAGACCTGTACCATGAATGTACGGGGGATATTAGGGGTTGGTGCGAGCACGTCGAGCCGCCCAGAGTCGTGGATTTGTACCTCTACGGTGCCGATGGTAAAGAGCCCTGTGGGAGGGGGGAGCTGCAGTAATTGGGCGGATACATGAATGAGGAGAAGGAGGACGATCAGTGGGTAAAGGTAGGCTTCTTTTGCCATAGGGAATGCAGTATTAACTGAAGGAGATATAGGAAGTCAGAGGTCAATGATCGTTTAACTACTAAAAGTGCTCATGAGGTTTTTGGAGGGAAATTGATGGTCCAATCACCCCTAACCTGGAGATACTCGAATATTGAGTTATAAGTAAGGTCATTCTATACGTGAAAACTTCTAAAAGACTAGTAGTGAGTTATTGAAATAATCTTGGCAGGAAACAAAGAACAGAAAACGCTTAACATTGTGCGTTAGTAATAAAGGAAAGACCCTTGAGAAAACTCTTGATATTGTTCGGAGGCTATGGCTACCGGTGGCATTCTAATTAGCAGTAATTAACATACAATTACGTGGTTCATGTAGACAGCCAGGGAAAAGAGTTCGTTCCCATACATGAAGCGGCATCAAACGTAAAGATGCATTTGCGAGCGGAGTAGTTACACATCCTCCCAGAGAGGAGAAATAATTTTAATGACTCGAAGGTTTTAAGTACTAAGTTTAGTATGCCTTAGAGCTTATCGCATCGTGGGCGGGCCGTGTAGGGATTTCAAACTACATGTAACTATTTAGCCGGTTTGCATTGTGTTCATACTATTCTGTGGTGAATTGTCACCCAGCATATGCGTAGACACCGCAGCTGAGTGCGACCGAGCTCTCTGCGATAAATACAAAGAAATCTCGAAAACCACATAATTATTCGCGTATACTCTATAGCTACTTGACTCCTGTACCTCCTGTACCTACCTCTCCGTAAAACGTGCACTGGTGAGTGATACCTCATGATCGAGCCCCGACTGCTGCTATCTCCCTGCGCGACCGAGGGCGTAGCACGGAAACGATAGGGTCTGTAACTATTATCGTAGTCTTGGGGGCATCATCAGCTCGCTGTGCTACTACGCCCACCGTCGCGGTCGCCATGCAGCGGCTCAAGCGAGGCCAGATCTATGTAACGCAGCTATAGCTGTAGCTTGGTTACCAAGCTACATGTACCTACATTGCATTGTTCCGTGATGAGTTTTTCCTTCCGACCGACCGCGACAACATTACAAATACAAGCAAATTACCGATAATTCTCCGCCCTCCTTGTCTCTGTTGCCTTAGGTTCTGATCATGTTTTATTATATATCCTCAGAAATTTCAACGGCCGAAATAAAAACCTCCGTACGCGGCGTTAGCACAACGGATTTTACGCTAGGCCAGCTAGGGTGGTGGTGGGTCGGTTGCGAACCAGAGTGATACTTCATGACGCGCACCCCACGACCGTAAGACCCCGCCGAAAGAAACAAACGCAATTTTCGATGGATATGTCACTCTCCGTATTTTTTTTCGCTGCGTGCTGGATCCGGAACAGCTTCCAGCCGAGACCACCCTTCTTCTCCCGCTTTCTCTCCCAACACAGTAAACGCGCGCGAGGCGTAGCTGGCTACAGGCTGGCCATGATCGAGATGGATGGCCGGGGGCCGGCATGCCAGGCAGCTACGTACGTATTTGCATAGCTAGGGATTAGAGTGCTGCTGGTACCCATGACTGACAGCTCGACAGCTACGTGCTGGCCTGCTAGCTAGCTAGCTAGCTGCGCAAAGGGCACTTCGCTAAAAACAGCTTAAGGTTTTTTTTTAAGCATCTGGCTGGCACGAAATATGGAGGGATGTAAGGTAAAGTAAGCTATAAGGCAATGTCAGAAAAGAGAGAGAAAGAGCCAGAGCCGAGACGTGGGTTATCGCTGTATGGCGGGAATGACACCGTTAAACCTTACATGTACATGTACGTATCGGTACGTATATACAGCCCCGGGAACAAATTCTTTTTCCTGAAAACGCATGGACACACGAATATCGTCGGGCTGACCCCAAGGTGCTCCTAGCTATAGCTGCAGCAGCTGGGAATTCTTTTTTTAAAAAATGACCCCGACGGAATGGGAAGATCTATTGCTCCCTTGTCCCCAGAGAATATTCCCGGTAGATGTATAATTCGATCAACAGTATGTAGCAATATATTAATATTGGCAACGACCATCGGAACGTTCCCAAGCACCACACATACCACAGATTTCCCCCAAAGGACGACGAGATACCGACCCGCAGGTTGTCGGTAATCAAATCTGACATTTTGCTATCCACACAGACGGAATTAACACCTTCCAGGAACCAGGGGCAACCTTACGTACAGTTATACCTGACGGCAGTTATAGATGGGTGCACAGCTAGGGATGAATGAATGACTCAATCACGATTCCCGATAACCTTCGGGATCAGTACTGGCCAGTGGATCCATGGCCACCCATCAACAGCTCCCACACACCACACCAAACAACCACACCCACTCGCACGCGCAAACCCAGCACCACACACCAGGCTGACCCAGGATCGAGTGTGGGTGTGATTGGCATGTGCAAGGTCAAACAATCCTGCTAGCCCAAGAACATGCTCCTGGTGGATGGGGAAAGAACAGGAAGGAGGTGTGGGGACACAACCGAGTGGTTCGGAGAAACTCACATACCTATGCAAAAACCAAATCGACAGGCCTTCGTTTGCCTACAATTGCGCAAGGCATGGAGCAACATGTTGATTACCTACCTCGGGACCCTGCCATATTATTATATATAGCTCCCATTCCCTTCACTGGCCTTCCCACGTGGACCATGCAGCCCTATTGCGCAACATAATCGGTAATTGTTGCTTGGAGAGTAATATATTTACCTTCCTCGCCAAGATGCTGCAAGGCAAAATCTGATCTGACAAAATCTCAAATCTCTCGCGTCAACTTTCTCAATATCAGTAAAGTTACCTACCTGAGACCTTACTTGCATGAATGGTGACCCAGTCATGTCTTCCAAAATCTCGGGACCGTTAGGTGGCGTATGTCAAGAAAACGGTTTAATCTTCGGTAATCGGTGCGCCCCTCCTAAAAGATGCACCTAGCAAAAACAATCGATAGGTTACCGGTGGAACTGGCCCAGATCTATTGACAAAGCATCACATGAAGCTACCTATAATGTGAATGTGGGAAATGGCATTACTGACCTTAAGTCACCCATATGGCGCCCAGCCAACTTCGGCATTCGGAGATAAACACTGAATGCCGACCCGAGACTTGAGAGTCGATCTCGGTCCCTTAAATCCCTATATGGTGGGATATAACACCGGTAAAAGTTCTAGATAATCAGACAGTCCCAATACCTCATGTAAGCATCGCACGGCTTGTCTTTTGGTGATAGTTCACGAGCCGTGCATAGAATATCACTCGGTCTTGGCAACATGGATTCGAGGGTTAGGTTTATTTTCATCCAACGGTAAAAAGCCGGGCAATCTTATGGCCAGCCTAAACGACCATCTTTATAATTAGTATACCTATTCAATTGTTGAAAGTAGCAAATGAATCGGTGTTAGCCAGCGCTAATTCCGGTAGGTGTTCTTTTGTCCCATACTAGCAAGGGTCAGGTTTTACCATCGACCGTCAATGATCCATTTGATCTGCTGATTTTTTGTCTTTTTTGTGGTCCCGGAAGATGCGGGCGACAAGACTAGTTTCACATGTATAGATAATTTTCTGGAATTGTATCTCCCATGGTCCACCGCGTACCGGTAAACAGTTCAGCACGATCGCATGTACATTGTAGATACGTATGTATGGGACCCCGGAACTTGGAACCCGACCACAGCGCCTACCAAGTCATCAGCAGTAGTCATATTAGACTTTCAGAGACCGTGTACAAGGTGATGATCGGTTGGAGGAGAATCAAGGTCCCTGTGTCACATGGCGATGAGGATCAGTGCCAAGGAAAGAACTCCGGAGAAACCACCCTCTTTGGTATCCCTTGGCACAGGAAAAAAACAAATGGGGATCATCATTTATGCAGCCTGCGGTAATACCCATCACCTAGTCGATTTCATTATTTGTCGGACCATATAAAGCCTTTTTTTTGCTACCTGATGGATAACCAGTAAGTAGAACTGCGTGCGGCTGAGACATGCGATTGAAAGGACTTGATTGCAATATTGCATGTTAAAAATATTCGTTAACCTATCCATTAAGGTACCACTGCCCTGGGAAGTCTTATAGAAAGTCATAGGAGGAGGGCGAGCCAGCATAGTTTTTTCGATCCAAAAAAAAAGGTGGGGTATGATCAGAGGCGGATACTAGAGGCCTAGGCCGTTTCGATAGTTAGGCCTCATGCACATGGTGGTTATCAAAGCTTCAGGTTTTTCTGATATGACGAGCCTTACAGGCTGCGCCTTGTGCCTTGATATTCACCTGAGGGGATAATGTTTGAGATGTACGGTCCATATTCAGAAAAAAACCTCAAAGCACATTTTCCCTTTGGAAGCAGAATTCGAGTGCATTTGTGGGGTATTCATCAAAAACCGCCGTGCGATAACAAATCAATATATATCTTGACAAATAGAAATCGGTAGACGATAGGAGAGCGCCGTATAGATCAGTTTGGAACCTTGATCATTTAGCTCTTTCCCAAGCCTTCTGGTCATTGTCAATAGACAATCTTCGCAGATCGTGTAGGATCAATATGTACTGAACAAGTATTAAGACACATTTCGACGATCGTGTATTGCCATTGGGGAGGACCAACTCATTCCCCACAGTTGAGGTAGGACATATCCGGACCAGGGGACAATTCTGTTACTCGATCACCTCGATTAAGGAACCGGCCACCGTGGAGCGAAAGATTCTCAGTATGCCCCGTGGACCCTCTAGCTACTGGTCTTATGTAAATCATATGTATAGGACGCTGAACAGTGCATCATCTCGAACCGTCCTTTGGAATTTTAAGGCTGAATGCGTCCGGTTTGAAATCTGCAGGGACGGCCGACAAGATGCACTTGTCTAGTGCCTAGGCGTTTCTGATAGTAGCGGATAAATTATAATCCCTATGTGGTGATTAAGCTTACGTTTAATAGGTCTCATACGCGTAATATCCTAGAAAGATGACTGGCTCAGTATTTGGCTGTGAATGGAAATAAATATTATACATGATGACACAGCGAGACAGCAAAGCCACCAAAGTAATAAATATAGATATAAGACGATTTACCTTTATGCAACGGAGAATTTCTTGATTCCTTGAGAGTGTAACAGGCTTGTAAGATCTGGCCCGTCATCAATTCAGAGATTTGACACAAACACGTCAAGAGCAGTGGGGACTTGTAAGTTGTGCCTGGAATTCTGGGCCTAATCCGAAAGTGACATATGCAGTCATTGGAAAGACTTTCTCTGTGAAAGATTGGTTGATCGACGTGATGGTTAAGATGATTGAATCCTTACGTCCATTTAACAGCTTGTGACCTGAGATATATGGCATGCAGAGTAGTCTCTATGTTGACCGCCTAGCCACTTCATTTCACTAGCCCCCTTTAAGAGCCACAGTTCCCAAGCCAAAGCCAAGCCATAGAGACCTGAAATATACCCCAAACTGCACAACTTCAGCTTCAAAGTACATGTCCTGGAGGTATCCTCAGCTGAACTATTTGGTATCACATTACTGAGGCAATATGCGACGTCAAGTACCTAGACGTTGGGACAGCCGCTTACCAGAAGCAATTTGATGATTTCGTTTGAATTCCCGATGTCACAATATCGAAGATTATTACATAAAAACTCGATTTAAATATACAGTCACTCACGGGGTGAAGGCGGATCCTGTCTGATGGCGGTCAGGGATTTGAGGCCAATAAAAGAGTTAGGTTTTAGACGCTAAGGGTAAATTACTGTAAACAGAACCATCAGATAGGATCCGCCGTCAGTAGGTGAGCGACTGTATTGCAATTCATAAAACTGCAATGCAGCCACATTACCCAAGTAAAAAACGGTTGTATTCTTTTTCTCCCGAGCGCGCTAGAATATTAGAAAATGTATGTATGTATGTATGTATGTATGCTTTTCATTTCTTGGCGACAACCTTGCATTTATAACATCGTGATTTTTTTTCTCAGCCAAGTAACTTAGGATTTGTTTGCACCATGTAGTACTATGAATCTCGACTACTTCTTGATCCATGAAAACAATGAAACCAAGGCCCATAGTAGAACATACATGTATATGTAGTTATGCATTTACTGTTACGTCATAAGTAATTGCAATTGGACTCCCTGAAGTTTATAGCTACATGTAGCAACATGATCGATACTACATGTATGATGGAACAATACGATCTCTAAGGTCTATAGTCCTGCCCCATGTAGACGCAAATCTCCCCCGCGGTTTTGAGAATAACCAATGCCACTAAAGTATGTTTACTAGGCCATGCTCGTATCCGTGCTTCCCAGCAAAGAGTGATGTTCTATGTTCCTTGACCTTGCTGGATCTCTGCAAAAGAAAAGAAAATCCCTTAACAAACTAGGATCACAATGGGTCCAGGACCCCAGCGAATACCACCCCTACATGTATGTAGGCCATAAGAGTGGGGGTGCTGCGCCAACAATTGGTTGATGCCCTCTCCTTACTTCCCCGGCGAGCCGGCGCCGAGGAAAAGAGACCCTGCACTTCATGGAGTGGAACAGGCACATATACATGTATATTAGGATGAAGGTATCACATGCTCCGAATGGTAGAGATAGGCGTACCCATGCATGCCAGCTGGAGAAATAATGAAGCCCCGAGCCAGCAAGGTCTGGTTGATATACCTTGTTCTGGGGGTTTTAGTTAGCAAATAATTTTCAGGTCTTGTCCCCGCCTCTAGTTTCTGTTGCGTGGACTTTGAAAAACACCGATGTAGCTTGTTGTTGGTGATGTTTCACTATGCGGATCTGACAGTATCGGATCAGTACCGAGAGTAGATCAAACATGGTGAAGGGATCTTACGTTAAACTGGGGATGAAACGTAGTGTGCTATGAGGGGATACTATGGAGGGTTCCTGGAGAATCGTACGATGGCATTGAATAATCAGGGATACTTCACTGGTATGTACATGTTGTATACTGACTGTACTAAAACTCAAATGTTAGATGTCGTGATATGTGGGTTTATGCCCTCCAAGCATCAAGAGTTATTTATATTTATGTGAAATGGGCTTTATTCGCTTTTGCGGGATAGACCTATTAAGATGTAAAATTTAAGTGAAGACTACCCCTTTGATGCATGCAGCTCTAGATACATTAACACTACTAGGGAAATGGAAAATATTGCGATAGTAACATCCTGGATACAGTAAGATCCCACTGCAATTAATTCTTGGCAACATCGTCATGATCCGTTGAGCTTGCAATATCCTTCCACTCTTCAAGGGTCTTCCCAGTATCCGCACAAAACCCTCCAATCACCTTCAATGCATCCGACCCTAATGGGATTCTGCCGGGCAAGACCTTCCCCTGCACCCTTCCTGTCTTCGTCAAAATCTCAACAATCACTCGCGCACCCTTTTCAGGGTCCCCTGGTTGCTTGCCATTGTATGCCGACAACATGTTCCTCAGAGGCTCCATCACAGGGTCATAGTCGGCGATGTGTTTCGCACTCGATGTACGATGTCCCGGTGCCAAAAAATTGGTGCGGAAGTAACCTGGTTCAATGCACACGACATCTATCCCGAGTGGTGCAACTTCTTGGCGAAGGCCCTCGCTCAGTCCAGCAATCGCATACTTGCTTGCACCGTACATACCGGCTCCACCGTAGCCTCTCCAACCGCCAATCGACCCCATATTCGCTATCATGCCGGACCTGCAAAGCCGCATATAGGGCAGAACCGCACGGAGCACCTTCGTGACACCGAAGACATTGGTATTCCAGGATTTGAACTCTTCTTCCGGACTATTTGCAATTTTAGTGACAAAGGACTTTTTCACTGATGCAGGAGTCAGTGCTACATACCTGCACTCTTCAATAGCACCCTCAAGGATATAAGCAGCATTGTTGACCAGGATATCGATGTGACCATAAATTTCGACCGCAGCAGTGATAGTCTTGTTGACATTTTCTTCGGTGTCGGTAACATCGAGCGCAAGGGTAGCAGCACCGAGGGCTTTTAGGTCCGCGATTTTAGCTGGGTCACGAGCAGTCGCGATGACTTTGTCGCCGTGAGCGAGGGCGGCCTTTGTGAGAAGTCCGCCGAAGCCAGAGGAGGTACCAGTGATGAGCCAGATCTGAGGAGACATAGTTATATCGTTGAAAAAGTAGATGACTTGAGATATCTTGTTGATATTATATGTAGATTGAGTCGAGTATTGAAATCGATGATGTTGGAATTGTGCTTAACCAAGCCTATATATGCTATCTCAATCATCATTCTAACCCCCAATTTTTCACACGAAAAGGGGTCTGTTAACTAAAAAAACTATCTTGACATAGAATTCTGTGAAATTCTTCTGTTGAAGCTCACGATTTCGGTAATAACGACTCTTAGGTCCATCGGCGTTCGTTGAGTGCTATCGCCGAAAACGATAGGTTTTAGTTGTAGTAACGCCGAATGCCAAGATCCCACGTGACCCGAGAGTAGAGAGGTAGATAGTAGATAAAGGAGTCCGGTCGCTCTAACTCAAGGGCCGGAGGGTCCAGTAGAGCATACACGGTTAATTTTGTGAAAGGTATTGTAATTTGTGTCTGTCCTTCTGGATTCCGTCCGTCCTTACCTAACCCTCGATCTGACCGGGCTATCCAACCAGCTGCACCCAAATGTAACATTGATGGGTCATTTTCGCATGAGGCTCTGGCTCGCTGATGAGAGATGATATGTAGTGCATCTACCGATCACTGGAGCGAAGTTCGGCAGACCACGTGTGGTGAGGTCTTGAGCTGGGAGAGCGAGCGAATAGCGTTAGCAGTGTTTGGAATTTGGGTTTCGGCTTTCGTGAAGGCCGAAGTATTAGTACTACCTACCTACGTGTATCATGTAGTATCAACATCGGTAGCACAAAATAAATAAAGGTACAGGACCTCTCCATTACGGTCCAATGGTGGTACCAAATGCCTTGACTCACTCTGGTCTTAACTGTGCCTACAAAGCTCGAGTGCGACCTGTCAACTTCATAGTAACGATAGGTCCATACAGTACCTACCATCTACACGTATCTCTATCTGTCGATCCAAGGCCAGCGGCCAGCGGCCTGGCGCGCTTAAACATATCTCGCTTTCTAGCTTTCCACCAGCTCGTATATCCTCGGACACGGTCACGTCGAAGCTAGGATCTGAAGAGCGCGAAATCAGAATCCATAGGCTCCATTCAATCCTTATTCAAATACGAACCGATGAAACAAAGTTTCCAACTTAGGTGTGCTTCACTAACACTATCTAGTCAAGCTTTATAAAACTAACGCACGTGTAGGCATAACACAGAAGAACCTCTCTCTTCGTGCCATCGAATTCACCTGGATCTGATTCTTTAAACGGCTTGACGTAATTGGCCTCTAGGTATTCTGATATCACGCCAAGCAAAGCTGGCCCCCATCTGTAGAAACACTATTAGTTTTGTTTCTGTTAAATGAACATCTCTGAAACGACTTCAAACGACATGTATGCCTTCCGTCTTTCGCGGTACCTTGCTAGATGCTGGTCACCCCGCAGCTTCCGAGTGCTACGAACCACGGAACATTCTACCCTGCGCCTCCGCCCCAGAGTTGCTACCCCGGATTAAAGTCCCACTTATCGCCTATCAACTTAACACCGGCCGCTACCCCCAGAACGTAACGGGAACTCGTTTTTCTTCTCGAACCCTGTAGAGAAGGATCCCGTATTCAAAGTGATGTTGTTTCCAACTTTACCAGAGTAATACACGTGCGTAACGTGGCGGATATATGGTTTGACATGGAAAACACCCAGAGTCTGTGTCCCGTTAGTCTCCGCCCTGCGCATCAAGGGCTTGATTTAGAAAATTGTATCATAGTTATTTGCTTTTCCGAAACGGCTATCTCCAGGTTTACTTTTTTCTGCAGACTTCGATCAATCCCGAACTAATGAGAAGTGAGATAGCTTTTGCTGGGGAACCGTTTGCACTTAGAGTTATTAGGAATCGCGCTAATATGTGTATAAATATATATATATCACTATGACTGTATGAATGTGTTGTGACCTCCACATGAGACAATGATTGAGGTCCCAGTTGATAGTGTATACGTACGCGGCTACTCTACATTTCTAGTCAGCGTGAAAATAGACATTGATGATGTCAGCGAAGCTGAGCTCGAGGCTATAACTTATAACTCATCTTTAGTTTAGAAATTTGGTATAATTCGATCAAGATCAGGCACGTTGTCTCAATAGAACGCCAAAAATGTCAAATCTGCATCTAGAGATATGCTTAATCACAACAGTGCATGCAGCTATGATTCATTGCGGTAAGCACTAGATGATCAATACAAATCTCAAAAGATATAATTATACTATCAGAAAGATATACAAGTGTATAAAACAGACCTAGAAGAGTACTCAGGTCCCGAGTGGAAGATTTCTTTTCGAGAAGGCGGAGGGCGTAATGACCAAGCTTTACTTCACCGGAGTTGGTGTTCTAAGTTAATAGCCCAAGCAGCAAGAGGTGCTAGAATGGAGGGCAGAATTGTACGAGATAGTCTAGTAGAATATACGTATGAGACTTGATTAGCAATATTAGAGCGAGTCGCATACATTGCTAAAGGATCACAAAATCAACCTTCTCAGCTACATTGATATTCGTTGATTCCAAAGAGAAAAGAACGCCTGACAGCATCGATCGGGAACCTTAATGACGCGCTGAGCTGATTGGTTGACTGATTGATTGGAGGCCGAGTAGTTGAAGTGGGAACACACCGGTTTAGGTCACAACACTGGGTATTTGACCCAAGGGTGCTCTTTAACTGGGGTTTTCATCCATTACTTAATGGTGAGGATGATGAGAAAGACTATAAACTCTAAATACAGAACCTAGAAGCCAAGATAAGGGTCCGGCCCAACGTGGGTTAGAGTGAAAGGTATATACATACGAGGGTCTACTCATGCGGGTACATGTAGATCACGCACTGCCCGGTCCTCACCTTCATACGTGCAGATGAACGAATGTTTCGAGACTTATTTCGTTTCCCCACTTCCTATTCCAGACGCTGTAACCGACCAATAACCGATTAACTGAGCTGCAAGAGGAACGCGTCGGATTAACTGGCCACTCCCCCGGGTTTCTTCTTAGATATATGCAGCATGTGCAATGACGGCATCGAGCCAATGTTGAACGTCCTCAGAATACGAAATGTTTCTATCCCATTTTGGGCTATGGTTACTCAGCCTTTAAACCTCTGGTCCCCTCTACAGCCAATGTTGTTGCCTGGAAATGGAGAGCCGAGACCCAATAGTGATCTGAACCATCTCTTTCTTTACGCGCTCTCAGCCACCGCGTACCAGCCTTGTTTCTGCAACTTTGGGTTTAACGTTTTTACGGCACAGCAGTCCGACACACATCTCAGAGATCTTTGCCAGATGGCACATTAGGAACATACCAAATATCTGTCTCTCAGCTGTGATAATTTTGACAGCTGGCTCCCATCGCGTTGCAAGAATTGAATAGGAAGCTGTGGAGGCAGAAACGGGCATGCTTATATTTCAAAACTACCTCAACACCCAATTAAAATATCAAAAGGCTAATGAGGATAAGGCCTGCACCGTGCATAGTGAAGTATCAAGTCTACTAGTAATGCACAGGGATGTGACGGAGGCCGGGAAAAAAAAAAAAAAAAAAATCTGTGGACCGGAATAAGCAATGAGCATTACCTCTGTCGAACTGCAGATGGCAGCAAAATAAGAAGGATCTGCAGAGTGCCGGAGAAGGAAAATCCTTGTGAACCACCCTAGTCCTGACCTCGTACTCACACCTCAATGCCACAGCGGTCCCAATCTGTCGGAAGCCAATGAGAATCGTCTAGCGGGAAGGCGATGCGTATGGAGTGTTCAAAGCTTCTGTAGTACAGGCAGAAATGCTTTCGGTAGTTCTCTACCTTCTTTCCAGTATGATTTGGAGGCTCATGATTTTGATAGGTTTAGTCCTCCTATTAGATTTATTTTATACTTATGCACCCTATACAGTAATGATGCCTTTCCTCCTCGAACAACACCCACCCCACTTCACTATGAATCTCACATACCTTGGTCCAATGATTTGAATTCAAATCAGTAATCTATCCTAAGATCCGAAGCTTGGTTTAAATACATCTTGTATTTCCAAACTTATTGGTTCTGATAATTTCAGACAGTTAGGTTATAGCACTTACCCCCTCCAGACACCCCACCCATACACCGATTCACTGCCAGGATATAACCTCAGCGTACATATACCTGCTCTACTTCTCTCTCGACAACACAAGCGAAGCCTACTTATAGTCACTTGCTCCCACCGTTCATTCAAGCTTGATATCCAAACTCAATTTCAAATTTCATAACAGCTTTTATTCCACCTTGCCTCGAAATATCGCAAAGACTTGTTCAACAGAATCATAGTCTTTCAAACTTTCTGGCTATCCCAATAGTCCCCATCATCATGATGTCCACATTCGATCCCCACGCAGAAAGGTTATGGAGCAAAGAAGAAGACAAGCAACTACGAAATGCCGTATTCCAAGGTAGGCTTCAGCGCACTGAAGCATGAAGTATTTGATGGCTGATTTGGGTAATAGAGAAAGAACAAAAACGGCCAGTAAAATGGGATACAATCGCAGCATCATTACCTCGACGGAGTAAGAAGGAGTGCAGAAAGCGCTGGCATCATACAATGATGGAGGCGGTGAGAAGATGCAAATGGAAACCGGAGGAAGATGAACGACTCTCTACAGCTGTAAGGAAATTTGGAAGGAAGTAAGTGCGCGATATACTTCTTTTTTTCACCGGCAGCTATAGATCTCCCGGCAGGTCGACGGCGCACTATCTCTTCAAATTCTTATTGTTCCTCGGGCTTCTTCGCGACATGGGCATGTGGGCCTGAAATTCAGTAACTAACGTACGTAACGGTGCAGGTGGATTTCAGTAGCCCAGGTTGTCATGACCAGGAACGATAATGGTATGTGCATCCCTGCTCACGAACCCTGGTTTCGTGGGGTCCACACTTGGGTGCATGTTGTATTGACTCCAATTTAATAGAATGCATGAGACGGTGGAAAGAAATACAAGCCCGAGACGCAAATGCGACCCCAACTGCGACCCCGGGTTCTCCTAGCAGTATATGGTCATTAGACGAGGTGGGTACAAATATAAAACCCTTCCATCATCACTCCAAAAATTCACTTTAGGGGCAAAGCTCTCAAAATATATACGTATATTAACAAGTCTTTTCAATGCTTCAGCTCAACCAAACTCGATCGCACCCTCAGCATGCTTCTATCAGCTCGAATACCTCATCGACAGGTTACTCTCCCAGCAGCGCCACTTCTTACGTTGATGATATCCTGCGCGGCATGGGCCAAATGAGCCCCCAGACCATACAATTTGACAGCATGGACACCGAGTCCTTAACTATGCACTCGCTTGATACTCCTACGAGTTTGATCGACTCTCGAGGACCCGAGATCCACCAGGACTTGGATGCGTTTATTGATTTTGATGCGGAACGCTCGGGAAACTTCTTTGAGCCCCGCTATGATTCTGACGGCCATCAATCTGATTCCAGCGAATGGGGCTGGTTTGATAGTATGATGCCTGCAACAACTCATGGTGGTCGTCCCCAATACGACAATAATGGGCTTTCTATTGGTTCCGGTGGCTTCATGCTTGATAGCCATCCTGGTGAATTGATGCACGATAGCCCAGGAGCTCTTGATAGCTCATATTCAAGGTAAATTACATCAAATCATCTTTGCCACAACAAGAACTAACAATCATGAAGCACCCGAAGTAATTCGGTCGTACCACAGATGCAACCGCAAGTCTCGACTCCACAGGCACAGGATTCTTACGATACAGGCAATCGAAACCTGCTCTCCTTGAAATCTTCAGGTGCAGTTGGAGGTGTGAAGGTCGTCATTGTCTGCAAATCGAATGATCTGCGCACATTGAGCTCGCTGGAAAACATCATGAAGAGCTTGAAGGCAAATGGCCACTCTGTTATACAGGACTCGCAACCACTTGGTCGCAATGACTACCTTTGTGGATCTTTGGCGTATGATGGTAAGACGTCCGCTCGTGTATCAGGAACGAAACGTCCCACTAACTTGATTTCCATTCTAGATGTGTTGCAAGATCTTGTAGGAGCTTGCACGTAGCAGTGTTCGCCACATAGCGAAAAAGCATAAATACAAAAAAAAAGAAAAAGAAAAAAAAAGAAAAACACGGTCTGCCCATCCGGCACTTTCCTTTGTCTTGCTTCATGGGATATCACTAGCTTTAGGTGTCAGCATGTAATTTTTTGGAGTTAGGGTTCTCTTTACTACTATTTTCTCGTTCTTCAGTGCTCGGTGTTCTTAATGATTTCCTATGTACTTATGCCTTTTCTTTTCTTTGTTTTATAGACCTGTAGCGCTTTCAAGCGAAAAGCTTGTATACATGTATATATACTTGGCTGCCGCCCTCATGTTTGCCGGAATACCGGAATCGACCATATCTTGTGGAACTTAGCTTTTCGGGTCTCGTATCCTGTACTCTGTGCATCCAAGGGACTCGGGAGTTCTTTTTTTTATCTTCCTTGTTATCTCGGTCCGCTACCAAGAACCAAGAAATGTGTATAGCGGCCTAGTGTGCATATCGGACACCGCATCCCCTTCTCTGCACGCACGGATTTTTTTTCCTTATTCTTGGTCGGATAATGATCATGAGATATCCTTTCCCGGGCTGTGAAGTACTTGTGAACGATCTTGAAACCGAGTGTGATCGTTTGCATTTGCGTTCCTGTCATTGTGAGTACATATTAGGTATTTTCAGACCTCGTAAAAGACACCACGCGGAAGATATTATTCAAACTCTGTTCTGGCCAAAACAAATTGAACCTTTTGATCATTTGACATTTGTAATATGAAAGATCTACATACATGTACTACAAGAGAAGAGATGCGTTGAAATTGTAAGCTCGGCCCCAGGGTCAGGGTTTGTGGTATTCTAAATTTATGTGTGACGACAACTTGAGTGCGGCCAACAAGAGCACTGCTCGAGGCGGATTGGGGAAAAGTTCCCTTAAGGCGCCTCTAACTCATCTAGGGGCACTTCTTACTCTATTCTGGGTATGTAAATAGTGATCTTTATATTCTTAAGCTTACATGCGGGAAATTCAGCACATCCGATAAAGTTGCCAAGTTGGGGGGGAGGGTGCATTCAGGCTGAGGCTCGCAAGGAAGACAGACACCCAGAACACCTCGAAGCTTTAGCACAACCTTATCCAAGGTAAGGGGTACCAGTTGGATTAGGGTTAGGGTTATCTCTGAATTCGTCAGATGGGCTTACCCGATGATGAAAGAAGTACTACTGTACGTGATTGCGCCCTCACTTCGAAGCATCATAACCTTCAAGGCAGGTAGCGCTCACGAGGCCGCCTTGAGGGAAATCTGCCACCATACCTCGATCAAGCAGCCTCGCAGACCCCCCCCTACCCCCCTTACTCTAATTTGCTCCGAGAGGTTTTACCTCGTGGATCAAGTTGATTTGCATGAATAACCCCCCTGGCCACTGTTCATCAACCTCAGGGTGGTCTTTGAGGGTAGAATGCTTGTCAATGGCAGGAGAACCTGTGTAAGAATGCAAGTCTCAAATTAAAGCAGGGATACAGTATATGAGTCGCTGAGTTTCTAAATCGAGACATTTCATAATACGTCACCAGCTCCTAACTGTCATTTGAAGGTTTCTTTTTGCCCCGGACGAGTAGGGAGACATCGTGACAGTTCTGCTACAAGAAAGTGACTTTTGTTTAGTTGAGGATGATGGTTAATACCCCTGAACGATGCCGAAGTTGTTGTGTTTCGGAGGATTATATACGCAGGGCAAACTATAGGTGAGATGAACACCTTATATGTAGTGATTACTTAACTGATTGAGAAACTCAATAGTACTGCACAGAAAAGTGTATGTATAGAGTATATCTTTGCCAAGAAATTTTGGTTAATGTCATGAAAGACACATATGTGTCTTACTTCCTCTTTGATATAATCAACTGAACTACATATCATGCGGTGAGTGTGTATTTTGTACATAATCTAGCATCCCCTCTCCATTTTTTCGAGTCGATCGATACGCTCGTTACATGTATCCTCCAATCTATCAAGTATACGTCATATTTAGCACTCTAACTTGTAACTCAGCTTCCCTTTATTTCTCCTTCATTCTAAATCCCACAGCTCTGCATTCGAAACATTTTCTTCTACCATATCAAGATGCTTTCTTCGACCTGTATCTATATGTCCCAACACACTACAGCTGTAGCGTTGACGAGAACTGATTCGCGATTTAAAGCGCTCAGAACTTTAATAGGTTAGAGGATACAATGCCAATTCAATGTAGAAGTGCCATAACTAATAATCAAGGAGGGATTTGCTATGCTCCAACCCCATGCCTCGATGGCAAACTATTGCACTTCCGGTAGCGAGTCCACCAACAGGGAATCAGGGTCTGAATCTATCTCAGAACATGAGGGAGTCACAATCGGTTTACGGCCATACCTTGCAATTGCTAACGATTGAATAGATGCTCCATGTTCCCACATGTGCAAACTCACAACCCCGAGTGAAACCCCTTCTCCACGATCAACGTATGTAAACCAGCCTCTTGTTTTCTTCCTTTCTTAAGAATACACCTGCAGAAGTTGTCGGCTTGCTAACTTTATCAAGTAGCGGGTGTTTATTGCTTCCAGGGTTGTCTCCCTTGTTCTCACCCATGTGTAACACTACAAGCAACTCGGTTCTTCATATCCATCCATACAAACGCGACCCCAGTATCCCTGAACATTCCCTGGATTCTTCCCCGAAACCACGATAATTTACCGAACGCAGTACTAGCCGCTTGATTGCGCTTCCATTATGGACGCTATATCTAATCCGGGGAACCAGCTCACAATCCTTTACCAGGTAATCAGCGTGCTTCAGCGCTATTACTGGTACCGAGTCAAGATCAGGCTAGGTTAAGGGATCTGATGAAGAAACCGATAAATCAGTAAGTACCCCCACATGTTCATGCAATGTGGGGGTATCGCCGTAGAGGTATTTAACTGCAATTTCATCCAGTATTATCTCGAGCCTCGACAGCTAGCACCCACTCCGCACCGGTTTGTTAACCGGCACATATGGCACAGCCAATAGGGAGGTGTGATTAAGATACTGTCATTGTTAACAAGATAAATATCTGTACTTTGCACGGCGAGGTTTGTGCGCCTAGTGTAGCTAGATGAAGAAAAGAAGGAAGGATATGGCTTATGGGAGCCTTCGGTCGACGGGCGAGGGCAGAATTCTGCAAACAGAAGGATACCCAGGATATCCTATAGAATTTGTAAAGTCAGAGGACAATTTCAGCATATTAAACTTAAAAATACTCTTAAATCAAACCGACTAATTATGGAAAGTGTTCTAAATCATCAGATATCACTCGGTCTATCAAATGTCCCAATGAACCAGGTTCATTTGCCTTATCAGTTTAGCTAGCAACCCGGCCCTGCCGGAGTTAAAACATCATATACATACCAAAGATGAAATATTTCATGACTTCGTTACAGTCTAAAATTCTCGATTTCAGGTTAACCTTTTATGGATAGAATTTCAAAACCAACTGTCTCAGTGTTTCTTCGTTCAATAATATCATTCCGTTTACCAAGAAGGATGTAATTCACTTTCAAAATTGGTTTTGGAATCTCTGTACTGCAGTGGTTTAGCTTTAGGTATTAGATTCTGTACATGAATGTATGAAGAACATACATATTTGCCTAGTTCAGATCAGATCGAGACTGAGCTACCCAGTCATTATGGGTGTTCCTAAGTTTTCAGCTGCCAAGTAAACTATGCCATAATTTTGATTAGATATCCATATGTTTGAGTAATAGAGCCGCAGCGCCCCCCCCCCCCCCCAATTGACGGAATAATTCGCAAATTGGAGTTTATAGTAGTTTTGCCTGCTGTGATTCCTTTGGCCATCAACCCATTTTAAAGGTCTCATCCCAGCAAACAACTTCTAGCGCCGGTCAAAAAAAAATGTAAACCGGAACGAAGTCTCGATCCAGCATTTTATCCGTATGGGCAACTGTTAATCCAAATTGTTGAATCTATCAATTAAATTGTGACACATGCCAGTTTGAATACGAACCAACCTCCATTTTCCCACATAATGAGATTATTTCCGAATTTAGCAAATGTATTTTGGATCCATTTCTAGGAAATGAATGTCATCTTTTCGAGGTAAGTGTATTTGATACATTCCTCTCCGGCATAGGCTACATGACGTGTGTATGGACGGTCGGATAGCTAATGAACTCCGGTCCCAATCAGACTTGATGCATTGAATTCACCTGGAAGATATTGGCGATGAGAATATGCGGCATACTGAACTGGAACCCGAAAGCAACTAAAAGACCTATGAGGCCAGACCTGGTCCAGAGCCCACGTAGTTTTCCAAACGATATGACCTTGACCATGCACACAAGATCGAGGATACGGGAGGATGAGGGGTAGTTTTAGTTTTTTCCTAGGCTGGAGAAAAGCTGCAAGTGTCAGCCAAGTTAAAATTCATGTTACGTAGCTAATTATCAGGCGAGGGGCTTTGCATGATCGCCAACATTCTTCATAAATAATGCACCCGTCATAACCAAGACAAGATGGTGCCATATCTATTATTATCAAAGTAAAAATTACTTTTTTTTGGCCATGACTGGCTCAGTACGCCACCCAAAGCTTGTATGATTGTGGTTGAGTTCGCGAAAAAACGCCATCGATAGATCCGCGGGACCCGGTCGGTCGGGACTCGATAACATTTATTCTTTGTTCAGGAATCGGGGTATTAAATAGAGTGATCCGTGAAGCTGTAGATTGTAAGACATATGCCTAATATGTTTGATGCCATCTTAGTATAAAATATTATATAAGGCTGGCGGTCTGTCGCAAGTAAACCACAGAAGCCTGGGGGGTTCACCGACGGCGGTTTGTATGGTAGTGCATTTAGACTGCATCTGTGACGGGTTGTGTTCGAGGTGTCCACGTCCCGATAACGGATGCAGCTCCTTTGGGCATTGTGTTAAGTGATCAATCAGCATGCAAATGTGACCGGCGTTGAGAAATCAAAAGAATTATCCGTGTCTCAGTTTGTGATCGCGTAGCTAGCTGACTTTCCGTCCCGACGGCGGAATCAAAAGTTAACATTGGAGAAAGTATCCACGCTCATCATTAGATTATGCCACAAGGGATAGCAATAAGGGGATTTACTTCTTCAATGGTGATATCTCAGTCGTCCTGGTATAAGCTCCATGGCCTACGGCCGTTAATCACATTAGCAAAGACATCCTATAATCTAACGCATGTAAATTAAAGCTCAAAGTCGTATATGAGGAGTCATTGAGGACATGTAGTTGTAACTACATGTCCGTGACTACAAATTGCTGGGTTGTTTGATATTGTTAACTCATAAAGTGTCAGTACTTTACCAAAAAGATCGGTAAATACCAGAATATGTACGCACAGATTTTCTGTGTCCTATGCGAGGGGAGACACAGTGGGTACCGTTCATAGGTTTGTGTGAGTTTTTCGGCTTTCGGGTCTGCATGCGCCTACTCAGCTGCATTTTTCAGCGCCACAGCTGCGGCTTTGAGAGCCACCCTCCACACTGGGTAGCAAGCTTGATATTCTAGAAACTTGAGTATTGCCCGTTATAGCAGTGTATACAGCGTCATCCTGTTTGATGGACGACTTTACCATGCCCTGATCCATTGATCAATTATATGGTAATGTAGATATTATATCATCAAAGCGAACCGAACCTCCGGCCCATACCAGCTTAGGCCCTGTTTTGATCGTTAGCTAGAAAAATTAAACAGAACTAGATTTTGAACCCACATTATCGAGATTCCTGTCCCCAGTATCGCCAGCATAGTCAAGATCTCTTAGCGGTCCGGGGTTTTCCAGATGATCAACAGCACAGTACCAAGGCCAAAACGCTTTCTATCTATGATATTGAAAAGGCTGAAACTATGTGACAATGAACCAGGTTTACAGTCGTGTTGGTCCGAATAAGCGGTTCCACCAAACGATGGGAATAGGGTCGGATTCTATTAGTGGACGTTATGAATCAGTGTATCAATCCATTAGCGGGTTGGCTACAGGAACCGAAGAGTTACAAGTGAGCCCCATCAAGTCCTCAAAACTCTCCTTTCGGTACGGATCGCCTGCAGGTCTGGCAAATTGGTACAAATAGAAACGTATCTATGGTGTCTATTTCAGGAGTTTCGATCGGATCCTCTAGTAGCCAGGCTGTGACGACGTGGCTCTGATGTAGACCTTCATTTGTCTTCCATTCCAGATGTCGTATGTTATCATCGAAACGTGCGTGTCTATTGGTTGGATATTCGTGTAAGCCTTAAGCAAGACAACTTTATTTCAGCCCCAGGCAGACATAATAGAACCAATAAAGTGCAAGGGCAAACTTCTTTCTCGATTCTTGAGTTGGTATATCCTGAATACGAAATCTCATCAGTTAGTTAATTGGCCCAATATCTGTGGATAGTGTAGATATCAAAAATAACTCTCCATCATATACGTAGTTACGCCAGAACTGCCCCATGAGGCAGGAACTGAATAAGCGTTGCTGGTGGCCGGTGCGTAATATGTCTCTCACTGCGTAGCGAGCTGGTATTTTTGTTTGATTTCCTGTGCCACAGAGCTTTCGTACGCCATACGTCCTGGTGAATAAAAACGAATCAGTCCCGTACTCATATCAGTAGACAATCGATCCCTACTTGATAAAAAAATCGCTTTCTCATGTGGTTGAGCCTCAATAAGTTCGTGATAGACAACATCATTAAATGTCCGCAGAACTATGGGGGTTAGATTTGGATATTTAAGCGCATGTGAATCGAAATAATAAGGAGGAACGGGTGGGCGAGCGACAGTTTATCTCGGGATCTGTTCTATTCAAAAAAAAATCATCCTTATTCTTGCTCTTCTCTCTTCGAATAAGGGTTACCTTGTAATCAAAAGGTCTACAAATGCTTTCGAAGTTCTTATACATCCCTGTTTTACTTCGGGCCTGAAGGGTGTTCTTGTTTTAACGACAACTAGGTACTCGCATTTTCCATATCCAACTCGAAGAACCCGGGTAAAACCGTTAGTCATCTCTTTAAATTTTTTGATACGTATTGCGGGGGGGGCATATTTGGTCCAAACGCACAGGGGTGAGTTACAGGAGACCGTTAATTGAGCGTCATACTACTAGCTTTCTGCACGCCCTTTGTAGATCTCCTGATTGCCGAGTCCCGCTATCCAATTGCTGTGCATACTTCTTGACGTGCAAAGAGCGGTGGGTTTAGTTACCCGGGGTCGCTGCCAGTTATTATGATAGTTTTGCATAGGTGTACATGTAGAAGAGGCTCTTGGATCATATTAGTCAAGTCCGGTAAGAGAATTTCTTATTCCATGAACTGCTTGTTGTGGCTGAGTATCTTTGGCTTCTAGAAGGGTGTAGTAGGGTTTCGCCCTCTTTCCATTACGAAAAAATCCTGACTCCAGCAGACTGTAGGTACGTGTACCTATAACTCTGGTTGGGATAACGTGGGATAGTTTCCTTTGAATATATATATATATATATAGCAGCAAAACCCTTAGCTACTCCGGCCGCGCGGGGCTCTAAGTAACCCTAGCAGTAACACCTCTTAACGATGAGCTAGACTGAACTCATAGCTTCGAGGGTATAGATATACTTGCATGGGCGCTCGTGGTCAAATGTGTGTATCTAGGCACAGCACCCTTTGATTTCAGGTTTCTCTGTTGGGGGAGGGTGGGGAGTCCGTGTATTTCAGATACTCCAGATGGGTCGGCCTAGTCTCAAGATGAAGTGACAACTTAATTGGTGAAAGGATAAACGCCGCAGGTGTCCAGACTAGCCACCAGATGTGACACTTCAGATTTGATAGAGTACATGTACTCGCGACCAGCAACAAGAACCCGAAAATGCACGTCCTAATCTGCAATTTCCATTGGAGTAGAAGTCAAAAATACACCAAAGACTTGCAGCTGCATATTCGGGTTCTTGTTGCTGGTCGCGAGTATACAGTGCCGTAGCTATGTCACATTCTTACTAATGCCTCCTTAGGTCGCGCTAGGACTACTACAATTATGTACACACTCCGCTCCAAACTGGCTTTCGTCGTCGTACGATCGTGTTGGCCTAAAGCATGTAAATAAAGCCAATATACATGCATACACCCATGACCGATTGAATAAAGCTCCCCTACATCGACTACCCCAGGAAACTTCAATGAAATTATTGATACCACTTGAGATTGAGGGTTCGTTGTGCGATTTTCAAAACAATTACCAGAAGCAAGGACGTTCAAACAAAGTGTGGCTGTAGGATCTACAGCGGTAGTGGCGTTAGTCAGATCGCTACACAAGTAGCGTTTCCAGATTAGGCAACGGGTGTCTTTAGCGGCTGGGTGCTTTGTCCTAGTGTGAAGAGCTCTTGTTTTGGTAGTTACCGTGCGTTTGTAGGTAACAACATGTACTATACTGTTCTAGAACCTCCTCAAACTCCACTTTACCTTGAGCATTTCATTTTTTTGTGAAGCTTATGGACAACGGAAGGCTAATTATAACTAGCATTTGGCGGAGAATTAATTATCCGAGAGGTACAAGGAACGTACGTCTCTTCCGTTCTCGGCAGATGAGCTTTATATTGTGCCCGCCCGATCGAAGCAGAACGAATGCCGAAATTCTTTAAACCCGGGAAAGTATTAACAGGTATCGCCCAGCCAAACCTAAGGCACGGGGATCATGATTATAAGAAGCACCCAGAAATAAAACAAAATCTCAAGAACCAGATATTTAATCTCAAATCGTTACAGGTTCACTTACTCCGTCCGGAGGTCCCCTTGTTCCCTGTTTCGAAACAGCACTTCGCAAAATCTAGTTGAAAGTGGTTTGACGAAGCTTAACTTTACGAAGGGAGCGTCTACAGGGGGGGGGGGGTGCCGTTTGAATTTATGCGTCATGCGGAGGCAGATGTGATTTGAGATTTACGATGTGCCTATTCTAGTACTCTAGATTACACGTTACATGATGCGTTAAGCACCTTGCATACGTACATGTAATTCTAGTTGTGGGTGTGGTAGTAGGTTAATTTTTTGCGGTGGGAATCACCGCTACTCTCTGTACCTACTGTCGGCACATTGTGCAACCTTACGTGTCATCCCGGTAACATCGTAACTCACGACAACAGAATACGGGGGTGGATGGTACCTTTTCTTCGTAAATTTACCTGCCTATGCGTACATTAGTCGAGATTTTCCCTAACGAGATCAGTATCCAGGAATACCTAGAGGACATGTACCTACATGTACCACTATTTGTGATAACAACGTTGTTGTTATCAACAAGGATCATCAGCCACCCAAATCTTGAACCCGAGAGAAATGCAGCCTTATGTACATGCAGTTATTTTAAAGGGACCATATGTACGCACATACTTGTTTTCTCACCGCTTGCTAGACGGATCACCGAAGACAGTTGAAAAACACACCACAAAAAAAAAAAGAAAGAAAAAAAAGAAAGAAAGAAAAGGAAAAAGAAACCAGAATGCATGGTAGGACGGGCGGCCAAAGGCAAACAGGTTTAGGACTCGATGAGCATGAGATGGGTAGATGGGAAAGTAAAGTGAGCTCAACTGTTTTGACTAACGCTACATGTATTTACCCCACCATACCATTTATGGCATGGAATTTATATCTACATGTATTTAGCTCATATCAAGTAGGTACCGTATACGTAAATTACGAGCACATCGTATACAATTGTTAAAATAGCTATGATTTTGTGGCTTGGTTGTAGGTATCGGTAAGAATCCAGAATTTCCTTTTGTATAGTCTCTAGAACATATATTCCTTGATTCTGTTGAAACATACCTACATATAATTAGCTAAGTACATGTAGATAAACCATGTGGGCTGTAATAAGTTGTAAGTGTTACGCCTTGTTTCGTTTGATGAACGCCTCACCGCCACGGTCACGCCACTAACACTAATGTTCTGTGAGCTAGGTCAAGGCTGTATGCGAGTTGAGGGTTATTCATTCTCCTATGTTCATAGCGAGCAACAAATAGATTGTCAGGTCATTTGGCCAGGAATGCTAATGTCTATACAACATATATACATTGTGTTTTTTTTACAATTCCTTCCATCGCAAATATTGTTCAACCTTTGAATGTTGATGCCTTCATGGCTGGTTGGCTGGCTTGCTGGCTTGCTGGCTGGGCCGGCCGGCTGGATGGTTGGCTGTTATCTGGCCAATAGGGAATTGTACATATCTACATGCAAGTAGTTTGGAAGCTTTAATGAATGAATTAAACAGATACAAAGAATTGCCTTTAATAAATTTCTAGGTAACCCCATATCAGCGATCTAGCTCGCCCTTTAGCTCTTCACAGCTTAATCCCAAGAACAATGTACCTGGAAGATGAATGGCGTGAAAAGGGACAGGAACCATGGATACGGTTTTCACAAATCACCACCAGTTCAAGAATAACGTGAGATGAGAAACTCCTGCTTGTACAACCTACCGATAAAACCCTTCCAGTGCACATGCTGATCCAGAAGAACGAGTCCGGACTCCGGAAAATTCCTTACCACCCCCCCCCCCCTTCCCCCCACACGCCTATTCGTGCCTCTACATGACAGCTTTCCATTGCAAGGCTAGCCGTATTCGATGGGGCACTGCCATCATACCAACTACAATCTTCTTACCTGTGTGTAGTCAGCCTGTGAGCCAGCCCTTTATATGCAGGTGTCTATTCTCCAGCTCAAGTCGATATAATAGCTCTTTGAGCCCCTCTGATTTTCATCAATTCGCTATTTAATACGACCGCTATTACTACTTCTAAAATTTCACTCTGGAAAAAAAATAGTTTGTTCCTCCCAAGTAACGTTTCCCATTCCCTGGTACTTTGCCTTGCGTTGAATACATCACCCGGCCCCGGCCCAGACCTTGCAACCTTTTCCGAACGAACGGACAACTAGACGGAATGCCTCGAGAAAGAAGAAAGTGGACCGAGGCAGAAGATGCAACACTGCGAGATGCAGTCTTGAAAGGTCAGTACGGTCTCTTTCAACAATACTAGATTCCTGGAATGAGCAGGGCTAGATTGCTATAGATACACCTTTTTTCTCTCTTCACTATTCCTAGCAATGGAGCCGCTAGCTAGTAAGATCAGGAAGATGCTTCTTAAAGCCGATACTGACAATCCTGTAACTACCAGGGGGAGACTCAGCCTGTGACTGGCATTTGATTGCCTCCTGTATCCCCGGACGTACCAACAAAGATTGTCGAAAGAGGTGGCATTATAAGGTTGCAGCTACTGTCAATAAAGGTCCTTGGGAGGTTGCTGAGGATGAGCGGTTGTGGGCAGCTGTTCAGGAACATGGAAGTCGGTATGTGGGACTCGAAAGCTTCCATTGCGTCGGGATATACTTACCAAGCTTGCCAGATGGGCGCTCGTTGCACAGGTTGTTAAGACGCGAAACGGGGATCGTGAGTTGAATTTCTCTTCAAGATCTTTTTCGGTTTACAAGCGCTACAAAGCCTCTAGATCTGTATCTCAACTATATATGTGAATTCCCGTGTCTAACCTATAGTTTTTTTTATAGAATGCTCGAAACGGTGGTATGATGCCTTAGACCCAAGTATCGATCACAGTCCATGGACACCCGAAGAGGTAGGTTTGATCTAACATATGTTACAATTCGATATTTTCTCAGGGAAACCGAAATCTAATAAATACCAGGATGCCAGACTCCTAGAAGCCATTAATAAAAATGGTCGTAACTGGAAAGCTATTGTAAAAGCTTATTTCCCACGTCGGACAAGCCTTTCGGCAAAAAACAGGTACTAACTCCGATGAGTGATCGCTGTTGAATTATCCTCAATAAGATCTACAATAAAGTTAATTTAAAAGAAATATTGAGAGCTAACTGATGATACGTGTCGAATAGATACTCGTTATTGATCAGAAAAATGGAGCCAAAGACCAAACATTCCGGATCTCAAACAGGAGCTCAAAAAAAATCGAGCTCTCCTAACATCAAAGCACCGTCTAAGCTACAGCAGCAGGAACATCCCCAAGAGGCAACATCCCCAGTAATTATGGCACATTCATCACCCCAGTTCCATCAGCAAGGTCTGAGTCTTGATGCAGATCGACAACTACGTTCCAATTCTTCCTCTTCGGCACAAGATACTATTACCGGGGGGTCAATTGATGCTCTTTTTTCTCAAACAGGCTGCCAGCAGCAGTACAATGAAGATCCGCCCTCCAATAATCAAGACCAAATAATGTATGGAAGCCCTCTCAGCGGGCGCAAAATGACGCCCGATATTCACAGGCCTCCATACACCTTCCAAAACTCAGAGTGCCCGCCGTTGTCACCCACAGACTGGTCATTATTGACATCATCTTCAAACGCTGGTAGCACACCTGAAGCAAGCTTCCCAAACAACACACCGCCTGGTTCAAACGAAGAAATGCCAATGTTTTTTAACGGTCTTCAACTCGATGCTAACCGACTCCGCTCGCTCTCTTACGCTTCAAGTACTTCTAAACAAGCTACAGAACAGATGATATCTCGGTCGCTTTCCCTCGACCAGACTGCGTTACTAGATTATAATGGTATGGTGGAAGAAGTAGGACCTCTGAGTAGCCTACTGGAAGGATATTCTCCAAATGTGCAGTCAGAAAATATGGGGCAGCGAGTCGTAACCGTATTAATCAACTCAGAGGTCTCTGAAACAGTCAATAGGATTGTTAATCAGATCGGAAGCGAGGATGGAGTTAGCATTGCTATCCACCTGGGGTGAAGTAACAGGTATAATCGTGCAACAACTAGCTGGGCTAGATAGATTTTTGGATAGCTGGTGGCGGGCGTTTGGCATGGGTGGTTCTTTTTTGGTTTCGGGTTTGGTTGTTACGTCTACATCTTTGGAAAGATTTCTCTGGTTTCTTGTCATTGTTTTGGCTTTGCGTTGTTAGTTGGGTGGGCTGAGTTTTTCGTCTTGTTTCATCGCTCCCTTTCCTTGCTTTCTCTGTTATTTTTTCTTATATACCTTCCTTGATTCTTTCGTTTGTCTTTTATAGTTATTACTGAAACGAGACTTTCAAAATTATAGCTTACTTTTATTCTCCCCATCATGATTATGAACATGGAGCGGCCTATGAAGCTGCTCAACACGAGGTGATGAGTTCGTAGCTTACCAAAGCTAGTGCAGTACTACGTGTAGTTTCTTTTATCCATTTCGTCCTAAAAAGGTTCCAGTGCGTTGATAAGGAACCACCATTATTCCGGTCATGTAGTTACTTGAATTCTAGCTACTGCGCTGCACCACAACCTCAAGCCAGTAACCAGTTTCAGGATAACAGCGCTCCAAATCAAACATTATTCCTCAACTCCACCGATCATAAGCCTACTAAACAGAAGACCCGCCTACACCGAGAAACGTGGGGGTGAAGGGGAGGAGGAGGAGGAGGAGGAGGAGGCGGGGGACTATCAAGCTAGCTAAACAGCTGCCCACCTGCCAAGCTACCAAGCTAGATATCTCGATTCCTACATACCGTACCCGTACTGTACGGCATGCTATTGCGGACCGGGCCAGAGTAATCACTCGCTTTGAATCGAATAACTATCCAGATATCTAGCTACTACTCGCTCCTCTAATATTATCGCTACCCAGTCAAATAGTGGTGGTGGGGGGCATAAGGTAGGATGTGCACTTGTAATTATATATGGCCACTTATCTTTTCAGATCTCTTGCCCCATTACAAATACTATTCAGAACGGCCCGGTATGGGCGTGGCGTGGCGGGGTATAAGCTAGGTTTGTTTGCTGTGGAGTGGATAGCTGGCCTGGGTGGGAGATGCGAAAAAGTTGCCCTTGGTGATTCGATGGTAGTGGTGTAGTTGGTACGTACGGGGGGGGGGGGGGGGGGTTGGGATTGGGGATTGGGGTACGGTTGGTTAGTTGGGCCTAGGTAGCTATCTTGGCTTTGGAGATATTGGTGATGTTTGATGTCGTGGATTTGCACATTTTCGGGATGCTGGATCTGGTATATTGTGCTTTCTACTAATATTCCCTGCATTCTTCACCGGTGTTTGGATTTCGTTCACCCTAATGTTTATTGTTTTTTCCTTCTAGAAATTTTTTTGTGATAATGTGTTTACAATCATTTCTAGCTACATGTAGCTAGCTAGCCAGCTATCCAAGGTCTATAGCTAACCCCGAATCATATCACCGTAGTATCCGTAGTAAATCAAATCAAACAATTACAAACGTTAACCCCCCCAATTATATTACAGAAACAAAACCACATCTCTCCGAGCTCCAGGAGTTCCGAGTCCCGGGTAGGTACATGATACCGATCACAATATTCGCTCATATATCAATGCATTGATATCACTGATTACATACCTTAGGTTCCTTACACATCAACGCAGCAAATCTACTAGTATACGTACGTACGTATATCCTCCAACTCGGTAGCTAGAGGTCGATCTTTTACCACATCTGTAGATATACTGCTTATAAAGACGGAACCGGGGCTATATATACCAGCACGATTAGTTATTTTGTGAACGGTTCATCTCATCCCTATCTCCATTATAACACATATACATGTATCTAGCTGGGTTCCGGTCCGAGATATGGGACGAACCCCATCATGATGATGCCGAGATTTTTTCTTTCGGCAATTGGTATATTCGATATTGAATATATCATCAGAAGCTCTCGGCGCTTATTAGATACTTGAAACCTGAAACTAGGAACTTAAGAGTGCAGGTACTTATTGGGTACGTAAGTATCTCTTCCTTATCTCGGAGCTTATTCAGAGCGACTAACGGGTACCGTGTAGCCTTAGTTTTGGGTTTTAAAGTATGTATGCTCATGCTCACCCGCCGCGCCTTAACTACATGTACATAATAGCTTATGCTTATTTGCTTGGCCGCCCGTCCGGGCTCATGTAGTTAGTACAATGCACTAAAGTACATTGTAGTGAGTGTTATGTTAGGTTAAGCCTGGGGTAGGCAGTGTATATACTGTATTCACCATCGATCCAGTGAAACAATCTCGGAGAATCATCACGAAAGTTACTGCGAGGTGATCAATTTCTATGTCTTTAAAGCCAGTCTAGCTTCGGTCGTACGTTTATGCGCATGTGGAGGGGCGGATGAGACATAATCTGATGCTTGGCCCTTTTCATGCGCCAACGATCGATAGTGATCGTCGGTCGTAATATTACCTGACACTGGTGATCCCCAAAGTCCAGTAACTGAAGATCTTAAGAGGCTCTGGGCTAACGTAACGACTGTACCTGAGATTACCTACGCCCCCGGACGCCTCGGAACCGAAAAAAGATCTGAAGGCTATACAGCTACATACAAGTAAAGTACGGGCTAACGTACGTACGTTGACTTGACTAGCATAGCATAACGTCCCGGCCGTGGCCGTACATGGGTACCGGGTGTGTGCGAGAACGATGTGTGGAACATCATCTAGTTGGTCTGCCTAGTGCCTATACCTTCCTGCAGTGTACTAGTCCGGACCATAGACTCGCACGTGTCGTAGGGCGTTTTTTTACTCCATCTCTCCAGAGGATTCACCGGTGGGCGGGTGTCTGTGTCTGAGTCTGTGTCTCTGTCTATGTCTATGTCTGTGTCTCTGTCTATGTCTGTGTCTGTGTCCTTCCAACGGGTACCTACCTCTCCCATGGAGTCACTCATGGAGCTTATGTCGAGTTGTGATCCGTACGTTGCCCCCCCATGGCCAGATATACCCCATACAGACAAATAATATAATATGTTTCACAAGATATGATATTATTACAGAGTCATGATTAACAACGTGATTCATACCTATTTCCACGATGAGATGACCGTGCTGCATGTGGTACGTACATACATGATGAGCTCTCTATACCAGTGCGTTGTTATGTTTCTAATTGTACCCAACATAGATCAAACGTCCGGCTCATGTTGCAATTGTAGTACACCTGATCTGAGTAACGTACTTTCTCGTTCATGATCCAGAACATTACCACTTCCTGCACGGTGCAGTTCCCAAGGCACTAACATGTTCGAGAATTTTCTTTCGTCAGTGCGTGCTCAGCTGGCCTAGGCTGAATTTCCTACAGCACTACATGTAGCTAGCCAGCTCGTGCAGTTTTGGGTTGTGTGAAGACTGTGTCTCACATGAGATGGATGAGATGACTCTCCTATAGCATAGCATGCATATGGGGTATGGGGCAACATAGTTTAAACATTCCCCCGCGGCGTGCATGTGCCAATTGTATATGAGGATAATCGGCAACTCCCCGATCCGGGCCCGGAGCCTGGTGGGTGCGAATACGCCGGATTCTCACGGAGCGTGCGTTCGGGTGTTTAACGACGCAGCCAGCTGGCCGACTATGTAAATGTAAGTATTGTATATCTACTGAGCTTCATGTACCTACATGTACCAGAGTGCCAATGCTACTTCCTTTGTGCTCTAGAGCTAGGTCTTTTTTCTTTTCCGGGTGATATTCTCCGCTGGCCGGCGCATGATCGCCGTACATATCTGGATCGGTGTCATATATACCATCGTCACAATATTATCTGCATGTAAATACCGAATCCGGCCGAGACTATTAATATTGGCAGAAATATTAAGTAGATCATGATTCGGCCAAGTCTGCTTGACTCTAATAACTTCTCATTGCAACAAATAACTGGCTTTAATATTTAGCATCACCCGCCCTACCCAAAAACAAAAGTGCGGGGAGAGCGTCAGATGGAACCAATCCCTTATCAGAGCAGTGAGGGGTAGCTAAGATAAAGCTCGATCGTAACAACTTGCCTTGCGGTCGTTAAACAAGAGATATGCGCTCCTTATCGTATCGACACCCAGGGCCAAGGGGCTGGAGTTTCTGTACGTCCGACCCCTAGGCCGGATGTTATTCAATTGGAAACCACGCGACAACCTCACGCGGGCAGCGCAGAAAGACATAACTACCGTGAAAAGGATACTGCCGCGAAAAGGATACTCCCCCGGGGATCCGGCGGAGAAGAGCGAGAGCCAAGATTTCTGACCCACAGTATATGCTCGATCAGATGGGATGATCACTGTACTGTGGCTCAACTTATAGTCGCGGGGCGGAGGAACTGGTTGCCAAGAACGAGTGATGAAGTGTGAATATATTTCGCCATCAAAAGAGCTGGTTGGGCTGTCTGTCGGTTTCCAGTCACTATACTTATACGCGAAAGTGGAGTAGACCCTGAGAGCAAACAATAGGTCCGCTTTAGGGCTGGGGTAGTGTGTGTGCGGTGTCCAGGGAATGTTGTGTTATTCCAGCATATGAAGAATATATATATATATTCGATCTGTTTATTTTACTAAAGGTTAAATAGACGAGGGAGAAGCCCCCGGGTTCGGAAAGGGTTCATTACCATCTTAATCCGGTGGTATCCAAAGGTATCGTAGCGCAGTGCTACCAAGAACCACAATGCCGTCGACTTATAAAGATTGTCAAGACTTGTATCGAGTGATACATTGTGACCCTAGCCCATAGTAAAAACCAACTCGTGATCTTTGAGTAGACGAGAACCGATGAACAAAGCTTATCGTAGCGAATTGAAACAATTGAAGAAGTGAAAAGGCCCCTCTTATAACCACAGACAGAGAACAACCTGTTCTTCTAACCGCAAAAGCACAGATAATCCAAAATGCATAAAGCAACGCTGACAAGGAATTGCCACGAATAACGGAAACTACACAAACACTCGGGTGAGCGCACGCACAAATATCTTCAGAAATGGGATAAACACAAGTTTGTGGAATGCAGTTCTGTCTACATACATGTATGCAGCAATCGATCCACGTATGCAGCTAGTGACGGCACGCATCTAGCCACCTCACAGCTGAGCACCGAACCACAAGTCTCACGATGCAACTCCAGCTCTACCTCAGGTACACTGTCAAGAATACGCAATTCAGACGACAACATCAATCTATTTTTTACACCACAAACTACATACTTCCGCTATATATACTTCAACCAGCCAGCCAGCTACACAAACTTCTAAACATGACCCGCACTATATATGTACCACACTCCCCACCACACTCCCCACCACACCCGAGAGTGTTCTCTCCAAAGATCTCCATCTAAGCCTCAAAGCTTCTCGCCTTCTTCGCCGCACCCGGGCTCCAGACGGCCGGACCAGGAGCAGTGTAAGTACCTGAGGGGTTGAAGTAAAGGTTGAACACAATACCCTCATCAGAATACGAATAGCCTCCCTGGATTGCATAGTTCTGCGACGGCGAAGTAGTACCGCTACCAGTAACCTTAATCTGCGTGCACGAAGGGTAGAACTGTGCGCCACGGGCACTGTTGGCGCTGTAGGCCACCTCGGACTCGTGGAGGCCAATGATCTCGGCGCGGATCAGGTAGTCGCCGGCCTTGAGCCAGCTGGGGATGGTGACGCTGTGGCGGCCCTTGTTGGCGATCAGCTTGTCGACGGCCCAGACACCGCCGCTGAGGCCCTCGGAGGCGATTTTGGTCCAGACGGCGCCGTTGCCGTTGCTGGAGGCGGGGGCGATGTAGACCTGGACGGGGCCCTTGTGGGACTAGATATCATATGGCATATCAGTAAGTGTGCTTTGATTGCATATATATCTATCAATAGATGGAAAGCGAGCTGGGGACTTACAGCAGCAATGATATCATCACTCCTCACATCATGGTACCACTCGAACTCGAACGTAGCACCAGTCGCAACAGTCACGGAGCCGCCAACGGCACTGGTACCGGCAACGTTGCAGTTGATGGCGCTGCTGGTGATGTCCTTGACGGGGTTGTTGTTGGGCGGGGAGCGGACGTAGACGCCACGGCCATCACCTTGGAAGACGCCGTTGACCCAGACACCGTAGACGCGGGTGTGTGCGTGGGCGCCGGTGGCGAGGAGACCAGCGGTCATGAGGGAGGCGAGGGCGGTGATCTTCATGGTATTAGGTTTAGGCAAAGATTGGTGGATTGTAAGTATATAGAAGGATAGCGGATCTAGAGAGTGACTGTGAAGGCAAGTACTGACTGATGAAGACTAATGGGGAAGAGATATTGACGATGGGGATAGACACGCTTTTATATCCGGTCTCTGCCAATTCTCGAAGACCCAGAGAATTACAATTACAATCACAATCAATTCATCCCATGGCCCGTGAGGATCCGAGCAAGGAAAGACAAGAAGAAAAAAAAAGAATAAGCTGTCGAGATTACATTACAGACACCGGTACAAATTTCCCCAACGGCCCGGGCATCCAGTGGTGGAAGAAAAGAAAAAAACCTAGTTGATCATTACTCTTTGTTCTGATACCCAGTGGCAGAGCTGGAGACAGTGGGTCTGTTTACCTGTCAAGCCAAGCAAAAATCTTAGTGCTACATGCTACATATAAAATATAAGACTCGAATTCGAAATCCCCGATTGGCTGTGCAATTAAGCTACTACCGGGGCCCTGGAGTCTCTCTCTGTTAAACAGAGCACGTGCACTTTCAAGCGTACAAAGTCTAAGAGTCTTTCTACTTTCCTCATCTAGAGTGCACCAAGACTTTCCTCCCTCTACCAGATGTCTGGGCACCCACCTTCCTTCCTTCCTTCTTAGCTAGCTAGCATCTATCTCTGTATACGTAGATTGAGTTTCTGTGCAACATGCAGAACTCCAATTGCAACGTCAAAGCTAAAAAAGGATGGAAAGTTTCAAGGCGTATTGCACTATCGGCCAAACTTCGGCGTTGTACAAGGCTACGTAGCTAGATGTCAACGTCTCTATACATGATGAGGTGGGTCTACGTCTAAAGATTTGAAATCCGGGGATGCGGATAGCTACTGCCCATGGTAGATGTGGATCTACCTATCTGGCTGGGCTCTGCAATTGCGTCTAGACTCTAGATCTGTAAACAGGCGAAGATTTACATATTCTAAACCAATTGCCCAGCCAATTGCGCTCAATTGAATTACAAAGCCCAATATCAAAATCACCAAGCCCCTACGCCGCTTGCACCAAGCCTTCCAGGAAGCAGTAGTATCCGGGCTTTCGGGAGTTTCTAGCCATTGCATTAAACAATAGCTATACGCAGAAGCTTAAGGGGTCATCATTAATCTCCGTGATCTACGTATACGTGGGGGTTATACTACACTCTAATTCTCAGGGCTTCCTAAATCGCCGGCGCGGCGGCTTGGTAAGAAGGCATTATAATTAAGCTTAAGACAACCTACCTCGGATATTATAATTAACCTTCTACTAGATGTAAATAGATAAACGTCCCCCCAGGTCATTGATGATCCATGTACAAAGGGGAGATGCTCGGATATCCCATAGTACCTATAGGGGTCAGTACGTCTTTTTTTTTAATTTTTCCGTCATAGCTACATACCTACATGTGCTCTCCCTCGAACTCCTGAATATAAACAGACCTCCCTACTATCTAGTAGAGCACAAAACTCTTGGCATCTGATCCCAACCCCAACTCCAAAACAATCAAAGCCAGGCTAGTACTCTACTTCGCCGTGCCAAGAATTAATAGAGTACCCCCAAGCACTCTAGCTCTAGCTCTAGCTCTAGCTACCCACTCTACCACTCTACTCTACAGAATTAACAGACCTTGCCCCGGATCACCCCCTAACTTCTCCCAAACCAATCTCTCAGTTTGAGATAACCGCGACCCTTGGCGTCCGGGGTACCGCAACGGCATTTTCCGGCGCGTTCCTGACTGACTGACTTGGCGGGCCGTCGGGCATGCCGGCCCGGGAACCTGCAGTGGCCATGATGACAGCGGCGACTAGAGCACGAAGAATTCAAGGGACGCGACTACATGTCCAACAGAATGGCGTGCTCTTGGGAATATCTCCAGTCATACTCTTGTTACTCAGTAGACTACGTATGTAGCGGAGTAGAAATCCTCTGTTTCCCCCACAGAAGAGAGTTGAGAGATGTAACCGTGGCAGGTCGGCCGCGCACGAATTCAATTCTTCCCTGTACCCGGCGCGCACGCACCGGCCGGTCCACTCTACCGAAAACAAAACGGCCAAATTATCGTGTTCAATATATTGTTTTTCTTTCTTTTTTTGCCACGCTGCATGCCCTATTGACTACATGCTCCCTGGTAAACCTAATCGGTCGGGGGAGGCGGGTGTTCTTCCTGGTGAGGAGTACCATTTTGAAACAGGGTGCCCTACTAAATGTACACTTCTGGGATACCCTACTGCGCCTGGTAGTTTACATATCGCATCTCGTAAAATGATTATTATTGTTGTTTTTCACTTGCCCTTCCGGGAGACCGCAAGGGGAATTGTAAACTCTAAACGTTCCAGTCGCAAAATTTGGGCTTGGGGTTGGTAGGTAGCTGGTATCGAATCACCATATATAGAAGAGTGCCTCTCCAGCCAGCTGCCCTTTCGCTTCTTGTGAGGATTCTTTTAGGTTTCTCGCTCGCCACGCACATATCGCTCTGGCCTGAGCTGACGTGTGAGCGAGTGAGCGAGTGAGCGAGTGAGTGAGTGAGTGAGTGAGTGAGTGAGTGAGTGAGTGAATATCATGTCAATTCTCCTTAACCTATTAACCTAGCTTCACACTGCTGTGAACCCCGTCACAACACGCCAGTTCCCAGTCTGACCCTCACGACCTCAGGCAAAGTGCATGCGCGTTCCAACGTGCACTTAGTTAGTCGTTCGTGTCGCGTGACGGAGATAAGCTTCTGTCTGGCGAACAGAATTAAGCTCAGTGTCTATATATACATGTATATCAGCGGGATGACTCATCACAAAGCCTTAGCTGGAAAGAAGCTTATTCTCACACCCTCGTACTTGCGGCCACTGTGCTCTAACGTGAGATTGTAAAGTAGTTGAAGTTTTCTACTATAGTATCCTATGAAGGGTATCCTTTCTGCGTCTTTTTTTTCTCGATCGGGGGGTGCACGGAATCGGCAAGAATAACAGGTCGACTGGGGATTGTGATGTGGTAAGTGTAGTTATGTTAGGCTTTAAGTTCGAGAAGCCAAGCCCCTGGGATTCGTATAACCAGTGTAGCCTTCGAAATGTGGTGGGCGCATGTCGCCCGTAACAGTAACACTCGATCCTTATCAGGTATAAAAATAGTTCCGATCAGTTGCAAAAGTGAGTACATGCTTGACTACCATATAACATGGCCAGCGGGACGATAACGCCCTGCCCGCCAGCCACGTTAATTCAGGCTACCTGCATAACCTACTTGGAGTATTCAGTTACCCTGGATACCGCTCTCAAAACAACCCCCCGCAGAGAACGAATGCGGGCGATTCCGAGTCCTTAGACTGGAAACACATCCTACCTCACTCAGCGGGGAATAGTGCTTCAGCCGCTGGAGGGATATCTGCGTGTTGATGTCAGAGGCTGCGGAAGTGGTTTTCGATACGATACGTGTGCATGTGGGGTGTACTCTATAGATCTACCTAGGACATGTATCCGAACTTCAATCGCTAAATTATACCATTACCATCCCGAGCTCTTGAGAGTGTGAAACATTCATTGTCTTTGTAGGTACTAGTATATGTGGGTAAATACCCTACATCACACCAACATCACACCAACATCACACCAATGTCATGTACCTTCATTCCCGGCGGTAGATTGAAGGCCACGACTTGCAGCGAGTTGGATATCAAGAATTGAGTACGTAGATCTGAAACTCTTGAATCTCGGTCCTATGTGTATGAGTGCAATTGATGCAATCGCGTAGCTAGCAATAGGAGGTATTTCGATTTGAAAATCCCGTAGATGACTTCATTGAGAGATTTGGTGGAGTCGATCCGTTAAATACTTTACTAGCCCCTTAAAGCCAGGTCTCTGCCCATCATCCTCAATAGCTGTGTCTTGAAGATACGTCCGTGTCAATCCCTTATATTTGTGACTAATGGTCAATTGACGTTGATACAAGTGTCCCGACAGCAGTAGATAAATGTGCCAAGAAAACTACAGACTACACGTATACCGTGTTTATACTTCAAGCCAATCAGTATCGTAATTACTTGAGGCACTGTTGGACATTTTACATGCCAGCCATCGCGATTAATGGAACGCATCAACGTCTGGATTGACTTTTCCAAAATGTTTGGCGCACCGGAGCTTGGTAATGTTCCTGAGAGGCTTCACAGTAGGGACTTATCTTGGGCTTGAAACGTTCTTATTCGTAAGCTCCTATAAACAATGATAATCGATTTCATAACTTTGACAGATTTTGATATTGCCGTATCACCGACGGAATCGGCGTCATAATATATCACTCGCATAAACGTCCACTTCTCTCTAAGCCAACGCCGACGCAATCGCCGCATAGGCGGGCTTCTTAACCAACAACTCATCCCACGGGAGAGCGGCTCCCTGTCCTGAAAACACACTTGGAATCCACGAATATTTCTACTCACGATGGTCAGTAACTCTTCAACTCCCACTTAAGAAATCAAGAAAAACTCACATCCGTATAATCCCAAACCGTGATTCCAACACACCTTGGCACACTTACACACGCCTTCACGACTGTCCCATAATCCGTAGCCTGCTGGGCAAGCTTTGTCGCATCCGACGGCGTCGTCATCCTAATGTCCAACTCCGTGATGGCCACATCCACGCCCAGCGATGCAAAGCTGGCCCAGTTAGTCGCGAGTGTGCTTGGGACGCTACCGGAGATGAGATGCGCCTGGACACCGATACCATCGATGGGCACGCCGGCGGCAAGTAGCTTCTGCACGAGGTTGTACATGGCGGTTGACTTTGCGCCGGTGCCGTCGATGTTGTAGTCGTTGATGTAGAGCTTTGCGGCGGGGTCGGCGGCGCGCGCGGCTTTGAACGCGATGGAGACGAACTCTTCGCCGAGGGTGTTGTAGAACACGCTGTGGGTTCGAATTCGGTGTTAGTATCCAGAGAAAGTTAGATATATGAAAGGGCAGCGAATATACCTGGTACGGTATGTGCCATCGTCATTAAAAATCTCATTGACGACATCCCAGTGCAGGATTCTGCCCTTCCAGTTCGTCACCAAATTCGTCACATGGGTCTGAATAATCTCCGTCAATTCCGCCGCGCTGAATCCACCGCTGCTAACTATTTACCACACAATAATTAGTCTCATCCCCACCACCATTCGGAGAAATACATACCCCAACTTGGCAGCTGCGAGTGCCACACCAATGTATGCCCGCGCACCTTCTGCCCATTGGCCTCCGCAAATTTCACAATGGTCTCTCCATTCGTGAAGGTAAAGGTTCCGCGAGTGCCCTCCGTTGCATCCCATTTCATGCTGTTTCCGGGAGTGATCACACCAAACTCCTTGCTATTCTTCAGGATGGTCGTATATGCAGCGTCGCTGAGCTCGCCGTTGTCCGTCGCGGACCCAAAGTACGTCTTTCCCTTAGCCACAGCGAGAGTGTTGAGACCCGGGCTGGAGCTGGCACTGGCTGCCGTGGAGGTTGTTGATGAGGCGACCGCGGTGGTGGTTGCGGTGCCGGCGATACATTGGGAGTAGTCTAGCTTGGGTGTTAGAAGGCAGCGGGGATGGTGGGTGGGGGGGGGGGGGGTTTACAATCGTTTATTTTGGTGCAGGTAGCGCCAGAGACGCAAGTGGTAGTTCCAGTCCAGGTAACACCGCCCTGGAGGTGGTGTTAGTAGGGCTTCTAGTCTTTGGGGTTCGGGGGAGGCTTACACATTGGCCCCATAGTGCGGCCTGACCATTGACAGCAGTGGCCAGCACGGCCGCTCCGAGAAGAAAGTGTGCGACAACCATTATTGTCTCTTTGGGATGAAATAAAGAGTTTCCAAAGCTGTTACTGAACAGAAAGGACTCACCACAGAGGGATTCGCAGATGGTACTTATATACCAAGTTCAACTCAATATATTATATCAAGTTCAACCCACTATATCAACACCCAACACCCCCAGTGGGCACCCCGAAAAGCCCGAGAGCATATTGGAAACTCTGCAGGTACCGGGACGGGGTTCCGGAGTAGAGCTTAGGCTGGGCGACCAATTGAGCCTAAGTTGAGTGGTTGCAATTGGCGCCGTGGGCTGTCTGGGGTACATAGCCCTAAGACAGGAAATATTAGTACTGTGGCTTGCTTTTAGTTAATTAGTAGGGTTTTATTAGAGGTAGAGATGCATGTAGGTAATATACAATCAATCAAATACAAGTATGGTAAATATTAGTAGACTCCGCACCGCCACCGTGCGCGAGCGCCACAACCCTGCGAGTTTCGGCTTTAGTATAGTATGATTGATCCTTAAATTAACGGTGCAGGCATGTATCCTGTATCGAAAGGTTATTAACGCACCACACCTCCTGATCGGCGCTCTCGGACTTGTGTGGTGGTTAGTTGACTATATTAATCACGAGTGGTCACTCGATGGGGCCTAGCACGCACCTGGTATGTACTGTACTACTAGCAGCCTAGGACGAGCGAGCTGAGCACACATATACCTAGCTAGATTCTACCCTCCCGGTAGAAGTCGCTATGTGTGAGCAAGATACTTTCATTTTATCGCAATAGACCTCGTCCAGATTCATATACGATCTTATTACACGTACTTCTCCCATTGCCGGACAGGAGGTCATCGGGAGAAAGCTTATATCGTTGCATGTTATAAACAGCCTGCACCACACCGGCCTCTTTTACCCCACATCCCACAACAGATTCGATTTGTGAAACCCACTATCCATTTCGCCCGGATATTTTTTGCAGCTGGGATGCCAGCGTACGTGGTTCTCGACTGATGGATGGCGTTCGGGTCCTCAGGCGCGACGGCCAGTCCCGATTTCCCCGCTCGTCCGTATCCAGAGTGTTGTCTGCTCATCTTGAGTGGTCGTACCGATAGAAGGTATTTCGATCGAAATATCATAGATGATAATTCTATTAGGAAGTTCGGCGGGAACCTCCATAAATTTAAATACTCTATTAGCTTTCTTTTAGCATCATGCTGATATCACGTCTCCGTCACGACACCCTTGAGCGAAATTCGATATATAATTCTAGTAGCGCGCGACTGGAGGCTGAGTTATAACTTCAGTTGTCATTTCTCTTTTGGCTAGAGGTCTATTCTTGGCAGCCTGTCACGGATATTAGGCTCTTGAGCTCGAGTGATAGCAGGTGAGGTTATGTCATCATATTCTCTCAAAATGATACAGATACACTCGATATTGATATAAATGTCATCTATAGATCTACATATAGCTAAATGCCTTACACAAAGGAAAATTAAACAAATGAAACCGCAAGTTATTTGCAGGCCTAATTAAAACTACGTATGTAGCTATATGTGCCCTCCCAATAGAGGGCCAATTCCCAGCTCACCGACAGACTGATATCCAACTGGAAATAGCTCAAAATATAAAAACGCCCTTAGTAGTTCTTAAAGTAACGCCCGTACCACCCCAAAAACAAAAGAAAAAAGAAGAAAAAAGAATGTTTATGGAACCTCCGTCTCGACATTAGGTCTTCTTGGTTCCATCTTAAAATGTCCCTTCACGCCCTTTCCTGCGTCCTTGACTCCCTTCCCTACCCATGCCAGTGTTCTCGCGCCTTTCCACTGCATCACACCTCTCTCCCTCCTGTGCAGCTCCCTCTGCATATCCCTTTTATTCGAAAACCGCCTTTTTAGCCCACCAATACCGCCGGTCTCGCCACCCTCGTCGCTCGATACCCCGCTAGTGTCTTCGTCGTCATCCTCGCCGCCGCCAGCGCCGTCAACGCGTGAAGAGCCTGTCCCAGCTTCAGAGTCAGAAGATGCCGACGAGTCCGTGACATTTGGATCGTCGCGGGTAATACATTGCTGTGCCTCCAAGACATCCGCAAAGTCCTTCTCCTCCTCTGCGGCACGCAAATGGGCGCGCGAGTTCATCGCTAGCCCTCGGTGGAAACGTACAACCAGTTCGACTTGCCCGACGTGTTTTCCCCAGCGCTTCTGCACCTGACCCTCTACTGCGCAGTTTTGAATGAATCCATCTAGATCCTGTGGTTGGTATACATCTAGTTTCACTGTTGTGTCCTCCTCATCTGGGATATCCTTCAGCCACAAAACTGCTGCCGCATAAGTTTTGTCCCGGCGGAGTTTCGAGTCTCGGCGGAAGTAGAGAATTAGTGGGACTGAGTGTCTGTTTCGAACGCCGAGTCCGAATCCTGTTCTTGATGATCCAATTGGGCTCCAACCTTTGTCGTTTTCGCTTTGGGGCGCACGTTTGGAGACAAGTGGTGTTTGGAAGGTGATGTAGTCTGCTTCTCGGACTTCCTTATCAGTGATTCCAGCTGAGGAAATGTGCTTTGACATGATCCGGATCGTGCCAATGCTAGATCCAAGAAGTGGTCTCGGAAGCTGTGCGTCGATTGATCTAAAGAGCAGCGAGACACGGATCTTTCCGTATCCAATTCCGCCCTGCATGGGGTAGTATCTACTAATCATGCTAGAGTTTTTGAGAACATCCTTCAGCTTGAATTCCACCACGCCTAAAATAGGGTCTATCTCTCTCATTCTTGAATCAGACACTACGACCAGTACTGTACTTGCGTTGAAATCCCTAACGAAGCGCTCGGTTCCGGCATTAAAAAACGGTTTACTGGTCATCGGCTTTACACGGGTTTTGTAGATCTTCTCTTGATCGAGAATGATTGAGCAGTAGGCAGAGGGTAGGTTATCGGCTTCCTCTTCTTCCATGTTGGAGGAGCCACCCCTGCGGGATGCAGGGCGACCTTTAGAACCAGTGGTGCTATGTCGTTCAAGGGCAATAATGTTGTGTATTTGAATAGAAAGAATACCGGCGGGGAAGGTAGGATCAGGTGGAATATAGCTAACCCTGGTTTCTTGTTCAGAGTCGACTTTACTGTTTTTGGACTTGAACTCCTCGGATTCCTGTGAAATTTTAGTTTCATGTTTTCATACAGAATGTGAGGGCAGGGGAAACTAACCTCGAAATCCCCCGGAAGCCTCTCATCAACACCACTCGTAGCTAGGTCTTGATTCATATCTCGCTTTCCATAAAAGACTACGGACCAATTAATATGGCCTGGCATATAGTGCCCATCCTTAAATCCCTGAAGTCTATCTCTCCTCTTGCTCAATTGTCCCCGGTTCCTCACCAGTTCCGTCACATCCACCTCAGTCCTCCCAACGATGTCATCCGCCGTAAACCTATCCGAATCCCATAGTGTCACACTCAATTTCTCTGACGCTTTAACTTCATCTGCGTTCACCAGAAGCACTGCAGTCTCATCCCATACAGGGTTCAGATCACCGAAGATAATCCTCGTGCTCCACAACGGCTTTGCGTATTTCGAGTAGCTTAATGTAACATAACAATCACTCTTCCCGTTGATATCCGCAGCCCTGATAGCCTCGGCACAGCTGATATGAACCACCAATACACCAATTGCGAGAAGCTCTTTCTTAGTGTCTTCGCCAACTAGGATTTTGGAGAGGTCTAATGTGTAGTTTGAGGGAGCGACGAACTCCTTTGCGGCAGTTTTGATGGAACTGTTGATAAAGTCTGAGATCACGGGGAGATTCATGACGTTGAAGAAACGCTGATTGAGTGGGACGGCAGCGATCTCGATTTTTGGCATACCCATAAAGGAGAATGTGGCTAGCTTGACGAATGGTGGATCTGGAATCAGTTGAATTTTTACACGGCATGTTCCTGTGCATCCCCTAAGCTCAACCCAAACAGCTATATCGGGAATTAGCAATATTCAGTGTACTGATGCCGGGAATTTTGCATACGTATCGGTGTTCCCATCACCCCCTTCACGCCAAACGTGAGGTGTATCAACAAATTTGCATTTTTCGCCTTGCTTGCAGCGCTTGAACCACTCGGGCTCGCCCTATACGCAAATGTAAGTTCCAATGCCGCCCACTCTCCCACTTCTTCCTGCTCATTCAACCTCTCCGTCGGGCCACCCGGAACTTCGCTTTCATTTAACCATCTCAGTGATAAAATTCTGATGGGATTCGTCCCCTGCCCCACATTCGTGACCTTTACCTCGTTCACAATCGATGGTATCGATGCCTGCATCACGTCCTCGAGAAGATCCACCATCGATGAAAAAAGATCCGCGTTGACTTGAGGCCACAGTTTCGCTATGGTCCCATTGAGCCATTCGGCAGACTCGTTTCCCTCAGAGCCCTGAATGTGCATGCGGTCGATGCCTTGTGTGGTTTGCGCGTTGTGGATGATGTCCGTCCAGACGCTCTCAACATTTCTCCACCAGGTTAAACCACCGGCGATGGTGATAAAAATGGAGATCGAGTATGGCAAAGGGAGACAGCCATTGAGGATGATGAAGGTGGTCATTACAAAGACGATATATTTCAGGGTTAGGTTGCGGAGCTATGGTCATTAGTCAAATTTCAAGACTCGCCTCATTTTCGCACGCAAACTTACCTCCTCCATGAACTGGTGCCATGCCTGTGGCGGGTGTATTTCTGGGTGTGTTTTCTCGATTTCTGGAGGTGGTGCATATTTTGCATCGCATATTTGGACACTGTCTTCCTGTTAGAACCCGCATCCAGACTACTCCGCAGAAGAAAAAACCCACGTTCTTCCCGTTATAGGATCCACCACTTTCTTTGAGTTCTCCACCACTTTTCTCTTTCGCTCTTCTTCCCTTTTCTCATTGTCCTCTAGGCTGCTTTCTCTTTCATTCGCATATACATCTGCCCACAACGACTCGACCCGCGGAACCGGATTCCTCCCTGAATAGAAGCGAGGATCCGGTTCCATCGCTGAAGTGTTTCGCCGATGTCGAGGCCTGATCGTACGGTGTCCTACATCATTATCTTCAGAGTTGCGGTTCTGGTCAGTTGTGGTTGTGGTAGCGACGGTGGCCATGGACAGCTGATATCTTCTTGTTTTTTTTCCCGTAGGGTTTTGCGCTGGGGGAGGATGCTGAAAAACTCAATTGACTGGCGGACGGAAAATATAGAAGGGATGAAGGAAGACATACTGTTCCGAAGAAGACTTTGTAACCCGTAAGTACCAAGATTGGCAAGCACACTTATGATTGATGCGACTACTGCATCTCCACAAATCAGGGCCCCAAGTTCAGTTCAGTGACAGAGCCGAGACAGAACACGGACGTCTGCTTAAGACAGCGTGGGATATTTAGCCCATCCGCCAAATCCGAAGTCGATAAACTGAGGCTGGGTACAACATACCGTTGTTACCGGATATCTATTGGGTGAATATGTTTCCCAAGAAATCCAAAGAAACGGTTGTTACGTGGCTGCTCTCGAACAAGGCACAGTCCACCAGTAGCTAAGCAGACTTTCTGCCACCATTACCTTCCCAATTTACGAATTACACCCGAAAACCGTTGAATCTCGTTCTATAAGTCTTGATTTCTGCTTCGATGTGTGCGTGGACGTCATAGTAATCAATAAAACCTCGTTCGTGTGATTGGCTGTTTCCGAGGAGTTACATTGGCACAGCTACGCCCAGTTCGTGACGCGTAACGGCTCAACTTGGCGACCGGCGTTTAGCCCTTGAGCAACCACCGACAACTTCACACGATGCTTCACTGTATTTACTGGAATGGTTCCCCGGCAGGGAACACATGGCTTTGAAAACAGGTCAATAGCATCAGCACGCATGATGGCGAGTTATAATAAACCCCAAACCTCCTCAGATATCAAACCTCGCGTTCACTCGTCACCACTGGCCCCTTCCACGCCCCTTCAAACATGAATCACCCCTCAAAGCTTATGGATGGCCTTCCAGGAAATAAATAAATTAAGCTTAAGACCGCCAAGTCGGGGATCTCCTGCACTCCGATCCCCGTTAGTTTACCTAATTAACCACTCCGGATGGATGCGTGGAAACAACGGCAATCGGCAATCTCGGAACCGCATGGTATGACATTTGACAGTTATGAGGGCTGTGTTAACTCAACCTGCCGAGTTCCCGGCGAAGAGGGCTGAGAGAAGAGCTGAAAAGAGGGACTTTGGCCCGGGAGGGGGCGAGGTTTATCGAAGGCCTTGGATGGGAATGTAGAGATTATGATAGCTGGTATCGACGGTGGTCCGTGCAGCGGTGACATATTCATGGACAGTCACTCGAAGTTTTAGGCGAAGGTGGTTTGGCCTCTTTTTACCCGCTGTGCCCCAGCTTAACAAAAATTTGCTCCGATACCGACGTTGTACCGTCTCGAATGCCGGATAATTAGGCGGAAGTCTACTGTTTACGTTTTATATAGTCTTTTAGCTAGGCGGAAGTGACATCCCTACCCATCAAGGTCATTATACTCCAAAAGCTTTATGATTAATAAAGCCAAGAAAGCTTTGTGCTTCGCCTTGAGACAAATCGATGCATCATTACCCCCTCGCCTCGAGGATCTTCTACCCGGTGTTAAAAGAGTAGGCCGCATTGCACGCTCTAGATGGTCTCTCCCAGTGAGCGCTTACCTCCTAGTATTATTCCTAGTAAGGGGCCACTTTCTTGTATAATCCACTAGGTGTCCAATCCTCTGAAAATATGTAGAACCTTCTGGCAAATTTTTGGCTCTTTTTCTGAATCGAGCCCTCTTTCCTTCACACCATCAACCAAATTTACAAAATCCTCTTTACTGAAAGCGACTCTCCCTATTGGTTCGGTGTGTCAGTATCACCTCCTGAAGTTGTTGATTCACACCTTGGTTGATTGAGGAATTATCCATGATTGTAGAGTATACGCATTGTGCAATTGCATATGCTCACTGCCCTCCATGTACCCCTCACAGGACCCCTTCAACCACATAGTTTTTCGCATCTCTTTATTATCGATAAGACCAGCCCCTCTCCATCAACCCCTGATCTCTGAACATGATTTCATGTAGTTCGCGGGGGAAATTTGGTTGACTCGTCAGCAGATCTATGTATGGTTCAAGACCTACGATGTGAAAGAGCTAAATGCAACCAACCTCACAGGACGCAGAGCCGAAATCCAAATAATTCTAGATATTATTACCCCTTATAAGAATGATTCATGGATGCCAAAAATTGACGGCACAGGATACTCGATGTTTGCCGAAGTGCGGGACAAGGGTGGCGCAGGAGCTCGAAGGCCAAACACTACAGCCAAGACCGATCACTATTTCAAAGTAACTGTATAAGTCTTGTACGGCTTAAACGCTGTGTATGAGTTCAAAACTCAAATACTTGCATAAATTTTAACAGGTGTATGAGGGAAGTTTCCAACGAAATAGCGTTTCTGATACTTACATCCAAGTATGCATGTTAGCCAGCGCGTGTTTCATGATATATCACTCGAGTTTCATTGACACAAATTGGCACAAATAGAGTTGAGATACAACACGATCTGATTCTCTGAATAAGAATATATAAGATTCAAACCACTCAAAAAGACGCTCGTGTGAAGGGACGACATTAAATAACGGCTAGCCGGTAAGTTCGAGTGACGCATGGGACAAATTATACCTAGTGAACCGCAATCGTGCTCGGCACGGTAATTTATGGCATTCTTCCGTAGCCAGGCTTGTAACATCACTCCTCATCATCCCAACCACTTCAATTGCAATATACCATCTCATCCTTCATCGAAATTCTGACCCAATCATCAAAATGTCAGGCGAAACAGGCGGGGACAGCGATAACCAGGCGGCCATGCGCAGCATGGACGAGGTCGGAACACCTCACAACCTACAGATGGGAAGACTTTTCTACCACTTTAGATCTACTCCAGATCCCTCTGTAAGTCGAGAGACAGTTGTTGTTCCTCAATTGGATTGGGAAGGAGTGAGAAATGAGATGGAGCGATTGTCCATTGAGAATCAGAGACTGAAGGATATCATCATCTCCATGCACCTCAATCCTCCTGCAACAGGCAGTTATCGGAGCTACCAGGGCCATGCATCATCAACATCTGCTGGGAACGGTCACAATCTCGAACGAATCATAGGGGCAGGAAGCCTTACTTCAATTTCATCAGTCCCATCCCCGGGATCAAGTGTGCGGCATGATGGCAGTGTTGCTGATGATTCTGTGTCTATCTCTTCTTTATCGTCAGATCGAACCACTACTATTACTAAAGCTTCTACTGTCCCAGCCAATTCACAACCAGAAGAATTTTTCGACTGCGCGAGGCTCGAAACACCGCCCGACATTTCATGTAAGTCAAGTATAGTACCTCAGTCTCTTCAGGTTGCAGATTATTGATATTCTCTGGCATAAATTTGCAGATAATGCCACTTCAGAGAAGGATGTTACACTGAATGAAAGTGACGACTCTTTATCAGATTGTAGCACAATTCGGATCATCGAAGTGGAGGACGCTTTTTCACATATTGATGTTGAAGCAGAAGACCAAAATGTTGGTGTTAATAAGCAGTCAGACCGCGAAGGTGATATCCTTATCGGTGTGGTTAGCGAATCAGAACCGGGATCCGAGTATCCCAGCCGCCTAAGACCTTCAAACAACTCACTCAATGCCCACGCTATTTCAAGTGTTGAGCAGGGTCAATATGGAACAACAGACTTCTGGGTAAACCAGAGAAATAGTGCAAGGTCCAGTGGACACTTGAACTATGATGTCCCGGAGGACTTTGATCCCGAGCAGGATGATGTTTTGAGCGACGTTGAAACCGTCCGGAGTGATGAGGCGCTGACAGCCTGGGGAATTGAGCGTGAAACGGCCTCTATAGAAACTCGACCTTCGTCTAATGAGAAAGGTATTGAACACGAGAGTACTTGTAGTGATGATGAAGAGGGGTGGGAAGGTATACCTAGAACCGCCTTCTAGCAATATTGTCAAGGGTTTTTTTTTTTTTACTAATGGTTTAATAGAGTTCCCGAAAGAAATCAATTCAGCACCAAATCTTCGTTTGTGCAATTTTCAAACCTTCCCAATCCCAAATTCGCCGGGAAATATCTCCCGAGCTATCGGCAACATCAAAACCGAATCTAGCTACTTGGGGGAAGATGGTGCTTCAACTGTCACTGGAGATCATTTCTCGACGAGCACAACCAAACCCCTTATGAATTATAGGGTGCATGCTATTACCAAAACAAAAGAAAAGGCCAACAGTCATGAAAATTTGGTTGATCGGTTTGAGGAAAAGAAGTTGGAAATAGATGAGAGGGACGGAATGTTTCAGGACAGGCACTCTACGTTAGCTCCTGCCAGCTGCACGGGAACTGAATCCTATATTTCCCCACATTCGAAGCTTTTTTCTGATCCCTCAACCCAACAAAGCTTCGATGCCTACGGTCATAACATGACCCCCTTGACTCCCGTTACGTTAACAAGTCCTGCAGGACATATAAGTCGGTCTCAAAAGTCAGTTGAATGGATGAATCTTAAGCCGACAGGTATGGATGATAGTGCTCGCATTCAACCTTCTAGTAAGTTCATATCTGAAAATGAGCGCATCCTCTCGTCTTTTGACCCTATGGATGATGTTATTTTCATGCTAAAGTCTAAAGGCGAGAAAAACACCCTTGAGACATCTGATATCACCAAGAACCAAGAAAAGTCTGTGAATGAGCCAGGAAATGATGAAAGTTCTGTCCGAATTCCAGGGATTAAAGAGATGCAATTTCAAGCCCTGAAAGAGAAGGGGCAAGGGGACATTAGCTCTGGAAAGGTAGAGCACACCGTTGACAAAACGCCGAAAACTGAACCGAAAATCAGCCTTGAAACTCACGCTCAGGAAACGTTAGCCAAAAATGTGGGGACACCAGTCATTATTAATAAACCTTCTCCAAGAGTTACACCTATAGTCAACTTTTCAGCGAAAGGAAAACAGGGAAAAATTACCGGAGTCATTCCAAACATGCCTAACAGAGTGCCAAAGGCTAGTCGTAGAATTTCGTCTCCTACTACACTCAGAAGTAGAGGCTTGAATGTTACTGCATCTCCAATGGTAATTTCAGCAAAGGAGCAAAGCCGTTTGGAGGAGCCAGAACTCCATCACAAAAAGTCTATTCGTTTTTGCGACGTATTAACCTCGAACCCGATGAAGCCCGAATCTCAGGCCACTAAAGTCGACGTGAATAAGCCCTTGGCCTCCATTCTAAAATCAACACCTGCTGAGCCACTAACACATCTCCCGGACAATAATCGCATATACAATTACGAATACATCAGGGAAGTGGTTGTTTATAACCTTCCGAATGATGTCACATTGTCTAGCCTCCTTAGACAGGTCAGGGGTGGACTACTTGAGAAAGCCCTCATAGATTCACATGACTTGTCGGCTCGACTAGTTTTCGTGGAGCCTGAGGCTGCTAGGAGGTTCTACAATAACATTCACAGAATTGGCTTCTTTGTGCATACAGAGATCCCTGCGGCACAGTTTTCCTTAAAAGAAAGATTGATTCAGTGTAGCCTTCGCGGGTTCATATGGACTAATCATTCGTGCGAGATTCCCGTGCATATGATTCAAAACATATGGAAACACGGCATCACTCGGTGCCTAATCATCAGTAATTTCCCAAGAGACATAGGAGTTATGAGGCTCCTCGAAGATGTTATGGAGCTCTTAGGTTTGCCAGCTGTTGAGACAAAATATGTTATCGAAGGAGCTTCAACCGATCGGGATTTATCAAGTACTGGCGTATTCGTACGCATTGGGTTCTCCTGCA